>NC_047569.1:22107500-23307500 GCF_011004845.1 Esox lucius
AAACCTGTAGCTAAAATGTACGACTGTATGCTCAGCATGCCTACTTCCTGGTTTAGAGGAATACCAGTGCTGTTGAAGTTGTGGAGCCTGAACCCTGGAGTACAGACAGCCTCAGCTTCCTGACTAACATCCAGGTAAGCATCTCTTTGGTGACTCAGTCATCATTAGAATCCAGTGTGAATGAAAATCACTAAGTACTCCCCACATTAGACGGCAGGCCAAAGCCTGGAGGCCCTCAGGCAGAATGGGCACAACCATTAGTCAGCATTAACACTTAACACAGTCTTTAATATGCACTCATATTCCTGAGATCCCAAAACACTGACTTGGACCAGACGTGATTCCAACTATAGTTTACACAGTAGCCTCTCCTGAACAACCGTAAATCAATTCCAGTATCAACAGCAGATAAGAGGGTTCCATTTATTATACACACACTAGTAGGGTGTATATAGAAGCACTCAGAGAGCATTATTACAGCAATGGTATTCAGTGTTAGGACAAGGGCCCAGGTTGTTTATCCCTTCTAGTCACCTGTTAAATCCCAGGACAGGGCTAAGTACTGGCACATACACACAAATGTTACAAGCAAGCACACACACACCATGCACACCTCTCTCTCTCTCTCTCTCGCACACACACACACACACACACACACAAACACGCAAATGCACATTGAGTATACTGAGAATAGTGTGGTCATCGATGTCTCCTGCTCATATTCTGAGAAGTGCCGCAGCCTTGTCTTGCTGTGTGCGTGTGTTTGCGAGTGCTGACGAGAGGCGGTAACTGTGGCAACAGCAGCGGTGGAGCTGCTGGTGCTCCTATCTCCTGTCCCTGCCCACTGATACCCATCTCTCTCTCTCTCTCTCTCTTCCCGTTAGGGAGAGTGAGTCATGATGCTGATCAGCTTCCTGCGTACATCAAATCACTGACTCACATCATCCCAAACTCTGTGTATCTTTCTGCATGTGTGTGTGCGTGTGTGTCTGTGCTTGCTTACGACATGTAGACAAATATACAGTTTCTGATAAAATAATTCACAATAACCTGAATGCTAAATGAAACCGTTATTAACTAAGTTAATTGACAATGTATTGTATCCAGTCTAACAGAGCTCATCTATATTTAAACAAGCATTATACTTCAGCTTATCTGTTTTACACTGATGACTGGCTCATTCTTGAGGAACTTGAAAACCCGATGACAGATGACCAGATGACAGCTGATATTAACTGAAAAGCCCTGGCATCACTGGGTTTCACAGTCTGTTCATATGACATGGACTATACATGGGAAACATTAGTAAGGCTCAGAGATACACTAACCCCAACATATTCTAAATGTGTGAATTGACATGTAAGACACCTGTTTCCCACGAAACCGTCTGCTGTTGTGTCGGGGCTTGAGTATGAGTGGTGGAACGTCTAAAATTGCTCATGTGTATTTCCAGCCTCCCACTCAATCACACACACACACACACACACACACACACGCACACACACACACCAAACAGACCAGGTCGTAGCAAGAGTTAAGAAGGCTAAAATAAACCACAAGAACTCACCACGAGCATCTCCCAGTCAGCTGGCAATTCTAAACTCTGGTGAGAAAAATGAGAAACTGACTAACAAAGCCACAAAATACAGACTCTTGTGTGCGCGCGCACACACACACATAGACACACACAACCTGTCCTGTCCATCTCTCCATGTGTTTGTATGTGCATCCTTGTAGAGGTGGAGGGTTGTAATGAGACGAAGGTGGGATCTAGGAGCCTCCAGAATTAACTATCAGAAGCAGATCAGGACAGTATGGAAGAGTCACCACACCAGCTCAGCAACAACACAGCTGCTTTGGCAAAGAGCTGAACCATCTCTTAGATTGAGCACCATACAATGATGGCACAGGAATGAAGAGTAATGACACAATCAACATTCAGATATATACTTTTTTTTAAGTTGGATGATCTTACTGTTCGTCATGTGTATGTATATTATGTGTTGGGAATGACTAATCATAGAGACAGGGTGTGTGCATGAATAAAAAATGCATACACACAGGCATTCCTCCTTTGCCACAACCCAGTTACTGCCTCAACACATCATTGAAAGGCCAGAGACGGGGTGAAAGAAAAGGTAAATGTGCATGTATGTGTGTGTGTCTGTATGTTAATTTGTGCCATAAAGTCTTAGCACACTTCGAGGAACGGCTAACCACAGAGTTAAAAGCAGGCCAGTGACCCTGATAAGAGCACACTCAGAGGACCAGATAAGGGTGCCAAAACATAGCCCCACCTCTTTCTACACCGATAGAGCAGAAGATAAGCGTGAGTGTTCAGCTGCTCAGCACATCTGTAGCATATGTCTGATCCATGATCTAAGCCACTAAACTATCCAGAGACCACCACATTACTTATACCCACAGCCATGATCCTCTCTATAGATCCACTCACCTATCCATAGACCCAATCACCTATCCATAGACCCACTCACCTATCCATAGACCCACTCACCTATCCATAGACCCACTCACCTATCCATAGACCCAATCACCTATCCATAGACCCAATCACCTATCCATAGACCCACTCACCTATCCATAGACCCACTCACCTATCCATAGACCCAATCACCTATCCATAGACCCACTCACCTATCCATTGACCCAATCACCTATCCATAGACACTATCACCTCTCTACAGATCTACTCCCCTATCCATAGACCTAATCACCTATCCATAGACACTATCACCTCTCTACAGATCAACTCCCCTATCCATAGACCCAATTACCTGTCTACAGATCTACTCCCCTATCCATAGACCCAATCAACTCTCTACAGATCTACTCCCCTATCCATAGACCCAATCACCTCTCTACAGATCTACTCCCCTATCCATAGACCCAATCACCTATCCATAGACCCAATCACCTCTCTACAGATCTACTCCCCTATCCATAGACCTAATCACCTATCCATAGACCCAATCACCTGTCTACAGATCTACTCCCCTATCCATAGACCCAATCACCTATCCATAGACCCAATCAACTCTCTACAGATCTACTCCCCTATCCATAGACCCAATCACCTCTCTACAGATCTACTCCCCTATCCATAGACCCAATCACCTATCCATAGACCCAATCACCTCTCTACAGATACACTAACCTAGCCATAAACCCAATCACCTCTATACAGATCCACTCACCTATCCATAGACCCAATCACCTCTATACAGATCCACTCACCTATCCATAGACCCAATCACCTATCTATAGAACCACTCACCTACCCATAGACCCAATCACCTCTCTACAGATCCCCACCCCTATCCATAGACCCAATCACATTTCTATAGATCCAATCACCTATCCATAGACCAATTCACCTCTCTACAGATCCACTCCCCTATCCATAGACCCAATCACCTCTCTACAGATCAACTAACCTAGCCATAGACCCAATCACCTCTCTACAGATCCACTCCACTATCCATAGACCCAATCACCTCTCAATATATCCACTCACCTATCCACAGACCCAATAAGCTCTAGATCCTCCCACCTATCTGTAAACCCATCCACCTCTCTATAGACCCACACACATCTCTGTAGACCCACTCATCTATCTCTAAACATACCCACATCTCTGTAGACCCACTCATCTATCTCTAAACATTCCCACATCTCTGTAGACCCACTCATCTATCTATAAACATCAATCAGAACTGACTGTTGTGGAAAACAAATTGATTAGAATGCACTTTGTAATCTTTCTTAAAATGTCAGCATCTAAATGACGAAAATGTCAAATGTATGTCCATCTCTATGGACCAGAGATCATAATAACCAATGTGAGTTGCTTAGTAAGAACTTGTCAGGTTAACACATTTCCAAATTATTTTGTCTGTGAGTGTGTGTCTGAATGTGCCTGACAGTGATCAACAGACACGGAGGCAGGTTCAAAGACAGAGAGACAGAAACACAGACCGACAGGGAGACAGACACAAACAAACAAAGAGACAGACACAAACACATACAGAGATACATACACTAACAATATAAATAGATAAAGACAGAGACAGAGAGAGAGAGAGAGAGCAAGACAGGCAGACGGACACAGAGACAGAAAGACAGAAACAGGGTAATTAAGTAATTAAACATGAAATAATGTTTCTAATTCAGTTAAATAAGTAAACAGTATGAAACAATTCCCATATAATATTTAATGATATCTGGTCCCTGGCTATGAACACACTCCAGGAGTGTCTCAGGGAATACAGAATACCTTTCCATTTCATGCCTACACAGTTGAACATGCGTGAAACACAGTTTGACCTTTGAAACCGAAAACATAAAATCTAAGCTGGTATTTTAAACAATAAAACCTGGCCTTTAGGAGATTCCCTAGTGCCCTTATAAGACAATAGGGTCAAGCATCCAATGATAAACATATGATATAACAAAAACACTGACTGAATGACTTAAAACAGTGGTCCCCAACCACGGTCCCCCTAACTGTACACATTTTCATTGTAGCCCTAGCCAAGCACAGCTGACTCATCTTGTCAACTAATTATCAGGCTTTCATTGAGTTGAATTGGGTGTGCTTGTCCAGGGCTACAACAAAAATGTGTGCTGTTGAGGGTACTTGAGGACTGGAATTAGAAACCACAGACTTAAAACATTACAATCATTCAGAACCCAAGATAGGGAAAATGAATGGCATGGTTTTCTAGAGGGCCGTTGATGTGACTGTTTTGCATGCGTTTTCAGGAGAAAATGTTTTAACGCTAAATAAAGCAATGCTATTTTGCATCATCTACCCTGTACACTTTTCCTATTAATGTATCATAAATATAACAGTTTTCACATTTATACAGAACAAAACTCTATACTCTCCTGTAAAAAAAAAACATAGAAATTCCAGAATACCAGTATATATATATATATATATATATATATATATATATATATATATATATATATATATATATATATATATATATACTTTTTTTTTTTAAGTATAGTGCAAAGATATGGTCAACCACGCCCCGGATGGAAAGTGGTCATAAATGGAGAGATACAAGGTATGAAGCGACGCTGGCTGATGCTTTGAGATTGTATCATTTGGCTTCATGCATTCATATTTCTTGTTAAGGAGGCCCATGACATTTACGGCAGGAAGAGGGCTTTCCAAGGGTTTGAGGGCATGGCAGTACTAGTGGAGCTGAGCCTGGGGCCAGGACTGGGACTGGGCCCCTGGGAATTGATACGACGTACTGGAGCCAGAAGCCTCTGCCCTGACACTCAGACACACACACACACACACACACACACACACAGGAATGCATGCATGCACACAAACAAGCATGCGCATAAAACACACAAAAAGGAATGCACGCAGGCACCCATGTAAATGGATGTGCACGCACACACACAACCTCTTCCTGCCAACAGCAGCGGGTTCCTCTGGATGGGGAGAATTCGGCAGTCATTCTAGACAAGAAAAATAAGACAGCTAAACTACAGAGGGGTTACACACACACTCATTAACACACAGCCTGGCGTTTGGCACACACACACACCTTCACACTATCACATGCAACATCTCCCTCAGGGAATAAATGAAGGGTAATCCTGAAGCCTCCTTTTAGCTCCCTCTTTGGATAGAAAATGGGGTGTGTCACAGATGAGTTACACTTGTGGTATGCTGGTATTCCATAGATTATAACGAAGCACAGAAGATCCACCATGGTTACACCGCCACTCATTCGGCTGGTGTTTCAATAGGGGAACAACCATGTGACCCCTACAGAGAGTGCACTGACAGGGCAGAGGTCAGGAGTACTTTTATATTGGCAGTGGAGCACAGCAGATATACCTAACCACACAGCTGACCACAGCACTTCTGCTACCTCTTCTAGGACAAAAGGTCTTCTTCAAAGTTATGTTCGAGCTACTTTCACTTCTATCAAAAAATTTCCTCTGCGTGGAGACTTGACATTATGTCAGAATATACTTTTCTTGCTTTAGTAAACTCTTTGCAGTGTATCACAGTTGGTGACCATACCTTTTCATGACCACAGTCAATCCACGTTGTCACAGCAACAGTATCTAAAAACAGTTTAGTAATGTCTCATGTCTTGCCTTTCCATCAGAGAAAAAGATCACAAATATAAACTTGGGAATTAGAAATGGCAGAGATTATTAAGGCAGAATTGGCAATGGATCAAAGTGGTTAACATTTGAGTCTATCCATAAAACAGTGCTATAAAAGCTTTATCACGGGATCCATTAATACATTCACACCCAAATAAAAGTCAACACCCTTGAGAAACGTGATTTAACTGTTTCTCTGTGTGCACATGTGAAGTGAAACCAGTCACAAGGACAGCAATACAGCACACCACAAACCATCAGCTAAAGGTCTTGATCCTGTAGTACAGGGTGTTGTCTAGCCATCAGCTAAAGGTCTTGATCCTGTAGTACAGGGTGTTGTCCAGCCATCAGCTAAAGGTCTTGATCCTGTAGTACAGGGTGTTGTCCAGCCATCAGCTAAAGGTCTTGATCCTGTAGTATAGGGTGTTGTCTAGCCATCAGCTAAAGGTCTTGATCCTGTAGTACAGGGTGTTGTCTAGCCATCAGCTAAAGGTCTTGATCCTGTAGTATAGGGTGTTGTCTAGCCATCAGCTAAAGGTCTTGATCCTGTAGTACAGGGTGTTGTCCAGCCATCAGCTAAAGATCTTGATCCTGTAGTATAGGGTGTTGTCTAGCCATCAGCTAAAGGTCTTGATCCTGTAGTACAGGGTGTTGTCCAGCCATCAGCTAAAGGTCTTGATCCTGTAGTATAGGGTGTTGTCTAGCCATCAGCTAAAGGTCTTGATCCTGTAGTACAGGGTGTTGTCTAGCCATCAGCTAAAGGTCTTAACCCATGGGTTCAGAGCCACTGTAGGTATAAGCACAGTCATTAAGGGCCCCTATACGAACATTATATGTTAAGTTGAGTCACAATCACTGATGACACTCAACTAAACCATCTCTGCTAATTCACTTTTGATTAAAAAGACAATCTAAATATTTACAAAAGTTGTCCTCTTTCTAAACAATACATCATGTCAAAATTCCTCTCAGATGTTTGAGTGTTGGCTGTTACATTTATAAATGAAATGCTGCACCTCCACATGTTTTCCCAGTAGCTCAAGGTTAAAAAATGGAACTCGTTAAGTAACCCAGAAAACAAGCTGGATTGTGGGTCAGTTACAGTCTGAGCAACTGGGCATCTTTAAAACACACAGGAATTAGCCTTTTAATTGAATTTGAATTAAATTGAGTATAATAGTGAAGTATAAATTGTATTCAAATGTCAGTATATTTTACTGTACACATCAGCAAAATAATAATTCTGATACATGAAAATGATTACAGTGTTCATATTTATGATAATCACAATGTTAGTCTAATGCTAATCTGCCTTGCCACAACCTAACTGCCCAAAATATTTATAGCTGAACAGTTTCTCCAATAAAAACATATCTTGCTTGTCTATAGGTTCTATTAGTAGTTGCCTACAACAGCATCCAAACCGATTATCTTGTAGTACCAGTTTCAGAACCTTGGCGCAATAGCTTAAAATGTGGCTATTGGGTAGAATACATAATTAAATGAAAATAATCCGTTCTAGACCCTGTATCCTTCACTAAAGTGAATACATTTCAGTGAAACGTGCTCATCTTCGCCTTATCCTTTAGGGCTGGCCCAAAACAGTTGCTAGGGAGACAACATGAGAATGTTCAAACATGTCTTCCTTCATTATTATAAATGACGGATATAAGAATATAAGGACTTAAACTAAGTTGCCTTCGATATCCTTACATTTGAAAAGATAATTAAAAACCAATAGAATTTTGCTTGAGTCAGCTGATGGGGCTTATGTGTGGGACTGAAACAGCAGCGGCAGGCGAGAAAAGCCCCTGACCTCTTCGTTGATCGCTGGATGCCTGTGTGGCTTCCCCCCTGGTCTCTGCTTCCCTGTCTGCAGGGGAAGTGTGACGGTGCCAGGCTGCACTAGTTTATGAGCTGGTCTCAACCAAACTCGCCACATTCCCACCGGCTGCAGGCAAGTGGATGTGACTCTGGCCATGAAGCAACAACAGCCAGACCGCAAGTCACGAGCACATACACACACACAGACACACGCACACGCACACACACACACACACGGAAAGTTGTGTATATCTATCCTTGTGGGGACCAGAAAACTAAAATGTCCATGCTTCCAAACCAAACACTAAACTTAACCTCAATAGCATTACCTAAACTTAACATAGCCCTAATGACTAACCCCAATCCATATTCCTTAAACCTTAAAGAAACATGTACTTGAACACTAGCCTTAATTGTAAGTTTGACCCTAAACCAAACCCTATTTTACCTAACCTGGAAACTGACAAAGTCATCATGGAGACCAGCAAAATATTCTAATAATGTAACATGATTAAAATGTAAAAGGACTATTCCCCAATCAAATACTTTTCTGGTACTATAGAGGTTAGCAGTCTTGGCAAATCTGCCAATTGATCCACCAAATACCATTGCTAGATATTGAATGACTTGCTTGCTGTAATTGTTTTGATGATGGCAAAGAAGAGGAGCCATATTCTGATATCCATTTGGAAATCATATTTTGGCAAGACCAAGGCATGTCTTTCACTTCTTTCTAAGCTCTCTTGGTGCTACACATTAAGATGCATCAAATTGTACACATAAATAAATACCACAATGGTATTGAAATATAAATATATGTCTGATTGCTCTTATTAATGTGAATAGTCCTACAGAGCTCAAATGATTGAAACATTTCACATGTTGTCTTGCTCTAGGGTGTGATATAACATTTCATGTGTTGTCTTGCTCTATGTTGTGATTTAACATTTCATGTGTTGTCTTGCTCTATGTTGTGATTTAATATTTCATGTGTTGTCTTGCTCAATTTTGTGATTGAAACATGTCCCGTGTTGTCTTCCTCTATGTTGTGATTGAAACATTTCACATGTTGTCTTGCTCTATGTTGTGACTGAAACATTTCATGTGTTGTCTTCCTCTATGTTTTGATTGAAACATTTCACGTGTTGTCTTCTTCTATGTTGTGATTGAAACATTTCACGTGTTGTCTTCTTCTATGTTGTGATTGAAACATTTCACGTGTTGTCTTCTTCTATGTTGTGATTGAAACATTTCACGTGTTGTCTTCTTCTATGTTGTGATTGAAACATTTCACGTGTTGTCTTCTTCTATGTTGTGATTGAAACATTTCACGTGTTGTCTTCTTCTATGTTGTGATTGAAACATTTCACGTGTTGTCTTCTTCTATGTTGTGATTGAAACATTTCACATGTTGTCTTGCTCTATGTTGTGATTGAAACATTTCACATGTTGTCTTGCTCTATGTTGTGATTGAAACATTTCATGTGTTGTCTTGCTCTATGTTGTGATTGAAACATTTCACATGTTGTCTTGCTCTATGTTGTGATTGAAACATTTCATGTGTTGTCTTGCTCTATGTTGTGTCTGTACCTAAGGTGACCTATTATCCCCTGACCTGTACTAAGCAACTCTCTCTCTCTCGCTCTCTCTTTTCTGCCAACCAAATCCAATCCAATGGGTCTGGTTCAGCAGAGGACACTGCTGAACCAGACCCAATCAAGTCCCAAATTGGCCTATGAGTTTAGATCAAACAAAGTGCACTAAAAATAGGACAGTTGGCCATTTGGGACACATACAGAATCAGAGTAATGCTGACCCCCCCCAGAGGTCAAACCTCTATGTTCTCACTGAGGCCAAATCATGTTCACTAACAACATTAAATGATACTGAGATTTATGAGGGAGGGACAGGAAGAATTCCAGTGGTTGCTCACATGGCTCCTAGACAAGGACTCCTTGTTTAAGAGATATAAAAGGGATTGAACGTATCATCTTTGGACGAAGGACAGACATTTCTTTAGAACTGGTTCAGCAATGCCACAGTGTGGTGGCCAAACGAATTAACGATGACTGTCGATGAAGTAACTTTGGTGATTCAAACAGTGTTATCCTTTTCTCGAGCAGACACTGTAGCCGAGAATGGGAGACACCCAAAAGAGACACTCCTATAACGGGTGTGCTGGCATATCCTTCCTGTGAGGTTGTGAGGTTGACCAGAGATTACACACCCAGGACTGGTGGTGAGGGGACAGCTGTGCGGCAGCAGCCAGCCAACCAGCAGTGGTTGGATCAGAACACTAAATCATCTCATATCTGCTCCTCCAATCGTAATTATCCAACCACTATCTTTAGGAGCAATGTCACTGAAGGAATGTACTACAAGATTACATTTCAACAAGTTGGAATATGCATGGGTATATATATATATATATATATATATATATATATATATATATATATATATATATATATATATATATAAATTCCAATCCAACAGGTCTGATTATATAGAGCTCAGAAAAGAATTAAGAGACCACTTTTCTTTCCTTTCCAAAAAAGTCGAAAAGGAAGGTTCTGAGTGAAGAACAGAAATTGAACACTTCTGTTCCTCACTCAAAACCTTCCTTTTCAACATTTTTGGAAAAGAAAGAAAAAGGTGCAGTGGTTCCGGAGAAATATATAGCTATATTCTGGATATATACAGTGGGGCAAAAAGGATGAGAGAGGCCTGTAATTTTCATCATAGGTACACTTCAACTATGAGAGACAAAATGAGGGGAAAGAAATCCAGAAAATCACATTGTAGGATTTTTTATGATTTAATTGGTAGATTCCTCAGTAAAATAAGTATTTGGTCACTTACAAACAAGCAAGATTTCTGGCTCTCACAGACCTGTAACAACTTATTTAAGAGGCTCCGCTTGTTACCTGTATTAATGGCACCTGTTTGAACTTGTTATCAGTATAAAAGACACCTGTCCACAACCTCAAACAGTCACACTCCAAACTCCACTATGGCCAAGACCAAAGAGCTGTCAAAGGACACCAGAAACAAAATTGTAGACCTGCACCAGGCTGGGAAGACTGAATCTGCAATTGGTAAGCAGCGTGGTGTGAAGAAATCAACTGTGGGAGCAATTATAAGAAAATGGAAGACATACAAGACCACTGATAATCTCCCTCGATCCGGGGCTCCACGCAAGATCTTACCCCGTGGGGTCAAAATTATCACAAGAACGGTGAGCAAACATCCCAGAACCACACGGGGGGACCTAGTGAATGACCTGCAGAGAGCTGGGACCAAAGTAACAAAGGCTACCATCAGTAACACACTACGCCGCCAGGGACTCAAATCCTGCAGTGCCAGACGTGTCCCCCTGCTTAGGCCCACTCCTCCACACAGACCTTCTCCAGATCCTTCAGGTTTCGGGGCTGTCGCTGGGCAATAAGGACTTTCAGCTCCCTCTAAAGATTTTCTATTGGGTTCAAGTCTGGAGACTGGCTAGGCCATTCCAGGACCTTGAGATGCTTCTTACAGAGCCACTCCTTAGTTGCCCTGGGTGTGTGTTTTGGGTCGTTGTCATGCTGGAAGAACCAGCCATGACCCATCTTCAATGCTCTTACTGAGGGAAGGAGGTTGTTGGCCAAGATCTCGCGATACATGGCCCCATCCATCCTCCCCTCAATACGGTGCAGTCATCCTGTCCCCTTTGCAGAAAAGCATCCCCAAAGAATGATGTTTCCACCTCCATGCTTCACGGTTGGGATGGTGTTCTTGGGGTTGTACTCATCCTTCTTCTTCCTCCAAACACAGAGTTTAGCTCTATTTTTGTCTCATCAGACCACATGACCTTCTCCCATTCCTTCTCTGGATCATCCAGATGGTCATTGGCAAACTTCAGACAGGCCTGGACATGTGCTGGCTTGAGCAGGGGGACCTTTGCGTGCGCTGCAGGATTTTAATCCATGACGGCGTAGTGTGTTACTAGTGGTTTTCTTTGAGATTGTGGTCCCAGCTCTCTTCAGGTCATTGACCAGGTCCTGCCGTGTAGTTCTGGGCTGATCCCTCACCTTCCTCATGATCATTGATGCCCCACAAGGTGAGATCTTGCATGGAGCCCCAGACCGAGGGAGATTGACCGTCATCTTGAACTTCTTCCATTTTCTGATAATTGCACCAACAGTTGTTGCCTTCTCACCAAGCTGCTTGCCTATTGTCCTGTAGCCCATCCCAGCCTTGTGCAGATCTACAATTTTATCCCTGATGTCCTTACACAGCTCTCTGGTCATGGCCATTGTGGAGAGGTTGGAGTCTGTTTGATTGGGTGTGTGGACAGGTGTCTTTTATACAGGTAACGAGGTCAAACAGGTTCAGTTAATACAGATAATGAGTGGAGAAGGGCTTCTTAAAGAAAAACTAACAGGTCTGTGAGAGCCAGAATTCTTACTGGTTGGTAGGTGATCAAATACTTATGTAATGCAATAAAATGCAAATTAATGATTAAAAAAATCATACAATGGGATTTCTCCCCACTGTACACATATACATACATACATATATATATATATATATATATATATATATAGAGAGAGAGAGAGAGAGAGAGAGAGAGAGAGAGAGAGAGAGAGAGAGAGAGAGAGAGAGAGAGAGAGAGAGAGAATATTAAAAGTCTACACACCCCTGTTAAAATGCCAGGTTCTTGAGATGTAAAAGAATGAGACAAAGAACTTTTTCCACCATTAACGTGACTTATAACGTGAACATTTCAATTGAACAACAAACAGAAATCTTTAAGGGGGAAAAATAAAAAACTCACAATAATCTGGTTGCATAAGTGTGCACACACTTAAAATAATACTTTGTTGAAGCACCTTTTGATTTTATTACAGCACTCAGTCTTTTTGGGTAGGAGTCTATTAGCAAGATTTGCCCACTCTTTGCAAAAGCACTCCAAATCTGTCAGATTGCGAAGACATCTCCTGTGCACAGCACTCTTCAGATCAACCCACAGATGTTCAATTGGAATCAGGTCTGGGCTCTGGCTGGGCCATTCCAAAATGATAATCTTCTTCTGGTGAAGCCATGCTTTTGTGGATTTGGATGTGTGCTTTGGGTCGTGCTGAAAGGTGAACTTCCTCTTCAGCTTTCTAAAGGACGCCTGAAGGTTTTGTGCCAAAATTGCCTGGTATTTGGAACTGTTCATAGTTCCCTCCACCCTGACTAAGGACCCGGTTCCAGCTGAAGAAAAACAGCCCCACAGCATGATGCTGTCACCACCTTGAGTCACTCTGGGTGTGGTGTTCTTTGGGTGATGTGCAGTGTTGTTTTTGCGCCAAACATACCTTTTGGAATTATGACTAAAATGTTCAACCTTGGTTTCATCAGACCATAACACATTTTCCCACATGCTTTTGGGGGACTTAAAGTTTGTTTTTGCAAACTTCAGCCAGGCTTGGATGTTTTTCTTTGTAATAAAAGCCTTTGTCTTTCCACCCTACCCCATAGCCCATTCATAAGAATACGGGAGATTGTTGTCATATGTAGCACACAGCCAGTACTTGCCAGATATTCCTGCAGTTCCTTTAATATTGCTGTAGGCCTCTTGAAAGCCTCCCTGACCAGTTTTCTTCTCGTCTTTTAATACATTTTGGAGGGATGTCCAGTTCTTGGTAATGTCTCTGTTGTGCCATATTTTCTCCACTTGATGATGACTGTCTTCACTGTGTTCCATGGTATATCTAATGCTTTGGAAATTATTTTGTACCCTTCGCCTGACTGATATCTTTCTACAATGAAATCCCTCTGATGGTTTGGAAGCGGACCATGGCTTTTGGTTTGAGATGCAACTAAGAAAATGTCAGGAAAATCCTACTAGAACAGCTAAACTTTATTTGTGATTAATCAGAGTCACTTTAAATGATGGCGGGTGTGTAATGAATTCTATTTAACATGTGTTTGAATGTGATTGGTTAATTCTGAACACAGCCACAGCCACAGTTATAAAAGGGTGTGCACACTTATGCAACCAGTTTATTGTAAGGTCCCTATTTTTGCCCCTCGAAGATTTCAGTTTGTTTTTCAGTTGAATTGTTCACATTATAAGTGGATAAATGATGATTTATCTTTGTCTCATTCTTTTACATCACAAAAACATGGCATTTTAATAGGGGTGTGTAGACTTTTTATATACATATATATACACACACACATATATATATATATATATATATACCAATTGTTTTGGACAGGGGTGTCCAAGCAGTACCAGTAGGGCAGAGTGTCTGCAGGTTTTTGTTTTTTCCTATAAATTGGTTCCCAGTTCAGACCTAAACAACCAGGTGAGGGTAGAAACTAACCAATTAGTAACCTAATTAGTCAATCAATTACAAAGTGAAAGCGAAAACCTGCAGACACTTGGCCCTCCATGGAACTGTTTGGACACCCCTGCTCTAGGATTAGTGTTCAACAGACATGTTTTTGGCCTAATGTTATCAAGTCTTATCATATGAAAGTGGTTATGGGTAGTACGGGGGAAGTTTTTTTTTAACCTTAAGTGAGGATAAATATGAATGAATGTAAATATGCGAAAGTGCTGTTCTCTTTAGATACAAAAGTCAATATGTATCAGTTAAAGTCAGTAGTTTATGCACAAACTTTGGTTCCAGCGCATTTAAATGGAAGCTCATATTTGACTCAACAGTACAGTGTAAACCTAGCATTTCCTTCAGACTGACACTGACATCTAATGGTGAAATCGGTAAATCTCACTTCTACAAGATACAATCGAGCCAAAGCATAAACAAAGAACTTGTTAAAAGAGAAATCATTTGAAGTATTATTCTGAATTCCTGTCATTCATCTGATAGAACTGTAGATCCTAAAGGTTTACAAAAGCCTTGACCATGAAAGCAGCCAGCCGTCCCTGTATTCACTGTATTCATTTTTACACATCTTTTGGCTTTAAAGATTTTATTTTAACTGAACATTACTTCCAATGCACAGATGTAACACTCAAACTCTGGAATTGTCTCAAACTGATGTTATTGGTGGTGATAGTAACCCATGCATCCCAAAGATTACAGCGCACTCGCTACACTCGCTGCAGTGCTTTATGGAGAGAAAAAAAGAAGGAAAAAATAGCATCTTGCACAGTCAAGGTTAGACTGAGCAGAGAATATACTGATGTGTGTGCAGGGAGAGGTGTGTTGTGCATATAGGGGAGAGGGAGGGAAGGGTGACTCATCAAGATGAGTCATGTGCTTTGTGTGTGGACCCGGGGAGGGTAACAGTCAGGACAGAGTGGACTGCTGCATGTACCAGAGGAACAAAGAATATGAGAGAATTTACTGAAAAGATTCAAGAGCAAAATATTACAGTTACTGTACGTGGCACACAGACCATAAGCAGATTCAGACAGAGATGTATGAAGGATTCAGCTAGGAATTGATTTGAATGTTGTGACTCTGGTGCTCGAACCAGGGCTTTGTACCGTCATTTTCAGGGGCCGAAATGACAAAAAATGGGACCCCTGGATATACGCCAGCAACAGAGCGGATGTTGGGCACCATGGACCCGTCGGCTTCTACACGCTGTCAGCTTCAGCAATGTGCATCACGAACGACAGATGTCAGACTGAGGGAATGACATGTAATGGGCAAAAAGGGCACTTGTTGAGTCTGGGGGGAAAGGAGCAGGTGCTCAAACATCCTGGGGTTTATCCGTGCAAATAATGGACATGCACTGTTTATCTGTCACCAGCACGTGCTCCTGCAAGAACTAAAACATTAAATTGTGAAATGTGAATAACCAACCCCACAACAGTGAAGCAGGGCTGGTGAGTTGGTGTCCGGTGTGGATAGTGATTGGTTCAACAGGCACACACTCGTCACCTGGACCAGCGAATCTGCCAGGAACATCTAGAGGACAAGGGCTTCAGGTAATCCTGCCTTTTAACTTACTGACCAATCAAAGGAGAAAGGTAAAGACAAGAGGCAGAAAGAAGCTGAGAGTACATGAGAGGCTGAGAGGAGATGGAATGTAGATGAGAAGCTGGGAAGAGTGGAGTGAGGACCTAAGACAGGAGCTGAGAGGAGAGTAGTGAGGAAGTGAGGAGAGAAGAGAGGAGCTGAGAGGAAGGAAAGGTGAGAGGAGAGATGAGAAGAGAGGAGCTGAGAGGAAGGAAATGTGAGAGTAGAGATAAAAAGAGAGGAGCTGAGAGGAAGGAAATGTGAGAGTAGAGATAAAAAGAGAGGAGCTGAGAGGAAGGAAAGGTGAGAGGAGAGATGAGAAGAGAGGAGCTGAGCAAAAAGGAGCTGAGGGGAGAGGAGAAGCAGGAAGTTGTTGAGAGGAGAAGACAAGAAGAGCTGAGAAGAGCAAGGAGTTAAGAGGAGGAGTGGAGAGTAAAGTGAAGCTGAAAAGAGAGAAGATCTGAGAGGAAACTATAGGGGAGAGGAGCCGAGAGTAAAGGAAAAGCAGAGAGGAGCTGAGAGGCTAGGAATGAGGAGAGAAGAGTCAAGAGGAGAGGAGTAAATTATGAAAGATTGATGATCAGTGGTTAAGAAGAGCAATACAGTACAGTATGTCAATAGAAGAAACTTGATACATTTCCACTACCTGCATACATTAACATATGAAAATAATGAAATAATAGACCCCAGTAGGTAAACTGGTCAAATGATGATACAGATGATGCTGTTTACTATACAGTTAGACTATTGAATAGTTCAGTCTTGAATATTATATTTTATATCAGCCTTTTCTGATCATATTTGCCTGGGGTGCAAATACTTCTGGAGGGCTCAGCATATACAGAGCCTTTCAGAAAGTGTTAAGACCCCTTTACTTTTGCATATTTTGTTGTGTTATATACTTAATTTTAATCTATTAAATGTGATTTTTGCCATGAACACACAATAACCTATAATGACAAAGCAAAACATTTTTTGGGGAAATTTGTAACAAATTATTGAAAAAGAAAAACTGACAAATCTAATGTACATAAGTCTTCAGAGCATTTGGCATCCTGTGTCCTTTGAGAACCCTTGAGATGTCTCTAGAACTTAATTTCAGTAAACATATTGGACAAGTTCCAACACTTCACAATGCATTGCAGAGCAAAAACCAAGCCATGAAGTCCAAGGTCTGTAGACCTCCGAGATAGAATTGGCTCAAGGCATAGGTCTGGGGGTGGTCATGAAAACAATTGGTAAAGCATTAAAGGTTCCCAGGTGCAAAGTGGGTTCCGTCATTATGAAATTTGAGTTTGTGTCCACCAAGACTAAGAGTAGCTGGCTAAGTGGGCAAGAAGGGTCTTGTTCGCGTTAGTGACTATTAACCCAATGGCCAAACTAATAGAGCTTTGGAGTGGCTCTGCAGAGATTGGAGACCCTGCCAGGAGTACAACCGTCTCTGCAGTACTACATCAATCAGGCCTTTATGTTAGAGTGGCTAGACGGAAACCACTACTAAGTAAAAGGCATATGAAATGCCACCAGAAGGCATGAAGAAAGAGATTATCTGGCCAGATGAGAGCAAAATCGAACAATTAGGCCTGAAGACGAAGCGCTAGATCTGGCTAAAAGAAGTGAAGCATGATGATGGGAGCATCATACTAGGGTACTGCTTCTCAGCTGCAGGGACTGATGAGAAACGATGAACTGAATAAAATAGAGACAGGTCCTTGAAGAAAACTTGATCCAGAGTGCACATGACTGTAGTCTGGGGTGAAAATTCCTCTTTCAGCATGATAACGACCAAAGCACACAGCCAAGACAACGCAGGAGTGGCTTTGGGAAAAGTATGTCCTTGAGAGGCTCAGGCGAAGCCTGGGCTTGATGCTCAATTGAACATCTGCGGGGAATTCTGAAGATTGCAGTTCACCAATGTTCCCCACCCAATCTTATCATTACTGGGAATCCACAGATTGATGAGATTTTTATTAATTTAGTCTATAGCACAATTTATTTTAAAGAAAGGTGTCTGAATACCTTCCGAAAGCTCTATATGTGTGTGTATATATCTATCTATATCTACACACACACACACACACATATAGAGTGTACAGGAAAAAAAACACAGAACATCAAAGCAGATCCCCAAGCCAGATGTGATTGGTGCTGCTTTACAGAAACCCCAGGCTTAGCCCTGGGCTATTCTCTGCCCCAGGCTAAGGTGCAGTGTGAACATGCCTAGTGTGTTCAGTAGAAGAAGGTTAAGGGTCTAACCTGCAGTAAGAGTAAAGGCGGTGGGGTTCGATACGATACAAAAGATTACGCCCAAAGAATCAAAGGAAAGTGCTAGCAGGGAGGAAAAGCAGGCCGTGACGTACTTCCTTTTCATGATTCATCCATAATTCACAACCCCTCCAAAGACTTAGCGTGTGTATGTATAAGGAACTAGCCAACACTATGTTTAATAGGGCATTACTTATTGATGACAACCTCATCAGTTTTTTAAAACACATTTCCAACATCTTACGTTTCTCTCTGAGATAACTATGATTGTAGTTCTATAATGAGGAATGTGCTAGACTCAGAGAGTATACTTTGGCTGCCCCCATAGTAGAACAGCCTTTTACTTCAAATTGAACTATTTTGGGTTCCATGTAGAAGGTTCTACTCTGAATCAAAATGGTTCCACCTTATTCAAAAATGTTCCCCCACAAGAATGGCCAAATAACCAATTTGAAACTATTCAGCTTGAGAGTGTATAGCCGTTATGAAAATGGTAGTTAGGTTAGGAAAACATGGGAATACGTTATTTGGTGTAGGACTTCCACATGGGGAAAACTTACAATGAGGAGACAAGACTGGAGAGAGGCCTAAAGGAAATTAAACCAAAAAAAGAAAGTTAGCAGTATGGTAGCATTGTTAATAAGTGAATAACAATAACAATACACTGTACATAGACAATCAACAAAACACAAAAGAAAGAATTTAAAGAACAACAATGGTGTGCATCCCGCCTTCAGAGCTCCCATAACAATAGCCTACCATCACCACAAATGGGTGAAACCTTAAGACAGGATAGCATCGGACCCTGCATCCCATTGTGAAGTTGGCTCTGAAGCTAGCAGGGTCAGTGCTGATTGGCCCCTGGATGGTAAACCATGTGGCATTGGAGGGCCAGTAGGGGGCACCATTCCCTCCAGTGCAAGGTTCAAATCTTAAATGCTCCAGGGTTGTGAAGGTGACTATGCCCTATTTTGAGTGCTGTCTTTTAGATTCAATTGGTGTCCCGATTCTCTGTAGGTACTAAAAAAACGAATAACATATATAATATTACTATCACAATACAATGTGGGAAAGTTCAAAGGTAAGAATACTTTTGAGAGCCACTGTAGGCCGTAGTGGACGGAGCACCGAGAGTATTCCGGAGGGCCAGTCAAATTGTGGGCTGGTGGACCAGGGGCCTATTATAAAAACGTGTTGTTTTGTCCTGGCCAATGTCGTTTCACTGGGGCCTGGATCGGGGACTGCTAGAACCCAGCCCATCGGTCAATTCTTCCAATGGCTGGGTCTCACTACCAGCCCTCATCTTTCCCACCCCACACACACAGCCTGACAGTGACAGGAAAGGTTGATGTGAGCAATAAACAGAACAGAGAAAGAGTAGATAGCACAACAACTTCAAGGTGTTGGATACAGTAGGTCTTTGTGTTGGACGTAGCCACATTTAGAAGATGAACCGACTTATTCAGTATAGGTGCTACCCAGGCACCTATGCTAGTGCTGCTGCCAGGCTGTACAGTGACCCGCCATGGAGACGAGGATGCCACAGCAAAAGTAGACGGCACCAGTAGATACAAGTCAGTCGGGGATTGTTAGCCTCCTATTTGCGCGAGCGAGAAAAAGAGCGGTAGGAACTTATTGGGATGGATATGAAGATAAGAATACATCATTACTGTGCTATAGATATAAGCTAGCTAGCTAATGTCCTAAAGTAAGTTCGCTATTACAGTGCCGATTGGTTAGTTCATTAATGTAACCAGTCTGCGCATCAGCTAGTCAAAGTAACTTCAAGCCCTACTCCTTAGCTTGTGTTGAATGTGTAGCTACATGAACTTGTGTTCTCAGAAGTAATTACATCTCTGCAATACCTTTGACATTTAGATTTGAATCTTGTTTGGGGTATAACTTTGTTTATGGCACGATAAACAGTCCCTTCTGAGTGTGTCTGTTAAGCAACAAAAGAATCTGGCGGTTAAATTTAATTCAGTTTCCGTATCATTGAAGCTTTGCTACTTACATGAGTAGGTCCTTGATACACCAGTCCTTTTATTAATGATCAATTCATATCCAGGTTGATGATGGTTCCAGGTTAGCTGCAGTGGAGGAAGCGAGGGCCAGGTAGAGCAATGGATACTGAATCTGAGCTGTTGAGAAAACCGCTCCTCAAACGAGGTGGCCAGGAAATGTTTTTCTTTTAATTTCCCTGGTTCATGATGGAAGCTATGTAGTGTTGTGAGGCTGTTCTTAGTGGGTAACAGCCCCCTTCGATTCTCACAGCTCTTCTAAATCGTTGGTTCCCAACGACGGTCCTCAAGTATCCCCAACAGTACACATTTTCATTGTAGCCCCAGCCAATCACAGCTGATTCAACTTGTCAACTAATTATCAGGCTCTCATTGAGTTGAATTGGGTGTTCTCCAGGCTCCAACAGAAATGTGTGCTGTTGGGGGTACTCGAGGACCGGAGTTGGGAACAACTGTTCTAAATCAAGGATGCCTGTAAAATGGCCCACTATTTTATTTTTAGCACCAAACTTTTAATCAGTGGATGGGGGTCTGTTCAATTCTGTAAATAACATATCAGACAAAACATGGATTGCTGCAAAGAAGAGATCTCCAAAGTGGGATCCCTAATCATTCGATTCATTTGAATTTACCTGAAGCTGTTATTCGGAGAAACATACATTATCGATACATACATTTGTACCTACAGTCAGGGAAAGGCTGGGACAAAAAAAAGAAACAGCCCTGGACTTGGACAAGCAAACCCCCAACCCTCACTGACGCAAGTACCTGTAATGACTCATTGATGATTAGGAGTGAGGGTGCTAGCTAGATCTACCGATCAGACAGTAATTGTCACTGGACATAATCACTGTAGTTACTTTCCCTGAGGGACCCGGTACCATCAATGGCACTTGAAAAGCCTAATAATATGACAGGACACAAAAACAGTAACTGGGAACAGAATAAAGGTCCGTTTAAAAAACAATAACGTCCGGAGACAAGGACCTTCATCACTATTTAAAAGCGCCCCCCCCCCCCCCCCCCCATCCCTCTCCCACTCACGGAATCCTAGCATCCTCCTGTTGACTACTCTACATTTACCCAGTGACGTAGGAGTCCACGTACATTGTCCAACTAGGGGATGCTTTTCGATGAATGAGTGCCCCTTCCCATCATCATCACTATAGCCTACTATACGACTTGTCTATAAAATCAGAACACCGGGAGAGCCCGCGCTAAATTTCTCGAATATCCACGATGCGAGGTGGGCAATGAACGTGTATAAAACAGAGAAACTGTCACCGGTTAAAGATCATCTAAGTGTCAGACATCCATAACGAAAATGCCATGGCTATGGTTTTTATTTAGCTAATGCAGCTATTTCAATTTGCAAAGCAACGATCATAAAGAGAAAGCATAGTTTTCAATAGAGATGGACGGTTTCTTCAGAAGATGGGTAAGTTGTTATTAATATATTAATACTACTCCATAATACTGTATATTGAATGTCACAATTGAAACAGTTTGTCACGAACGTCTTAAACTAGTAAAAGGTATGTGTATTTAAATAAAATACCGTGTTTGTTCGCAAATCATAGCACCACATCGTTTCACGTGTGCAGTGACATTTAATAAAATACGTGCCCTGTGTACAGCCAGCAGAACATGAAAACACACCTGGGCATGTTAACTAGCCAGCACAGCAGATGTATCTGACCACAGATCACCAGTTGAATGCGTTTATGGTTGATTTGGAACCACTGAGTTTTGTCCAAATGAGTGAAACCCAGCTATACATCGCGAAATATTTCAGAATATAGGCAAAAACTTCCAATTTATCCTAGTAAAAAACAAATTTGGCTTGACGAGATAATTAAATATATATACAAACTAGCATTGATAAACTAAAGAAGCTAGAAATTACATCAGTCGGTATACATATACGATAGATTTTAGGCTACTGGGCTATTTTACACAATGTTACCAGAGTGTATTTGGGTGCACCTTGCTGTGTCATTATACCTGTGACTGTGTTGTTTAGATAGTCCGGCAGCCTACTTTTCGCTTGGGTATTCAGGGGCTCTATTCGATGCATTTTTTTTTCATATCGAAATGACATTGACGCATTCTCCAGAAGTGTGTTCTGCGTCATTCCTGCGCAGACGGAGATGACTTCCAATTACTTTAAAGAGACAGCGCGAGCGGTGAATTGCATTCGTCCGTCAGCTGCTTTACGAGCTGTGCTTGGGTAGAGCGCGGGAGATGAGTGAGGGGTGGGATGGCGCAAGAACGTGTAGCCCTTTGAAGATTCCATGAGATAGGCCTAAGATTCAGAATGACAATTGGATCGAAATACTATTCTTCTCAGCTGACTAGTCTTTTTACCGTTACGGGCTATATACAAAAGTCCGGTTTCACGGACACAGATTTTGCCAAGGTCTGGACTAAAAAAAACAAGCTCAATTGAGATTTCTCGACAATACCCTTTTTTCATGCTTTAAAACAATATCTAGTCGACTAAAATTAGTCTGCTAGGTCTTAGGTTTTCGAGTAAGAAACCTGGCCAGTGGTTCTTTGCTTCAGTTTGTCTCCACTGGTCAGCACCATGGACAGCAGTACAGAACAACTCCCCAAAAGCTGAAAACTCTCAATTTTGTCTTTATTTTTTTATTTTTTATTGTACTTCTAGTTATAATACTATAAAATAGAAAAGATAATAAAAAAAGATGATTTGGCATCTTGTTTCACATCGATCCTGTCAAAAAACATGTTCTCGAGGTAAGACAGAACAGATCTCAGAACCTCTAAAACACTCGAAGTAGCAGAAAAGCGAGGGACGTAAGGATCTGGGGAAAAAAGCCAGTACTTACATCTCCCAGGTGCTTACTTGACATCAATCTGACGATGTTAGTCAATTGCAAGCTTACATAACTCCACTACATCCCCTCCATCCATCCATCCCTCCCCCGTCAATATCTACCGACTGGCTAAGTCAGTCTAGATTATCTGCATGGTAATCAATACTTAGAACATTCCAAATGTCGGGTGTTCCAGCCCATATGTTGAACAACATCAACATCATTGAACCCTAAATTTAGAGGGGCCTGCTTTGACTTATATTATCTGACTGAGCATGATCACCACGTTGAATGGACCACTTTTCTACGGTGAATAAAACTGTAACCCAGGTTTTCACGGCATTGAACAAAATATTGTTAGGCTTGCGCTTGGAATCTGATGCCTACAATTGGTCTTGTCATGTGAAACAAGCCTGTGTATAACCTCTATTGTGACAAAATTGTACACAGCATGTACCCTCCCCAAACACGCACACACCATAGCTTTAAAATACAAAAGTACCACTGTGTAATTAATAATAATACGTCCGTTGTGGCGGTTTTGATTTCCACAGGAGGATAATGGTCTGCTGAATGACTTAAATGTAAGAGATAATGTTGTGAATGATAATGTTTTTATTTTAACAGTCCCGTTTCAGATTGAGAAATACAGCGTGACTGCTATTGGGGTCAGTGTATCAATACCTTGGCTCTAGACTGCTTACTGATAACAAAGCAACACTTGAAAGTCCAGTAACAGTCTACAGTCATGGCTACTGATGTCTGGCAACATCTCCACCCTTGCTCTGACGTTTCCAGCTCTCAGTCTCCATGTGTGAAAAGACAGACAGCCAACACCTATGGGAATAGACAGTGTGAAGACTCCTGCCAAGCCTTGCTCTACAGTCCATGAGATCCACCCGCTCACCAACAAGCAAATCTCCTTTCACCATGTATTCCACACAGCAATTTATCTTATCCTGCTGTCTCCATGGTGACCGTGGCATTAGATTGTTACTGTAGCAACAGCACCACTGGTAACAGTCTACAGCCATGGTCGCTAGGGGGGCAAATCTGCAACACATTTACAGGGGTTCACCCGGTTCGAATGTTATCATTGGATTGAATGGGCGTTATCAGTGGTTATCAGCCTCATAGATATGGGTCAGAAGGGGCCTGCTACGCCTACTGGTAGGCTCAGAAGGCTGTTATCTGAGGGGTGAGTAAGGCTGATGGAAAGGGAAATACTACACGTCTGAATATCTGGAATGAAACTGTGGACTTTGAAATCAAAAAATGGATTCATTGTTTAAGATTCCGAAGTTATGAAAAAGGCCTCGTGGGGTTTTTTTTTTTTTTTTACTGAGCCTGTGGTGAATGGCTTGAAATCAGGTTAGAATACTGTGATCTGCCAAGTGAGTGACGATTACATGGACACCATAGAGAGATTAGATAATAAAAGGCTCTGGTTGAGAACCAACCTGACATTCCAGCATTTATACTGGCCAGAAAGATCACAGGCCATTAGCAGTTGCTGATGCAGGAGAAATGTACCAGGAAATGTGTCATAGAGCACTATGCTCTTCAACGAGAATGACATGGTAAGATCTTCCTAGAAATGTACACAGGGTTGAGGGAGGGACATCAAGATGTTTAACCTATAAATCAAGATTTTATTCAAATTACAAAAATGTATGAATTATCCATGTGGTTATATTGTGAGATCAGGTTTAAAATCCGGCTCTTGAATTAGCCCAGGTGTAACACGGAGGGCAGTGCAACTGGCCAGCACCATCCATGTTTGAAGAGATTAGTTATTGAATGTAGTTGCTTGTTGTGCTCTAGTGACTCCTTGTGGCAGCTGGGGTGGCTGTGAGCTCAATCAAGGTAGATCAGAGGACACATATCTCAACATCGACTGTTGACAGTCTGCTGGGAAGCAGGGCTGTAATCAACAACCAGATATGAAACAATTCAGAGAAAAAAACTGTAAAAAACTAACATTTTAGTGCAACACTTGTGCTTGACTTATGGAAGGGAGGCAAGGCACATTCACTCCATTACATTATGGTGACATTGGCTAGCTTTACAGTAGCACAGTGTATAAAGCTTCTCAGAGTTGAACGTCCCCTTTAACAATTTTGATCCAAAAGGCAAAACCTAACACTGCATTCCTACACAGAGAAGCTAGATAAACACAGCCCTTGAAATGATCAGCATTACTCACGCGTGTAGAGTGTGAATGTTCTCCCAAGGCTGCTAGGTGAGAGTGCTCCTACTCCCTGTACTGTAAGAGACTACATGCTGGAATCCACGCCGACAGCACATAAACTCTTACTGTTCAGAGCAGAGGGCAAAAACAGGACGAGGAACATAATTGATGTGGATTTATTTGTTCTATCTGTTGGCCTCCATTTAATGTGCAGTATCATACCAAACATGACAACTCAAATCATGCCACTGTTTTGTTTTATTCATGTAACCTTTATATTAGCAGGGGAGGTCATGCTGAGACCAAATGTCTCTTTTGTAGATGAACCCTGAATCAACACAATTGTTAAACAATAGAAAGTATGGGGAGCACCCTGCTAAAATAAACACATGAACACACAATTCATAAGCTACTAGCACCTTCATGGAAATATTCTTCCATCATCCTTTTGAATTGCCCTAAAAGCACAAATCCATTCAGTTTAAAGTAATCTTGGAATTTATTCCAAAACTAAAAGCTTGTCTACCTAACTCCGTAGAGATCGCCGATATCTGTGGAGTTAACCATCCCTGAGACCATGTTTGATAGTTTGTACTTCTGTATGTCAGAAGAGAAGTAATGCAATGTATGGTAGTAATTTATGCCGGAGTGCTTTAAAAACAAAAAGAATGCTCATAAGCAGTGTACTATGTAGGGAATGTGGGGCCATTTAGGACACAACTTGTAAGTAAACCTATAAGTAAATGGAATGCCAGACTGACCTATCATCAGACTGAGTGGCAGGGCAACAATAGTATTGTTCATGGACACCTTGTATGGCCTCGACATAGTTCATCTAGTGTGTGTGTGTATGTCTTTATTGACAGTTACAGCCTATTGCAATACATTATGGCATGTTGCAATAATGTCTTATTAGACACTTTGTCACTAAAGACATTAAAAGACTCACACAGAACAAATGGAGCCCTCAAAAAAACTTGAACAAAAAATCTTGCCTGGTCCACTATGTAATATTGTTCCTTAATTGTATTTTGTAGGTTTTTTGTAACTACAATATCAATATTCTTACATTTGCACAAGAAAGTGTGAAAATATTTCTACAAATGCTTATAAATAAACCTTAAAATTAATGCACTAAATGTTGCTTTGGATGAACTCATCTGCCAAATGCCTAAAATCAAAAACGTGTGAAAGAGTGAGGGAATTTTTAAACTTAAAACAAACTAAAAGAGAGTGAAGAAGAACATGGCATTTAAAAGCACTAGTTTTGATGAGTAGCTACAAGGAGATACTGTGGCAGCATTGTGCTGGGGTGGCATTTGGCAGGCTGATAAGGGACAGACTGACCTCTCCCACACATAATTACTCATCTCTATACAACACTTTACTTTCCTCTGTCGAAGTCTTTTATCCAACCTTCCTTCACATTGATATCTATCCCGCCCATGCCTCACCCACACACAGACAGCTCACGGTAACACTTCGGTGGCCTGACGGAGCTGAAACCCACTGTGCAACTGATAACAAGTATGACAAACTTTCCCCTTAGTTAACTTTCAGCTCCATCTGATATTCCGATTAGACTACTGTAAATGCGAAGACGATATAAGACAGATAGGCCTTATACATTGTATTCCTTCTTCATCTCTGGTGGATCAGTGTCAACTGACATATCTTACCAATGAATTGCAGTCTAATTTTATTCTTACTTCCTGCCCTCAGGAATGCCCATGTTCAGCTGTTGGTTTTCCTGCCCATGTGGCAAACACCCCCCCCCCAGCTCCTTAACCTCACCCAGCTCCTTCTCCCTAACCCAAGCAATTTCTCCCTAACCCAAGCTCCTTCTCCCTAACCACAGCTCTCGTTTACCTAACCCCAGCTCCTTCTCTCCAATACTTGTCCTTATCCAAGCTCTCCCTGCACCAGCATGCGGTCAACGGCTGTCTCAAATGCTCCCCTTCTCCAGACATCCAATGTAGTGCACTACATAAAGAATAGGTGGCAATTTGGGATCCTTCAGAAGGCCAGATGTGGCAGCAGAATAGTTTGCCAAGGCCCTGCCCCAGGATGTTTTTTTTTTTAGTAGCTCACACACACATACGGACACACATAGTTTCAAGCCCTATGTGCAGATTAACATTGTGCATCTAATCATTGCTATGAGTATAGTTATATACACAGCACTGACACTCTAGTTTGACAGCAGTCCTAAGAACGACAGTGAATCCTAAAACTGCTATAGTAGAGGAGATACAGCCAACATGGAAGATCCTGCCACTAATGTTGATGTTAATGTAGTCTCACCGACATAATGAAAAAAGTCATGTATCCAAAATGCAGCAGTCAAAAGTAAGAACAACCAGATGCTCTTCTTTGTAGATATGATACTCTAAATATTCCAGAGGATGTGGTGGACAGAAGGAGACCTTGGGCTGACCGTTACTCTAAAGCTGGGACAGCCGCCTGGGTCTTTTATAGTCTCTGGCCACTCCTTCAGCAACCCTGGCAGACCCAGTCACATGTGGACATTGTCTGTAGTCCACACACTGCCTCCAAGTTCTTTTTTTCCTCGGGAAAACAACATTGCACAATCTTCTACTTTCTTTGTCTCCCCTCCCTTCTCTTTGTTGTTGTGCAACTTGTCGTAAAAAACATTTCATCTGTAAAAATAGCAAAAGTAAGTGTGTGTGTGTGTGTGTGTGTGTGTGAGGTTTTTGGAGTCTGTGTGAAAGAGAATTGTTTTGACACAACAGGAAACAGAAGGATAATAAATGACAGAGGTGAATGCCAAAGAGATCAATAGAGCAGAATGGAGGGAGGTTGAAGCACAAGGCTGTGAGTCTATCTAAACGGGTATGACCTCTGAGTATATATATTCGGTACACAGAAGGGCCATGGGACTGATGGGGTCATGGAGATGAAGAGAAAGAGAGTGGAGGAAGTCTGCTGTGACTCAGCTTTTCCCTGTGATGAAAATAAACAAGTTGGTGAACAAAGGACATGGAGGGTTGTCTTTTCCTCCGGATCCTTACCAAATGACCATACAACGACCAAACCAACCGGCACAGTGGAGAGAGAACAGAGGCTATTAACTGGCCACATAAAGAGTAAGATAGTCAATGTTTAACACATTTCTTGATCCCTATCATTTTGTTTTGTACTGGGAGATACCAATATTGGGGTTGATTTGCTATGGAAATATGGGAGCGGAATAAAACAAAGCTAACTAAGCGACATGACACAATGTGATTGCGCCTAAATTCCTATGTGATCCAGGACACCTGTTGTCATTAAAAAGAGTAACGTGACTGCACAGAAAGCTCATAAGCCTTCTATAACCTCACCCTGGTCAATCCTGGCCCCGGACAGTAAATGGGGCGCTCCTGGCGGAAGAAACATGATGGCAAAAACATTTGGAGAGAGAGGGGGAGGGATGCCAGCGGAGCTGGAGGAAAGTGGAGTCACATTCCCCACACATCTGGAAACAATTACATTCACTGCCTACAAAAAGCACACAGGGTTCTTGGAAGGCCCAAGCACTTACCCACTGCATTGCCATACAAAACACTCTGATAAATCAATCCTTCATGCAATGAACCCT
Source organism: Esox lucius (assembly GCF_011004845.1). Classification (NCBI taxonomy): domain Eukaryota; kingdom Metazoa; phylum Chordata; class Actinopteri; order Esociformes; family Esocidae; genus Esox; species Esox lucius. The sequence continues at coordinate 22,136,378 of NC_047569.1, forward strand.
GGTGATTTTGCAGCCCTTTCAGAGCAAGGCAAAAACACCCTTGCTGTGCAGACAGTTCCATCTACTGGTCACTGCCTCACAATACAGCTCTGCTAGCTGGGTATCCAGTGGTTCAACAACGCTGATGCATACAAATAGACAATCCAGTGTTTCCTCCCAAAGTTCTTTTTTTCTGTTTATGTCCATAAATTTGCATCGGATAGGAGGTTCTTTAAAGGGCAAGTCTGAGAGCTGAGTCGGGGCAAATACTTGTGTTACTTTGTTCAGTAACCAAGAAACACCAAGCAAATTGTTTGAGGACATGTTTAAGCTATTAGAAATTGATTAAGAATGCGTTTTGCTGTCTCGAATTGAGAAGAAAGAAACATTTCAGAACTGTGTTGAATTACATAGCGATGGTGTGCATGATGTCTGATAAGGCATTGTCTGTATACATGTAAACAGCTAACACTCCCTCTAGAGAGTTCCCTTTTGCATTCCATTACATTTAATAAACTTCATAAAAGTTCATATTTTGTCCCCAAATCACCCATGGATTAAGGGGGGGGGGGTTGTTTATTTTGCTGTAAAATGCAATATCCTCCTAAAACCCCACCTCCCAGCATGTCAATAAAAGATGTGGCCAAAGAAAACTCGACTTTCCAACGGCCCTTTTCAAGACAACAGGCAGCCGCACCTGACACTAACACATTGCTCTATGTTGCCATAGAGATATGGCGAGATGGTGACTGACTGATCGGTGTAGAAGCAGCACAGCTGGCCTTCTCAGAGGGGGGGGGGGGCTTGTGACATCAGATGGCTACTGTATACGGGACATCAAAGAGACTATATTGGCTCACCTGGACAGAGATGAATGCCTCAGAGGACCACCCTAGCGGGCCAGGCTATATCCATCACTCACATACAACTGTCAATCACCTGTAGGGAGCCAGTCAGAAAATGTTCAGTTGACAGACACTTATTGTTAATAAGAAATGAGCAAAGAGCTAGTTGTGACAGAATTACACAAGGCCAGACAGAAACCTCAGACATAAACACCTAATATTACATAGTACCCCCCATTTTAGGGGACCAAAATGAATTGGACAAATTAACATAGTACTGAATAAAATGTTCATTATTAGTATTTATTAGTAAATTCCTTTGCATTTGATGACTGCCTGAAGTCTGTGAGCCATAGACAGGGTTGGGTAGATGAACCCTAACCCTTTTTAAATGTAATCCGTTACAATTACAAGTTACCTGTCCATATTTGTAATCAGTAACATACGTTTCAATTACACAAACTCAGTAACGTTATCTGATTACTTCAAATTACCTTTAGAAAACTTTCATATTAATAAGCATAGAAGACAAATAGGAATAGCCTATAACAAATTAAATTGAATATAACACCTTTTGCGGGATGAATCAATGTTACAGTTTACATAGCTGGGAAAAAACGGAATTTGCATTTTACCTTACGAGTTATGTACAGTGCCTTTGGAAAGGATTTCTAAACCATGGCTTTATACTTCAATATGATTGGGCTACACTTCTACATTACACGCTAAAGGTCTGTCAGACATTCTGTCATTCCAATTAATCCAATATCACTTGATCTTCCAGAATCTGAAATTTTTATCTGAACATAAAGGATCTAAGGATGTGTTCATCTATTCTGTTATTTGTGTTTTATTCATGTTTTTATTTCTTCAAAACATCGTTGAAAAATAAATGGCAATACCGAAAAGGGTATTGACATTATTGTATATAAGGATATCGTAACTTTTCGCGCCTACAGTAAATTTGCAGTAGTCTGATGTTTTGCTCCACAACCACCAACATTGTCAAAACGTTGCAGAAAGGTTTTTTTTACATTAACAACAACTGGATTTATTTAAATAAACATCAATAGCTATTAATTACTTAAATAAACCATAGCACACACATTAGACTGTGTACTGATAGGCCTGAGTTTGCCGTGTTTTATATGCTCCTGTCACCTTGGTCGCCCTTAATCTGGGGGGAGATTATGTTGGGGTACATACCTCTAGAACACGTTGAACTTTCATCAATATCTGTGTCTGTGACCATGGTAACAGTGACGTCGATGCAACCTGTGAATTTTATTAACAGTTTATTATGCTGTTTAAATGTACTAATTTAGCCTGGTTTATACAATTCTTACATTTCTCTCCAAAGATTGCATTGGGGAAGCAGTGCATGGAAAGGCTATGCATGGTGTGAATCATGGCTAATCGGGTGTGAGAATTCAATGCCCAGTTAAAGCTCCGCCTCCACGCCAATAACGGGTCAAAACTTGGTTTTGAAAAAACATGACTCGAACGAAGGTGGGAAGAAATTGAAATCGTATGAAGCGAACATGAAAAAAACTTGTTTGAATTAAGACATTTTAAGATCGGACTCGAAAATTCATTTAATTATTTTAGCATACACTTTTCCCACGCTTGAATAATTGTTTTTCGATTGAATTTATTTTTTTCATACTATTAAATATTTCAGTTACGTTTTTCTTTTCTTAAAGTCAATACACTTGAGCTCAATTTGGCTCCATAGATAATAGGGCAACACTTACGAAATACAGAAAATATAAATTTCCCATTAATGACATGCTAGCTAACATTTGTATGTCACTAATAATCAGGAACACATTTGCAAAACTGCGCGTTTCACAGATTCATGTTTGTTTGGGTTTGTAGTTAACGTATGCAACCTATTCTTTTCAGAGGAAGGGAGATCAAGTTGTTAAAATGTTTCTGTTTTTAATGATAGATTTTTTAATAGCTTTATTCCGATATTAATGGTCTAATGACAAAATCGATTTTTGAAATTATTCAGAGAAATCTCGCTTAGAAAAATAATATACTGTATGTAGATGTTCATTTACTATTAACTATAGAGTAAAGTTTGGCTACAGAGTACAGCAATGTTTGTGACTTGTTGGTTTTGGATGGATGACAGAGTGGACTTTAATTTCTTCATTTTGATACACTCCTCCATATTAGATCAATGTCTAACATAAACTATGAGAAAAGTATAATTTCAGCCAACTTTGATCAGAAATAACCTTATATTGATAGATTTTACACCTGTTGTTACTCTATAAATACATGATGAAAAGATGTTTTGGGGAGTATGCCCAGACCCCACAAAAACATCCAGGATTTTCTAGTGATGTCCCTAACTGCAACCATCTTCAGGTCCTGTTTGTCTTAAGCAAGTGAAATAAATGCTCAATTGGCGAGACAAGAACGTTTCACCATTTGGTCCTGAAAAATATCTTGGTTCCTTCTGCAGTTTCTTTTGAGGTCATTCCTGCTGCAAGTTGAATTGCTGTTCAATGAATTGAGGCCTTTGGTCAGATCTGAGCATACAAGATATTTCTATTTCTGTAAACACCATTCATCAATGCCGTCAGTGGTAACAATAACAATGAAGACCATATGAAGTAAACCATTGGTAGCCATACATTCACAAACATAAAACCTAATATTGCAAGTTTTATTTCTTCACACTTTCTTCTTGCTATCCCTCTAGGATATGTTAATATTTGTCACCATCTGTCCACAACACTTTTTTTCCCCCAAAACTCTTCTGGCTCAGTTTTTGTTTTGTATTTTTAGGCCTCCAGTTATTGAGACTAACTAGTGTTTATGCTGCTTGCAGTTTTCGGTGAAGAATAGTGGCTGACACTAACACACCTACCTCCAGGAGAGTGTTACTGAGTGTTCTATGTATTTCTTCATTACGGTGAGCATTCATTGGTCAACCACTTGGTCAAGCATGTCATTTGCATTCTTGAGCTAAACTGTGCCTTTTGTCTTTTTAATGCAACAAACAGTTGATTTTGGCACACCAATTGGCACCCCAAACATACAGCCAAAGTCACACTGGAATGACCTAAAACCAAAACGTTCAATGTCCAATAAGAACTCAAAGTCTGTACCTCAAAATAATAAAAATTCACCAAATGTGCCCATCCAACTTGAAAGAGCTTGAAAAAAACAGAATGGGTAAATTGCTGAGCTAACCCAATCTTTCTTCTTTATTTACCCAACATTTGATCCTACTATTTTTGCTCTATTTATTCTGATTTATCAGCATCATGTTGGCCGGCTTGTATATATTCCTAATTCCTATGTAGGATTGACAGGTTTGTTTATTAAACAACACATAAGTAAACATTTCATCATATCTCATTAGAAATGTATGTTAATACAGATTTAAAACTTGACAAATGCAATAAACATATATGCAATATATAATTTTGGCATTGTTTTACGTTGATAATTTGTTGGACATTGTACTGACAAGAGAATGAGTAGTGAAATTACTATGAACATCAGATACATATGGAATCTCTACTTTTACAAAGTAACTCAAGTACATACAGTGGCCCCCCCAACCTATTCATCCCTTTGAACTTTTACAACAATAAACCAAAATGCATAAGCCACATACTGCAGTTAGTTCAACTGTGTGAAAAGAAGGTGTTTCACATTTTCAGTTTAAATACACCAGTCATCGTGATGTTGGTTTATACAATTCAACAAAGACAGAACAGTACTGTGAAGCATGGTGGTGGCAGAATCATGAAACAGGGATTCTTCTCTGTGTCAGGCATAGAAGGGGTAAAACAGAGGCAGCAAAGTACAGAGAAATCCAGGAAGAAAACCTGCTGAGGACAATGACCCCAAACATACAGCAAAAGTTACACAGAGGGTCAATGTTCTGTAGCAGTCCTATGAAAGACAGGATTTGGTTTCAACTCAACCCAAGAGGTAGAAAGAATTGAAAATTGCAATACACCAAAAGGTCCCCAATCCAATTTGACAGAGCTTGAACGATTTTGCAAAGAATGGGAAAACATTGTCCAGATGTGCAAAGGCAGTAGAGACAAGCAGACTCATGGCTGTAAATTCTGCCAAAGATGCCTATAACAAACACTGACTAAAGGGTGAATACTTCTGCAATCAAGGATTTGCTGTTTTGCATGTGAACAATTTCTACATTTTATTTTTCACTTTGACATTTTTTACATTTCGATGTGATGGTCAGTGTCAGAAACTCATAATTAAATCAATTTTGATTTTGTGTTATAAAACAATAACATGTGGAAGGTCCAAGCCCAAGGGGGAGAATACTTTTGAGAGCCATTGTATAAAACAATAAAACGAAAACAGGCCGAACCCTTTCACTGTTTCTTCCTTATCTTTTCAACAGAGTGTGCAGGTTAACACTTTAAAGGGGTTGGCACCATCCTTTTGCTCCAGGGATAAGTGGTTTGTATTTAACTTAAGCCACTCACATCCACAGGCATCTCGTACAAGTAACTCAGGGTCAGCCTTCTGTCTTCCTTTCTCGTTATATTACCCACACAGATCAACCGGTTATAGCATTTTCTCTTTCAACATAAAAAGGCAGGGAGCCCACTCACACACATTCCTGACTCATTCACCTCCCTCCCTTTCCACTGTCTCTGTGCTCAACGAATACAACCTCACCAAAGGTAACAAAAGGTAGGTGCAGTGTCGTCCATTCTGTCAGGAACACTTGACTGGAAATAGAATAGACCCTGATGTCGGGTTTCTCATGTGCTGCGCTGCCCTGGGGGTGGTGAGGAGTCAAACAGAGCTCAGATTGAAAGACATCCTGTGGATGCTGTGTTGACACTCCCCACTAGCCCAGCCTGGCTCCAACAGATAGCTATGATGGGAGCCGCTTGGCAGCCAGCAACTGTGATGAACATGTCATTCTCCCTGACAGCCACCAGGGGCGCACTGGTTCAGTCCACACTGTTTAGGCTGCTGCAGAGGAGCAGTGGGAGGGGCTGGCTGGGAGCCAGTCTTCTGTAGGCAAACGGGGGGACAGAGTTAACATTTGGAACGGTCACAGTATCTGACACATGTAACAGGTGTGGTGAGATGAAAACCCTAAAGGATTGTACATACAAGGAAACGATCCGGACATAGATTTGACTGCAGGCATTGAACAGAACCTTGTGATTGACAGGGTCAAATATGCAATGATGACTCAGCACAAATCGAAGACCACCATTTGATATCACCTGACCTGTGTCGTCAGTGAACCACTTGGTGTCACCATGGTGATGCTCTTTCTCAGTCAGCTCTTTCATTTAAACAACATGACACATGCAGCCACACACACACAGACACACACACACAGACAGACAGACACACACACACACAGAGAGACACACACACAGAGAGACAGACACACAGACAGACAGACACACACACACACACAGACAGACACACACACACAGACAGACACACACACACAGAGAGACAGACACACACAGAGAGACAGACACACACACAGACAGACACACACACAGACACACACACAGACAGACACACACACAGACAGACAGACAGACACACAGACAGACAGACACACAGACAGACAGACACACACACACACACACACACACACACACAGACACACACACACACACACAGACACACAGACTGACACACAGACTGACACACAGACTGACACACAGACAGACACACAGACAGACACACAGACAGACAGACACACACAGACAGACACACAGACAGACAGACACACACAGACAGACACACAGACAGACAGACACACACAGACAGACACACAGACAGACAGACACACACAGACAGACACACAGACAGACAGACACACACAGACACACAGACAGACACAGACACACACACACACACACACACACACACACACAGACACACACAGACACACACAGACACACACAGACACAGACACACACAGACACACACAGACACACACAGACACAGACACACACAGACACAGACACACACAGACACAGACACAGACACACACAGACACACACACACAGACACACACACACACAGACACAATGAGGTTTCATCTTCTGTCCTTCCTCACCTGTGTCTGCTTGCGGGCAGGTCGAGCTGGTTGGTTGTCGGGGTGGTTTGGTGTCCACGGCCCCAGACTCTGATTGGAGTAGAAGTCCATGGGGTACACCTCCTGCCAGCCAACCTGCTGGAGCGCCACAGCTGCCTAGGAGAGGAGAGGAGGAGAGTGAATATGGGAGGAAGGGATGGGAGGAGAGAAGGTTTAACAGACTACGTCCTCACAGAAACAATACAAGCAAGAAAAAGGCCAGGAGTCTGTGAGTTTGCCCTGTGGTTCTAACATGTAATACTCAGGGCTTGATGTTGGGGACAGTCATTCCTATTCCATTAAGTACTGTAGATTGCCTTCCTGAGCTGCCAATAGTGGTCTCCGGTGTTTTCTATGAATGTCTATAAGCGTTCCACAAATAAACTGGTATGTCTTAATTGTCTACCATTGGTACGCCATAGATGTAAAATTGTGGGAAAGGTCACGGTGTTGGTGTTTCCTGTGTAACAACAGTTAGTGTGTATAGAATAGTATGGAGCATTGCGTTATACAAAGAATCACATCTGACTTCAGGCTCCAGACAGGTGTCAAAATATAACGTGGATGACAAGCAGAGATGCCGCTTTATCTCTAGATAGCTACCTTTTACTGTACTGCAGAGTGAAAAGGAAGGTTGGTGAGGAACTAACACAGAGCGTTACCATGTGTGAGACCAACTGTCAGCCAGTGACTCCAACTGATCCACAGTAGTGAACATTAAAATGCAGAGATACGAAGAGAGCAATTAATGACCGACATTTTGTAAACGTTTAAATGACACAGGTCACGGGAGGGTCCCATCTTCCTCTCTCCTACTTCATCTGCAATCTCCTCCTCCCTTCTCCTCCAGGACCAATCCCCTTCTCATCTCCTCCTCTCCCACCCTCCAGCTTCCAGCCCTCATCTCCTCCTCTCGGCCCCTCCTGTCCCCTCCTCCAGCTCCCAGCCCTCTCGCCTCCTCCACTCATCTCCTCCTCCAGATGCCATTCGTCTTGTCTCCCCGTCTCCTCCTCCAGCTCCAATCCCGCTCTCATCTCCTCCTCTTTGTCTCCTCCAGCTCCCTTTCCTCGCGTCTCCCTGTCCCCCCCATCCAGCTCCAATTCTTCTGTCAACTCCTCCTCTCAGCTACTTCGGTCATCTCTCTCCTCCAGTTTTCATCCTCCTCTCGTTTTCTCCTCTCCCCTCCTCCAGTTCCAAACGCTCTCTCCTCCTCTCAAGATCCCATCTCTCTCTCTCTCTCTCTCTCTCTCTCTCATCCTCCCTCCATCTCTCCTCTCCTCTTCTAGATCCCCCCATCTCCTCCCCTCTTTGTGTAAGCTAGCTGCTCCTACTAATCCCTATGCTGACAACTGTGTCTTATTGACTATAAATATATCATGAGAGACTCTGAAAATAACACCACCTCCCCACCCTTCTCCTCCTCATCTCTCTGGCTCCTGATGTCACAGAGGAAAGCAGGGAACTCACACACAGGCTTTTAGTAGGGAGAAGAGGTGAATTCACACATAAAATGTGCACATACATCCACACTAATGCAGAATGTGAAATTACTCAAATCTTCATACTATGTGCAGAAGGGCTGTCAGGAAAATCAGTGCCTGTAAATACTAGAATGCTTCAGATATACAAAATGACATAGGAGAGAGATCGTATTAATGGATTTATAATTAGACGTGATAACAGAGCCTCAGGGATCGGAAATGCACTGGACTTGATGACATCATGGCCATTCTTGTACAGCGGGAACCTTTCCAGTTAGGAAATTAATACATTTCTATGAAAAATGTAAACTGTCTTTTGTGAGCAAATCATGACGCATTTTAAGAACAGTAATTGTGGTAGTGCATCCATTAATTCCCCTGTGTGTCTTTAAAATGCAGTCCACATCATATTCACATGCCTGTGCTTTCATCGCTGTGCCTTCAGGATATACTAACACTATCTAAACATTAGCTTTGAAATTAATCTTAGTGTGCTATCAGATTCATCTCTTTCTAGTTAAAAAAAAACACATGGCAGCTGCTGATGCAGTGTCCCGAGGCCACCAGTGGGGGGAGCTGGTCTCCTGTGCTGAATGGCAGGAGCAGAGCTGATGACAGGACATCCTTCCCATACATCCACTCACTGACAGGACTATCTCTCTGCCTCTCTCTCCAGCTTACCTGCCCCCATTCCCTCCCACCTGTCTACCTCTCTGCCCATCCTGTCTGCCTCTCTGCCCATCCTGTCTGCCTCTCTGCCCATCCTCTCTGCCCATCCTCTCTGCCTCTCTGCCCATCCTGTCTGCCTCTCTCCCCATCCTGTCTGCCTCTCTCCCCATCCTGTCTGCCTCTCTCCCCATCCTGTCTGCCTCTCTCCCCACCCTGTCTGCCTCTCTCCCCATCCTGTCTGCCTCTCTCCCCATGCTGTCTGCCTCTCTCCCCATGCTGTCTGCCTCTCTCCCCATCCTGTCTGCCTCTCTCCCCATCCCTGTCCTCAGACATAAAAACAGAAATTCCACCCTGACTTCTGCTTGCCAGTCTTAGACAAGCAGCCCTGATGAGCAACTGCAATGTAAACAACAGCTATCAGAACATGAGACGGCATTTCCCCACATTTATCACAGGGAGCTCAAGTTCCTACACAACACCGCCTGCTCCGAAGGGAGATGTCATCTGAAGTGCGTGTGTGTGTGTGTGCATGCGTACGTGTATGTGTGTTGGCGTGCAGTCCTCCTTTGATAGGACATGACATAGAACAATGTGGATGGTAACATGCGTGTTTACCTCATATGGAGACAGCAGAGGTTTGGAGAAGGCCGAGCCCCAATCGATGGAAAGACGCGGGCAGGCCACCTGGACCCACCTGCAGGAAGATGGGATGGAGACACAAAGGGTGGAGAGACACACAGTTCACAGAGAGGGAGAGAGAGGGAGGCAAGGAGTGAGAGAGGGAGGGAGTGAGAGAGAGAGGGAGGGAGAGGGAGAGAGGAAGGGAGAGTGAGAGAGGGTAGAGAGAGAGGGAGTGAGAGAGAGAGAGGGAGAGAGAGAGGGAGTGAGAGAGGGAGGGAGTGAGAGAGGGAGAGAGTGAGAGACGGAGAGAGAGGGAGGGAGGAAGAGAGGGAGTGAGAGAGGGAGAGGGAGTGAGAGAGGGAGAGAGAGAGGGAGAGAGAGGGAGGGAGTGAGAGACAGAGAGGGAGGGAGGGAGGAAGAGGGTTTGCATTAAAGAGGCAGTGCACATCTGGACGGGAGTGTAGGTGCATGATGTGAATATGTGCTGCTCTGCTCTGCCTATACCCGATCTCCTGCATCTGTTCCTGGATCAGCCCCGATTTCACTGGAAATACTACACCCATTCACACATGCTGCCTGCATGCATTCACCACACCACCACACCAGGGGAGACACGAGCCCTCACGACCGGGGGTGTTAGTGGGGGGGGTGAAAGGAGAAACGGAGAAAGACAAATAGGAATGAGAGGTGAGCTAGCTGCACTGGCCCAGTCTCCACGGAGCTAGCCTACATAGCAAGACAGGGGAGGGGCCCGGAGGAAGGGGATGCTTGAAAAACAGAGATAAAGAAAGATAGAGAGAAGAAGGGAGGGGTGATGGAAAAGAAGGGGGGGGGGTCGAGAGAGGGAGAAGGGGGAATTGGCAGTGAGACATGTTTATCTTAGCGAGCGTGTGATTGAAGGATGAGGAGGATGCTAACAGCTGTGGAGGGGCTGGACGATAGCAGAAGGGAGTGTTGGGTTAGCGGGGTTAGCATTCACCAATCAACACTGTCCACAGCCCCCCCCCCCCACACACACACACACACACACCCTGCCCCTCCCCTGCTACCCGCATCCACAGACAGTAGTAATGCAGCAGACACATGTAATCAGCTCAGCTTCATTCACCAGCACACTGAGGAATAACAGTGCGCACCTCCAGGTGATCCCAACACAAATGTGTGGATGTGTTAGGTGCGTGAACACGGCTGTACGCAAGGCCGAGAGGCGGGGGGGGGGGGGCGCTGAAAACACTGTGGTCCAATCTTTAGATGGATCGTTCTCGGAGATGTTTAAACTACTGGGAAACATTCCCAGTGCATCTTCTTCTTCTCCCTCCCCTCCCACTCAGTGTCTTTCTTGGTTATATAGGTTATGTGCTAGCTGCTTTGGTGAAGTGTACAATTGATTGGGGCTTCACCTAAACCAGTAGAGGCCTCCCTCCTCTCCTCCTCTATGTCACGATTAACAGAAATACTTGGCGCCCTCAGGCCCAACACACGCCGCCTCCTCCTTCGCAAATCATTCGACTTCTTTTGGGGGCAAAAAAATGCCTCCCTGAAAAAAAGGTGAGTTATTATTCATCATTCTAATCTGGAAGGCAGCTGAGTCAGATGAACGGCTGGTCTCAGAGGAGGACATGGAGATGCTGTGCTTCTCATATTCACATCCCGAGTGGTAGCTTGTTCCCACTCCTCCTCACACTGGAGCCCTTCAGGAAACCCAGCGCAGGCCGAGACACAGGGTCTCAGAACAGCCTCATTACAAGGCATTTCTGCCTGTGTTTGTGTGTGTGTACGTGTCTCGGTACAGGTTCTGAAACATGACTGAAAGCCTCAGGAAAGGAGGGTACCCAGTACTAGCTAAGTAAACAAAACCCTTCCAGAATCCTCAAGGCAGCAGGTCGAGGAGGAAGACGCTAAGGACAAGAGAGATGTGCCCCTCCTTTCTTAGGAGCAGTAACAAACTGGCACTAAGTGCCATCGGGGAGTCTGCTGATATTAACTCAGGTGTTTGAATGGCAGGACCTGGAAACATGTGCCACGCTGGCAAAGCCCCCACCACAGCACACAATTCAATTTACAGCCAATATCTGCCCAGTGCACGACAGATCCCTCACCACAGGGCATAAACAAACAGAAAAGGAGAGAAACAGAGAGAGAGGGAAAGAATGGAGACATCGAGAAAGACCGAAAGGACGAGTGAGCAAGCAAGAAAGACGGAGTGTAACAAAATGGGAGGAGACGAGAGGCGGGTTGGTAAAGGAAAAGAGAGAGAGAGGGGTTGGTAAAGGAAAAGAGAGAGAGAGGGGTTGGTAAAGGAAAAGAGAGAGAGAGAGGGGTTGGTAAAGGAAAAGAGAGAGAGAGAGGGGTTGGTAAAGGAAGAGAGAGAGAGGGGTTGGTAAACGAAGAGAGAGAGAGAGAGGTTGGTAAAGGAAGAGAGAGAGAGAGGTTGGTAAAGGAAAAGAGAGAGAGAGAGGGGTTGGTAAGTTAAAAGAGAGAGAGAGAGGGGTTGGTAAATTAAAAGAGAGAGAGAGAGGGGTTGGTAAAGGAAGAGAGAGAGAGAGGGGTTGGTAAAGGAAGAGAGAGAGAGAGGGGTTGGTAAAGGAAGAGAGAGAGAGAGGGGTTGGTAAAGGAAGAGAGAGAGAGAGGGGTTGGTAAAGGAAGAGAGAGAGAGAGGGGTTGGTAAAGGAAGAGAGAGAGAGAGGGGTTGGTAAAGGAAAAGAGAGAGAGAGGGGTTGGTAAAGGAAGAGAGAGAGAGAGAGGGGTTGGTAAAGGAAAAGAGAGAGAGAGGGATTGGTAAAGGAAGAGAGTGCTACATTACAATGTGTCCCTGTGTATAAGGGAACAGAAAGGAGAGCAGAGTTTTAAACTGACATCTCTTTTCCTATGAAGGGGACCTTCAGTAAGTGATGAGGACCCTGATGAAGTGCTTTGCAAATGGAGACCCTGCAGAGTTCCGGGGTAGAGGGAGGACAGCCAGATAAGCAGGCCTAATTAAAAGAACGAGAAGCTAGGCGGGGGAACCACAAAAACGGGGTCTGAAATGGAACCCTAATCGTCATTATCTGTAGAACTGTCACCCTGGAAAGTGATGCTCTACATAGAATAGGGTGCCAGTTGTGAAGAAGACAGAGGAGCAGTGATGGATTTTCCCAGGAGTTCCCTGTCTGAACCAAGGCCCTGTCTTCAAACAAGAAGGTGGATTACAATATGGACGCCATACATATAGCAAAAACATGCAGAACATTTGCTGTAAAACGACACAACGCATTGCAGGTTAGTTGCTATCCAGCATAGATCAGTGTGTCTGTGTGTGTGTGTGTGTGTATCTGCACAATGGTTTAAAACCAGCCGGGGGACTGTCTAATTACACACTTTAAAGCGTTCACTAATGGTTTCTGTGCATGTGTGTGTGTGTGTGGTGTGTCACTAATGGGAGAGAGAGGCTTGGGGGCGGGCCCTCTCTGCTGCACTGTGTGGGCTAGTATACTTTCTCTATTCCTCGCTCTCTTTCTGCACACTTTTCCACAGCCAGACCAGGCTGCCTTTGAATCCATGCCCACAGGTAAGGACAGAAATATGGGGTTAGATCGCAAACAAAGTCTTTTTTTTTTTTTTTTAAACGACCGGCTTTAAATGACCTTTGGCAATTTCTATTTTTGTACCCAGCACGGTTTTTCGTTCATCAATTCCCAATGACCTATCTGAAAGATCACAGGCCCGGATAACAATGGCCTTGAATCAGACCCCCATCGCCGGCCCTGTAGTAACAGACCATCCCACTCAGGATGTGATCACGCTAAGAGCCCTGGAGCACTTAGCCCGCCTGAAAGCAGCTCCCCAAGTCTCAGCTCATCCAGTCTGTTGACGCGGGTCGTGTCCGCAGGGCTACCTAGCGCTGTTACAGGCCTGTGACGTCAGCCGCGACACCGAATTACCTCAATACCATCCCGGTTATGTCACTGCCGTGACACCGTCGCCGTGACCACCGTCCTCCAATCACAACCCTTGACGCCTGTGACACCTTTAGTGTTACTGGACTAAAACAGGGAGGAGTCACTTTCCCATGTAACAGCCTGCAAAGCCCAGTTGAGTCCTCTTTACCACTTCAACCCTGTGATGTCATTACTCCCTGTCAAAATAAAGGTTAAAAAAAAGAGAAAAGAAAAAAAGACCTTTGTGTCTGTCCTGTGATGCCGGTCCGCCCTATCGCAGCGCTCCGCCTGCCACTGACGGAGCTACTCCACTCTGGCAGCTCTCTAAACAACATTTCAAAAGCACTAATTTCCCTTGCCTCTCTGAACACTTAATCTGCGGCCACTAAGCAGTCTAAAAAGGTGTCTGTGAATGGCGGGTTTGACATGAACCTTTGTCTTCGACGAGGGGTGTAAATATTTAGCCAGTTTGCGTTGTGCCAAGCTTATGCATTTCCTGTTGTGGGCAAATGCCTTGGAGAGGTGAGATTCAATCTAAATAAAACAGCAGCAGCGAACGCCCCCATTCATCACGTACTTTCTAGTTTCAACACAACCTCCGCAACTACCTCTGCGTCCCCTGATCTCTGTTCCTCCTTCCCTCTCTCCATCTCACAGACCTTCTGTCTCTTCCTCACCCACTCCTCCCTCCCTCACACATCAAACCACTCATTATTCTGCAGTGAGAGGCCAATCGGCACGTGTGCTGAAATGTGTGGACTGTGGAGAATCTGCGCATTTGTGTCTCGTAGAGCCCTTTTGCAAATCAGTGTCTAGTAACTCCTTCTTTGCTTTTTCTCCTGCCAGCCAGCCAGCCAAATAAATCAAAGTGACTTCGAGCTTGAAGCACAAGTGGTTGACATTTCACTTGAAAAAGTTTTGGAGCTTTCTTTTGAAGACATTAATGGCCTTAGCTCAATGGATTACATTACTCTGTGACCGTGAGCATTTCAGATGGTGCCTCTCTGTATAACAGGTATATGTATTAAAGACGGGGGGGACACATTGAAAACATTGTCACGTGATCTAATTCTGAGCGTTTGGTTTTTGGGTATATGGCGCTTGGAGTGGTGTGCGGTGGTGCATGTGTGTGTTGATTTACACTTACGCATCTACTTCTGCCATTAGATCCAACTTGCTGGGAAAAATCTCAGAGAGAAGCACTCGAGTAAAGGACTTGCCAAGAGACTCAAGCTTGGATTCCAGGTGCTTAAATGGAGAGAGAGAGAGAGAGAGAGACATTTTACAATCATGTCATTTAGCAGACTCAATTCTTGAGCAAGTAAGTGTGTTTTTCTTAAAGTAGCTATCAACCAAGTCAGTATTAGTAGGGGAAAAGTGAAGTGTGAGTGATAAAACACAATGGTGTTTCACTCACACACACAGACAGAAAGGTAGAGAACCAGAACGATGGCGAGAGAGTGGGAGCGAGAAAGGAGAGGATGGGCACAGCAGCTTTGAACACGTTTTACATTTAAGACTCAATTCAGCTGAACAATTTTGTCAAGCCCAAACAAATAATGTTTGTGTATTTGTGTGTGTTTCTCCAGGCCGGGACTCAGAAGCACGCAACATGACTTAGGGCTGGGCAATATATTGTCTTTCAGGGTATAGAAGTATAAATCTACATACCACTACTGATTAGTACAAAACCAACTATAAAGGTTATTTTGATACAGTGGAAAACAGGACAACAAATTGGACTACTTAAGTTTTTTCATAGATTGGTTGACCATAAAAACAACCAGAATGTCAAATATCTGGACACCCAAATGATGCAGTACATCTTCATCATTATAGCAAAGTGTGGTTACAGTAAACCGACAGTGGCCACGAATCCAACAGTTTGGGGTGCAAATTTCTTTAACATGGCCTGGGTGGAAGGATAGGAAGTCAGACAGGGCTGACATCTTGTTCGGTTCCAGCAACCCTATGTAGCAGCTCAGGCGCTTGCATGCTCAGTCCAAAAATTGGCTAAATTTTTAATTAGGGCTGTCAATTTTAACATATTAATACAGTGCAATTCCTTTCAGATGCTTAATGCTGTAAATTCTAGTTACTTGATCATTAAACAGGTGCACTTGTGATGGGGACAATAAAAGCTAAAAACGGCACTAAAATGAAATTATATCTGGCAATACGACCAACATTTATATGATATTTTGGCCTTACTGTCCAGCCCTAAACACCAGTAAACATCAGTGGTTGTTAAAATCTTTTGTCTTGGGACACAAATGGAATCAGGGTATCTCAGTCCAGACCCGGGACTAAAAACTATTTATTCACCTACTTGATGGCACACTCTAGTTTAACACGGTTGTGACTGATATGTGTGCGATGCAAGCTCATACCTCCAGGACCTTGGGATTGCCCTGCCGACCCAGCGTGCCCAGTATGAGGCCCCATCTCTGGGCAGAGCGAGCCTTATCGATGGCCTGCAGCCGAATGGACCTCATGGCTTCATGGTCATAGTACTCCCTAGAGAATACCTTACTGTATGGGTCATACCTAAACAAACACACGTACACATACACAGGCACACAAAAACACACATAGACAAACGCACAAAAGGTACATTGGTGTGTATTGTTCAACGCAGACATCTAGGTCTAGGATAGAAACAGACAAGAGAATCCAATCATGAAAATCCATCAGAAATAGAAGCAGTTAGCAGAGAGAGGAGAGGCATTTTACAGAATCTAATTTCTATCTGTAGCAGGAGAGCTCAGCCTGCCACAGGAGATGATCCTATTGTTTAAGCTAGAGACTGACAGGAGGGCATACAGAAAAGAAACCCGCTCACAAACAACACCTCATAAATACTGTTCCACACCAACACAACTGGCAAATACACAATAATATCCTATGTCACATTAATAATGTATATTACTGACAATAGTGTCTGCAAAGGGAACATTGGATGTATTATTTACCTGTAGGCAGGTATCTCTGGGTTGGCAATCATGATAGACTCCAGGTGGAACCTGCCATCTCCCAGGTAACTATAAATAAACACACAGCAACACACGGATACATGAGATCAGACAGAATATCGGCTGTGGAACAAAACTTCATATACACAACCCCGAACTCTTACGCCCTGCATCTAGTAGTAGGCTTTTACCATGAACCATGTAATCAGAAAGGAGAGCAGATTCAATGGGATTCAATGGGATAACATGCACTCGTTCTCTCTACTGGGATGATGCCCACTATTGGTCGGGGTTGGGAATCTGGCCTCTCTGTTGCCCTTGTGCTGACAAACCAGCATCAAGCAGTGTTTTACATTTCACTAACCTAGTGGGGACCCCAAATATTAGCCCCATCCTATTCTCTCTAACCTCACACCTAGTCTGACTCTTCCAGACTCTGAGCTAAGAGCTGCAATGAGCTTTCAGCCAATGAGCAGAAGCAAGCCTTTGGAGACGGACATGAAAAACCTTTTAAGATATTGAAAATGGTGCCAGATTTCTATAATTGTACAGATGATCAATTCAATTCTGGGTCCAAGCGTGTTAAAAGATGGTTAAATTAAGATAACAACAAGCTCCACTTTCTGTGAAAACTTAGATCAAAGCTAAAAATGACCTAATAATCATAATCTAATAATCTACTGTTAACCCTTCTAATGTCAAATACATTTGACCTATAGTTTCATTAGTGTCAATGCAATAAATTCAGTACTATGGGAAAACTGGTCAGTCTGAATACTGTTCCAAAGCACTTTATATACACTCACCTAAAGGATTATTAGGAACACCATACTAATACTGTGTTTGACCCCCTTTCGCCTTCAGAACTGCCTTAATTCTACATGGCATTAATTCAACAAGGTGCTGAAAGCATTCTTTAGAAATGTTGGCCCATATTGATAGGATAGCATCTTGCAGTTGATGGAGATTTGTGTGATGCACATCCAGGGCACGAAGCTCCCGTTCCACCACATCCCAAAGATGCTCTATTGGGTTGAGATCTGGTGACTGTGGGGGCCATTTCAGTACAGTGAACTCATTGTCATGTTCAAGAAACCAATTTGAAATGATTCGAGCTTTGCTACATGGTGCATTATCCTGCTGGAAGTAGCCATCAGAGGATGGGTACATGGTGGTCATAAAGGGATGGACATGGTCAGAAACAATGCTCAGGTAGGCCGTGGCATTTAAACGATGCCCAATTGGAACTAAGGCATGCCAAGAAAACAGCCCTAAAAGTGTGACAAGAAAACATCCCCCACACCATTACACCACCACCAGCAGCCTGCACAGTGGTAACATGGCATGATGGATCCATGTTCTCATTCTGTTTACGCCAAATTCTGACTCTACCATCTGAATGTCTCAACAGAAATCGAGACTCATCAGACCAGGCAACATTCTTCCAGTCTTCAGCTGTCCAATTTTGGTGAGCTTGTGCAAATTTTTGCCTCTTTTTCCTATTTGTAGTGGAGATGAGTGGTACCTGGTGGGGTCTTCTGCTGTTGTAGCCCATCCGCCTCAACGTTGTGCGTGTTGTGGCTTCACAAATGCTTGCTGCATACCTCGGTTGTAACGAGTGGTTATTTCAGTCAAGGTTGCTCTTCTATCAGCTTGAATCAGTCGGCCCATTCTCCTCTGACCTCTAGCATCAACAAGGCATTTTCGCCCACAGGACTGCCGCATACTGGATGTTTTTCCCTTTTCACACCATTCTTTGTAAACCCTAGAAATGGTTGTGCGTGAAAATCCCAGTAACAGAGCAGATTGTGAAATACTCAGACCGGCCCGTCTGGCACCAACAACCATGCCACGCTCAAAATTGCTTAAATCACTTTTCTTTCCCATTCTGACATTCAGTTTGGAGTTCAGGAGATTGTCTTGACCAGGACCACACCCCTAAATGCATTGAAGCAACTGCCATGTGATTGGTTGATTAGATAATTGCATTCATGAGAAATTGAACAGGTGTTCCTAATAATCCTTTAGGTGAGTGTACAAATATGTACAAAGAAATAATAAAACATGTAATTGAATAGTGTTTCCTCACAGCTCTGCACCCCTCCTCATCATGTCCCAGCTAAACTAAAGTCATTTAAACTTCAACAAAGAAGTTAGAGCAGGGATAATTCTCTCTGATGTGCTTTTAAAATATTTGGGGTTTTAATGCAATGACAGAAAGTAATTCGTTTATATTAAGCCAATTTCTTCCTCTCTCTTTTGTATGAATAACGGTTGAACAAAACCATAAGCGATAAGCACGCAGGAGAGCCAGATACGGTTTTATAAAGTACTAATGAAAGACAAACACACTAATATAAGTGAAATATAATCCATGGATCATGAATCATCAACAGCCCGGTTTTCTTAATTATTACAATTATATTTGATGAGATCTCCTGCTGGGTTAAACATTTCCAAGGTCTGTACAGTTCCAAGGTAGGCTGGTTGTAAGCTGACTCACTGACGGGAGGAGAGAGTGAGAGAAGGATGGAGGAGAAAAGAGGCTGAGAGGGACTCAAAGAGCTAAGTCTCAGACAATGTAATCAATTCTTCATCCCATCTCACCCCCATCCATCCCTACACACATCAAAGACACTCCACTTGGATTAGTGTGCAAAGTACACAGGTGTAGACACACACACACACACACGCAGCTTAGGTCTCCCATGGGGCCAGGCTGTTGTCCCGATTGGCTGTTTCTCTCCTTATCCGGGCACTCTAATCCCACAGACGGGGAGGAGCATGTGAGGATCATACATACACCATGAGTTTTCACAGGAACCCAGAACGTACTGAAATGCACAGGACTGGGTGTCTATGTTAATACACTGGGGATGATACTGACTAGCGGCTCTCCATGAGTACTCATTGTAAGTACATGCAGAGCTGCTCTCCTTCTTGTCCCCTAAGCCTGTTAGGATGGATGAGCGGGGGGGACTCGCACATGAAGTGACCGAGTGAGCGTACAAAGGGAACCGGAGAACAAGAACGACACTAAGTGCATCGCCGTTCCCCTTGGTCTTGCAGGGAACATCACTAGTCCCTTATGGGACCGCTGATTGACAGGTTCATTTCAACCCTTCTTCAAAACAATCTAAAGCCCGTCACATACACTGTACTGCCTGTCTGATATTATTGGCCCTGTCGCGAGGGGAAGTCATGCCAGTGGAGGTGTGGTGAAGAGCAGGTGGCTGACAGTCATGGACAGGTGATAGGGGTGAAATTGGTAATGTTTGACAATGTGTTAAGTAAGAAGGTATTGTGTGACAGGCTGTGTAATGG
Organism: Esox lucius; assembly: GCF_011004845.1. Lineage (NCBI taxonomy): Eukaryota > Metazoa > Chordata > Actinopteri > Esociformes > Esocidae > Esox > Esox lucius. The sequence goes on from NC_047569.1 coordinate 22,156,307, forward strand.
ACGTTTGATACGATGGGGCCACAGAATACAGGTTAGACAGGACGTGGAGATGAAATGTAGGTGTGTCCGGACGTGGGTGTGTAATATAGGTTTGACAGGACGTGGGAATGAAATGTAGGTGTGTCCGGACGTGGGTGTGTAATATAGATTTGACAGGACTTGGGTGTGTAATATATGCTTGACAGGACTTGGGTGTGTAATATAGGTTTGACAGAACATAGGTGTGTAATATAGGTTTGACAGAACATGGGTGTGTAATATAGGTTTGACAGAACATGGGTGTGTAATATAGGTTTGACAGAACATGGGTGTGTAATACAGGTTTGACAGAACATGGGTGTGTAATATAGGTTTGACAGGAGGTGGTTGTGTGATGTAGGTTTGACAGGAGGTGGTTGTGTGATGTAGGTTTGACAGGAGGTGGTTGTGTGATGTAGGTTTGACAGGAGGTGGTTGTGTGATGTAGGTTTGACAGGAGGTGGTTGTGTGATGTAGGTTTGACAGAACATGGGTGTGTAATACAGGTTTGACAGAACATGGGTGTGTAATATATGCTTGACAGGACTTGGGTGTGTAATATAGGTTTGACAGAACATGGGTGTGTAATATAGGTTTGACAGGAGGTGGTTGTGTGATGTAGGTTTGACAGGAGGTGGTTGTGTGATGTAGGTTTGACAGGAGGTGGTTGTGTGATGTAGGTTTGACAGGAGGTGGTTGTGTGATGTAGGTTAGACAGGTGGTGGTTGTGTAATGTTGGTTTGTCAGGACGTGGTTGTGTGATGTAGGTTTGACAGGAGGTGGTTGTGTGATGTAGGTTAGACAGGTGGTGGTTGCGTAATTTTGGTTTGTCAGGACGTGGTTGCGTAATGTAGGTTTGTCAGGACGTGGTTGCGTGATGTAGGTTTGTCAGGACGTGGGGTGTGTAATATAGGTTTGACAGGACTTGGGTGTGTAATATATGCTTGACAGGACTTGGGTGCGTAATATAGGTTTGTCAGGATGTGGTTGCGTGATGTAGGTTTGTCAGGACGTGGGTGTGTAATATAGGATTGACAGGACTTGGGTGTGTAATATAGGTTTGACAGGAGGTGGTTGTGTGATGTAGGTTTGACAGAACATGGGTGTGTAATACAGGTTTGACAGAACATGGGTGTGTAATATAGGTTTGACAGGAGGTGGTTGTGTGATGTAGGTTTGACAGGAGGTGGTTGTGTGATGTAGGTTTGACAGGAGGTGGTTGTGTGATGTAGGTTTGACAGGAGGTGGTTGTGTGATGTAGGTTTGACAGGAGGTGGTTGTGTGATGTAGGTTTGACAGAACATGGGTGTGTAATACAGGTTTGACAGAACATGGGTGTGTAATATATGCTTGACAGGACTTGGGTGTGTAATATAGGTTTGACAGAACATGGGTGTGTAATATAGGTTTGACAGGAGGTGGTTGTGTGATGTAGGTTAGACAGGTGGTGGTTGTGTAATGTTGGTTTGTCAGGACGTGGTTGTGTGATGTAGGTTTGACAGGAGGTGGTTGTGTGATGTAGGTTAGACAGGTGGTGGTTGTGTAATTTTGGTTTGTCAGGACGTGGTTGCGTAATGTAGGTTTGTCAGGACGTGGTTGCGTGATGTAGGTTTGTCAGGACGTGGGGTGTGTAATATAGGTTTGACAGGACTTGGGTGCGTAATATAGGTTTGTCAGGATGTGGTTGCGTGATGTAGGTTTGTCAGGACGTGGGTGTGTAATATAGGATTGACAGGACTTGGGTGTGTAATATAGGTTTGACAGGAGGTGGTTGTGTGATGTAGGTTTGACAGGAGGTGGTTGTGTGATGTAGGTTTGACAGGAGGTGGTTGTGTGATGTAGGTTTGACAGGAGGTGGTTGTGTGATGTAGGTTTGACAGGAGGTGGTTGTGTGATGTAGGTTTGACAGGAGGTGGTTGTGTGATGTAGGTTTGACAGAACGTGGGTGTGTAATACAGGTTTGACAGAACGTGGGTGTGTAATATAGGTTTGACAGGAGGTGGTTGTGTGATGTAGGTTTGACAGGAGGTGGTTGTGTGATGTAGGTTTGACAGGAGGTGGTTGTGTGATGTAGGTTTGACAGGAGGTGGTTGTGTGATGTAGGTTTGACAGAACATGGGTGTGTAATACAGGTTTGACAGAACATGGGTGTGTAATATATGCTTGACAGGACTTGGGTGTGTAATATAGGTTTGACAGAACATGGGTGTGTAATGTAGGTTTGACAGAACATGGGTGTGTAATATAGGTTTGAAAGAACATGGGTGTGTAATATAGGTTTGAAAGAACATGGGTGTGTAATACAGGTTTGACAGAACATGGGTGTGTAATATAGGTTTGACAGGAGGTGGTTGTGTGATGTAGGTTTGACAGGAGGTGGTTGTGTGATGTAGGTTTGACAGGAGGTGGTTGTGTGATGTAGGTTAGACAGGTGGTGGTTGTGTAATGTTGGTTTGTCAGGACGTGGTTGTGTAATGTAGGTTTGACAGGAGGTGGTTGTGTGATGTAGGTTTGACAGGAGGTGGTTGTGTGATGTAGGTTTGACAGAACATGGGTGTGTAATACAGGTTTGACAGAACATGGGTGTGTAATATAGGTTTGACAGAACATGGGTGTGTAATACAGGTTTGACAGAACATGGGTGTGTAATATAGGTTTGACAGGAGGTGGTTGTGTGATGTAGGTTTGACAGGAGGTGGTTGTGTGATGTAGGTTTGAAAGAACATGGGTGTGTAATACAGGTTTGACAGAACATGGGTGTGTAATATAGGTTTGACAGGAGGTGGTTGTGTGATGTAGGTTTGACAGGAGGTGGTTGTGTGATGTAGGTTTGACAGAACATGGGTGTGTAATACAGGTTTGACAGAACATGGGTGTGTAATACAGGTTTGACAGAACATGGGTGTGTAATATAGGTTTGACAGGAGGTGGTTGTGTGATGTAGGTTTGACAGGAGGTGGTTGTGTGATGTAGGTTTGACAGGAGGTGGTTGTGTGATGTAGGTTAGACAGGTGGTGGTTGTGTAATGTTGGTTTGTCAGGACGTGGTTGTGTAATGTAGGTTTGTCAGGACGTGGTTGCGTGATGTAGGTTTGTCAGGACGTGGGTGTGTAATAAAAGTTTGACAGGACTTGGGTGTGTAATATATGCTTGACAGGACTTGGGTGCGTAATATAGGTTTGTCAGGACGTGGTTGCGTGATGTAGGTTTGTCAGGACGTGGGTGTGTAATATAGGATTGACAGGACTTGGGTGTGTAATATAGGTTTGACAGGAGGTGGTTGTGTGATGTAGGTTTGACAGGAGGTGGTTGTGTGATGTAGGTATGACAGGAGGTGGTTGTGTGATGTAGGTTTGACAGGAGGTGGTTGTGTGATGTAGGTTTGTCAGGACGTGGGGTGTGTAATATAGGTTTGACAGGACTTGGGTGTGTAATATATGCTTGACAGGAGGTGGTTGTGTGATGTAGGTTTGACAGGAGGTGGTTGTGTGATGTAGGTTTGACAGGAGGTGGTTGTGTGATGTAGGTTAGACAGGTGGTGGTTGTGTAATGTTGGTTTGTCAGGACATGGTTGTGTAATATAGGTTTGTCAGGATGTGGTTGCGTGATGTAGGTTTGTCAGGACGTGGGTGTGTAATATAGGATTGACAGGACTTGGGTGTGTAATATAGGTTTGACAGGAGGTGGTTGTGTGATGTAGGTTTGACAGGAGGTGGTTGTGTGATGTAGGTTTGACAGGAGGTGGTTGTGTGATGTAGGTTTGACAGGAGGTGGTTGTGTGATGTAGGTTTGACAGGAGGTGGTTGTGTGATGTAGGTTTGACAGGAGGTGGTTGTGTGATGTAGGTTTGACAGGAGGTGGGTGTGTAATATAGGTTTGACAGGAGGTGGTTGTGTGATGTAGGTTTGACAGGAGGTGGTTGTGTGATGTAGGTTTGACAGGAGGTGGTTGTGTGATGTAGGTTTGACAGGAGGTGGTTGTGTGATGTAGGTTTGACAGGAGGTGGTTGTGTGATGTAGGTTTGACAGGAGGTGGTTGTGTGATGTAGATTTGACAGGAGGTGGTTGTGTGATGTAGGTTTGACAGGAGGTGGTTGTGTGATGTAGGTTTGACAGGAGGTGGTTGTGTGATGTAGGTTTGACAGGAGGTGGTTGTGTGATGTAGGTTTGACAGAACATGGGTGTGTAATATAGGTTTGACAGAACATGGGTGTGTAATACAGGTTTGACAGAACATGGGTGTGTAATATAGGTTTGACAGGAGGTGGTTGTGTGATGTAGGTTTGACAGGAGGTGGTTGTGTGATGTAGGTTTGACAGGAGGTGGTTGTGTGATGTAGGTTAGACAGGTGGTGGTTGTGTAATGTTGGTTTGTCAGGACGTGGTTGTGTAATGTAGGTTTGTCAGGACATGGTTGCGTGATGTAGGTTTGTCAGGACGTGGGTGTGTAATAAAAGTTTGACAGGACTTGGGTGTGTAATATATGCTTGACAGGACTTGGGTGCGTAATATAGGTTTGTCAGGACGTGGTTGCGTGATGTAGGTTTGTCAGGACGTGGGTGTGTAATATAGGATTGACAGGACTTGGGTGTGTAATATAGGTTTGACAGGAGGTGGTTGTGTGATGTAGGTTTGACAGGAGGTGGTTGTGTGATGTAGGTATGACAGGAGGTGGTTGTGTGATGTAGGTTTGACAGGAGGTGGTTGTGTGATGTAGGTTTGACAGAACGTGGGTGTGTAATACAGGTTTGACAGAACGTGGGTGTGTAATATAGGTTTGACAGGAGGTGGTTGTGTGATGTAGGTTTGACAGGAGGTAGTTGTGTGATGTAGGTTTGACAGGAGGTGGTTGTGTGATGTAGGTTTGACAGGAGGTGGTTGTGTGATGTAGGTTTGACAGAACATGGGTGTGTGATGTAGGTTTGACAGAACATGGGTGTGTAATACAGGTTTGACAGGAGGTGGTTGTGTAATGTATGTTTGACAGGAGGTGGTTGTGTGATGTAGGTTTGACAGGAGGTGGTTGTGTGATGTAGGTTTGACAGGAGGTGGTTGTGTGATGTAGGTATGACAGGAGGTGGTTGTGTGATGTAGGTTTGACAGGAGGTGGTTGTGTGATGTAGGTTTGACAGAACGTGGGTGTGTAATACAGGTTTGACAGAACGTGGGTGTGTAATATAGGTTTGACAGGAGGTGGTTGTGTGATGTAGGTTTGACAGGAGGTGGTTGTGTGATGTAGGTTTGACAGGAGGTGGTTGTGTGATGTAGGTTTGACAGGAGGTGGTTGTGTGATGTAGGTTTGACAGGAGGTGGTTGTGTGATGTAGGTTTGACAGGAGGTGGTTGTGTGATGTAGGTTTGACAGGAGGTGGTTGTGTGATGTAGGTTTGACAGGAGGTGGTTGTGTGATGTAGGTTTGACAGGAGGTGGTTGTGTGATGTAGGTTTGACAGAACATGGGTGTGTGATGTAGGTTTGACAGAACATGGGTGTGTAATACAGGTTTGACAGGAGGTGGTTGTGTAATGTATGTTTGACAGGAGGTGGTTGTGTGATGTAGGTTTGACAGGAAGTGGTTGCGTGATGTAGGTTTGTCAGGACGTGGGTGTGTAATATAGGTTTGACAGAACATGGGTGTGTAATATAGGTTTGACAGGACTTGGGTGTGTAATATAGGTTTGACAGAACATGGGTGTGTAATATAGGTTTGACAGAACATGGGTGTGTAATATAGGTTTGACAGAACATGGGTGTGTAATACAGGTTTGACAGAACATGGGTGTGTAATACAGGTTTGACAGAACATGGGTGTGTAATATAGGTTTGACAGGAGGTGGTTGTGTGATGTAGGTTTGACAGGAGGTGGTTGTGTGATGTAGGTTTGACAGGAGGTGGGTGGGTGATGTAGGTTTGACAGGAGGTGGTTGTGTGATGTAGGTTTGACAGGAGGTGGTTGTGTGATGTAGGTTTGACAGGAGGTGGTTGTGTGATGTAGGTTTGACAGGAGGTGGTTGTGTGATGTAGGTTTGTCAGGACGTGGTTGTGTAATGTAGGTTTGTCAGGACGTGGTTGTGTAATGTAGGTTTGTCAGGAGGTGGTTGTGTAATGTAGTTTTGTCAGGACGTGGTTGCGTGATGTAGGTTTGTCAGGACGTGGTTGCGTGAAGTAGGTTTGTCAGGACGTGGTTGCGTGATGTAGGTTTGTCAGGACATGGTTGTGTGATGTAGGTTTGACAGGAAGTGGTTGTGTGATGCAGGTATGACAGGACGTGCTCGGCTGCGTATTATAGAAAGAATATGAGTGTTTACGGTAGGTATGATAAAGGCTAAGAGTGGGAGTGGTAGACAATGACAAAATCAAATGGTCTCACATGACGGCGTTGGTATTCTGGTTGAGGCGGGGCGAGGTGCAGCCAAGGACCTCTCCAGGGGACAGGGGACGACACTGGGGAACCGACACCTCATACTCTAGACCCAAAGCTGCACTCACCGCCTGGGGGTGGGGGACGACAAGGCAAACGGTAGATGTCAAATAAAGGCAAAACAATAAAATCACAGAAAATAAATGATTTACTGTAAGTGCAGTGAACTAGCAGTTCAACATCTCCAGTGCATCATTTCTTTTCAAACAACGTGAGAGACGAGGGCCAACAGTTTAAGTAAGAAAGCAGCGGCAGCAAGCCCAGAGGAGCGGAATTCATTTGTGGTCTTTTCAGTTAGAGGTAAATAGGGAATATGGAGGCTGACCTTACGAGCCCCAATCCATATTGGAAAACCTTCACAAACCTACAGAACAACAGGAAGGCATGTGCACACACAGACAGAACCACCCCAAAAAAAAAAGACTCACATATATAAACACACACACACACACCGAACCAAACACAACAACAAACATGACAGCACAGCAGGGTATATAAATAATACTGGTTAGATTAGCAGAGGCAGAGCTTCGTTTGGTCATCCAGTGACAGAGGAAAGGCAGTTGCCAGCCTGTAAATCTAAATAGCTTATGTAACGGCCAGAGATGAGCACTAGATACATGAACTGAGATTTCACGTTTACTCCTCCTTTTAAGTCCAAAATAACTGCAGCTGGGTTTTTAAACCCACACTTGAACTGAACTTCAAGAGGCAGGCAGGAGACTGGCTTACGCAGGAGCAGAGAACACATTGCTACGCATGAAGCTAATTCGTCGGCACAAGGAGTTACATGCAATTATTCATTTATACAGAGTCATCCACAATGAAACGGGAAAAAAAGAAGGCAAAAAAACAAGAATGGAGGAAAATTGGGAAAACAGAGAGCCAGAGAAAAGAGACACAGGGAAACACACCTGCAGCGCAGCCACAAACTGGATGGTGCTAACGAGTGCCAGCGATTGTCCACGGGGGAAGTTGAACTTGACGGTGTCCAGAAAGTGTGCGTTGTCCATCTGGATGTCCACAAAGACGTACAGCATCTTAATGCCGGCGGTGGAGTCGATGGGGACTGCATGGAGAGAGACGTGGTTAGGATTCATAATGTAATGTGCTGTGTTATCTTCAACCCAATTCATTCAGCCAGGACAGTGAAATATGTCACCATATGTCACAGGTTTTCCAGCTGAAAAACCAAATACAGTGACACAAACAAAACACTCCTAATCCCACACATTAAGGTCTCTTCATTTGGGTACTGACATTGGGACATTTGGGGGGCGGACACGCAGCTATCTGACATGAATATTAGTCCAGCTTCAAAGCAGAGGCCCAAAGAACCATAGAGGTCATGTTGTCACAGACGGTTGTGCTGGCAGATGCAGGACACACTGGCATCTAGCTGCTCCTCCTGTGTGTGTACGGCTGGAGGCGCCACCGCAAACAGGTGTGACACATTCAGGCAGCATGTGCTGTGTCACCCTGAAAACCATCCCTAAAGCATTCTAGTTGATCTTGTGCGTTTCCTTCTCTGGTTACTACAGAAAATATATGCTTTATAGGTGTTCCCTCTGTGAATAGTCATGACCCCGGCAGCTCTCTTCATGATATGCTGTTGACAATGGTCTGTTGTAGCGTTGTATGGTAGCATTCCAAACTAGGGTACTGTAATCCAAGGTAAGATTTTTTTTCATTGTGAGGTGGGCTGCCAGGAGGATGTCCATGGGGACGAAGTCTGTGGTCCTTTTAGAGGATAGTAAGTATGTTGTCCGTCATGTATTCATCCCTGATGTCTGTGAGAGCTCGTTGTCACTTAACGAAGGTGTGGTTTGACTGTGCCACTTTCGACCAGGAGTACAGGACAGTCGTCTGGGTATGTGACACTCCCAGAACGGATAGAAGGTCATTTCTGGAAACGCCATAGACACGGAGTACCACATATGCCCAGCAGTAGACTACCATCACACACACACACACACACACACACGAGCTGAAGCCCTTTCCGTGCAATTCAACACACGCCAAAACGTCAGCCACTGATGCAAATACTTCAATTATTTAGGGAAGGAGAGGGACGCATGCAATTACTATTAATACAAGTCATTTCACAGGTCATTTAGGACACGCGCGCCCGGGCTTAGAAAGACAGCAACCTGGTGATGGGGGAAAGACAGGAGGAGTATCTGATGGATCGGGAGAGCAAGCCAAGGGAGATGCTGAAAAGGGCACTGGAAAGGGTAAAGCATTATCTTTGGTGTTGATCAGGTAATTACAGCCCCTCGTGTTAAATTTAATGTAAAATTTGCGAGCAAATTTGTGCTCTGATTAAGCAAATGGCCTATTATGTAAATGTTGAAACATTTGTAATGCAGCTGATTTGATAGAACAGACATGAAAGAGAGAGAGAGAGAGAGAGGGAGAGAGAGGGAGTGAGGAAAGGTGTGACAGGTGGGGAACAGGGAAAGAAGAGAACGCTAGAAGCAGGGATGATGGGAGACAGAAGCCCTAGCTACAGATGCAGGCAGGAAGAAAACACATTGCCATTCAACATTGGTCGGGACAGGGAAACATAATGTACCATGGATATTGAAAAACAGGGGAAACAGGAGAAGAGGGGATTTGGGCTTGTCAATTAGCAGGCACCAGGAGTAATGAATGGGCAGGAGGAATACATATCAGGAATCAAGGAGAGAGGACAGCGATGGATAGAAGGAACAGGCTGCTTCGGGCCTGAACGGGGAGACTACGAGAAAGGCTGGACTGGGAAGACGTTGACCTCGTCCACATGCTACTGCTGACAGCACAAGCCTGGAACAACAACCACATTCAGTTGGCCTTAGTGGGAGGAAACATCATTATATGGGAGTGAGCTTACTTTATAGGTAATCAAAATAAAGGAAGTCATGGCTCCAAATAGAGCAGAATTTCTATCCATTACATCCAGGCCAAACACTTGTCAGACACATATTGCACAAGGAAAGCTAAAAAGCTAGAAGCATACCAAACTAAATGCAGTAATGCCTTGTTTTACCCTGAGTCAGTCCAACATTGTCCCAAATTAACTTTACAATCTAACATCTATATTTTGGGGGATGGGATACAATGAGGAATGACTTAGTTAGAGTAGACAGCGCTGTATATAGGCAGACAGAGCTGTATGTAGACAAAACCAAACAGCGATAAAGTTGCAGCAGAGACCTGTAGTAGATGGAGCTGTAATAGATGGAGCTGTAATAGATGGAGCTGTAATAGATGGAGCTGTAGCAGATAGATAGAGCTGTAGCAGATAGATAGAGCTGTAGCAGATAGATAGAGCTGTAGCAGATAGATAGAGCTGTAGCTGTAGGAGATGGAGCTGTAGGAGATGGAGATGTAGCAGATGGAGATGTAGCAGATGGAGATGTAGCAGATGGAGATGTAGCAGATGGAGCTGTAGCAGATGGAGATGTAGCAGATGGAGCTGTAGCAGATGGAGATGTAGCAGATGGAGATGTAGCAGATGGAGATGTAGCAGACAGCTCTAGTAGATGGAGGTGGGATCGATCCATTCTCTGATCACATTAGCACGACTGTCTGAGAGCACTTAGTCACTGCAATTAGAACTATAGTCAATGTAACAGCCCCAACTGACTCTCTTTCTAGTGCTCTTTTACCCCCCATTTTCTCCTCTTACACACATTGCATCTTGATTAGTCACTCAACAAAGTCATGCACTCATTCAATCACTCACTCCTTTTTCTCACTAACACAAACACTCACTCAGACATGAGAGCTTGCCATGTGCATGCAAAAACGAAAGCTGTCTGTTTCCCTCTCACCCACCCACCCACACATACAATCCAACACACACACAAACACACATAAAAAACCCGGCAGGTGAGACTGAGGAGAACCTCACAGTCAGAGAAAATGGAAAATGACAGGTAGTGATAGGAAAATATAGAAAAGTAGAGTGTGTAAGACAGCATCTTCATGCGTCTGAGGGAGGGCAGAGTGTCTTTAATCTCCTGCAGGTGTCTGACGCCTTTAGTTGTGCTGCTGATGAAGCGGTAACTCTCCCACTATGTGTACTGTAGCCAGTCAAGCACAGCTCCAGAAACACCATCCACCCCACAGAGCAGGAAGAACACAGAGAACACCCAGGTTTGGTCATTTGGTGCCTATCCCTTCTCACTGTGGGAGCTTTCGCTTTACGTTCTCTTCTACCATATTATGTGGAGAACACAGAGAATGGATTATGTGTTGGTTGGTTGAAGCATGTGACTGTTGGCCGCTTGGGTAGAGAGTGTGTATTCTGTGTCGGTTAGTTGGTTGGTCAGATGGAGAGTGTGTATTCCATGACAGTTTATCGGTTGGCTGGTTACAGAATGTGTGGTTTTGGCTGTTTGATTAGTCCCTTAGAGGGCGTATTGTGTGTCGGTTGGTTTGTTAAATAGTGCCTGTTCAGTGTTGGTTGGTTGATTAGAGGGTTTGAATTTGCTGCCTGTTGGTCAGTCAGCTGGAGGGGGTGTATTCTCTCCTGTTGGAGGGGGTGTATTCTCTCTTGTTGGAGAGGGGTGTATTCTCTCCTGTTGGTCAGTCAGCTGGAGGGGGTGTATTCTCTCCTGTTGGTCAGGCAGTTGGACAGGGTGTATATTGATCTAACCTTATCCATCCCAGGCTAGATGTCCATGCATGTTTCTCAAACAGCTCTTCCACAGAAAAAGGAAATGATCCTAATTTAACATTACAAAGATTGTAAATATCATAAACAAACGAAATCCCAGTCTAACTGCGTGGGGCCTTTATCATTCCCATAGTCAGGTGTGGTATTTAGAAAGTGAGCTGAGCAGAGCTTGTTGCGCCAGGGAGATATTACAACTATTGATTTAGCATTTCCTGCTATGTTGTGCTGCAGACAGACAGAAGGCAGCGTGGAGAATGAAGGGTCCTTCATTCTGCAAAGGCTTTTTCAAAGGACAGCCGTAATGCATGTCCTCTATTGATTGGCTGAGCAAATGTGCTGCTGTCCAGCTTCTAAAGGTCTGATAAGCCCTCAACTGCTGAACTACTGAGCACAGACCCTGAGCTACTGCACTGCCCAGACATAGACTTACAACAAAAGACCTACTATATCAGGCTACTGAAACAATCCACATTAAGAATCAAGTAGGTCTGCCCGTTTCATGCAGCAGGTCTGCCCGTTTCATGCAGCAGGTCTGCCCGTTTCATGCAGCAGGTCTGCCCGTTTCATGCAGCAGGTCTGCCCGTTTCATGCAGCAGGTCTGCCCGTTTCATGCAGCAGGTCTGCCCGTTTCATGCAGCAGGTCTGCCCGTTTCATGCAGCAGGTCTGCCCGTTTCATGCAGCAGGTCTGCCCGTTTCATGCAGCAGGTCTGCCCGTTTCATGCAGCAGGTCTGCCCGTTTCATGCAGCAGGTCTGCCCGTTTCATGCAGCAGGTCTGCCCGTTTCATGCAGCAGGTCTGCCCGTTTCATGCAGCAGGTCTGCCCGTTTCATGCAGCAGGTCTGCCCGTTTCATGCAGCAGGTCTGCCCGTTTCATGCAGCAGGTCTGCCCGTTTCATGCAGCAGGTCTGCCCGTTTCATGCAGCAGGTCTGCCCGTTTCATGCAGCAGGTCTGCCCGTTTCATGCAGCAGGTCTGCCCGTTTCATGCAGCAGGTCTGCCCGTTTCATGCAGCAGGTCTGCCCGTTTCATGCAGCAGGTCTGCCCGTTTCATGCAGCAGGTCTGCCCGTTTCATGCAGCAGGTCTGCCCGTTTCATACAGCAGGTCTGCCCGTTTCATACAGCAGGTCTGCCCGTTTCATACAGCAGGTCTGCCCGTTTCATACAGCAGGTCTGCCCGTTTCATACAGCAGGTCTGCCCGTTTCATACAGTAGGTCTGCCCATTTCATACAGTAGGTCTGCCCGTTTCATACAGTAGGTCTGCCCGTTTCATACAGTAGGTCTGCCCGTTTCATACAGTAGGTCTGCCCGTTTCATACAGTAGGTCTGCCCCGCCAGTAATGACTGTTACACACAGAGTCTGGAGGCCACCACGTGAGTCTGCCTGTTTGCCTGTGTGCTGCGTGCATGTGTTGGGGCTCGGTTACACGGCCACTCGATTCAAGGTTTGTATGTTATAATGAATGAGCCCTTGTGCTGTGCGTGTGTTTGCGCGAGCCACTCACCGAGGCAGCTGTGGCCGTAGTGCACCATGAAATCCGCCCCCAGGGCGCGGGCCGTGAAGTCGTCCACGCAGCAGGCCCCGTACGTCACGTCCCCCATCACGATCGTGTCAGCCTCCGTGAACCTGAGACCGGGAGACACACACGCACACAGCTCAGAACGTCAGTCCCGCTGACCTCCTGCACTTGCTCCCGATCGTTACCATGGTGATCGATAACGCCGCCCGGTTCGGAGCACAGTGGCATCCTGGGATCAATCCCAGGTCTCCCAGGGAACCGCGTAGCGGAGGCCTGTGGCCGGGACAAGTGATTAAGTAAAGGGGCCCGGGGAGCGGACAGTGTCACCCGGATATTGCTTTTCCATCCCTTTATGATTGATTGGTCAAACATCAACAGGGCCTGTAGAGCAGTCCGGCAGACAGGTTGGGAGTCCCTGAACGGCAGCCAATTGGCATCATAGAACAAGAGAGCAGCAGTCAGGTCGCAGTGGGCCTGCATTCAACAGATCACCAATTATGTTCATTTGAGGATTAGGATAAATGGACACCAGTAGATCAGATGAGGAGTGAGGGCTGGGGGTTAGTAAGGGGATGGACACAGACTAATAATCTGTAATTCTCCCTGCCTCGGTTATCTGGGATCATAGCACTAACGCACCATCAACTGGCCTGGACCCCGAGGAAGGGTTTTATCAAAGGAAAGCCATAAATCCAGAAGGCTGTTTTTTTTTGCTTGGTTTTACTTGAATAAATTAACAACCTGCTAATGAATTCACTCTGGAACTCATCCCTTCCGAGGGATTCAAATGCAACGTAAAAAGGTATGAATGCGGAGCGCTGGGAAAGTGTGAATGGACAGAGGACAGACTGTGAAGACATTTGGCTGAAGAGGAGGGAGAGTGGGTTGTTGTTGCTGCCGTGGTGCGTTAGTGACTGGGTTCTGACATATTTAGGCTGGAACCGAGGGAGAAAACAGAAGACTTCCACAGAACATAGCCTGCCTGCCTACCAACCCAGTATGACTAACAGCAGCTGGCTGTGTCCTGCTCCCCAGTCTCTGAACCCACTGGCATTAAAGGCCACTCGCCCTCTTTTTCAATCTCGCTTCCACTGGATGTCCGATGGTGCTTCAAGCCTCCGGTTTAATAAGAAGTACTTGAGACTGTATCTGTCACCCGGTATTGCTTTCTCCTCTCTCTTTTCATCTCCTCCTCCGATTCTCTTCCCTTCATTCCTCTCACCCGTGTAGGGACGGCGTCGTCTAATACCCAAGACCAATTCCAGTTGTCTGGGAGCCGGCGGATCACACGTCATTGACATCCATCCAGCCTATTGGAATGACAACGTTAGAGGGGAAAAGATGTGACGCAAACTAGTCATTCTTTCCTCCACTCACCCTGGATCACTAGATACCACTCCTGAAGGCTATTAAACGCCCAGAACATCCACTTAAAGCATTCGATCAACGACAGGATGGCCACTGGCCTCCCCTGCTTTCATTATGGTCCAAATCAAGAACCCAGTAGGAGATAGGAGAATACCCCTTTTAAAGCAGAACTGGAGAACTCATTAAATATGGATCTGGGCTGAATCAAAAGAAGTGGATTGATGCATGCTATGATCATTGTGTGCTGTAGAAATGTTAAATAGTGAGTTCCCCTTCTGAGAAGAACGCCTCTCCTTCAATGAGAAAATGTCACATTTTCTGTCATAATGTAAGGCATATTATAACCAGTACAATGACCTAACTTTCCTGGTTGTACAAAGAATTGATCCATCAATATTGGAACAATATTAAATTAAAAGAAAGGGGACTTTTCACTGGGGATTTGGAAAGCTTCTGCCAAGGCACGGCCATGGAATGTTTTAGAAGGGAAACACAGATGTGCCTCTTTTCATTTTAAATGAGTATAAAAAATAGCACAAAAAAATGAATTTGCAAATGACAATCTGTCATTCAGAAGTAACCGCAAAAGGTAAAAGGACAGTGATCTTTCCCAGTTCACAAGGAGGAGGAACCCAAAGACCTAAAAATGTCTTTCTAATCTTATTTTGATCTCAAATGAGCCAAAAACACAGGGACATTCTCCTTTATGAGTATAGACCAGTGGGCTCCAGACAACCTGCATATGGAGCCCATCTTTTTATAGGAATAACAATTAAACATATTGTATATTTTATATATTTTAATAAAAACAATTTAATCATACACAACCAGAACGACACAATCATTTCCACACATTCCCTTCCCTCTATAGTTTTTTTCCTTCTAAATGCTCAAATACATTCACCTTCCAGATTTCTAAAAAGGGCTCTTCTCTCTGTCATGAGAAGGACACTGTCACCTCACAAGCCACCTGAGCATAGTAAAATACAGCCACACAGATGAAGGGAACTCATCTGGTAAATAAATATTTGCCTTCCAAGATTTGATTATACTTCCTCCCTGTCAAGGGCTGGATTTCTGTGTTTGTGTGTGCGTGAGAGAGAGAGAGAGACAAAGAGAGTTGTGAGAGAGATGGATCATGAAACTGGTGGCCTAATCCTTCTGTTAGTTTTGTGTGTTCTCTCGCCGTGTGAACATAAGGCTTCCTTAAAAACCAGTGCTGCTGTTAAAGGCATAGCCTCCAAATAACAGCTGACAGTATGCACTCGTATCCCATCATCATGGTATCATTTCCAATCCAAAGTGCTGGCGTATGGTGCCAAAACAACAGAACTTGTGCCACGGTCCAAGAAGTACTTCTGGACCGCACTCCCCTGCCTGCAGCCAACCCATCACAGCAGCACACTGCAATTTCTCACATGCGAATGACTGCGCTGCTGATTACTGAATCTAATCAAGCATCTATCTGCAAGAAAAACATTATTATGCTGTCTTGTTGGTGTGACACATGTCATTAATCCCACCGTGTGAGTTTGCTGAAATACCCAGGGAATAACTGCAATGAATCCCATTACAGAGTTGAGGCCCCACTGAGAGATGGGACTGTACCTGACACTGGGAGAGGCCGAGAGAGTAATTACACAGCAAAGAGGAGTGCAATCCTTCGTCCCCCCGGAGGAGGCCTGAACAAGTGGGTGGGGGGGGGGGGGGGGGGGGGAGGAAAAGAGAAATAAGACAGAATGATGTGATGGGAGAGAGAGAGAGAGAGAGACAGAGAGAGAGAGAGAGAGGGAGAAAATGAAGTGCTGCTATCAGTGTTTACAAGCTAAACCTCAGGCCGTATCACACACAGGACTTCTGAATGGTTGGCACAGATAATGTATCTCTCCCGCCTCACTCTGTTCTTCTCTCCAATTCCTGGGTAGTTCATCTCTGGTGTGGCCCTCATCGCTGGCTCTTATGCTAAAACATCAAAAGTTAAATGCCATTAAGATGTAATTAAGATGACAAGGACCCTGTGAATTCCATAAAAGACCTTATTAATTAGGGTCCCTCTTCAGCAGACAATTAGAACACAGCTCATAGCCTGCTGATTGGACTGGTGTGACTGTTAGATTAATAACTGTGGGTTTGTATTGCAGAAAAAGGTGCATAACCTCAATTAGATATGCATCTATAAGCATGAATCAGGGATGTTTGGGTCAGGAAAACAAAAGGCACAGCGAGGGAGGAATCCGGAAGGCTGTGACACAACGCCCTCCCCTCAACATTTGTCATTCAGTAGATATGCTTATCCAGACTGACTCACAGTAGAAAATGCAGACATTTTCCTAATGTCATACTGGCCCCATGTGGGAACCAAACACATAACCTGGCATAAGTGTGATGATTCTAGTAAATGTGCTATAGGGAGCCTGGAAACTGAAGAACTTTAAACCCCTAAAACAGACATTTTAACCACTAAGTACAGTATCTCACAATTTTCGTAAATTTTTGATTATATCTTTTCATGTGACAACACTGAAGAAATGACACTTTGCTACAATATAAATTGGTGAGTGTAGAGCTGGTATAACAGTGTAAATTTGCTGTCCCCTAAAAAAAACACAACACAGCCATTAATGTCTAAACCGCTGGCAACAAAAGTGAGTACACCCCTAAGTGGAAATGTCCAAATTGGGCCCAAAGGGTCAATATTTTGTGTGGCCACCATTATTTTCCAGCACTGCCTTAACCCTCTTGGGCATGGAGTTCACCAGAGCTTCACAGGTTCCAACTGGAGTCCTCTTCCACTCCTCCATGACAACATCACAGAGCTAGTGGATGTTTGAGACCATGCGCTACTCTAACTTCCGTTTGAGGATGCCCCACAGATGCTCAATAGGGATTAGGATCTGGAGAAATGCTAGGCGAGTCCATTACCTTTACCTTCAGCTTCTTTAGCAAGGCAGTGGTCGTCTTGGAGGTGTGTTTAGGGTCGTTATCATGTTGGAATTCTGCCCTGCGGTCCAGTCTCCGAAGGGAGGGGATCATGCTCTGCTTCAGTATGTCACAGTACATGTTGGCATTCATGGTTCCCTTAATGAACTGTAGCTCCCCAGTGCCGGCAGCACTCATGCAGCCCGAGACCATGACACTCCCATCACCATGCTTGACTGTAGGCAAGACACACTTGTCTTTGTACTCCTCACCTGGTTTCCGCCACACACGCTTGACACCACCTGAACCAAATAAGTTTATCTTGGTCTCATCAGACCACAGGACATGGTTCCAGTAATCCATGTCCTTAGTCTGCTTGTCTTCAGCAAGCTTTCTTGTGCATCATCTTTAGAAGAGGCTTCCTTCTGGGACGACAGCCATGCAGACCAATTTGATGCAGTGTGCGGCGTATGGTCTGAGCACTGACAGGCTGACCCCCCACCCCTTCAACCTCTGCAGCAATGCTGGCAGCACTCATGTGTCTATTTCCCAAAGACAACCTCTGGATATGACGCTGAGCATGTGCACTCAACTTCTATGGTCGACCACGGCGAGGCCTGTGCTGAGTGGAACCTGTCCGGTCCTGCTATCTTTATGTAGAGCAACTAGGGGTGTAACGATCCATCTACTACATCGATATATCGATTTATATTCCTATGATCCAACTACATCAATCTGTGCTCAGCAAGTTGGCCTTCCGGACGACATATATCGATCTAACATCGTTTTAAAATGTAATCAATCGATTGTATCGATACTAGGAAATAACCCATTGGATTTAAGCACGTCAGACTTTATAGGAATGTTTTTTCTTAGCACTTTTAATGGTAAAGGCAATAAATGTTACTCAATTCAGTCTGCCTATCCGTGACGTCATCGCCCCGGGCAAGCAGCAGCGCAAAGACAACAAAACATAGCATGGCAGATGGCAGAGGAGAAGCCGACGAGCGAGAAATTATCAAGCCACCATTGCGGTCCAGTGTGTGGAAAGTGTTGGTTGCACTTCATTTCTATGTTGAAAAACAACAGCAAACGTAGCAGGTAAACCTACTGTTAATTCAACCTGAAGAAATGTTGGTTGCACTTTATTTTTGATATTAATATAGTAGTATTTTTATGTTGAAAAACAACAGCAAAAGTAGCAGGTAAACCTACTGTTATTTCAACCTGAAGATATGTTGGTTGCACTTTATTTTTGATAGTAATATAGTAGTATTTTTATGTTGAAAAACAAAAGCACAAGTAGCAGGTAAACCTACTGATGAAATGTTGGTTGCACTTACTGTACTTTTATTGAAAATGTATTGAATATTGAAAATGAGAGCAGAACATTTTAACTTCCTGTTAATTCAACCTAAAGTGTTGGTTGCACTTTATTCAAATAAAATGTGAATGCATTTGCCATTAATTGTTGTTTACTTGTTTGTTTATATCCATAATTAATTGATACCTGATTTCCTTACAAGAAACAACAGGAATCTAGGAAACTTCACCTGCACTGTCCAGTATCCAGGTATTTATTTCAGTCAAACGGGTTGAATTTTTGGCTGAAAAGATACTGAATCGATTTCAAGTCACTGAATCGTTTTGGATCGTATCGTTCTAAATGAACCATTATCGGCCTTGAATTGTACCGACAACCATGAATCGTGATACGAATCGAATCGTGGTTAAAATGAATCGTTACACCCCTAAGAGCAACAATTATTTTTTTCAGATCCTCAGAGAGTTATTTGCCATGAGGTGCCATGTTGAACTTCCCGTGACCAGTATGAGGAAGTGAGAGCGATAACACCAAATTTAACACACCTGCTCCCCATTCACACCTGAGACCTTTTAACACCTACGAGTCACATGACACCGGGGAGGGAAAATGGCTGATTGGGCCCAATTTGGACATTTTCACTTAGGGGTGTACTCACTTTTGTTGCCAGCGGTTTAGACATTAATGGCTGTGTGTTGAGTTATTCTGAAGGGACAGCAAATTTACAATGTTATACAAGCTGTACACTAACTACTTTACATTGTAGCAAAGTGTCATTTCTTAAGTGTTGTCACAAGAAAAGATATAATCAAATATTTACAAAAATGTGAGGGGTGTATTAAAATGTGAGGGGTGTATTAATTAATGTGAGGGGTGTATTATCTTGTGAGATACTTTAAGTTTCATAAAGTGACCTCTCATATGATGCCTAATACATGCCACATTTCCACTGGTTCTTCACCCAGGTATCGGTGGAGCTACAGTGTTTTATGCTAATTTCAGCTTCAGGAATTTGTATTTACGCCAGTAGTACAGTTAAAGTCTTACATATGGCCATTTGAATAGAAACGTTTTACACTATTGTTCACAACAAGGTGATAAAGAGCAGAGCTTGTATTAGAACAGACAATTAGAATGATTTAACTACGCCCATCAGCTTTTCTTAACAAGACTGTTGAAGTTCTATAAGGAAACAAAATAGATCTTCTTTAAAGCTAAAACAACCAGAAAGAAACGTTCTGTTCCCTCGCTTATCACGCCCATTTTAACTTGTGTCTGTCATAGCAGCTTTCCATTAGTTTCATCTTGCTTATTGACCAATAGCTGTCCAACTGGTTTATGTATACAAGCTGAATATAATACATTATTAAACAACATATTTCTGTTAGGATGGGATTTCACGCTCTAATACAGACCCCATCTGTTCGATGGCATATTTCAAACCATACTTCCTTCAGACTTAAACACTATTCAAAAGCTGCGCATACATTTCTTTCTCCAAACTAAAAAAAAAAGTAAACATTGACTGTTGTTTACAATTTTTTGTAAACAAGGGTTTAGCCAAAAAAGTATATATGGCGGCTCAATGCATTACCATTGTCTAGGGAAGGCAAATGGTTGTCACGAAAGTAGTCCCACCCGCTCCCTTCAGAGCTGAAATGCTTGCCTGACTGACAGGAATTTTATCAGAACCCAGCATGGTAGGAAGAAGACTAGGGCTCTTTCTCTCTGCCTCGGAAACACCACACTGTGAAAAGCAGACAGATAACGCAGACTGACAGACTTCTCTCCCATCCTGAATCAGTGCGCCAACACACCGACCCCTCTCAACCTGCCAATCAACACCACCTCCTCGATAAGGACTCATTGTCTGCATTTTAGATAACATGCTGCTTTAATTTGGCGCGACAGGCGTTTGTCTTGTCACTTAGGCTCTGGTACATTGACTCCTTGTCGCATTTCACTTGAAATTGGAGGTGTTTCAATGCAGATGTGTATTGAAATATATCATATAAAGAACTTCCAATGGCAGACACTTTTTGGGCATTTAAAACTGACATCTCGGAAAGTAGCCAACAGACAAAACACACAACTTTTTACAACAGACACTCGTCACAACACCCGGACAAAACACATACTGTGCTTGTATGTGAATGTGTGCTTGTTGTGTCATTGTTTTAATACAGTGGGGCAAACAAGTATTTAGTCAGCCACCAATTGTGCAAGTTCTCCCACTTAAAAAAGATGAGAGGCCTGTAATTTTCATCATAAGTACACTTCAACTATGAGAGTCAAAATGAGAAAAATAAATCCAGAAAATCACATTGTAGGATTTTTTATGAATTCATTGGCAAATACCTCGGTAAAATAAGTATTTGGTCACCTACAAACAAGCATGATTTCTGGCTCTCACAGACCTGTCACAACTTCTTTAAGAGGCTCCTCTGTCCTCCACTCGTTACCTATATTAATGGCACCTGTTTGAACTTGTTATCAGTATAAAAGACACCTGTCCACAACCTCAAACAGTCACACTCCAAACTCCACTATGGCCAAAACCAAAGGATACCAGAAACAAATCTGTAGACCTGCACCAGGCCGGGAAGACTGAATCTGCAATAGGTAAGCAGTTTGGTGTGAAGAAATCAACTGTGGGAGCAATTATAAGAAAATGGAAGACATACAAGACCACTGATAGACCAAAATAGAACTTTTTCGTAAAAATTCAACTCGTCGTGTTTGTAGGAGAAAGAATGCTAAGTTGCATCCAAAGAACACCATACCTACTGTGAAGCATGGGGGTGGAAACATCATGCTTTGGGGCTGTATTTCTGCAAAGGGACCAGGACGACTGATCCGTGTAAAGGAAAGAATGAATGGGGCCATGTATCGTGAGATTTTGAGTGAAAACCTCCTTCCATCAGCAAGGGCATTGAAGATGAAACGTGGCTGGGGCTTTCACCATGACAATGATCCCAAACACACCGCCCGGGCAACGAAGGAGTGGCTTCGTAAGAAGCATTTCAAGGTCCTGGAGTGGCCTAGCCAGTCACCAGATCTCAACCCCATAGAAAATCTTTGGAGGGAGTTGAAAGTCTGTGTTGCTCAGCGACAGCCCTAGAGGAGATCTGCATGGAAGATTGGGCCAAAATACCAGCAACAGTGTGTGAAAACCTTGTGAAGACTTACAGAAAACGTTTGACCACCAACAAAGGGAATATAACATAGCATTGAGATTAACTTTTGTTATTGACCAAATACTTATTTTCCACCATAATTTACTAATAAATTCATAAAAAATCCTACAATGTGATTTTCTGGAAAGAAAAATCTAATTTTGTCTCTCATAGTTGAAGTGTACCTATGATGAAAATTACAGGCCATTCTCATCTTTTTAAGTGGGAGAACTTGCACATTTGGTGGCTGACTAAATACTTTTTTGCCCCACTGTATACAGGACCAAAATCCCCACAAAAAATGTGTTAGACATTGGGGGACAATCAAGAAAAGGGTTATTTCAGGCATGTGTTGTTAGGTATATGTTAGGTTTAAGATTAGAATTAGGTTCATAGTTAAAAGGCTCTGTACAAGGTTATAGCTAAAGTTGAGGTTAGGTTAAGTGTTAGGATAGGAAATGGGTGCTGGAGGGCTGAAAAACATCTCTTTTCCTACCTGGTTCTCCAGTAAGATTTAGTCCCTAAACAGAAAGAGGATGAAGACCAGAATTGTTTTGGCACTCCTGGAATCCTTTTTTAAATCCTCACAATATGACTACAACCGAAATTGTGTATGTGGGCGTGTGTGTGTTGACTTCCAAACAACAGGAAAGACACACTAAGAATGACCCTAATGGTCATAAATATTATATGAGAAGCAAACCAGAACCCCCATATAACAAGACCCTGGCCTCGTTCTCCAATGCATCTTTTGTGTATATGCGCGAGTTGTGTGTGACATGTGTATGTTGTGGGTGTGTGTTGATGTTGTATCTAAAGCCCTGCATAAACTCTGTCAACAACTGTTGTTTTTATGCATAGAAAATGCACCAATGAAGTTCTACCCACTTAAACACCGAGTGGACATCAAAAAGGAGGTCCAGACACTTGAAACAAAACATTTCACAACAAATTAGCCCTTAAAAGGGGCCATTAAGACAGCAAACACAGCAGCAGACGCTACGAGATCTCTCGGCTTGCCTTTAATATAGGCCCATTGCTGTCACAGTGATTTATGAACAGAAAGAAAAAAAATATTCTAATCTTCCAGCTGTGCCACAGTGCACCAAGACACCCCTCAGATAAGCCTGCTCTGGGATTGGGACTGTATGCAAGTGTGTGTGTGTGTGTGTGTGTGTGTGTATGTGTGTTACAAGAATGAGAGAAAGAGAGAGGGAGAATGATAAGAAGGAGTGACTCGGGTTGCTGCGCTAACAGGGCAATTCCATTTGTAGATGTCTGAAAACTCCAACAGCCTATATGTTATATTACGGTTAGTCAAACGGAGGGGACGTAAGGCGAAGGCTATGTGAAATAGACCCAGTTCAACAGACGGTTCAGGGGTCATGCTGGTGAATATACAAGTTAAGCCTGTCACCCAGTAGGCCTATTAGTACATGGATGAGCCATATGACAGCCTTGTGTCCGTGGTGTCTAACACAGGCTGGTGAAATAACACTGGAGACAGGGGAGTGGTCTGGGGGGGGAGAGGCAGACAGCCAGGTGAAATAACACTGGAGATAGGGGAGTGGTCTGGGGGGAGAAAGGCAGACTGGCTGGTGAAATAACATGGCTGCAGGAGATGCATAATTGCTAATGCATGTGTGTGTTTTTTTTACACAACTTCACGGAAAATGTGTGACAGCAGTGTAGCATTAATGCACGCACGCACACACACAAGCAAACCTCTCCCCATACAAACAAGCAGGCTTTGGGTGTGAAACAGCTCATCCTTCATAACAGAAGTGCTCGACCCACATCTGCGAGCAGGGTAGGAGGGATGGATATCGGAGAGGAAGAAGCCATCGTAGCACTGCAACTCAGCAGAAAGAAACCCCACTTGTTTCCAGTTTCACTACTGACTTAGAGGAAAATGAGAAGGAGGACAAGGAAAAGAAGTAGTAGGGGAAGGAGATGAAAACATTTGAAGGGATTAAAGTACTGCAAAACAGATGAGAATGTGTCAGAAAGTGACATGAGTGAGGAGAACATCACAAAAGCAATGGGAGAAGTAAGTTGAGTTGTTTGAGGTATGAGGCAGTAACAGAGGAAAGTGAGGAGAGCGATAGAGAGCGACAGGCAAAGGGAGATGGCTAAGTATGTTAAGGCAGATGAGCTGTTTGTAATATTAACAAATCTGATATCTGTAATCTGCTTTGTACACAGAATAGAGCAAATACCCAGAAAAAAAAAACTAAACCAAAAACACATTTATCTCGCTCTTTGAACCTTATGTTCCATAATGCTTTCTTCCATTCAGCATTGTCAGACCAACACTATAACACCCACAACTGAAAATGACATGAACACAATCACTGCAGTTATTGAGAGGGACGGTAACACGGGCAAGTTGTGTGTCAGGTGGGAGGCTGGAGCTTAGACAGATGTTTTCAGTAATACCATTAGGTAATCCTTTAACACCACCAAAAACAAGATCATTACTGCCAGGCCTATTTCTGCGAGTGTATCTGCTCTATTTGTCCAGGCAGGTTTTCAGAAAGCCTCAGTCTGGGTCATTACATAAAAGCCTACTACTGCCTCATAAATATACAACCCATCTAACCTGCATGGCACTACACCCTGAAAGGCACTCCAGTTTAATTAAAAAACAGGAACAAGCAATATGGCAACAGTTATATGATGATGCTGGAGCGCACCGGGTTTGGAAACCTCCCTCATGCGACCTCCAAAAATAACGCAGAAAATCTATTTTTACATTAGGAATATAAGAACCCAGAGCAATGAGTAAAGGGGACACTGTGGACAGCGCAGGTATTAGGATGTCTAAGGGGACATTAAAGGCTTTTAGAGGGGAATATAGGTTTGAGGGAATTTGAAGTCTTATACTAGTCTTTAACCATTCACCCAACGGTGTTGCCAGAGTTTAACCTAGTCCCCAGGCTTGCAACTTCTAGCATATTTAGGGCTCAAACAGGCAGCACCCCTCTTGCTATGGTTCTGGAACAACAGAGCCACTTACTTGCTACATACTAAAGTTAACATGCAGGTTATCATGCTCTACACATCAAATAGGTACATAAATCTCTGTGGTGACCCATTTATTCAAAAGACATTTCTATTAACAAAGTGATACATGGAGAAAAAGGCAACATTCCAGAGAAAACCACATTGTAGCATGGGGACATTGTGACTGCCTGAGTCATTATTTTTGATTGCCTGCCATCAGACTGATATGCATATCATTAATATGTAGGGCAAAACAACTCAGTGTAACATAATTAAATAGGGAAGGCACTCTTTTCCTTATTAGGACAATGTCTTCCATCCGAGTATTGTAAAAAGCCTTTTTAAAAAGTTTACATTGAACAGTAATGTCGCTAAGATGTCACCACGCATTAAAAGCATGGAGAATCCACTTCGAGAATCCCTTGTTGCCGAGATGTGATTGCGCCTCCTCCTAAATCAGCGTCGCACCAACGCTTGCGTCAGGAAAAGCTGGCCCAGGGCCACAGAGACAACGGGGTCATGCTGACAGACGCTGACGAGGTTCACCTGCAACCACCCCAGGCTTGTCAGGGCAGGTATAAAAGGGCCCCAGTACAGTAGGAGGGGAGCGTGACCTCCTGTGTTACTGCTCTGCCCGGATTACAGGTACCCAAAGAGAAGGGAAGAAGAGTGCCGAGGCCATCGACTACACAACTGTGCACACCAACACCTTCAGTGCTGCCATTTTCAGAGCTAAGAGCTGGTGTTCAAACGCACAGCCCTCTGACCTACGCCCTCAGGACCTACGCCCTCAGGTAATAATTGGAAAAGAAGGACTGCAGACGAGACGCGTCACTGCCTACAATGGGCATCGTCCATCCGTCCATTCCAGATATCCCGCATTCAACCAATATCAGTATCTCCCGATCAAAACCCACGGCCATGTGTTCATATCGCCTATGCCATTTGGATCCCAACGTTCACTAAAAAAAGAAGTAAAAAAAATCCCTCATACAGAACACTCCTACACTTTCTCTCACATACACACACACACACAGAGCCCTGGTTGACATGCAACGATTAGTCTTGTCAATGAATCTTGTTCATTTAAAACGACCTGGGAAATGTTTATCGAACTACATAGACAGTGTGCAGAGATAATGTGCAGGCAGGTCGTTTTCTGCCAAGTCATCTTTCTCTTAGGCACACTGATGAGTTAATACCTGAGCACGATCAACTCCTACTTTATCGAATTACATAAAATGCGAGGGAATCCATGACATTAGGTGCTTGACGTCAACACAGGCAAGCAGGTTGAGTGAAACTGCTATTTTTCCTCTGGCAAGCTTACATTGCTGGCCGGTGCTCATTGTTCTGTGAGATGAATTAAAATAGAACATGTGGGGATGAGGTTATAGGATGAATGTCAAAATACGAGTCGTTCATTGACGTTGTGTTCCTGGTGTATCAAAACAGACTTAACAGGATATTTTTTTTTCTTTCTGATTGCTCTTTGGCTACCAACCAAGTGGCTGGTATAATTGACGGACCTATCCGCCACTAGCAAATAAATCTGTCTCCATTTGGTGGGTGGTGGGAGTCCAGTTTTCCCTTGACCTAAGCCTTTGAATGAACTACGTTTTCACATCTGAGTGTACTTGCTCAAGCAAAGCATTAAAAATTACTGCATGGCACCTAACATAGCAATCAATCCACAAAAGCAGTGCAATCAAACTATGAAAGCAGTGAAATCAATCTACGAAAACACTGCAATCAATCTTCCGCATCTTCATAACCAGTATCGCAAAGGTGGAGGAGAGCCTCGTTTTGTTAGTGTCTACTGTAGCAAGCCGGCGAGCAGGAGCTTTCTCAATTTAGGTTTCATTGTAGTAATACTGTGTATTGCCCCATTTAGCATCAATGACAGCGTGCAGTCTTTTGTAATAGTTGTCTATGAGGCCCCGAATTCTAGCAGGTGGTACAGCTGCCCATTTGTCTTGGCAAAATGCTTCCAGGTCATGCAAAGTCTTTGGTCGTCTTGCATGAACCGCAGGTTTGAGATCTCCTCAGAATGTCTCAATGATATTAAGGTCAGGACACTGTGATGACTACCCCAGAAAATTCACCTTTTTCTGCTGTAACCACTGGAGGGTCAACTTGGCCATGGGCTTAGGGTCATTGTCGTGCTGGAAAGTCCAAGAGCGTCCCATGCGCAGCTTTCGTGCAGAAGAATGCTAATTGTCTGCCAATATTTTCTGCATTCATCTTTTGCCATACATTTTCACAAGATTCCTTTAGAGCTCACACACACAAAAAACATCAATGATCCACCACCATGCTTCACAGTGGGGATGGTATTCTGTTCACTATAGGATGTGTTGACCCTACTCCAAACATAGTGCTTATGGTTGTGACCATAAAGCTCTATTTTGGTCTCGTCACTCCAAATTACAGAGCGCCAGAGCTGTGAGGCGTGAGAGCTGTCGGGCATATTGGAACCGGGCTTTTTTGTGGCATTGGCACAGTAAAGGCTTCTTTCTGGCAACTTGACCATGTAGCTCATTTTTGTTCAAGTATTGTCGTATTGAGCTACTTGAAACAACCACACCACATTTTTTCAGAGCTGCCTGATTTTCTCCTGAGGTTACCTATGAGTTTTTCTTTGTATCCCAAACAATTTTTCTGGCAGTTTTGGCTGAAAAATTTCTTGGTCTACCTGACCATCACTTGGTATTAAGAGATCTGGAAATTTTCTATTTTTTAATAAGTGATTGAATAGTACTGACTGGCATTTGCAAGGATTTTTATATATTTTATTTATTCTTTTTCATCTTTATAAAGTTCCTTTACCTTGTTACGCAGGTCTTTTGACAGTTCTTTTCTGCTCCCCATTGCTCAGTATCTAGCTTGCGCCGTTTTTTTTGCATTATCAGTCACATTTTCCAAATCAATGCCAACATTTCACTATTTCTGCCTGGGCATGTTTACTTATGAGCACAACTGTATATACATCCTGCATGAGTTCGGGTCTAGGAAATGTCCCCCTCAAATATTTAGGAAACGTCTCAAACTCTGATCTTGTAGGCTACTACAAGATCTGAGCTGTCAAAGTTTTTCTTGCGATCCCATTGCCACATTTGAAAGCTACATATTAGCTCTTCTTCGCTGGTACAATCAACTTCCATTTCTGACACCGTACGGAAAAGCACCACAGAAGATGTAAAAATTAAACTCATGGTTGAGTATGGTAGAGTACGGTTGCTTTATATAGAAATGAATGGACTTCCGGCAGAACCGCCATAAAGTTTTCTGTGCCTGGTGTGAACGAGGCTTTAGATAACTTGCTATGGCGTTCGCTAAATAGCTACGCACCTCTGTAAACAGTTTAAAGAGACTGTAAAACCAGATGGGAGAGAGAGAGAAAAGATAGCTAGAAGACAAGACAGACTGGTGAACAGGGCAGCCAAAGAAAGGATCAGTCCTGTCCTGGAGGTTTGCATAATGCATTAATGTGGATTAAACTTCTAAGTTCAATTTTAAATGAATCAGCCTGGAACAAAAAGAGCATATGAAATGCATGGGGCTTTGGTCACTGGGATTTTCTCATGTGCATATACAGTATAGGATGTCTACACCCACATTCACACTGACTCCAACTACACACAGACTGTATAGCATGGCCCAGGCCCAAAAGGGCTATGTACAACTATGTTTTGACAAAACAATTGCAAATAGTTAAGGCTGCAGAATAGTTCTTCAAATCCAGTCATACAACAATCCTCCTCACCCCTCTCTAGCCCCATTGACATTGCACTTGAACATTCTAGACTTCCACCCATCTGCCTCTTGGCACTCTCCCTAGCTGCTTCCTGTTAGATGTACCAATCTTGCACTCCGTCATCCCATAAGGTCATCCTTTCATCTGTGCCCTTCACTCCTCCTTCAAGCTCTCTTCTACAGGAGTTGCACAGGTCAGATGTGCAGCTAACCTTTTCAAAGCAGGAAACCCTTGCTACAAATGACTCATTAGCTTCCTTTCAACTTTACCTGGAACTTACTGTTCGGTAGATATCCACCTTGTTTCCACATCAAACAGAAATATGCTGAAATTCAATTAATTTAAGATTGTTGTGATCACTCTAATATAAACTTTTTTTTTTTTTTTAAAGAAATCATATTTGTCTTAACTTCTACAAAGGTTTACTCTTATTTAAAATACAAAAGGTTGTCCGTTTCCATTTAGATTCCATATAAAAGGTCTGTCAAAAGCATAGCAGTCACTCCAAAAGCCCATAGCTAATTTTCAAATGGGCATGAGCATTTCTCCACGTATTTATGTTTCCCTTGGAAATGCTGGGTAATAATCTGCATCACTCTCTCTGTGTGCAATGCCGTCTGCCTCGTGTGGTAGGGCCTGAGTGTACGGCTGGTTCTAAATGAAAGTGATTATGCAGTGAAATAGGACAGAGTGGAGTGTGGAGTGGGGGTGTGTGTGTGTATGTGTGTGTGTGGGGGGTGCGGCCTTTAGAGTCCCCCAGACCATCCCCTCGCCTGCCTCCATAGCAGGTCACTGAGCACTCCTTATCTCAGACACACACCGCTGCACAGTCAGGCCGACGGTTGGAATATGTTTATTGAATTACCTAAATAAACCAGGATTCACTCCAAAACACTACTGATGAGTTCCCTGCTGGGCTCTCGGTCTCCTAGTTACTGTACAGTTCTTTGCCTGTGTTTTCTATCCTCAGCAGCTCACTGTTGTTTCATTTAGGAGACGCATCCCCCACGGCCCGCTATTCCCCGTTCAAGTCCTGCTCACGATGCACCTTAGCCCAGGGAAATGAGCCTTCTCTTGGGCTGAGGTTGATTCAGGCACAATGACAAGCAAGTGATCACTTTGGCACATTCTAAAGTGGCCTAGCTGGTCCTTCACCAGAAGAGGACAGGCTAGCTTCAGAAACACAGGGCCATCATGACAGGTTTTACAAAAACATTTAGATGTGTCAATGCCTAATTACAAAAGGTGCACTTTCACTTCATTTCCATGTCTGTGATGCATATTATTCATTCTCCAAAGCTATTTTGATGAGTAAATTATTAAAGCAAATCTACATTATTACTCTGATCAATTTGAGGACAATAACCAGAATATTTTTTTTAAAACATGCTAATCTGTATAAAAACATTCCTTGGTAGACAGAAATGTTTGTGCTGACAGGCTAATAGTGTAGGGGGGGGGCATCTAAGTATTTTCAGGGAGCTGGATCTCAAGGCTTCCTTCCTTCACCTAAAGAGACAGCTCATTAGGTTCCTAAGTGGATTTTTATTCAAAATGCTTAAAACAATCAACCAGGAACCACGAAAAATATTACATCTCCAAATATCTCCATTAGGTCAGACAATTAAATGCATGGTGAAACTGGCGACATTTTTACCTGGCCTAATTATTAGATTGCCTGATAAAAAGGGTGCTTTTTCCCCTCTTCGCTTAAGGTCACTGGAAAAAAAAACTGCTTTGACCAAAATAATGCGGTCCACCGACTATTGTTTCTGCAGTGGGTAAACACATTTCACCGCTGTAACTCAGACAGTTATCTGAACATGATCATAATATTGATGCATGTTAGATTCAATATCACGTTTCAAAAATGACATACATATTTATATTGTTAGCCAGGGATTCAGCAAGGTTTACAGAAACAGAAATAAAAGTCTGCCGCTGAAAACGAGGAAACAGCATGTTCATAAAGGCCTTCTTGTTTAGAATAATGTCAGAGATATAGAACGGTCACTTGATGTGTTAGTCCTATAACCCAGTTGGAGTACAGTTGGGAGAAAAGGGCTAAAGTGTAGTGCAGGGTTCAGACATACATGTTTCTTTAATCTGGGGCTAAGAACAGGGGGTCCATTAATCTCTGCAGAGTAAGCAATAAGGTGCCATTTGGGATGGACTCAGGCAGGGTAATGAAGACAAAGGGAAGGCCGCCATCCTTTCGATAAACCCCAACAACACCCCATGGGGTTGTTCAATTTACAGAGAGCTGAGGGGACCGAGGCAAAGTGGACTCTGTGGAGTGCATCAATAGTATTTTCAAGACAGGTCAAGCAATTTCCCAGGTGTTACCTGCCAAAGCCTGATATGAGAGCCAGTATATCTGCATCTCCATCCTGGAGTCTGAGGAGAGACTGACGTGGGTAAATATAACAGGGTGGTGGGTGGGCTGCAGACCTCCAGGGTTGTGTGGGGCCTGGGATGTGGGACACAGGTGTTGGGGAATCTAATGTGACATTATGTTAAAGCTGAGGAAGCACAAGGAACCTGTGCATCCCGGGTTCGTGGATGGGGAGCTAAGCCTCGTTTGGGGGGGGGGGGGGGGGGGGTCTGGGCATACTCCCCAAAACATACTTTCATCATGTATTTTTAGAGTAACAATGGGTGTTAAATCTATCAAAATTAGGTTATTTTTGGTCAAGGTTGGCTAAAAGTATACCTGTCTCACAGTTTGTGTTAGACACTGATCTAATATGATTTCAATTCTATCTAATCCACTCTGTCTTCATCCATCCAACACCAACAAAAGTCACAAAAACTGCTGTACTATGTAGCCAAAACACCTTTGTCAACTATATTTATAGTAAATGAACATCTAAATATAGTATATTTTGATTCTAAGCAAGATTTCTAAGCAAGAATAATTTCAAAAAGCAGATTTTGTCATTAGCCCATTCATCTCGGAATAAAAACATTAAAAAACATTTCATAATTAAAAAAAAGAAACATTTAACAACCGGATCTCCCTTTCTCTGAACAGAATACGTTGCAATACGTTAACTTCAAACCCAAACCAACATGAATCTGTGAAACACGCGCAGTTTTGCAACTGTGTTCCTGATGATTATTAGTGACATACAAATGTTAGCTAGCATGTCATTAATGGGAAATGAACATTTTCAGTAGTTGGTTAGTGTTGTCGCAAAGAAATACCACCCCCTATTATCGCCCACCAATTATTGGCCACCTTATTATTTTGTTAAATTACATTATAATTTATTTTTATTTGCATTACAAATGACAGATCTTAGTCTTCTCTGAAGTGTCTACTAGAAAGTTGTAGCTAGCTTTCTTGCCTTCCGGTATAGAAAAAAAACAGATCACTTTGATATTACAGTACATGACATCTGGTCCGTCACGCAAGTCAAAATGTACCAACTGCAACTTGTCCACTATACCTCTCCCATGACATTTCTACGATCTCAAAAGAACGTTTTAACCTCCATACATTTCTATAAAAAACGGCCTAGCGACGTAAAAAAAATAGGCATAGCGACGTCCCTGGTACACAGGTTACCCTACTGTGCTGGAGGCTAACTGCCCTGTCTTGTCCCAGCTGAGATGGACACTCATCTCCTTTACTCTCAGGGCCCTGACTAAGACAGATCTGTTAGGGCTTTGGGTAGGTAGTAAAGGAGTTGCCAAGCATTACTCAAAAGAGATGTACAGTGGGTGCATGTATGTGTTGTTGTTTGTGTGTATATATATATGTGTGTGTAATGGGGGATTTTTATGTAATCGGTGAGGACAGAAGGCCTGGACACACAGAGACAATCACACCCGGGGTACTGTTACCTACTGCTCAGCTGGGCTTTAGGAAGAACCAACAGGCTAGAGGGCGAGTGGTGAGAGCCAGGAGGAGCAGAGAGGGCAGGCTCCCTGTATACAGGGCTGATATTCATGGCAGGAGGCCGTGGGCTGAAAAAACTCCTGCTGCTACACATACACTAACACAGTGTCAGAAATGTATCAGGCCAAGACTGATGAAGTGCTAGGTTGGGGCCAGAGAAATAGTGGATTGACTAGAAAGGTATGAGTGATTCTGTGCGTGTTTTTATCTCCCTGTGTGTGTGTGCGTATAAATAGAGTGAGCTCTAATTTCACTCAATGCCTGTGGTTCATCTCACATTGCATTCAACTGATGCCGCTGACATGAAAACAGCCAGAATATCTAACCAACACATTTACAACAAAGGGTCCAATGAATAATAATGGCAATTATGTATCAAGGAGGCAAAAAAGTGGTTTGAAGGTCTGCATAACCAGCTATATATAAACACTTGCAGCACTTCTACTCAAGAGAAAAACACATCTCAATTTTAAAAGGTAATATCCTGCATAACATTCTAGTAGTATACACATTTTGCCACAGGGTGTGTTGGGTTGGGGGGGGGGGGGGGGGGGGGGTCGAGTCCGATTTTCATGACTTGCGACTCGACCATTTGTGGTGATATGACGCTAAAGACAATGAATATTTCAGAGGAAATGCTCAGAGCGGTTCTGTTCAGCAGTGGGAAGTTCACGCGGCACCAGCCACACACATTGCTTATTAATTACACAGACACGCCAGCATCGAACAGAGACGCTGGGGACCTTCCTCCACTGCTCCAAGGTCCAGTTCTAATGATGACGTACCCATTATAGGCCCTTTCAACAGAGGTCATCTTGGGCACTCTGACTGGTCTGCAGCTATGCAGCCCCATACGCAGTGTTGTGACCCATTCCTCAAGTAAGCATCATAAAAAATGTCTGTGACTATAGATATTCTGTCTGTTCAGACCAGACGGGGTAGCTTTGGTTGCCCTGAAGCATTGATGATCCTTGGGCGCTAAAACCCTGTTGCAGGTTTGTGGTATGTCCCTCTTTAGACTACTGTTAGTAGATACACAACCACTGCTGACCAGGAGCCCCCCACAAACTTTGCTGTTTCACAGACGCTCTGACCCAGTCGTCTGACCATAACAATTTTTGCCCTTAGGTCTTTACTCCTGCCCATTTCTCATGCATCCAACATGTTGACTATGACAGCTGATTTTCTGCCTACCCAGATCTTGACATGTGCCCTTGTTAGGGGGTGATCAGTGTTATTGGCTTCACCTGTGAGTGGTCATAATGTTTTGGCTCAGTGTATCAGTGTATGGTTTTATGTCACCGAGACCAGAAAACGTATGTCCTCCGTTTCCAGGTAAATATCTATCTAGCAAAAGAAATTATGGAGCAAAGCACCAACATGACACCAACATTTACTATTTTGATAATTTTAGTAGGACCCCATAGACAAATCCTGTAATTGTTCAGAGCCCAGTGATCATCTTTGGGCAAAGCTGAAAAAAATGTTTTGCTTCCCAAGCCATGTTTGCATCGCCAACTGTCTGTGTAGAGATGAGATCCCTCATCTCTTTGCCAGAGGGCATTAAATGTTACTGCCTACAGTACTCCCTTGCCCGTTTGCTCCCTTCCTTCTCAGTTCAATTTCAATTTAAAGGGCTTCATTGGCATGGGTACCATTCGTTTAACATGTCAAAGCAAGTAGGAAAAAAGCTGTATAATAAATAAC
This sequence comes from Esox lucius, assembly GCF_011004845.1. Taxonomy (NCBI): domain Eukaryota; kingdom Metazoa; phylum Chordata; class Actinopteri; order Esociformes; family Esocidae; genus Esox; species Esox lucius. The sequence goes on from NC_047569.1 coordinate 22,190,083, forward strand.
AGTAAAAACAGAAATAAACATCACTCTACTGCTCCTTTCCTCTTTACCGATTCCGCCTTCTCACTTCCCTCTTCTCTCCCCCTGTCCCCAGGATTAGGCCTCTGATGACTGGCAGGGCAAAACAGCCCTGGCACTGCTCTCCCAGTCCATTTTAAAGGAAGTTCGTAAAAGTATAATTCACTGCTGGAGTGAAGACACAGGGTTGTGGCGTCAAAGGCAATGTGTGGCATATAGCAGAATGACAACACGCACGATAGCCCACAACAGGGAACAGAGTGAAAACTTAAGTCAGAGCACACATATTCAGCCCAAGCCATTAAAGCAGACTTTTAGAAGATTATGCTGTCGTTGGGGGCCGATCTGAAACATCTGCAGAAAACAACCGGCCTGCTTGTAGGAGACATTCTAAATGATCAGTGGACATGCTGTGCAGTCACCATACCTCTCTGGTGAAGAGCATGCTGACAGACGCCTGAGTGGAACAGATAGCCACATATTAGTGTAAAACATTTGTAAAATTGCTGTTAATACATGCCCGGTATTTTTGTCTGTTTCAGTGTTTGTGCATACTTTTGCTTCTCTGAGAACCTGTGCATCCTCGTGTAGGAGTACTTTGGCTTTATCCAAGCATTGTGTTGAGTTTATGGACCGGAAGTGCCAGTCAACCTGTTGCACACATAATGCTACTAATATAACACATGTAGTTGGTAAATATAAATGTTTTCCCATATTTAATTAACTGTTTCACATATTCAAACCTTGAATTATATTAGTTAAATGTATTATTCCCAAATTTTACCCAGAACCCCCCCCGCCATCTTAATTCAAAAGTCCAATGTGTATGTCTTTGCAGAGGTGTTTAGCCTACTCTCCAGCATCTATGTGCTTGGATCCAGATAACTAGGATTTAACCGGTGAGCACAAGGAGTTGCAATGATGAGGCAAAGCAAACTAGTCTGAGTCGGTCAGATGAAAAAGCAGCTGTTAAATCCCCTGGCTACATGTCTACACTACATCGCTTCAGACGTTGTCTCTGGTTCAGAAATGTAGCCCATTTCCTGGACACGCCTGTGCGTGGTGGCTCTTGATGCACTGACTCCAGCCTCAGTCCACTCCTTGTGAAGCTCCCCCAAGTTCTTAAATCGGCTTTGCTTGACAATCCTCTCAAGGCTGCGGTCATCCCTGTTGCTTGTGCACCTTTTCCTATCACACTTTTCCCTTCCAGTCAACTTTCCATGAATATGCTTTGATACAGCACTCTGCGAACAGCCAGCCCTTTCAGCAATGACCTTCTGCGGCTTACCCTCCTTGTGGAGGGTGTCAATGAGTGTCTTCTGGACAACTGGACAGCAGTCTTCCTCATGATTTAGGTTGTGTGTACTGAAGGCTCAGGGAGTTCATTAGTTGATCAGAGCTCTTCGAAATTTCTGTATTGTATTTTCTTTTTCTAATATTCTGATACTGGATTTTTTATTTCCATGAATTGTAAGCCATAATCATCAAGATTAAAACAAAAAAAGGATTAAAATGTTCAAATCTAAAATATATGAAGGTCTCACATTTTGATTTGAATTACGGAAAAAACTTTTCCACAATATCTATCCAGACAGATAAAAAGATAGCTAACAAGAGTTGTTGATTTGTGTTGAAACCTTAAGCGTTTATGAACATTTTTAATACTTTAAATAAAAACATCAAAACACAACAAAACATCTGACTAAAAGCTCTGCAAACCCCACAGCATCAAAAAGTTAAATATAGGTCATGTATTGCATGGCGGCCTATACGGTTGATTGTCTTTAGTTGACTGGGCGACTGTTTGGTTTATAGGGCTGTTGTTCCACCAACTTTATTAGTAAAGCAGTTACAAATGTATCCTCATTTCTTCATGGCGCACAATAAACCTGCCAGATTCACACCTTTCTCAGGATTAATCCATTGCATGTTGTGTGTCATACATCTGAAAAATGCATGTGCAGGCAAGGTCTGCTGACCATGAAATTCATTTTCACGTAAACCATTAAATTAGCTTAATGACAATAAAAGTATGTTTTGACCAATGTATACTAGGCAATTCTGACTAATCAAAAAGAACATTAGACTTTCGACCAACCATGTTTTGTTTTGGTTGTTGGGGACAGCCCTAGCGGCAAAGACATTCTCATTCCCTCTATAGCTAGATCTCTTTCTCTCACTCCCTGTCTCTCTAATGAGGTTGCCTATTTGTTGTTCCCAACAATGAAGTGGAGATAGGAGGCAGGATATATATCTCTCCATATTCCACAGGCCTTATCTCATACAAATTAGACCTGACAAAGACAAAACCTGGGTAAATGATGCAGCTTACCATATGCAGCTTTTACAAAATCACACTGATTGGCCAGATGGTTGCACAAAAACTCTCCTCCTCACTCTGTCCAACCTACTGTCATGAAAATCAGTAAATCAGCCCTGAAATTCAATAAAAACTTAACGTAAAATCTATGGACACAAAATTCTTGTGACCAATAAACATGTGTGGATGTGGCCTGACGTATAAATGCATACAAATATGGAGGAAATATGATTCTTTTTTGCCACAGAAATACTGGATTTACAATTACACAGATTGGCCCAGCAGTGGTGCTAAACAAATTACATCTAATTTGTTTGTCACAAGCCATATCAACTAGCCCATAGGGCCATCATCTGCGACACAATCACTGTTGCTTTGGGTATTTAAACAGAGAGAAGAGCAGAACCGCCAGACAATAATAACAACATCAGTAATTGACAGACAAGAAAACAGCTCAAAATATATAGTATAGTTTCCTGGACCTGGGAAGGACTGGGTGAAAGTATGAAACACAAAAGAGTAGAAGGAGAGTAGAAAAAGAGATGGGCAAGTTTAGTGAGGGGAACATGAGGAAAGCAATTAAATGCTGATAATTGCTCTCATTAGCTGAGACCGGCTAGATGTGTCGAGAAAGACTAAGATGATGAGGTGGCTTTATTTCAGAGGACTCTGGGATGGACATATTGAGTACAGGGCTGGCTTAAGACCAGATAGGAGAGAGCGGCAGCTTTCCTGCTGATAGCAGAATGGCTGATAAAACATGGGCCCTATCGCCAGCTCTGCCTCGCTCCCTCAATCCCCATTCCCTCTGCAACCAGAGTGAGCAGGACGGGGGTAGATGGGCATACAGGAAGTGATGAAGAGATTAGAGGGGAATAAGGGAGGTGTGGCAATAGTGAAGCGGCTGGGCTGGGAAAGATAGAAGGATGATAAGGAGTTGAGGGACTAAGTGAATACTTTCAGCCCACTGATGTTACCATTTCTCAATGGCTTCTAACTGCGGTATGACAGGATGGGTTCGTATAGGAATGGTGGTATGTAAAAACTAAAGATATCAGTGACTATGTTTCCTGTCCAAAATCAAATACAGCTGCAAACCTTGCGGAAGCTTTCTTCCCACGCTTGCTTTACTCCGCTTTTATCAACTAAGCTCATTAGTATTGAATAGACACCTAGTAGAGGATTCCACTTTGAATGTGGAAGGATGCAGCCATTTTTTTGAGAACACTTACTGTACTCCCATAAGAGAGATGGGTGAAATTAGAAGATTAAGAAAACAAGCACAAAAGTAAAGAATGGAAACAAAAGCCTGACGTCTTGAATTTAATTCAAAAGGTAAACATTCTCCACCTAAAACAAACCTAAAAGTTATTATTTTCTTCAGGAGATGGCCATAAACTTTAACAAGTAATGCCGGAGAGTTTTAAAAAGGCCGGGATCTCACCTTTCTGGTCAAAACAGATACAAATTGTTGAGGTGTACTCACATTTGAGGACGTAGGTATGTAGGTATGAAAAATACATATTTTTTTCTATTCAACAAAAGGCTTGAAAAAAAACACGTTTTGTAAGTATAGTAACAATCGAAATCACAACAGTTTTTTTTTACTTGATAATACATTTTGGCATGTCTGTTTAGGCTCCAAACTGTGACATTTTGATCCCTTTGTAAATACATTATATCCCCCTTATTTGGGGCCATATCATCAGCGCTTATAGACACAAAGTATTTCTCTATTAACAGTTTAAATACATGTTTCAGGCCTATACAAATGTGTTTTCCTTTGGATTACAGTTTTTGTTTCAAGCAATATATCACCATTGCACAAACTTGTTCTGGCACAGCATAAGCCAAAGCTCAGTGTATACAGACAAATGACTTAACCAACAAATGCAGAGGCGCTCCAAACAGCGGGGAGGTTTGTTCTCCTGCATACATTTGTGTATCTCTGTATGATGGAGTGACTTGTGTGAAATGGGGGCCGTCGCCGACTGAAACAGGATGTAATTAGCAAGAATAATGGCAGCTCTCTCCTGGAACCATCAACGAGTGAAGCTTTGATAGCTCGGTCCGCAATCGAGTCTGGTTTTCTGCTGAGCCCCAGATATGAGCTGGCTGTGGCAGGCAGGAGGCGGCCAGGGAATTATGATAACACTGCCTGGCTTAATGACTACAGACTGCCACGCAGGCTCAAGTTCACACTTTATAGCTAAAGCTCAACTTCAGAAAGGACGCCTCTCACTCACTCACCTTGTAAATCCACCAGAACTTTCATACATCAAAGTCAAGGTGTTCTCTTTTAACAAAAAAAATACAAAAACATTCAATCAATACATTTTCTTCACGCAAACGAGTCCCACCTGCAAACATTTTGGATGCGGCACTTACCTCTCGATGATGTCAGCGATGACACAGGCAAACATCTGCAGGCCCTCGGGAAGCTGAAGGGCCACTGGAGAAAAGAAGAGGACAATTAGACCGTTAAACCAGCCAGGCTTAGTGTACACAGCCATCGTTGGGTCAGTTAAACATGTTATTCAACACATCCCAGACAACCTTAGCCATGTTTTTACGTTAGCACGGCATCTGAGGGAAACAGCCATTTCAAAACAGTTTTCCCTTGAATACTCCATTACTCTTATCTTATCTTACTGAGTGGTGCACTATGGAGAAACGGCAAGTATATCAGCTAAGCTCTGTCTTTACACCTTCCTCTTTTCCCACCGATCCATTTGAGTCAAACTGTTCACCCTGGCACCTGTCTCTCTCAATGACAGCCGACAGCTTTATGAGTCACACTCGCTATAAAAACACACCTCAATGGATGTCATGACTAGATTGATTTTATTGTGCTCATAAAATTGTCCCATTAACAATCTCCCACATTAGCAAACATGTTTCATTTCAAACATTAGATTTCTCTAGTATGAGCCACCATAATGAATAATATTGGACAAGTGTCAGAGATACAGTTAAGTGGTTGCACATGTATGGTTTATCGTCCTGGCTCTAAAACACACACACACACACCTCTCAGCAGACAGACCCCTATGGATCTGACAAGGCTGTTTCTTCCCATGCAGCATTAAGATAGCATGGAGAAATGGATTAAATCACTGTGAAATGGGAATCAAGCCATCACACAAAAGAAGGATTGGTCCTGCTGCAGATGTAAAAGGCTGAGAACAGCGTGTGTTTCCGGTAGGAACTTATCCGAGTGTGACACCAGCTAAGACGAATCAATGGAAAATGCTTTCATGAGGAGGTTGACTCATTGGCGTAAAATATCACACCTTGTCAAATGATGCAAAGGACTTTCAAAGAGAGGGGAAAAAAATGCCATACTCTGAAAATATAGGCCATCACATTTTCTCATCCAATTAAAATCTTAAGCCATGGCGGTGGATCCAACTTCTTCGGGATCATTAGTCCAATGGACCAAAAAAAGCTCCCCGAAGGTATAACACCCAATGCAGCATCACTTTGCATAGCAACCATTTGATCTCAATCAGTTTCTTGGGTATATTCATAAAGATCTTCTGGAGTTCTACTAAGTAGTGTGTCGCCCCTCTAACAGCACCGCACCGGTGCCAGTAACAACTGCCTGGCCCAGAGGACGCAGCACAACAACGTCAATCAACCACTTGTATTTTGACAGTTGTTCTCTAATCGAATCCTCAAACCACACTCAATTTGCACACAAAAGCATTGACAGAAGAGAGCCTGCTGAACGAGATTGAGTAGGCCATTTTCAATTCACCTGACAAAACCATGAGCACAGGCCAGCAGTGAAGGATTGTGCACAGATTCTAATTGCTACAGAGGAAAAACAAGTTTCACTCAAAACCCCATCTCTGTACACTATGTACTTAGATTAAGAATTTCCAGGGCTGTAAAATTAATGAAAGACAATATGTATCATGTACCATGCAGGTTATTAAGATTAATCTACGACTGCTGGCACCAATCCTTCCACAACCGCCTCTGCAAGGCCGTCTAGGACAAAGCCACTTCATCTTCCCCAGAAGTTTGAACTTCAGCTGTTTGATTAATTCCCCCAATTCTACTGGGTTTATAGTAGTAAACACCCTCCAGGGCCCTAACAACTAAACATCTGTTTCCTGTGCCTCTCCCAGTTAAAGTAGCTTAAAGTGCTGTTTCAGATTTACTGTACAGTGAACAAAGTAGTCAGGTCCAGAAGCAGTTGGACACTAACACAGTTTTCTAAATGTTGGCTCTGTACGCCACCACAATGGATTTGAAATTAAACAAAGAGATACAATTCAAGTGCAGACTTTCAGCTTGAACTGAAGGGGTTGAACAAAAATATCTTATGACACATTAAGGAATTGCAAGCATTTTCATACAAAGTCCCTTTATTTCAGGGGCTCAAATGTAATTGGACAAATTAAAACAATCATAAATAAAATGTAAATTTTTAATACTTTGTTGAGAATCCTTTGCAGGCAATGACTGCTTGAAGATGGACATCACCAAACTTTGCCAGGCCTTTACTGCAGCGGTCTTCGGTTGTGGTTTGTTTGTGGGTGTTTCTGCCTTAAGTTTTGTCTTCAGTAAGTAAGTTTTGGGACATTGTCAATCTGTAAAGTGAAGCACCATCTGAATCTGAGCAGACAATATATCCCTGATTCTGACTTCTGTCACATCATCAATAAACACTAGTGACCCAGTGCCATTGGAAGCCATGCATGCCCATGTCATTACCCAGCCTCCACTGTGTTTTACAGATGATGTGGTATGCTTCGGCTCATGAGCAGTTCCAAGCCTTCTCCATACGTTTTTCGTCCCATCATTCTGGTACAGGTTTTAGTTTCATCTGACCAAAGAACACTTCCAGAACCGGGTTGGCTTTTTTTGATGTTTTTTGGCAAAGTCTAATCTGGCCTTTCTATTCTGGAGGCTTATGAACGGTTTGCATCTTGTGGTGAACCTTCTGTATTTGCTCATGTGAAGTCTTCTCCTCATGGTAGACTTGGATAATGATATGCCTACCGCCTGGAAAGTGTTCTTCACTTGGCTGGATGTTGTGAAGGGTTATTTCTTTACCATGGAAAGGATTCTATGATCATCCACGAATGTTGTCTTCCGTGGACATCCAGGCCTTTATGTGTTGCAGAACTCACCAGTGCATTTTTTTTCTCAGAATGTACCAAACTGTTAATTTGGCAAGTCCTAATGTTCCTGCAATTTCTCTGATGGATATTTTTTTTTTTGCACCCTAAGGATGGCCTGTTACATTTGCATTGACAGCTCCTTTGACCGTTTGTCGAGGAGTCACAGCAACAGCTTCCAAACGCAAATACCACACAGGGAATTAACTAGTTTCACCTGCGTAATTGATGAAGAAAGAATGTATAGCACACACCTGCCCATGAAACAGCTTTTGAGTCAATTGTCCAATTACTTTAGGAACACTTGAAAAAGAAGGGGCAGCAAATACACTGATCAGCCATTACATTATGACCACCGGCCTAATATCGTGTAGGTCCCCCTTTTGCTGCCAAAACAGTCCTGACCCGTCAAGGTACAGACTTCACAAGACCTCTGAAGGGGAGCTGTGGAATCGGCACCAAAATGTTAGCAGCAGATCCTTTAAGTCCTGTAAGCTGCGAGGAGAGGCCTCCATGGATCGGACCTGTTTGTGCAGCACATCCCACAGATGCTCAATTGGATTGAGATCTGGGGAATTTGGAGGCCAAGTCAACACCTTGAACTTCTTGCTCTGTTCCTCAAAGCATTCCTGAACCATTTTTGCTTTGTGGCAGGGAGCATTCACCTGTTGAAAGAGGCCAAAGCCATCAGGGAATACTGTTGCCATGAAAGGGTGAACTTGGTCTGCAACAATGCTCAGGTAGGTGGTACATGTCAAAGTAACATCCACATGATTGGCAGGACCCAAGGTTTCCCAGCAGAACATTGCCCAAAGCATCACACTGCCTCCGCCGGCTTTCCTTCTTCCCATAATGCATCCTGGTACCATGTGTCCTCCAGGTAAGCGACACACACACCCCCGGCCATCCACGTGATGTAAAATAAAAACGTGATTCATCCTACCATGCCACCATATTCCATTGCTCCTTGGTCCAGTTCTGATGTTCACATGCCCATTGTAGGTGCTTTCAGCAGTGGTACAGGGGTCAGCATGGGCACCCTGAGTGGTCTTTGGCTAAGCAAGCCCCATATGCAACAAACTGCGATGCACTGTGTGTTTTGACACCTTTCTATCAGTACCAGCATAAACCTTTTCAGCAACCTGAGCTGCAGCAGCGCGTCTAGATCGGAACACAAGGGCCAGCCTTTGCTCCCCACATGCATCAATGAGCCTTGGCCATCCATGACCCTGTCGCCGGTTCACCGCTTTTCCTTCCTTGGATCAGTTTTGATAGGTACTGACCACTGCACACCGAGAACACTCCACAAGGGCTGCAGTTTTGGAAATGCTCTGACCCAGTCGTCTAGCCATCACAATTTGGCCCTTGTCAATGTCGCTCAGATCCTTTCACTTGCTTATTTGTCCTGCTTCTAACACAACAACTTTGAGGACAGAATGTTCACTTGCGGTCTAATACATCCCACCCACTGACAGGTGCCATGGTAATGAGATTATCAATGTTATTTACTTCACCTGTCAGTGGTAAACCTGTGGTGGACCATCACTTAACCCCTTTTTCAAACAGTTAAACCAAAGCGGTGACAAACAAAAAAAATACTTTTTCAGTCACAGTTTACAAAGTAGTCAAAGAGGTGTTATCAATTAAACTCAAACCTAAGCCAATTTACCAATCCTTGACAAAGAGTTTACAGATACCATTTCATAGGCAAAAGTAAAACACATCAATGTTTCAATACTTGTTTTTTTTTCTTGAAATTGATAAGATTACCATACATATTGTTACAAATTCATTTAAAAAATGACCCCCCCCCCCCCCCGCCGCCATTCAAGCTCTTGCCTTATCCTAGCACAATTTCCGGGCTGTTGTCTAGGAAACAGACTGATGTCCTTATGTTGGCGTGGTTACATATTGTGCTATGCATGCTTGTGGAAAGTGCTCAGCATGAACGGATATTTAGCCATTTTTCACTCAAATGGGATTATATTAGTGTGACATTTCACATTCTCTGTATAAACCATTCGTCCACTGTCCCCTATTTTGCAAATCTCCTTTGATTCGATGTCATTTGCAGTAATTGAAGGTACACTTTAAAGGTTTTCCCTGCATCAAAGAGAACACACTCTCCATTCACAGTGCATACTAAGATCAGTGGGCTGACTCTACCAGACACATGGAGTGAAGCCAAGTGTCTGGAGGGACTGGAGGGTGTGTTAGAATAAACCTTAGATACAGCAGGAAGAGTGTGTTGACAAGTTTTCACTAAGAATTCAATCAAAGTGAATGAGCAGTGCAGTGTTGATCAAGACTGAATTAGGCCCACGCTAACCTAGTGCAGTACAGTGTGTTCTTATAGCAAAAGGAATGAATCAACAACAGGACTGTATGGCAACAATTAATAATAAATGATTGCCTAGAAAGAATAAAGGGCACAGAGAGAAAAGGAGAAGGGCCCTGAAATGTGACGGATTCAGGGGAGAGTGAAGGAGCAGAGGACTGTGTGTCTTTCAGATGAAAGGTTAAGGGATCACGGAGCGCCCATGTAGACAGATGGAGACAGGTCATTAGCCAGGAAAGGGCGGGTTTATTAACAAAGAAAGGTGTCACCGCCTCACCAATGCCTGGATGACAGAAGCAATTTTCTCTCTCTCTCGCTCAGAAGAAACGTTACGCTCACAGGAGCATTGACACAAAATCAAATGCCAAGATTCTCTGAGTTACACAACTTAGTCCGTGTCTGTCAGCACAGATCTGTGCCCGTGGGTGTGTTTTAACCCCCTCACTTGCATGGACATACCTACCAACTTACACGTGACAGTCAATGATTGGTTAAAGTGTAGGCCCACAAGTCAGTGCATGGGTTCACTGTCAGGTTTCGTAAGGAGGACCATCTTGCAGGGAGAAATATCGTCTCTGTACCTTTATCTCGAGAGGCAGTTGTGGCTGCACTTTCTGGCAGAAAGTGGTGTTGCTGTCTGGAAAGCCTCCACAGAGACTTTGTGCAGCAAGAACTTACAGTGAGAAATGGAGAGAAGGTCAACTGAGGAGCTAGAGAAAACAAGTTATTTTCCATGTCCCAATCCTGAACGGCTGGGAAGAGCACTGAAATGTGTACTGTATCAGATCTGACCAGGTGTGGGCAGTAAACATTTAATATGCCCTCCAGTAGAAGAACTGTTACCAACTCAAGATTAGTAGCCCCCTTTTAATACTTAAAGATGTATTCTGCACCTTTAAACAAGGCACAACAACCCTCATACAATTCTTGACTTTAGATTCTGCTATTTTGGGATAACTCCCCAACATCACATGATTATATAGATAATGCTAATAGGAACATTACCACAGTAAAATTACTACGATCATTAATATCAACCCCTATAGGCAATGACAAAGGTACTCAGTTCTGATCTCCCCACAGAAGGAAACACAGAACCAAACAGTAAGAGGCATTAATGCTATTAAGACCAGCTCACATCAGACTGAGTGAGTAAAAAGACAATTAATTATGGGAACATGAAATTTGATATTGTGATAGTAGTGATTCCGATGTCAGCTAATAAACCGCTGATCCAGTGACCCCTTCAGGTTTCCTGTCTGAACTGGCTATGCTAATTAAGCTACCAATTAGACATTTTCTTTGGCAACCTCAACGTGACCTATAACACCAAACCAAAATAACAACTTAGTGCCATTGATCTGAGATTCATATTTGTCAAGGAATATTGTTTTCTTGGCATGCTTTTTTTGTTAATCATTTTGAATGTCAAAAATGTTTACACAAAAGTCAGAAGTGCAAAAAATAAATCAGTATGGGGAACAGTAGTGGTTTTGCTAATACACACAATAATTCTCCTGTGAATTAGCCCATCGCTAAGAATTAGAACTGTTCAGAGCACATTAAATAGATTATGAAACTTCCTGAAGAGAAGATCACCGTAATCTGCTCCTACATACAATCTAAACAAACATTATTCTGTTTATTTCGGTGGGGTATCGGTGAGGTATCACTGTATCATACACCATGAGTCAAGATTAGTAACCACTGTATCTGACACCAAGAGTCAAGATGAGGTACTACTGTGTTTTACACCAAAAGTCAATATGATGAGGTATCACATTATCTTACATCAAAAGTCAAAATTATGAGGTACCACTGTATCTCAGTAAAGATGATGAGGTACGACTGTATCTCGATCCAGACGATGAGGTACGGCCGTATCTCAATCCAGATGATGAGGCACCACTGTATCCTAGTCAAGATGAGCAGCAGTGCCAAGTCAACCTAGGCTGAGCGTTGCAATGCAGGAGACGGTCAACATAATCAACTGGGCGCGCTCAAACACCCACTCACATGGCCAGTTTAAGGCAGCGTCAGAGGGGGTGGATGTGATGCAACACCAAGCAGTCAGATGGCCACCTAGGGTCCAAAGTCAACCTAAAACCTAACCTGTCCTTGGACATGCGGCGACATCGAAGTATCCCTGGATCAGGAAAGTCTCTCTTGACTTTCCTGTGGACCTCACGGAACGCCTCGATGTCCTGGACATACAACTCTGAGGAGCAGATCATGTCACGCAGCTGATAGATCATTTCAATCAGCCTTCAAAACTAATTTCTGAGACGCCCCGTCGTCGTCGAGGAACAACAATCCGATTTTATATTTTCTGGTGCGAGGAAGACTTCTGCAGCATCAGCGGCCAGCCAATGCCCCTGAGAAAATCACCCTCCCTTGATCGCGGTTTAGCTGCCTCCCCCTAAACAAGGCACAGCTGCTTCCAATTGGGCTACACAAAGGGGGGCCCAGAGAGAGCAACTCTGGAAAGAAGCAGAAGAAGCAAGAAAAGAAGCAGAAGAAGCAAGAAAAGAAAAGTGTGACGCCACAGTGAGCTGCCCTTAATGCTGCAATGCCCCAGCAACGTACCGCCAACGAGGGAGGGGTTCAGTCAGGAGACGAAGCACGGTTAGTCCCACGGAGCTTGGCCCCCACCGGTGAGGCCGTCCAGGTGACTGCCTCATCCAGCCCATAGCCGTTTGCCTTTGGTGAAGGATTTTTCCCCTCAGTATTCCCCCGGAGGGCCGTAAACACTGTGCCGTGTCAATTCCCTGTGCCTCTCCCTGTTACACTTCATTTTACATTCCATTATTGGCTTGCTACTTATGCCATTTGAATGTGTTTCTTATGCATTTTAGCCTTCTTTTATTTTGGGTCTTCACAATTAGCCACTGTTATATTTGTAAAATGTATCTAAAGTTATTTAACCAATGTTTTATTTCTGTCAACAACGGTTAACTTAATTTACAACTTCCCTAAAACTGTCTCTATTCTACATCCACGGTGTCTCTCCTACCCTCTCCCCCATCTCCTTTTCCATCTGTCAGGGAACTTGGTCCAAGTCTGAAAGAACCAGACACTGTGAAAAATAAGTATGCATAGTATAATGTGTTTCCCAATTACCATTCTAAATAAACGTGCGCATTCTGTTTTTATCAGGTCAAACCTTGGAAAATTATACAAATGGTTTCAGGACATACACGTACACAAACCAACTATTCTTTTTTTCTTTCTTTCAAATATAGCCTATTAAATCAAAAGGTAGCCTTTAAAATGTATTATTAAATAGATAAGTATACATACATCATTTTGACCCCTCTACTAGAAGAATGCAGACACATTATGGTTTTAACTCAATTTGATCGAGACTGGTTTCATAAGAGCCTGTGTGGCTCATGGGGCCAGTTCAGTCTGTACTTCCACAGCCTAGTTGTTAGGGTCACACTACACTGTGGGGCACACTTAGAAGGCACTTAAAAGTTGTCCTGCTGAAAATCTTGCCTCAACCTCTGTCTGCAATTAACTGCTGCTCTACTTAAGCTTCTCAGATTAAACAAAATAAAAACATCTGTAGGCATTAACATAATTCAGAGGCGTTAAACAGAAATAAAGGAAACACTTATTCAGTGATGGTGAAATAGTGTAGCTGGAGAAGAAAACTAGAGGGCAAATTCATGAATGCTACTGCTAACCTTTTGATTATTTGTGATGCTTTTGTGGAAAGACCTTTGGAGAGACAAACAGTCCCTGTTGTCTGTTTACCAGCCCTCAGGGAAACATTTTCATGGTTCCTCCAGACACACAAGGTTTTGTGTCTCTGTTCACTTTGCCCTGCTTATGCTCAGTTTCCTGCCTTCCACTTTCACACATACAATTCAGTGTGCAAGGCTGAACAACTGAGATAGAGACCTTTGTTGATACAAAAAAACAAGATGGAGAAAAATACAAGGACAACATACTAGAACTAAGGAATTATAAAGACGGTGATCCAACTACACTATAGCTAGAATTATTTTCCCCCATTACAATTAGATTTTGTTTCTCCTGACTACCAAAACATGCTGCCAAGGTGCTTTGGACAGAATACCATTCTGAGCCTTAAACGAAATGTGCACATTCTGTTTACTGTCATAGAATATTGGGATATTATAAAGAGCCTAAAATGATCCCAATACAAGCTGCTGTTTTAAGGAGATATTGTAACCCTCCAGGTATCATTATATAGTATAAATCATGAAGACACATAACTGTTGCTTCTATTTAAACCAAACCACAGAGCCTGGCCAGAAAAAAAAAATATGTTGACTTGTTTTATGTCATTCCATTCAATTCCAACAAGAAGTGAAAAAAGCGAAGAGTTCAAAGACCAGGCTAAAACAGGTGGAATCAGGGGGAGGAGGGGGCAAGGAGATGGGGTAGAGTGCAACAGAGTGGATAAGCTGATCTTTTGCCCAGCAAGTCCAGAAAAATAAGAAGCACTATATAATGAAACCATCACAGAACAGAGACAGGGTCTGTTACCTGAAAGCCATTCAATCCCCTATAAAGCATACTGCCTGTGACCAGGGCCTTTATGGTGCCATTTGTGACACAGTCCGAGTCAGGCAAGAAGAGGCATTCCACAGCTAACCTCACCCCAAATATGGGAACCAACGACCAACCCTTTCCTGGGGCACAGCACCTGTTACAGAGCTCAACTTTTTTTTTTTTGAAGTACGATGGTTTCAAGAGAGGATGAGTGTCTGGAATGTCTTTCAGTCCAACACTGGAGGATATGAGGGGATTTTTACCAGGATTACAGCCACTTGCCTTGAATGAAGTCAGCACTTTTCACACCATACTGATATTATAAATACTAGCATTTTGGCCCTCGCTCCCACCCCCTTTCTCCCCTCCTCCATTGTAGCTGACTAGGAGTGATTTTAAGATGACTATATTTTTGCCATCTTTGTGTCCGGAATGTGACTTGCACTACATTTGAAGGCCGTTTGGAAGGCCTCTAACACAGTGAGCTCGCCTAAACATGAACCTCTTTTACCTCCCTCGGTCCAGATGAAACCCTGCAGCCATTTATGTCTGGTCACCTGTCACCCGAGAGGTCTCTCCTATGTGCTACAAAGGCTCTGTAAGTTGGTAAACAGGGAGATCGAGAGAGAGAGCAATAGATGTGCAAACTGCTTTGTGGGATGGTAGTTGAAGAGTGGGACTTGGGTCGGGGCCTGCACACCACAGCTTCACTGATGCATGGTTGCCCACCTTCAATAGATGCAACATATACCCAAGTACTCGTGTCTTTATTAAATGATTAATAATCAAATTCAACAAATGGGGGACCACACGGAAAAGCTTGGCTACTATAAGAAATGCAGGCAAGGTGGTTAGAGATGTTTAGCTACAAACTTTAATCAGTTGAGATCCACAGAGACGCACTGCATAGAAGCTGTTAGTGGAATTAACTATCAGTACATGTTTTAGTGGAAACACGACTGTAGGCGACTTCACTCCTTAGCTTAGGGTAGAAAATAAATTAAATAATGATATACTTAGCATGCTACAAGCTAGGTGTTGGTATTGACTGGTTAGTTGTCTGTCATTCTTTTAGAAGCTGTGGTCCTATCTGTGGCTAAAGACATGCCTTTACACACTGCCTCAGGGCCAGTTGGAGACAGGAGGCATCACTGGCTGCTGGTTTTGCTGGGTTTTTGGAGGAAGACACAGATGGGAGACAAAAAAAGAGAAATTCCCAAGTTCCCGAGCAACTTGGAAGAGTGCATCCTGTATACTAAGGGATATGTAGTAAGGCACAGTTAAGCAGTGGTGGGGGAAAAAAGTGGAATCACAATTCACAACATAAATGCTTACTCTCCAAAGCTACACAGAAAGAAAACTATCTGCGCTCTGGACAGCTTCGGCAAGTTAAGCACCAGTGCATTAAACATTTTAAATTAACGGCACACGTTAACACGTTAAGTTTGACATCCCCAATATAAATGGTATGGCTGCTCATTGTGAACTTCAAGGCAAAATATATACTTTGTCAAGAAAATATAGACAGATAGACGTGTTTAACACAAGAATATCCATACCAGCAATTGGCTGACTTGGCATTCCGGAATGTGGGTAATTGCTTTATAGGCATCATGAATTGGAAAAATGTGTTATCCCTTATCTCCTGGACCAGAACTACTGTATGTAGTGAGGTGTGTCTGGCCTATCAGTTTCTGGACTGCCAACCAAGTTTCAGGACTAAGGAGAGTGGGTTCAGGGGGATCAACAGGGGCTATGGGAAAAAGCTAGCAGGACCAGCCTAACTCCTCACCTGTTTGCCATCAGGACTGATATATGGGGCTCAAAGAGAGGGAACACCCGAAAGGTAAGCCCCAGTGCGAAAGGACTAACCTTCTATCAAGCCAAAGTACACAAAGGGGAATCTTGGTGAGCCAGTCTAACCTGAGCCGGTGTAAATTGAGTGTTTTTTTTATTTTTCGTTGGCTGTTGTGTGCACCAATAAAATGCCTTTGGCCTTACTCCACTGCCTGTCTCCGTGTCCTGTGCTTTGCTCAATAGAACAACTAAGACGATTACTACCTGATTTTGTGATTTCACAGAGACCCACATAGTAACAGGACACAGTGTAAACTTTCAGTGACAAAAACATGCAAAAGGAAAGAAAAGCTGAAAGCTGATGTTTTCCAGGTTTTACTGTTTCATTAGCAATTCATTGGAAATATTGACAAACATTCTTATTGCTCCTTTCTAGTAGATGTAGATGTAATACAAAATATATTGTCCAAGCCTAATAGATAATATTAATAGCCCTAATAAATAGAGGAAATTATAGAGGAAATGTACTGAATAGACCAATCTAGCACTTACCTCTCTTAGACTTGGCCTGTCTTATTCGCCAGACAGTCTTGTGGATTTCAAAGTTGTAATTCCCAGGCAGAGCACAGATTGCCTCCTGTAACTCCAGGTCTTGAAGAATTTCATCAGGAATTTGATTGGCCACCCTCCGTGGAGCTCGCACTACAGAAAAATGAAGTAATTCATTTCTGAGCAATAGGAACTTTCAGATAAAGAACGGTGCAAGGGCAAATTATAAAGCTGCTCTAGTACCGGTGTAGTTCATTATTGAATTAATTCCATGGGAAGTTCAAAAAGAGCATTCACAAATCAAGTTAGTTATGAAAGTTACTGAATGAAACCCTGTTCACAATTAAACGAAACAGCTGTTGAGTCATGATTTTGTTCAATAGATTAGAACAGACAAATAAGGTTTAGGCTACTCTAAGTGCCTTTTAAATAAAAGCAGTCAGAGAGTTGAGTGAGCACTGAGCAGCAGCTCTGAAAAGGCAACCATACTGAGGGATTGGACCCTGTATTTCTAGCTTTCTTTATGAACAGCTAATCAAAACTTGGAATGGAGAAAATCAGGAACTACAGCTACTCAGTTTATTCACATGCAACCTCAAAATTCTAATAATTCAGCACTTCATATTTTGTGATATGGGGGTATATTTCATTACTGTGGGTGGGTATACTTGGATGGATGCTTAATGAGTGTTTCATATTTCTTGCCAAAGAACTGAGGCTCAAGATTGCATTCATATTTACTGACAGGCTTGCACTCTTGGACAGCATGTATTGCATGTACCTTAAAACTAGTGCATGTACCCTAAATACTAAAATGGCTCCATCATAACATTGGAATACCCAGCCGCATCTAATCTGCTTTAAATACTAAAAAGACACCTGGCCATATGCATAAATACTATAGTTACAAAGTTTATAAACTGTTGTTGTTCATAAACACTAAAAATTATAAACGCAACACTTGTTTTTCCACCCATTTATCATGAGCTGAACTCAAAGATCTAAGACTTTCTCCATGTACACAAAAGGCCTATTCCTCTCAAATATTGTTCACAAATCTTGTTTTTCGACAGCCATTCAGAGGTGGACTTGCTGGTGCATTTTGGATCATTTTCCTGCTGCAGAACTCAAGTTCGCTTCAGCTTGCGGTCACAAACAGATGGCTGGACATTCTCCTTCATGATTTTTTGGTAGACAGCAGAATTCATGGTTCCATTTATCACAGCAAGTCTTCCAGGTCCTGAAGCAGCAAAACAGGCCCAGAACATCACACTACTACCACCATATTTCACTGTCAGTATGATGTTCATTTTCTGAAATGCAGTGTTACTTTTACGCCAGATGTAATGGGACACCTTCCACAGAGTATTTTCCCAAAAGTCTTGATGTTTCCTGGCAAAAATGAGACAAGCCTTAATGTTCCTTTTGCTCAAAAGTGGATTGTCTTGCAACTCATTTTTGCCCAGTCTCCTTCTTATGGTGGAGTCATGAACACTGACCTTAACTGAGGCAAGTGAGGCCTGCAGCTGTTTGGATGTTGTTGTGGGGTCGTTTGTGACCTCTTGGATGAGTCGTTGCTGCGCTCTTGGGAAGGTTCACCACTGTTCCATGTTTTCGCCATTTGTGGATAGTGGCTTTCACTGTGGTTCACTGGAGTCCCAACGCTTTAGAAATGGCTTTATAACCTTTTCCAGACTGACAGATCTCAATTACTTTCTTTCTCATTTGTTCCTGAATTTCTTTCGATCTCGGCATGATTTTGAGGACTTTTTTGTCTACATCACTTTGTCAGGCAGGTCCTATTTCAGTGATTTCGTGATTGAGGACATGTGTGGCAGTAATCAGGCCTGGGTTTTGCTAGGGAAATTTAACTCAGGTGTGATAAACCACAGTTAAGTTGTTTTAACAGGGGGGGGCAAACACTTTTTCACACAGGGCCATGTAGGTTTGGATTTATTTCCCCCTTAATAATAACAACCTTCATTCAACAACCTTCACACACTGCTCCGGAAAAAATTAGGAGATCAATGCACCTTTTTCATTCCTTTCCTAAAAAGGCGAAAAGGAAGATTTTGAGTGAGCAGAAGGGTTAGAATTAAGAGACCACTGCAAATTGAACGCATCTGTTCCTTATTCAAAACTTGCCTTTTCAACTATTTTGGAAAGGAAAGAAAACGGTGCAGTGGTTTCTTATTTATGACAAGATGAATGCAGCATTTTATCAGAAAATACTGGCAGAAAATGTAAATTCTTCTGCACAAAAACTGCGCATGGGACGCTCTTGAACTTTCCAGCATGACAATGACCCTAAGCACAAGGCAAAGTAGACCCTCCAGTGGTTACAGCAGAAAAAAGGTGAAGGTTCTAGAGTGGCCATCACAGTCTCCTGACCTTAATATCATCGATCCACTCTGAGATCTCAAACGTGTGATTCATGCAAGACGACCAAAGACTTTGCATGAATTGGAGGCATTTTGCCAGACGAATGGGCAGCTATACCACCTGCAAGAATTCAGGGGCTCATAGACAACTATTACAAAAGATTGCATGCTGTCATTGGTGCTAAAGGAGACAATACACAGTATTAAGAACTAAGGGTATGGAGACATTTGAAAAGGGGTCAGTACATTTTTTTCTTTGTTGCCATGTTTTGTTTTATGATTGTGCCATTCTGTTATGACCTGGAGTTGAATGTGAATCTCATGAGAAAAATGCATGTGTTTTGCCTGCCCACTCATGTCTTCTTTACAAATGGTACATACATTACCAATTCTCCAACGGTATGTAAACTTTTAAGTTCAACTATATATACAGCTCCGGAATAAATTAAGAGACCACTGCACCTCTTTCTTTGCTTTCAAAACAGTTAAAAAGGAAAGTTTTGAGTGAGGAACAGAAGCGTTCAATTTGCAGTGGTCTCTTAATTTTAACTCTTCCATTCCTCACTCAAAACATTCCTTTTCAACTTTGAATATACTGTACCAATAGTTCTGGAGGGGACAGCATTTCCTATCATGCATTATAAGTATACTAAAGTAGGTAATAAGTGGGTAAATTTGAACGTAATGAAGCACACTTATTGCTATTTTAAATAATGTTTAACGTAAGCGCTTCCAGCTTCTGCCATTTAACATAAGTGGTTCCAAAATAATACACTACAAGTGGACTTTTTTTGGCTTTGGTGTGTGGGATGTGTGTGTGAGTGTGGGCAGAAGCTGTTGTTTGTGAATATATTCAATACTGGAATGGATGATGTAAGAAGTGACCTTTGATAATCAATTTACAATTGCAATCCTTCATTTGGCAGCCTTGTTTAACAGTCCTATGGCCTCGGGCTAGAAGCTTTCCCACCACTGAAGGGGGCAGACCATGTTTGTTTGTTGAAGCTCTACACCCTCTCCATCTCAGCCTTGTCATGGCGTATAGAGACATTATCCCCCCCCCCCCCCCCCCCCCCCCCTTATTCCTTTAATACACAATCGTCTTGTTTGTATTACTGACGTTGAGGCTGTTTTCCTGACACCACACTGCCAGGTTCTTTACCTCCATCTTGGCAGTCTCATCATCAGCCAACTTGATTATGGCGTTGGGGTCGTGGTTAAACAAAGAGTACGGGGGGGGGGGGGGGGGGGGCTAAGCACACACCACTGAGACAATCCTGTAATTAGGGTAAGTGTGGCTCCCTGTACTTAACCACTGTGGTTGTTGAGTCAGGAGGACCATGATCCAGTTACAGAGAGAGGCGCTGAGTCCCAGGGTCCTGATTATGAGATTGGAGGATATTATGGAGTTGACCACTGAGCTGATGTTTATGAACAGAATGCCATAAGCGTTAGACCTATGTGGAAAGTCATCAAGAATGCATATTTCTGGATCTGTTGGGGAAGTATGCAAACTGGAAGAGATCTTGGGGGGGGTCCTAAATGAGGGAACTGATGTGAGCCATGACCCGCCTTTCAAACACTTCATAGCTAGTGGGTGTAGGGATTAAGGTAGGTTGCATTTGCCTCCGTGGACATGGGGGCTATGGTGGTTTGCTTTAAGCTAGTTGGTATTACAAACTGTTTCAGGTAAAGGTTGACAATGTTTGTAAGGCCCTGGTATTCCACCGAGCCCAGCGGCTATGGAAATGTGGACCAGTTAAAGGGTTTTACTAACATCAGAGGAGAGACAGAGAGAGGGAGACAGATCACGGTGATCCAGAGGAGCATGGCTTTGTGGTACTTGCTTTAAAGCAAGCATATGATTTTTACCTATGCGTTGTCAATGCGTCACAGCCCCATGGGCTTCAACAAAGTGCAAATGAGTCAGTTGTGTGCCAGCTCAAAAACCCAGCATTACCATGAATTAGGTGGACAAGAAGCAAACATAAGAAATACGAGCGGCCAAAGTTCCTGGCCCAGCATGAGCGCCACAGGAGTACAACCTTTAGACATCAGCAGGGCAGAGTAATATGAAAGCAACACCAAAGTTTAGGGGGTGTCCCAGTCCTTCTGGTGACAGGAAGTCAGCAGAGCAAGCTGTGTGGCCAGTGTGAGGTTGAACCGTTCCATCAGCCTATATTTTGTGAGCTTAGAGCAGTAGTGCAGGTCTTCCAAATAGACAGAATATCTCTTTGAGCTCTCAAAGTTGTGGCCCTGATCACTGTGCAGCGTCTCCTGCATCTTAAAACCAGAAAACATCAAACAATAAAGTACCACTCTTGACTTCAGAGCAGCAAAGACAATGACTTGTAACATCTTGAAGGGAACTACCCCAGTACAACCAGCCTGACAGGCACTTCAGAGTCTTATTGACTCTGTAGCGGCCAGATCCTGCCCCCCCCCTGCCCCCCCCCATGTGAGGTTTGGAGAGCTGAGGGTTGCAGGCTCTATGTTATGATGAACTGGAGTTGTACCGTACCCCTCTCAAGGTTCATCCAACAAGGATACAATAGAGTCATGCAGCTCCAAGATATTCCACTGTGCTGTCAAGTACAACACCAGACAAGTAGGGAGCTAGCTGCTCTCTCATTGGTTGCTGCTGCTTCACCATTCACTGCATCATCGGACAGCTTCCAGGTCAGCATTTTGAGAATAGCTCAAAACCAACATTAGACAGGGGCTTATTACTGCCCGGACAGGAACTGGAGGGGCCCCACTGGCTCCAAGCAGACTCGCCGTCTAGTTCTCTCTCTCTGCTTGGCTCATTGGCGATGATGACAGGAGCCAGGACAAGGGTGTCTGCATTGGGGTGATTCTTGCCAGCACGGTGCTCCATCTCCAGCCAGTGGGCCAGTTGTCCCTCCAGTTCCTTGAAGTTCAGCAACCAAAGCAGGAAAGACTGAGCCATCCTGAAGAGGAAACTGCATCCAAATAGGTAAACACGTTGAGAGGGACAGCCCAAGGCCAACATGCTCATATTTGGTCTGACTCCAGGGAGCAGTCTTTAATGCGAGCAGATAGGTTGGTAGCCCCAGTCAGGGCGTCCACCTGAATTATGCAACTTTAACAGAACTTCTGGGTGGCTGGCCGCAACTGAAGTGAAAAGTACTGGCTGCCGTGCATGCGGACAGTTTCAACAGTCACTGCCTCCAGCCTGGTCGGGATGAACCACCACTTATCACTTGGTGGTGCTCTTCCCGCCTGGTCGCCTCATGACCTCCAGAGTCTTCCGGGGCTATGTGTCCTCAATGTCGCGAAGAACTTCTGTAGCATGCATGGATCCCACTTCTGACACCTGAGTAACGAGCCTCTCATTACTCAGGGACTCCATAATTACTTGAAATGTCTGCTTTCTTTACATTACATCAAGAAATAAATCTGAATGGAACTTGCAAATGGAACTATAATGTGAACATAGCATTTCAGAACTACTCAGTAGGGTGCATTGAACCCGTATAAAGCGTAATTTCATGGGGCAACAAAGATGATCCATCTAGCAATACTTTCTAAACCACCGCCTCCTTAGGCTTCAATGCAATATACTACATACCAACAGGCCTATGCAAAGTGGCTTGAACCAACAACAAAAAAATGACGGAGTTGATGGTATTGCATTAAAAAAAAACGTACTGAGTAGGGTGTATTGAACCCATATAAAGTGCATGTCTAGAAACACTTTCAAACCACCCCCTCATTTGACCCCAATAATAATAATAATAATACATGGGATTTATATAGCGCTTTTCAATGACCCAAAGACGCTTTACAAAAACAAGCAAAACAAAGAACACTGAGAAATAAAATATACAACAACAAAGGGGCTATGGGAAGGCTTGTTTAAACAGAAATGGCTTAAGGCGTAGTCGGAAGGTGTTAAGAGAGTCAGAGTCAAGGATGGATTGTGGCAGTGAGTTCCAGAGCCGGGGAGCAACCCTGGAAAATGCCCTATCACCAAAGCTCCGTAGCTTGGATCTGGGGATGATGAGGTGGCCTGCTGTACAAGAGCGGAGTGAGCGTGAAGGTTGATAGTGTTGAAGAAGGTCCGAGAGGTAGGGGGGAGCAAGTTTGTGGAGGGCTTTGTAAGTCAGGAGGAGTATTTTGTATTCAATGCGCTGTTTGACAGGGAGCCAGTGAAGCTCACAGAGGATGGGGGTGATGTGCTGCCAGGACTTTGAATGAGTAAGAAGCCTCGCAGCAGAGTTTTGAACCATTTGGAGCTTATGGAGGTATGAGGAGTTGATGCCGGACAAGAGGGAGTTACAATAGTCAAGACGGGAGGAGATGAATGCATGAATCAGAGTTTCAGCTGCAGGTGGGGGGAGGGAGGATTTGAGTTTTGCAATGTTACGAAGATGAAAGAAAGATGATTTGACAGTATGTTTAATGTGTTGCTCGAAACAGAGGGTGGAGTCAAGGATGACCCCAAGGTTGCGAGCACAGGGGGAAGGAGAAACTACAGTGTTGTCAATGGTGAGAGAGAATGTGCCAGTTTTACTAAGGGTGGATTTGGTGCCAATGAGAAGAAGTTCTGTTTTTTCAATGCAATAAACAAAACACCAAGCGGCATATGCAAATAGCTACCGCTTTGCATTTGCTCAAGAGCACCATATAAATTGCCTTTGTTTACAATTTACTATCTTTTCAATAAATTTGTCACATTGCAAAACAATTACATGCCGA
The DNA here is from genome assembly GCF_011004845.1 of Esox lucius. Lineage (NCBI taxonomy): Eukaryota > Metazoa > Chordata > Actinopteri > Esociformes > Esocidae > Esox > Esox lucius. The sequence goes on from NC_047569.1 coordinate 22,213,861, forward strand.
CTTTTACTTTGAAGGTTTCATCATTACCAAACCAATGTGACGTCTTTGGTCAGTAGTGCTGGCAGAATACTATTGTTATTCTCTCTGGGTTGGTTTCGTGTACACAGATTAAGCCTAGTCCCAGATTTAAATATCTATTCAGCATTTTTTTTTGTCCAGGACAAAAATGTATATTTGTCAGCAAAACCGTTCCTATGTCCATAATGACGTCCTGGATAAGACAGTAATTCGAAAATGTGCATACACCCAAAGATAATAGCCCGACTAGCGTTAGCTCATGGGACGTTTTTCATAAATCTCGTTCATTTTGACACGTTACATAGAGGCATACATTTTCTAGCTAATTAACCACTACTTCGAGCCAACTTTGATTCCACCTACAACATGCATTAATTGTTATAGGGTAGTTTTAACAGAAATGTATAGTTACCAGTCGTTTTTTTAGCTGGAACAATTTGTGTTTCGGCCATGGGCGCCGCCATGTTTTCAATGCACGTGAGTCAAAAAGGGAGAAGTAATCGCATAGAGTGGCTGTTCTAGGCAAAATAATCAATGTTCGATATAACCGATCAACGTGAAGCTGTCCGTGCTGCGCAATCTTTATTGATAGGAGTGAGACATTTTGCATTTGTTCCTAGTAGAATACACACTATAAAATGTGTATTTTACTACAACTTTAATATGTAACCAATCCTTTATTATCGTGACATGCAATAACATGTACGCCTATGGGTTAGCTTAATCACAAGTTATGAATTTTCACCTCATGTATGTGTCATTGCAGGTCTGTGGTAATCTGGCTGTGAATGAGAAAGGAATGTGGTAGAAATTAGTCACAAATCCCATGACTACAAAAAGAGAAGATTTTGATAGATGGAGAGAAAACTCAACTTTCGTTTAGCATTGCAACCTGCATGTTCTTCAATGAACACACGTTTTTGAATAAAGTGTATAGGGCCTACTTGTGTTGCACAGTTATAATTGTAGGCTATAGGGGCACAACAAGACTAATGGTACTCGTATCTTATATCTGCACCTACTGTTAAGCGTCTCCACAACATAGCAACAGTCATCATACTTCGAGACACTGCCCCGCCAGACGCTACAATACTAATTGGCTCTGGAAGTCTTTGCTCCTACGAAAAACTACAGTCACACTCACACTAAGGCTCTGCCACCGGTAACACAGCACACAACAATATATACAGTAGGCTTATGGAGAGGGCAGAGGGTCGCAGATGGAGAGGGGAGAGAGGAGAGACAGAGACAGCAACGGAATTGTCAAGCTAGAGGTTACGCAGAAAAATTGTCGCGCAATGGCGGGTCAAGGAGAACAAATGATAAGGAGAGAGATGGCAAAGGAATTGGGAAAGGAGTCTCGATAGCATACTGTATAATTAGCTTGTAGGCTATTTGCTCTAAATGAGAACACATCCAACAACTTCTCCAGTTTTCAGCGTCTTGGTCAGAGCTTATGATAACAGGTGTGAAGACATAACTATTACAATGCATATATCTACTTACGTATTTACTGTTAATTTCTTATAATAGGCCCTAATGTTGTCTACACGAAAATTGGAAGTGAAAATTAGATAGCGTTAACATTTTTTGTAAGTGGAGAGCTGAACCTTAGACTTCAGTAGGAAAGAAAACCCGAACTAGCACAGACGACCGAGATGTGCGATGATGAGACACAGCAGACCCACAGCTCTACTTTCCGTAGTCTACCTTGAGAGCAGGATGGCGAAAGTCTATATTCTTAAAGATTAAGCATTATCTGAAAGGTTTTCAAAGAAAATAACGGAGAAGGGCAGGAATTGTACTGCAACTCCCGAACAAAAAAGGAAAGTAAGGGAATATTTTGTGGATATTTCTACGGATGTCTAAGGGAAAGCATCAAAGACCGTTATTAATGCGTTGAGGATTTGAGGACCCAACCATAATCCGACTTCAGAGAGAACATTTGAATCTAAATAACTTATTTACTGAAAGATTTGAACGAATATGATATGATCCGGTTGACTTCGTTTGAGGAGGAATTTAGAATTGCCTTTTATTCGTCTTTATTTGGAGAACAACCGTGTGCACAGTCGTTTTGTTTCAACAGTAATGTTGTTTTGCGTACATTTTCTGTGAGTTAATACTTATGGTCGTGAAAGGTTGAAACGAGCTTTTAGTTGCCTCTTGCAAGCCTCTCAACAGTGTTTTTTCGATTTTCGAATGATAATTTCAATGCATCTATTCGCAATGCGTAACGTTACCATTGCGTGTTTTCCAAATCTTGCTTTAAAAAATATCAATCCAAAACCCTAGCCTACGGGCTACTCAACCGGAGAAGACACCAGCGTTTATTGACTATTTTTTCTCAGGCTACAACTGAATGTTTAGCTGGACCGCAACGGAGACAAGAGGAACGACACATAATAAAACAAAATAATTTGAAACTTTTTGTCGTTGATAACTTCGAAAGTAGAGAGTGCATTGCTAGTCTGGAATAGCCTACAAGAATAGATGATTCTCAAAGGACAGAGGACGACATAAATATTCAACCATGTTCAAAGGGGGTAAGTGAGCTTAAACTTTTTTGTATCATCATCAACCCGACCCGCAGTAAAATGTGTTATTATTGCTTGAACACCTAGTGCTTGTCAAAAGCATCTGGAATTGCCCTCCACCGAACAGTGCGCAAATGCTCTAGTGGACTAAATATGGCTATGTTATCATGTTCTCTGATATGGATGATAAAACATTCAGTATGTTATGATGATATACCGGCATGGTAATTTCATTTGCAGGTATACGAGCAAGGTGGCGGTTTATTGCAGCGATTACATACATTTCCAATAAAACCTGTCTGCACGAGACTAGCGGGAATGGAATGAAATATTCAGGCATACCACAAAATTGGATTAATTGATATTAACGAAGGATGCCGCACTGCAGTTTATGAGTTGAACTGTGTTTTGGATAAGCATGTGCGCTCTTTGATTATAGCAGTAGCCTACTGAACATACACTACCGTTCATAATTTTGGGGTCACTTTGGGGATATTTCCTTGTTTTCCATGAAAACATTAATGAAATGAGTTTGAACAGCAAATATAGAAAAATTTATAGGAAATATAGTCATTGACACGGTTAAAAATAACGATTTTTAATTGAAATAATAATGGTGTCCTTCAAACTTTGCTTTCGTCAAATAATCGTCTAAAGGATCCTCCATTTGCAGCAATTACAGCCTTGCAGACCTTTGGCATTCTAGTTGTACATTTGTTGAAGTAATGTGAAAATATTTCACCCATGCTTCTTGAAGCACCTCCCACAAATTGGATTGGCTTGATGGGCACTTCCCACAACAGCTCAATAGGGTTGAGATCCGGTCACTGTGCTGGTCACTGTCCATTATTGACAGAATACCAACTGACTGCTTCTTCCTTAAATAGTTCTTGCATAGTTTGGAGCTGTGCTTAGGTCATTTTCCTGTTGTAGGAGGAAACTGGCTCCAATCAAGCGCCACAGGGTATGGCATGGTGATGCAAAATTGAGGGATTGCCTTCCTTCTTCAAGATCCTTTTTTACCCTGTACAAATCTCCCACTTTACCAGCATCAAAGCACGGCCAGACCATCACATTGCCTCCACCATGCTTGACATATGGCATCAAGCACTCCACACGCTTTTTTTTCATTTGGTCTGCGTCTCATCCATTGTCTGTGTTCTTTTACCTAATTGTTTCTTTTTATTGGCCAGTCTGAGATATGGCTTTTTAATTAGCATCTTTGCCTAGAAGGCCAGCATCCCAGAGTTGCTTCTTCACTGTTGACATTGAGACTTGTGTTTTGCGGGTACTATTTAATGAAGCTGCCTGTTGGGGACCTGTGGATGTCTGTTTCTCAAACAACACACTCAAATGTATTTATCCTCATACTCAGTTTTGCGCCAGGGCGTCCCCCTACTCTTTCTATTCTGGTTAGAGCAAGTTTGCGCTGTTCTGTGAAGGGGGTAGTACACAGTGAAGATCTTCTGTTATTTGGCAATTTCTTGCATGGAATAGCCTTCATTTTTCAGGACAAGAATAGACTGATGAGTTTCAGAAGTTCTTTGTTTCTCTCCATTTTGAGGCTGTAATCAAACCCACAATTGTAGATGCTCCAGAAACTCAACAGGTCTCAAGAAGACACATTTTATTGCTTCTACAATCAGCACAACAGTTCTCAGCTGTGCTAACGTATTTGCAAAAGGGTTTTCTAATGATCAATTATCTTTTTAAAATGATAAACTTGGATTTGCAAACATAACATGCCATTGGAAAAAATATGTAACAGTTATTTCAGTTGTGTTTGGAAACCTTTTACCATTTAAATCACTGTGAAGTAGATTTTCAATAACAATATTCATAAACCCTGCCAATTTCTAGAATGTGCATCCTTAAAATTTGATTTTAAACATAACCCTAATGTTAACCCTGTTGTTAACTCCAAGCCAAACCCTAACCTTTAAAAGACTAATGCATGTTGCAAACAGTTATACATTATGTTGTATGGGAACATTTTGGTGCCCATGTGGATGGGGATAAATAACAACAACAATGCTGTCTGCTGAGATATGCTTCTCAGCTGTTCAGAGATTAGCCAATCACATAGCCTATTGTTTTTTCTTTGCTATCATTTGAGCAAGCCAGCAAGCTATTTGATTTTGTAATCTAAATGCTGTCCGCAAATTTGCTGGAGAAAGTATATGATCAGATGATATGTATAGCCTTGCAGACTTTAAGGCAGTTAAAGTCCCTCTTTGCTGTAAATGAAAATGGGTTCTCAGTAAACATACCTGGTTTGAAAATAAAAAAGCATTTGGGAAGTTAATTTTGCCTGCTCTGGTCCTCCAAGCTGAAAGCTGAGAGGTGTCTTTATGACCAGTGGAATGATTGAAAAGAAACAAACTGCTGACCTGAGGCAACAATGGCACACAATAATAGCCCAAACCATTCATCTTTGAGCATAGGGGGAGCTGGGTATTAAAATGTTTTCATGTCATGGAATTTTACAATTTATGAAACATATTTATGTTTTTAATACTGTATCTAAAAAATACTAACATGATAAATTAATTGATAATTGTCTGGAAGAAATTGAGGTGCAATAGCATATTTGCTATAGATTTTTTCTCCATGGCAGAACTGGCAAATCGGAAACAGTGAGGTTCTTGCAATGAGGAAGCAGGTGTTGGATTAAAACACCATTGCCAGTCTGTTGCTGTTAACATTTAAATAAAACCAAGCCCTGAACTTAAAAGTCAAATAATCTCAAAGGAAAATAGAGGGCATCTTCCTGAGGAAATCGGAGATAACCCTTTCAGATATGCCACATTAAGGCCAAATGCCTCATACTTTGACTACAATTATGATACTTTGATGTACAGCACATCATTATCCAATGTGAAACATCATGGGTAAGCCTGGGCCATTGTTTTTCAGGTTCAAAAAGTGTATTTCTCCTAGTGTGGGGTTTGAAAGAGGAGGTTAGTTAAACCCTGGCCACTTTGCATACATCATGTCAATTCTAATCCTGGTGTTGATAATAAGAACACTTCATATAAAATTACATAATGATATTAATACATTTGCAATAGCATTACATTTCTACTAAATAAATACCTTAGGTAGACAGGAAGTCTGTATGACAAATCCATCAGTCAAAATAGACTGTTGATGAGGCATCAGTTGAGCTTTTATTTGGTAGGATTGAGAGTTACATTGTGGGGTCATCAATACAGCAATACATCTGGCCTGCAATTTCGTGTGGGATACTTTTCCAGTTCAAAGTCAGTTCCTGAGAGTGTGGAGGGATGCGGAGGCAGCTGGACAGCCTCAGAAGACCAGGCATTGGTACTATGTAATGGACTGGAGAAGAACCGGGCACCGTGATATCACTGTACACAAAGCTTTTCATCCAATGGCTGATTTGGAGAGAACCCCATTAGCCTAGTTAGCCTATGGGGCCAACCTGATCTGACCTTTGTCGCTGTATGGAGTCCACAGTAAGTCTGTTCCACTGACATCATGTGACAATGTTCTCTGTGTAGACATACAGTACATTATCTCTGTATGCAAACAGGTGATCTGGGTATGCGATGCCAGTCCTCCAGTATCAGTGTTTAAACAGCATTGGTGTCTGAGTTCTGTGTGTGTGTGTGTGTGTGTGGGTGGGTGTATACGCGTCCGTGGCCCTCTAGCTCACGGCTAGTGGTAGGTAACCCTTCCGTGAGTTGCAGACAGGGTTGCAGCTGGTGGGTTGTTATTGCTCTGTCAAACATCTTCCCAGTCTTACCCACCCATGAGCGCACGCACATGCACACGCGTACACACACACACACACACACACAAAATACAGAGAAAAAGGTCATCAAATGAAGACAGATTTCATAAAGACATTCAGATTCAGATTGACAAGGGCATTTGAAAAAGGAATCTCATTAGGAAATGTGTCTGCATTCACATAAAGCACTGCTCCAACTCAGATACTGAAATGAATGTACTTTGAGTACAAAGGGGATTGTCAGAACATTGCAGATATAGCAAGATTTTGGCTTACCCAGCCTAACAAATGTACTGTTGTTGAATGAATGCTAATTATTGGAAATTGTGATCATTCTCCCTCTCAAGTACAGCATCTAAGACAAACAAAAGCCCAATGCTTCCTTAATCATTCAGCTCCATCACCACAAAATATGCAGAGATAATTGTCTGAGCAATCAAATTTAGTAGCAGAGAGCAATAACACTCTCTAAATCATATTTAATTATATGCCAGAGTAGTAGCACATTGCCTATTGAGTTGGCCCTGTTGTCTTTTAATACAGTCAGTGTATTGTGGAAGCAAAAGCAGGGAGAAAACAATAGACAGGATTTGCCAATGACGAGTTCAGTGGAGCTCAATGTAAAGCATTAGGGTTCACACCTGTAGCCCTTCACGTGCACCTCTTAAGCCTCTGCCTCCATTCCCAAATGGCACACTATTCTCTAAGTAGTGAACTTCTTTTGACCAGACACCTATGTAGGGAATAGTGTGCCATTCAGAGAACATGTAATTATTTGCCTACTCCAAAGGAACCCTGGCCAACAGCTCAATCTTCCAGTTCTCACTCCATCAGCTCTTACAACACAAGGAAGACAAGGTGACCAAATAACCAACGACCAAACTCTCAGGCATAAAGAGGTCCTCCGTAAATATATCTGTCAAAGATGTGCCCCTTCCCAGAGAAATGATATTATACCCTACATGTCACCAGTCACTAGTCTAGATAAATTCAGCAGTCTAAAGTCAGAGGGAATTTGGATCTGTCACAGAAGGACAAACAACAGTGGCCAGAGCTGAAATGGCATAGACAGTACCCTGAGGCAAAGCTTCCCAAGAGCAGTGATTTGATATCACCATGGATCAGCACAGTATCTGACTGTAAATATCTGTCACTTTATATGTGGAGAACATTCAGACACAATCATCTCATATCGCATTACCATGATTACACTCTAGTTTTGTGGTATTGTGCTGCAAAGTATTCCTGGGATTTGGATTGGACTTATATAGTGGGGCAGGTATGAGGCGGTCTGTGTGGTTAGAACTGGGCAGCAGCCACGGTTGGGGGATAATACAGAGAAGAGCAAAAACATAAAGCTCATTTTGAGCCCTTAAATCTTTCTAAGCTCCCTGAAAAATAGAAAGCGCATCCAGGGAGAGAACGGTGTTTCCAATCCTAATCTGACGCTTGTTTAATAATGTATATTTTAAGATGCTCTTCCTGTCTTGTCTTGATAGGGTTGATTCAGGAAATCAAAACACCAAAATAACACAGGAACACCTGCCCACGCATATTCATGCACCCACATTGATTCTCTAATCTCCTCTGACTTTCATACCTTCTAATACAAATCAGGGTAGGGCAATCTAACTGATTTGTGTATTTGTAGACTATCTGACCCTCTTCATATATGAGTGCATCTCAGGTAATTGACAGAGTATTTCCTCTTATTCTGGAGCTGAGACCCAATGATTAGACTGCAATGCTACACACCTCTGGCTGTGGCAGTGCATGCCAAACAGCTTATTTAGCTGAAGGAGATGCATCCAATCACAGAGCCGGTAACTGAGTGGCCAATACACAAAGATGTTTCCATGGAAGCCTCTGGCGTTGTTCGACTACATGACACTTACCACTGGATGACAAATACAGTAATTACCAGAGTTGTGTGCCTCCCTACGTGTGCGCATCAATGTGTGTCAGTGTATGGGGCTCAGATAGCTCTGACAGGCATGTCACGTGTGGTCATGAAATGGTGATACAATACTCCTGAAGCCGTGATTTTTGGCTCCCTGACAACCATTTGACTCTAGACTTAGACAGAGTCAGTGGTCTGGTTTCCAAAAGTGGTTGCTCTGGTCCAGCAGAATAATGCGTAACCCTGTCCCATTAATGCAGTCTAAGGAGTTGTCCTGAATGATTTTTATTCACAGATCTTGGGTTGCGATAGCAGAACTGGAACGCACTGCAGTGCCATAGACCTCTGTGCCACGCAGGAAGCAGTACAGCACATTTTAACTGTCCGCTGAATAAATAAGACATCTAAAGCATCTACTAAATTCTCAATTTGCCCTTTAGATTCACCTGAGTCTTCAGTAAACATAATTTTCAGCCTCTGTTGTGGAAATTAGATGCAGGGCCTGTCATTAGCAGATGATAATGAGGTGAAAGAGACAAACAACCTAAACCCTGTTGGTTTTTCTAATATTAATAATTTATTTGAGATTAAGTGGCTAATTGGAGTTTAAAGGTCAATGTCAATGAAATGCCATAGATCTTATGAGAGAGGGGAGGTGGGGGAGGCCGAGAGGTCATGGATAAGGCCTTCCAGTTGACAGAAATCCATTGTCATCTCCTGTTATTCTGACAGCTCCTTCCATATGGAGCTCTAATCCTCAGGGAGGACCATTGTGAACTCAGGAGAGTAAGTCAGGCACAGTAGCTCCCCTGCTGGCCTGGAGGGCCTGTCTGCCCTTTTGGTATTGAGAGTTAGCAGTTTCGCATCAAGATGGAAAGGCCTCAACACCATTAAAAGATGAAGATATGAGGGGTTTGGATTCACCTGGCTGTGTTTAAAGCATAAAGAAACTGAATAGTGACATAATAAACACATAGAAGAAACACCAGCCAACAGTTTCTTATAATGTGTGTAGTGACGTTTACTGTGTACTGATTGTGAATCCTGACTATTATGGCTTAGTTTAAAGTTGGAAAGTTGTGTTACTCTTAACCATCATAGCAGATGTAGGCACGAGTGTAGAGAAGATGTTTGCTTATTGGCTCCTAAGACAATGTAGTTAGTTAAATTGAACTTCCTGTAATATAAAACCAGAAAGTGTAAGTCACCATGAAAATTAAAATGTGAGGTTTGTAAGCGCATCAAATTTGGTGTCAAATGAAAGCTAAGTCTATATCAACCTAAGAATGATTCAACCAAATTCTAAAGGCTTTGGTTTCTGACCAAACGGCTGAAAACGGTGCTCCGGAACACATTGACCAGAAGGATTGTTTAAAGGTATACATTTTAATGTAGCAAAAGACTACATCAATGCTGAATAATAAAAAAAAAACCTTTGCAAACAAATGGACAATTACAGTTGATAACACTTAATTCAGGATTACAGTGTATTTTAATATGAAGTCACACTATAACAACAGCTACACTGTACTAACAACATGTAACTAGTTGTAAGTTGTAAGGTCTGTATTTTTCAGACGGGTATTAAGACATGCTTGTTACCATGCATGTTTTATCTCAGCAACATAAGGTTATCCTGGGTGGCAAAGATTTAAAGGGATCTGAAATCTTCAAATTCTCCCCATAATGTTGGTATTATCAGTGTACTGTATCATCTGGTTTTAAGAGAAAAAGTGCACTATCTAGGTTAGCGAGAAAAGAGATCCGAGTATCATCCCAGATTATCACTAAAACATTTATTCACATGGAATATGTCAGTAATATTAACATACTTAAATCGGCACTGGCCTTGACCTTAATACTCAGTAATTACCAAGTTGTTATTTTGCTGTTGTGTTCCGGAACTTTACTGGAAGGAAGTAATGAACCCTCTATTTCATCCCTGTAAACTAAAGTGCTACCTCACACATTTAACGAAAAATCAAATGAATGTTTCATGCTTTGTTAATAATTGTCTATATACATGAACAACATCTTAAGTCAACTTGAATTGAAAGGTTCATGAAAATATATTTATGAAAAATAATCTAATAAAAAAAAGAGTCTCTGTGTGCTTTTGGTACAATGAAATAGTTCTCTTCCTAATGCAGAAACAACGACTCCTCTCCTAGGCATATTCCCCATACGTCCTTTCCGGTAATGAGGCAGGGTGCTGTGACAGCCTGACTTAATGGCTGGAGTGTGTGGTGTGGCTGTGTGTCACCTGTGCTCCAGCTGGGTCAACGACATGAAAATCTCCAAATAGACCTCTACATCCTCCAACTAATACAAACAACACCAAAATTCCTTAAACACTCACCACAACCTCCAACAGGGAGAACAGGCTCTGCCACCAATATGACTAAGGATGTGTCATTGTGGGATACCCTTTTTTATCCTGTTGGCTTGTGTCAAGTTAGTAAATGACAAAACTGTAGGAGTATGAATTTTGTAAAGAATGGGTGGTTTGATCTTTGGAATGAAATCAAATTAATGTTTTTCTACCATGTTTGAAATTAATTGATGAGATACAGACACCAGATGCATTCTTGCATAGTTGCTTGATGGTAACAATCAGTTTGTGTATAGTATATAAGAGTATATAGGGAGTATAGGGAGAGGTAGAAGTTGCACATTAAGGCAGTAGACAGATGGGATAGTAGTAATTACAAGTCATGTGGCAAATTATTTTTGTATTTAATTCGCCAGAATTGTCTTACATTCTACAACCCCATTTCCAAAATAGTTGGGACGCTGTGTAAAATGCAATGTTTAGCCAGAGGAATGTTAGGTGTTTTGAAAAATACATGCCCATTTTGAATTTGATGCCAGCAACACGTTTAAAAAAGTTGGGCTAGGGGCATGTTTATTACTGTGTTACTCCTCTCTCTTTTAACAACTCACTGTAAGTGTCTGGGAACTCAGGAGACCAATTTCTGTAGTTTTGTAAGTGAAATATTTTTCCATTCTTGCTTGATTAAAGATTTCCACTGCTTAACAGTTCAGGGTCTCCTTTGTTGTATTTTACGTTTCATAATGCGCAAAATGTTTACAATGGGTGACAGGTCTGGATTGCAGGCAGGCCTATTTAGCACCCGGACTCTTTTACTACGGAGCCATGCTGTTGTAATACGTGCAGAATGTAGTTTGGCATCGTCTTGCAGAAATAAGCAAGGCCTTCCCTGAAAAATACATTATCTGAATGGCAGTATACAGGTACTGGTCCTATAATTAGAATATCATCAAAAAGTAGATTTATGTCAGTAATTCCATTCAAAAAGTGAAACTTGTGTATTGTATTCATTCATTACACACAGACTGATATATTTCAAATGTTTATTTATTTTTATTGTGATGATTATAACTGACTAATGAAAGTCCCAAATTCAGTATCTCAGAAAATTTGAATATTACTGAAGACCAATACAAAAAAGTATTTTTAGAAATGTTGGCCAACTGAAAAGTATGAACATGAAAAGTATGGGGCCCCTTTTGCTTGAATTACTGCAGCAGTGCGGCGTGGCATGGAGTCGATCAGTCTGTGGCACTACTGATAGTGGCCTTCAGCTCTTCTGCATTGTTGGGTCTGGCGTATCGCATCTTCCTCTTCACAATATCCCATGGTCCTTAAACCAGGTACTGGTAGCTTTGGCACTGTGTGCAGGTGCCGTGTCCTGTTGGAAAATGAAATCTGCATCTCCATAAAGTTGGTCAGCAGCAGGAAGCATGAAGTGCACTAAAACTTCCTGGTAGAAGGCTGCGTTGACCTTGGACCTCAGAAAACACAGTGGACTAACACCAGCAGATGACATGGCACCCCAAACCATCACTGACTGTGGAAACTTTACACTGGACTTTAAGCAACGTGGATTCTGTGCCTCTCCTCTCTTCCTCCAGACTCTGGGACCTTGATTTCCAAAGGAAATGCAAAATTTACTTTAATCAGAGAACGTAACTCAGCAGCAGTCCAGTCCTTTTTGTTTTTTGCCCAGGCGAGACGCCTCTGACGCTGTGTCTTGTTCAGGAGTGGCTTGACACAAGTCATGTGACAGCTGAAACCCATGTCTTGCATATGTCTGTGCGTGGTGGTTCTTGAAGCACTGACTTCAGCTGCAGTCCACTCTTTGTGAATCTCCCCCACATTTTTGAATGGGTTTTGTTTCACAATCCTCTCCAGGGTGTGGTTATCCCTATTGCTTGTACACTTTTTTCTACCACATCTTTTCCTTCCCTTCGCCTCTCTATTAATGTGCTTGGACACAGAGCTCTGTGAACAGCCAGCCTCTTTAGCAATGACCTTTTGTGTCTTGCCCTCCTTGTGCAAGGTGTCAATGGTCGTCTTTTGGACAGCTGTCAAATCAGCAGTCTTCCCCATGATTGTGTAGCCTACAGAACTAGACTGAGAGACCATTTAAAGGCCTTTGCAGGTGTTTTGAGTTAATTAGCTGATTAGAGTGTGGCACCAGGTGTCTTCAATATTGAACCTTTTCACAATATTCAAATTTTCTGAGATACTGAATTTGGGGTTTTCATTAGTTGTCAGTTATAATCATCTCAATTAAGAAATAAACACTTGAAATATATCAGTCTGTGTGGAATGAATGTATACATTATACGAGTTTCACTTTTTGAATGGAATTACTGAAATAAAAAAACTTTTTGATGATATTTTAATTATATGACCAGCACCTGTATGTTGTTTCAAAACCTATTCATATTGTTCACCGTTAATGGTGGTTTCACAGATATGCAAGTCACCCATGCCATCTGCACTAATGCACCCCCATACCATCACGGATATTGGATTTTGAGCAGTGCGCTAATAACAAGTCAGATGTTCCTTTTCCTTTTCAACCCGGAGGTTCATGATTTTGTTGTCAGACCACAGTTTTACACTTTGCCTCAGTCCATCTTAAATGAGCTTGGACCCAGAGAAGGTGGTGGTATTTCTGGATCTTGTTTATGTCTGGTTTCTTCTTTGCATGTTGGAGTTTCAACTTGCATTTGTGGATACAGCGACAAACTGTGTGCACAGCCCATGCAGTGATTTTCACAGCAGAATCATCTCTGTTATTGCAGTGCTGCCTGAGGGCCCAAAGATCATGGCCATCCAATATTGGTTTTCGGCCCTGTTCCTTGCGTACAGAGATATTGTCGGATTATCTGAATCTTTTAATTACTGTATATTATGTACCGTAAATTATGAGATGCCCAAACACTTTGCAATTTCATGTTGAGAAACATTATTCTGTGTAAGACTGCCTGTGCAGTCTTTCACAGTGTGGTGAAACCCTCCTCATCTTTACTTCTGAAAGACTCATCCTCTCTGGGATGTTCTTTTTATACCCAGTCATGTTACTGACCTGTTGCCAATTAACATAATTAGTTGAGATGTTCCACCAGGTTCTTCTTTTGTTTACACAACGTTTCCAGTCTTTTGTTGCTCCTGTCCCAGCTTTTTTTAAACATGTTGCTGGCATCAAATTCAAAGTTGGCATGTATTTTTCAGTTCAAACATTTGTTATGTTGTCTTTGTACTATTTTCTGTAGATTTTAGGGTTTCAATGATTTGCACTCTGTTTTTATTTCCATTTTACAGTGTCCCTTTTTTCTAAACGAGGTTGCATCATTGGATTGACCTTTATAAAGGTCTAAGAATGGAAACAGAATGACATGGACTTACCCAATTTTAAAATACTACATCCCCATATCCTAGCACCTGGCCTTCAGGACACACTATGTGGGTTTGGAGCGCGACTCCATGGGATCCGATACTGGATGTTAAACTGTGTCTGGCACAGGGACTGTGAGTATTCTCTGAAAGAAGATTTGGTCCTTGACCTTTGCCCAATGTGTTCCTCTTCTAACAAGCCTTGTTCTTCAGTGGTTGGACTGAATTCACTGATAGCCTGTTTGATGTTGGTTAAGACCTTGGCATCGGTATCACTGGGTGGCACACACAATAGAGGTGGCAGATGCTGTATTGTGTGCCTTAAGATAAGGCTGTTAATTACGCCTGCACTTGGTGAAGAAAACAGAAGCCATGTCTGGGAGGGGCTGTATGTGTATGTCGAGCACAGACTCAGAGTGCGGTGGTCCAGCGACTGTACAGTATGTACAGACATAGTAGAACACGTTACGTTGGGGTTGTTATCTTTCCAGGTAGCGCACATTATTTGCCGTATGAAGTGCAGTGGGGTTACGTGGTCTACTAATTGACAAGAATGAGAAGGTGACAAGATTTTGGATGAAACCCCTGACAATTTGTGTTTGTTTTCGGAAGCTTCTGTTTTAGCAGATGTTGCTGCCACGGCTTTGTTACGCAGTGCAACCCTTTGTGGCTGTGGGCGTGGTTGTGTCTGCATTGGTTACCATACCTCACTGGACCTGCCCATAAAACGTCTGGAGAAGGAGCTTTTTGGTACAGGGATAATACTTTTGATAATACTTTTGTTTTACAGATCATGTGGATTCGATTAAAGCATTTCGTTATTGAAATATGAGCTGAAAATTAAGTTGCTTTTTGTCTACTGATGGCTACCCCGGAACATTTCTCAAGCTGAAACAGGCTACCAAAAACTGTGGCAGATGCTGGAAAACAGGGACATCTGGTTACCTAAAAAAATAAAAATAAATGTGTCAAGTCAATCTTAAAAAAATGTAAGAAATTAACAAAGATTGAGAAATGAAATATGCTTATTGCCAGACCCGTGAGATAAATGGTCTCATTGGTACTGGCAGAGAGACCTGCTCATTCTACTGCGAACTGGATGAGTATATTGGCATATGACATGTCATGAAGGAGGAGCAAGAAAATGTCTGCCATTAGTTAGCTTTGTGTAGTTAAAAAAAATAAGAATATACTCTAGGTTATCTTAAGTATGAGAAGAGGTCTGAACAGTGGACACTGATAAGGGGGCACGTAACCATTGACTCAAGCCCTCTCTGAACTTGTCATTACATGCCAATGTAAACTAAACCGTTATATAAATGATTATGGAAAATAAGGCACGTTTTCTCTCTCATTTACTTACACCCTAAAAATCTTCCTCACACTCTTTCTGTGGGGTTAGAGGTGTCGAGGAAGACCCGTGTGGATAAGATAGAGAGGAAATTCCATGCTAATCCAGCTGTTTTACATTCCAATCACTTTTGTCTTACTGAGCAGCTGTTGTGGTGCATTATAATGAATTGCCTTCCCATGTGCCATGCCAGGGTTAGACTCTTGTAAAGACACATTTACTCTCCTATACAGAAAACTGTTTCCAGACAGCTAGAGTGTAGAAATAGCTTACACAAGGCCAAAACTATGCATGATGATGAATGAACAGGCATGACAGCAAAGAGATCATTGCAGAGGCATAACAGCATCGGAAAGAGCAAGACAAGGGTTTTCTGAAAGAGAATGCATTTACCATATACATATATACATATATACAGTAAATATATATATTTGTTTTATTAAGACAGTAGGGAAATCAGAGAAATAACCGGGCAACTAGAAGAAACAATGCGTGGATCAAACCCCATTCTCTGGTGGGGAGTCTGACTTGTGCATGTGGCAGAGTACATACCCAAACTCCTTCAGTAATGGAGATGGGGGACAGGGAACAGCTCTGAACCGGTTGGATTCCTGGGAAGGGTTTTGTCTCCATCCATCCACTGCGGAAGCATCCTGGCAGCAGGGGACCTTAAAGAAAAAGGGCTGCTTGGCTACAATCACAAACGGGAAAGAAAAGAGAGAAAATCTGTGTCAGACTAACAGATAGTCAATGGCATGCATTCTGTCTGCTAGTGGCTATTCCCAGTCAAGGCCTCAGCCACACAGTCCCCCGTTCCCCCGGGTAGAAGACAGGGCAAAGCACAGGTCTGTGTTTCAAATCGCACCCTATTCCCTACGTAGTGCTGCACTGACCAGGGTCCATAGTCAGAAGGAGTTGACTAAACAGGGAATAGGGTGCCTGTTAGGACGCAGGCCATGACATCATCAGTTTTCAGAACACTGCTACGCGGCTCGGCCCCAGTTCCCCTAATATAGGATTACAGTTACAGAGCCATGGCTGACAGCATTTACCGAGATGGTCACATGACAACGTTATTGGCATCAGTATCATCTCAAAATACCAAGTTACACCTCACTTTTCATGAAACTGAGGAAAATGTGTACAGCTCAAAGAGGGCCCAGGCAGCCAGCCTATTCCCTGCAATGTAAACTCTGTTTACCATGTTGATAGGTCACAGGATGTTTCATGAACAATATTTTAGTAATGTTACCTAGCTAGTTTTCTAACTGCTAAATCTACCTTAATGTTGTGGCTGGACACTGACTGCTAGGCTGTGAACACATTTTGATGGCACAGGAAGAAACTGAAACTCAAAGAGATTGTGGTTGAAAAGGTTGCGTTTGTGCTGGAGGCAGTGTGTGTGCGAGAGACAATTTAAGTGAGAAAGTAAAGAGAGATAGGGTGTGGGATTGAGGGAGAGTGTGTAGGCGGCCAATGTATATAATGTTATCTGAAGAGTAAAAATGGTTGCAATATGTTTTCATAACATTGTTAGACAGGTTTTAAAAGCTGCTCTTTGTATTCATACAGTAGATCCAGTTTTGTTTCCCTATACTGTTGTCAGTGTTGTCCCTTAGAAATTAGAATAACACATTTAAAATGCTTGTATATGCCGTATATATATATATATATATATATATATATATATATATATTCATTTTATTAAGACAGTAGGGAAATCAGGAGGGATAACCAGGCAACTAGGAGAAACAATGCAGGGATCAAACCCCAGTCTCTGGTGGGGAGTCTTACTTGTGCATGGGAGTATTACCACTACAGATCTGCAAGAAATGCCTCAAGCTTTAACTGTATGTGTGTGCTGTCCTGTCTGCAAGTGTAAAACTTGGGAGCCTTAAAGGGGAATAACAACGAATATCTACAATTTGTCGAAGTTCATAAATATGCACTCAGGGAGAGCTGGGTCAAGCTAGCACGAGTGCTGCGTCATCTGGTTGCATTGCTCTCCCCACGCTAATGCATTTTGATAGAACTTTGTGAAATAACGATAATCTAGGTGAAAAACACGCACTGGGGAACCCCAATTGATTGCGGTACATGCCATATGTGTTGGCGTCACATCACATTAGTGGGGAGAGGGCAATATAATCAGATGATGCCGCACTGTTTGAAATTAAAGAACGTGTTTGAAATTAAAGTGCCGTTTATCAACTGAAGTTAATTTTGTGAGTAAATACAGTCAATGTCATCCTCTGTCGCCAGAACGCTGAAACAATAAACAGAATATGCCAAAGGAATGCACTTGTTATATAGCTGAGCCGACTCAAGGTTACATAAGATTTATGAAGTGTCAGTGCTGTAACGATTCCATATAGCAGGGGGATTGATAGCAGTTTGGCGCTCAAGCACTTCTGGCTGGGATATTAGTTCAGCAGATTTGTCCCCGTCTTCACTAGCACAGCCTTGTCAATTATTTAAAAGAGCAAAACAACAGCCCAGAAAAAAGAAAGCAGCTCTTGGTGTTGGAGCATCATCTCATTTGCACGTCTATATTCCCCGGGTGACGCTTGTGCGTTTAGGCCATAATAAGAGCCTCTGTTTCATCCCTCTGCATCTGTGTCGTGCTAATTCATACCACCCTGTGTGCAGAGTCCCCTCCCTCTGCACCTCACCGAGGGGAGGAGCCAGACAGGAACAAAGAACAGGCCACTTTGAGGATAGTAGCAAAGAGGAGTCATAGAGAGACCGGAAGAATAAAGTGCTGAGATGGGTGGGGGCATTAGATGGGTGGGGGCATTAGATGGGTGGGGGCATTAGATGGGTGGGGGCATTAGATGAGTGGGGGCATTAGGCTCTGTCAAAGCTGTAAGGAAGAATCTGCTTGACTGTGTCATACTGTGCCTACCATTCAGCTCTGAAGGATCAGGAGGTTAACCATCACAGTGAGTTAACTAAAAAGAAGCCTCCTGACCCCCTGTGGCACAGGATCTGTAGGAACCAGCCAATCACAGCAGCCAATGGCACAGAGTCAGTAGGAGCCAGCCAGTTACACCCAGCCAAAGGAATAGTCAGTAAGTGGTAGCCAATCACACCAGCCAAAGGCATAAGATCAGTATGAGCCAGCCAATCACATTAGACAAAGGCTCAGGATCAGTGGGAGCCAGCCAATAACAGCAGCCGAAGGCACAGAGTCAGTAGGAGCTAGCCAATCACACCAGCCAAAGGCATACTCTGTAAGAGCCAGACAATCCCTTCAGACAAAGGCTCATGATCAGGAGCCAGCCAATCACACCAGCCTAACGCACATGATCAGGAGCCAGCCAATCACACCAGCCTAACGCACATAATCAGTGGGACCTGTCTAATCACAGGAGCCAGAGGTTTTTGACTCCTATGTGCCCTGGTCAACAGTAGGGCACTACGTAGGGCATTCTGTAGGGTGCATTTGGGGTACAATCTGACAGACTTTTGACTGTGATGATCTTCTTACCTGGGGTTTGACTGAACTTCACCCAGCTACCGGTCACCATGGGAAGTGACTGGAAAGTTATCTACAGCCATCTGCAGATTAAAGGTAGGTTGGATGGGTTGGAAATGGATTGGTCATTAACACTACTTACAGCACATTCATGTATCCCCAGCACGCCAAGCTCCCTCAAAAATAGTACATTATTGGTTTTGCTTTAGAAGGATGGTAATTTTGTCTGCTTATAAATCTCCTTATTTAGTCTCCTTATAAGCGGCATCACATATGAAACCAAATTACTTTATGCAATTATCAAATGGTGTAGCAGGTCCAGGGAAATGCTGAAGTTACAACTTTCAAACGTGAGGTAAAACCGGTATGTGCAGCTGTAGATGCCACACAGTATACCAATTAAGATTGGATTAGGAGACCTTTTAGTCCCCTGCAGTGGAGGTTTTGCTGTGTGAAGGAGCTGGAGCACGGCGGTCAAGCGGAAGTTAATAGATTCAATGACATTGTCAGAGACGGTTAAGAAAAAAGCTGAGTAGTGTGACTGGGGAGAGTCGACCCTGCTGGGCAGGACAGTGGGCTGTGTTGGTGGTGGCATTCAACTGGGTGATGAAGAGGGAGCAAAAAAGGAGAGCGAGAGGGAGGGAGGGCGGGCAAATGATTAGTTGCTCAGTTACTTGGGTTGTGTCATTGATATGTAACACAGGAAGTGTCAGTGACCTCTGAGATACTGTTAATGGCACGTAGAGAACGATGCGAGTCTTCCTGTTGGAGGGAGTTGGATCACACAGAAACACAGATGGCAGGGAGGTGTTCACACAAAGAGACACACATAAGCGCATGCACATGAAATATACACACGGACACGGACACGGACACACACACACATGCTAAGTTCTGTCATGAGCTCCTGGCTCCATGTGCTGCTCCCTGCCAGTGACCAGGGTTCTCCAGTCTTGTATCTCCACTCCACCTGAATGCCTCTGGTTCCTGCTGTAACAACGTTAGTAAGGAATGTCCACTCTGCATTAAAAAAAAGGAAATTAATCTACCATTTAAATTTCTTCCTAACCTACTAGATTTAAATAAACACAATACATATCATATCAATGTTCTCTCTCTGTGATCATATCGTTTACATATTTTATATTTCTAAATATGAATTAAATATGGTGATTAAAATAATCTGGGGTGGCGACATGTTCTTTAACAACAGCGTAGACTAGGTCACAGCAGGTTAAACTGCTGTGGTTTTATTTGGGACTGCGTCGAGTACACATTAAGCCATGCAGCATTCTGGGGCCATGCAGTATGTTTAATAAACAGTGTGATTATAGCTCATGGAGATCTGTGAAAATGAAACCTCAGCCCTAATTTTTGACGTATGTGTCACTTGTCAGCCAGATTTGAAGTGCTGCAGCAGTTAAGACTCATGAAGAAGGCTGATCAATCGTTTGGCGAGGCAGAGGAACACTTGTTAGTGGCCCATTGTGTTACAGTCGGATGGTGGAAGACTAACTGCTCCCTAAGCATAATGTCCTTTACCGGACGGTGGCACGATTATCCTTCTGATTGAAATGTCTTTCTGTGTTGTGTGGAAGAGCAGCTGGGTGTGTGTTGTGTTCTGTGTATGTTTGTGTAGTTCTGAATATAATTTCTAATTCTGGCAGATTTTTGCCACCCGGATCTCTGAGAGCTCTTAAACCACATGACATCCAGCTTTCAGTGTGAAAATCCGAGCAGAACCAAACCAAATGCTTCAACTGTCTTCAGCACTCGCATTGCCTGGATCATGCTACCCATCTATTACACTAGATGGCCTGGGTCTTTATAGGTTGAAGGTGACTGTAATCCTGTTGTTAAATGTAAGCACCGTTTTTTAGTGACACATGCTTTTATGAAGCTAGCCAGCTTCCCAATCCAGTTTAGGTTTAATCTGTACTACAAGGGTAGATATTGCCTGTCCATCTGTTACTGAATTGATTGGGCTTGTAACTGCAGGTCGCATGTGGCTAGTCAAATGCTTAACCCTAAAATAAAACAATGCTGAACTGTCGATCCGTGGCTGAGTTGCCACATTTAGCAGGCTACCGTATTACATGACCAGTACCTATTTGTTATGTGATTTCTGATGGGCTTTGTTATTTCTTTAACTTTCAAATGCATTGGTAGTATTATAGTATTACAATAATGAATAACATCAAAAACATTTGATTCATAAATTGTTTTATCACTCATCATCCAAATAAGCTGGATGATGATGAGGGAGTCTAACCTTATTGGTTACTCATGTCTGATTAATTTATTTAGCCTTGAGATAACCTGCCCAGTATCAGGTTAAAAAAGTACATTGCCATGGTAACTTGTAAAACCTGATTTACACCTCAGTATTGACAACTATAGATATACATGTATGTATTTGTTTTGAGTTCGGAGCCCTGACTGTAAAGGTTAATGTGGGATATATATATATATTTTTTTTTTACAATGCTTCCAACACATCTCTAGCTTTCACCAGAAAGGTCAGCTTATCCTTCAAGTTAAACATGTGTTGACAGAGGTAAGAAGACTGACTGAAGGCTGGCTTGGCTATATTAAGAAGTCCCTTTTAGCATGCTACCATGTCACTGCTGCTCATGTCACAGAACCCCCAAATGCATGTTTGCAAAAAAAAAAAACATCTGTCATGCTGGATAGTTAATTATTCGATGATCTATCCTTTAAGGTAAAGCTTAGAGTTAGTGGCCACTCACTGTCACTGTCCCAATAGATATGACTGAACTGAAGAGATATGTAAAAAAAAAGCTAATTCGCAGACCTCCGAAAGGAAATGTGTTCTGTTACCAGACAGTTTCATTGAAGGGTCGAAAAGTGGGATGGAGGACTGGTTTGAGATGCAAGCATGGGGTGGAAAGTGAAAGAATTGTTCAGATACTTTTGGGGAGATAAGAAACCACACAGGTACTCTTTACTTACACATTGCCAACATTGTTGAATGTTTTTGGGACAATTTTGTTTAGTAACAAAGTGACGCAGCATGGCAACCTAAACACGATTGTTTGACTGCCTGATGTTGGGAGCCTTATACATTCCTCCATTCCTCCATGACCTCTTCTGGTTAAGTAATCTGTCTTTTTCCAAAATTATGCAAATCCCTGTCAATGATCACATACAAAATGATATTCCTTTTTTATTTTTCAAATGAAATGTGAAACTGTGTTGTTTCATTGGTGGAACTCCTGGTAGGCTCAGGAAAGTACAAAGACAGGTCATCTGTTGCACATCTCGCCCGGTCGTTTTGCTTTTATCACTCGGCTCACTCAACCAGGAACTACTGCATTGTTGGAGAATGCATTCACTGGCCAACAACTATGACTGAGCACTTAAACAGCTTGTTACACAAAAAATGCCGTTTTCCCAAAGAGAGTGTTTTCTTTACATCATAGTATAGTCAGTTATTTAAATTATGAAAACTACTTCTTTAAAATAATTAGTTCCATTCATTTGAAATTCCCTGGTAGATTGACATGAGTTAAATAGAAAACTGTTGGAAATGAGACAGATCAAAGACTGAGCAGACATAATGATGGGTGTTAGTTGTTGCTTTCAAGTGTCAATATCCCTTCAGACTCTCATGTACAACAGAGCAATAACACTAAAAGCTCTACTCCACGAGGAGTGGTGCCATCGCAGAAAAGACAAGAACTGATGTTTCTAAAATATGACAAAACATTATGTTGCTAAAATATGATTACAGTTTAAACAAAGAAACACGTACTAATGGGAAATGACATACACTGTAATACAACGGCCAATTAGTAATTATAAAGACTCTTTTTGGAGACCAAAGATGGTTTGCATATTTTTACCTCTGTTGAGTTAACATAAGATCTATGTTTGCGTGTATGTTTGTGCTTGTATTTTGTGTTTGCGCGTTGTAGTGTCTGTGCATACACTTGCAGTACCTATCTGTCTGTATGCATGGGTGTGTGTGTTTGTGCAAATGTGTATGACTTTACTTTATACAGGGTTAAATGTGCGAAGAAACTTCCCTGGAGAGTATGACTGGACAGAAAGGTTACAACCCTATAGCTTTTCCCCCAGTGACCTTTTGGCTCAGCATGTTGAGCCCTGCAGCGCTGTAAACACACAAAGGCCAAGCAAAACAACCAACAATAGAAGGAGACAGGAGAATAAACCGTGTATTTTTCTGGTAGGATCTTATCCGAGGCCTCTGTGTAGATTAAAGAGCATGCAGATCACTGTTCTTTCAGATTTGTTACATACTGTATCTCACATATAGCCAAGTGTGTTATGTCATGCAAATTTCTTCATAACATTTCGTACTGAAAGGATGATGTAGTAAACAATTGGATTACATTTCTCAATTTAACCCATACTAATAGCCACTCGACAACACATTTGGTAAATAGCTGAGGGATGGGGCTGGAAAGATTTAACCACAAAACAGTGTGTAGGCAGAGAGACAGACAGACCCCACCGCAGGAGTTCTTCTGTTTCAAGGCCTTCTGACTCGTATGGTGGTGTGCAGGTTTGTGTGTGTGGACGTGGCCTCAGAATAAATTATTAATGTAAATGGCAGTTGTTAGCAAGAGCAGCATAATCACAGGGGCTCTGTCTAATTGGGAAGTGGTTTTCACTCTCTACAACTACCTTGTTGCCAGCGGTGAGAAAACCAAGGAAATGTGGTGTGGGGCTGAGGGGAGGGGGGGGGGACAGGAACGCCTTGAGGATTCTTCCGTCTTTGACTAAATTAATTTAGAATAAAAAAGATCCACTAAAAGAAAAAAAAGAGGAAGAGTTTAATTTTCTATCTTGTGTTAAAAAGTAATCAGGGGAGAGATGAGAGATTGTTATGGATCCATCAATGGTGAGTAGTTTGATTACATTACTTGACCAAATATGTGACTGTAAATCTTAATGTTATTATATTTTATAAACATCCCACCTTTTTTCCTCGATGAACTGTCTCTGGGAAATTAAATAAACACCTCAGCAAAATGCACAGAGAGAAATAGCCAACCTGTGCCCATCATTAAAGCACTTTCATAATGGTTTTCCATAATGATAGGCTGTTGTATGTCGGTGTCTATTACAGAAAGGAACACACTGTATATGTGAAGGGTTATTCAGCAGTTTCATTTTACTACACGGAGAGTGATGCAGTATTCTTTTCCTGTGTCATTTTCTTAGCCTCCTCTTTTTGCCTGCTGCAGAATGTTCTCACTTCTATTCATAGTAAATTATTAAGAAGTGTTTTGATTCCCTGTATGATTGTGAATCTGGGCTGCAGCTCTCTTTCTCTCAGCAGCACAGTCACATTTGCTTGTTTGTCTTCCTCTCCGCAGTGTTTTCTCTGTCTGCTCTCTTGCTCTCTTACTTGGTACACATGCCCAGGCATGATTCTGCAAATCCTTTGCACAATGAGATTCTCACCTGTGTCTGCTGGTGGAACAAAGGGAGTTCAGAGAATGAATAGTGAAAAGTTATGCCTACCCCTCTTGCTGTACTATGCGCTGCTGGTTATTTCAGACAATCTGTATTCAGGTCAGGGTTGTGTTCACAGAAGAGAAGTAGAGAAGGAGGGAGGGATCTTTTCCCTTCACGTCATGCACCAGCAGCAAGGTCCAAATTGGCACAGGGGGATGGGCTGTCTCTCCTGGGAAAGAGATCCTGTCTTTCACTTTATTCCCTTATAGGAGAGCGCACCAGGGAGACACACAGACATATGCATGGACACACACACGGACACAAACATATTTTCATTACTTTTTGGTACTCCTATTTTTTTCATTCAAAATCCCCCCCCCCCCCAACTACTAAACTCTAACTTTAACATAACCAATAAGGCTATAAAAGCCTATTGAAAAGTCCTGACATTTTGCCATGTTTAATGTTTTCATGTCAAGACATTTTGGTGAAAATGTTGGTCTTGGAAAGGTAGGGAAACAAGTACACACACAAAACCACAAACACGTTGCCATTAAGTCAGGCATGACACGCCCACAGTCTGTGTCCTGGTACCACAAACAGGTAACCATTAAGTCAGGCATGACACGCCCACATTGCACGTCCTGGCACCACAAACACGTTGCCATTAAGTCAGGCCTGACACGCCCACAGTCTGTGTCCTGGCACCACAAACAGGTAACCATTAAGTCAGGCATGACACGCCCACAGTCTGTGTCCTGGCACCACAAACACGTTGCCATTAAGTCAGGCCTGACACGCCCACAGCCCACGTCCCGGCACCACAAACACGTTGCCATTAAGTCAGGCCTGACACGCCCACAGCCCACGTCCCGGCACCACAAACACGTTGCCATTAAGTCAGGCCTGACACGCCCACAGCCCACGTCCCGGCACCACAAACACGTTGCCATTAAGTCAGGCCTGACACGCCCACAGCCCACGTCCCGGCACCACAAACACGTTGCCATTAAGTCACGCCTGACACGCCCACAGCCCACGTCCCGCCACCAGTGCAAAGCCTGGAGATCAGTGTCTACTGGCCTATGAAAACAGCTGCTGGTAGATGAAACAATCATGCAATGTTACCATATTATCTGACTAACCTCACCTCAGCGGCTGTCTGCCTGATGCACCGCCCGAGACGTCAGTCAGTCACAGCGGGTGGAGGGAGCGGAGGGAGTCCGTGGATCTGGTCTCTCTTTTGTCTCTGATCTGTGGCAGAATATTAATGCAGTGAGTTGCTGTCTGAGGAGGATCAAAACACTCCGCAAAGAGAGGGGATCCTTATCTGAGTCCACAAGCGACTGGAGAGTTGTAGAGGTTTAAGAGTGTTGCTGACTGGGTGTGCTTTCTGAAAGGGAAGTGCAGGAACATGAGAGGACCTTAGCTGAGACACGCGTGCAGTGCACTCTGAAGTTGTCATTTGGGACACGTCCTAATTCTAGCACTACTCCAGCCCAGTTCTAGTATGTACTATATCACAGGCTGCGGTCGGAGAGTATGCTTATATTGTGCTGAGTATATGTCCCACGCAATTGCATGTTCGAGCCTTTACGGCTAGTAACGAAAATGTCCTCAGCATTCAAAACGGTGAACTTTCTGTTCATTTAAAGGGAGGACGCAACTCACAGAGAGACGTGGATGTTGTCGTTTTCCTTGTAACGTGGTTTTGGCACTTCAAAAGGACTAGGCCAAACAGCACCAGCGGCGGCCAGCGCTCTCTATCTCTCTCTCTAGCGCTCTCTATCTCTCCCCATCAATGTGCGGTGTTAACGGTGGCGCCACACCGGCCATCTTGAGAAAGGGATTTGAAAACGACTGAGGGACACAGATTATTGGAGGCGGTACTGTGAAGGAATCGACAGTGTAAGGACAAGGCTTTTGAATGAGCACCCAGAGAGACACAGAGTCCAGGGTGTTACCAGAAGGGTCGTTGTTCGTACCTAATACTGGGTGCTGCTGCTTGCCTACAGTTGGATGTTGGGTAATGTTCACCAAGCACGTGTTAGGCCATCATTCAGCTTGTTTCTGCTTGTAACTCCAGGGACAGCCCACCCTCCATGCTGGTCGCAGACATTCAGAAGTTCACTTTGTGGGGGCGATTTCCTCTTTTGGAAGGTGGCACTCCTCCATATATACTGGATAGTTAAATGCGCCCAGGGAGAATCTCTCTGTGATCCCGCCTGGTTCAGATCCTACGGACCCAGACAGGGATGTGCTCCGGTTGTGATGAGGGTGATTTTTATCAGGGTGTGGCGGCGTGCTGAGGAATGGACATCGCAGTATCAGAACCTGACCTGTTGGGCCCGCGCTGCTGCTGATGCTGAGGTGAGTCAGGGCCTGGAGGAGCAGTCACGCCTCAGTTTACCGCCTGTGTTGATCTGTTCCAGTGGGACGGCCTCCCCTCCTACCTGCCTACCCTCCTCCCCAGCGGGTTGTGGTTGGTGTGATCTCTCTGGCTTTTCTCCTCGTCTCTCCCATCCACCTGCCTCAGACACAGACAGAGGCCTCAATCACTCAGAATTCTGGAAACAACACCTGTTCTGACGTGTTACGAGTGCTGTGAAAAGTGAATGCATGTCAGAACTCTGCTTTTTCTGGTTGTGGCTGTGTGTGTGTGTTTGGGCAGGCGTGTGTGTGTTGTGTGCGTGTGTGTGTGTTTGTTTGTTTGGGCAGGCGTATGTGTGTGTATATGCGTAGGTGGATCTTATCTACAAGTAGCATCTTGTTGAAAGAGACAAATAGACATTTCTGACAGATGAGTCTCACATTAATGTTGCCTTCTCTCTTGACAAACACATGTATTGTATGTTATAGAGACTGCATGGGCGTCTATGCTAAGACAGACTGGCTGTTGAGACTGGCTAGATCAAGGGTGCCTTAACGTTTGTTCTAGTGGGGCCAACATACACAACATCTACTGTATATAGAATTGTAAAAGCTAAAAAAAAAATTGGGTTCATTAAACAATAGGTTGTTAGGAAACACTCGGCAAAAAAATCACACTACATTACAACCACATAACATGACACCTTATAACATTCTTCTTACCAAAATATATTTACTTTACAGTTGTAGCACAACAACTGTCACCAAGTTTATATTTTCCCAAGGCTAAGAACTTGAATATATTTCAAATGATTTGAATATGGTAAATGTGTGAAATGTGCATGAAGGAAAATATCAGGCAGAAGCACCTTTAGTCTTGTAGGGTATCTAAGCACCCTATTTTTAGGCATTGTTATAAGTAGTTTTTCTTCCGGTTCTATGTGCTGTGGTGTGGAGTGCACACTGAGTAAACACTTTTTTCAAAAGTCCTATTTTGCCTTTAGGTGAAGGTGCCTTTGTTTTTGTTCAGTTTTTAAAGTGAATTCCCCATCATTCTACAGTATGCCTACCATGGAGTGGTGAAAAACATTTGCTGTTTAAAAATTAATTTCCTGATATTCGGTATGCAGTACTTTGGCATGGAGTATACCTTTTTTATATATAAGTGAAAGTGAACAAAATATATTTAGGAAATTTTGTCTGCATATCTGCATTTCTAACTCATTTTTCAAGACTGAAAACATATAGACATTTAGACAACCACCCAAATGACCAAAATGACAGGATACTCTGAGATCAATAAAACTGAAACTAACCTAATGTGTGCATGATATCTCTCCCCTACTGCACACTAGCCTGCCATTTTGTACGAATTCCCTGGCGTTTTGTCAATAACATTTTCTTTTTTTGTGCCTAATTGGAGGCATTTTCTTTTGAAGTCTGAAATGGAGATGAGATGGGCATCTGGAAGCACCCTATACGCGAGAGAAATTGATTGCATGGTCTACTAAAGTGAAACCTTGTCCTTGTGTTCCTTTATATTTTGTTCACATTTGATGGTTTTTCATTGTTATTTTGAGCTGTAAGATTACTGAATTGCTAAGTGAGTGGCACAGATAGACATGTGAAAATGCCGACTGAGTAGGTAATTAACTGTTTACAATAACAACAGAGCAAAAGGTTCATCGTAAATAAATAAAATACACTGCAAATGATCACTTGTCATTACCTTGTGTGATGGTTTTTGGCTGTCAACTGTAAATTGTAAATTGTTTTTGGCTGTCAACTGTAAATTGTAAATTGTTTTTGGCTGTCGACTGTAACATCCTAATTAAGGAAAAAAAATACATTTAAAACATTAAAAAAAAAACTGGTCTTTGTGTGGAACCTTCTGGTGAGCCAAAGTAACCATTGTCAGAGCATTGTTGAATACATTTAATGAATGTTTACGTGTCAGTAGTGAACACAGTATGTCCTGCATGCCAGTAAAAAATATCTGCTGCTCACAGGAGACTTGCCCTGCGGAATGGATGACACTAATGGAAAGGAGATAGACTCTGAGTTGTAAATTACCCACTCCGAGTACATGCAGAATTAATGTAGATCCATGTGTCATATAGTAATGGAGGACAGTTTGGCCTGAGCATTACTGATGGAGAATCCTAAATAGTCCATGGCTATTGGTACTGTCTGTTTTTTCCCCTCCCAAGTACACTCCACAGCGCACTAAATAGGAAATAGAATGCCATTTGAAATTGAACCCAACTGTGCTAGACACACCAGATGAGAGTAGACAACATGTTGTGAGAGGAACAGACAACATGTTCTTTGAGGAGAATATTACAAAATAAATGTACTATAGCTTATGAAATATAAATCTAAGTCTCTTATATCTATATCTATCTATATATCTATATATCTACATGGGGATGGACATATATAGGTAAACTGCCTTTAAATCAGCAATGGGCAACTTTAATAGAGGGGCAGGGAAGCCACAGAAGAAGTGACTCGCGGGTCACTCAGATTCAGACACACATAAACGCATTCTCGGCTGGTAAAGCAAAATGTCTGCCAGCCAGCAAAACATCTTGTCAGCAAAGATACAAATAAAATGTTTTTACCAACATTATTTTATTAGACTGTTGGTATATATGTAGATATATGATTGAAGAGACATATAACAGCTTGATGATTTCAATAACAACATACTAATAATACATTAGATCTCAAGCCCCTTTCAAGAAACCCATGGACACTGCATAGCAAAAACAAGAAAAAAATGAAATCAAGGAAAGAAAAGATAACAAAACTATGAGGCGCCACTGAACCACACAGTTCATAAAAATTCTATGAAACCAAAACAGCTGGCTATTTACAATAAAGCACATTTCCTGATATTCTGTATATTTTCCCATGATGTTGCCATTTTAAAACACATGAAACTGTACTCAATAGAGCGAAGACAAAAATGTTCAGTTTAATAGCACATCTTTGCAATTGTACATATTTTGCCATGGACGTAAATACAGTGTTGCTCTCTTGCAATTGTATGTGTTCCCCGTGAAAAAAAACAAAAAACAGTTACTCAGCAAATGTTCAGCAGTACACATGTTTCCATGTTTAGGGGTGGATTCTTTTTTGACATGATGTCTGAGTGAGAGTGAATAAGAAACATTCTGGTTCACACTTGTTTACTGTTTAACTGCTCCGTGGTATATGAGGGTCCAGTCTGCTGTTTCCTCCTTGTTACACCAGCGTTTGGAAGCTGGGAGGGTAAGAGAGAGAGGAGAGGTTGTATCACATGTGTATGCTAGGCACATCGTACCTCTATTTTTACTCCAGCAAAAGCTGCTATTTTTAAAATGTGTGTCTTTGGGATAGGGGGAATAAAACAAGGCTGATGTAACAAGAGGACTGCGGTGGCTGGGTCTTAAGGTATTCTCCTAGCAAACACATTAGTTTACCTCAGAGAGGGATAAAAGACCCCTAGAGTGCTGCTACGCAAATCTCATAACCACACATTGAGACCCGGCTAGAGGACCCCTGGAGCTTACAACATGCACAAAACCACACGTTGAGACAAAGCTAGAGGACCCCTAGAGATTACAACATGCACAAAACCACACGTTGAGACCAGGCTAGAAGACACCTAGAGCTTAAAACATGCTCAAAACCACACGTTGAGACCACGCTAGAGGACCCCTAGAGATTAAAACATGCACAAAACCACACATTGAGACCACGCTAGAGGACCCCTAGAGATTAAAACATGCACAAAACCACACGTTGAGACAAAGCTAGAGGACCCCTAGAGATTACAACATGCACAAAACCACACGTTGAGACCAGGCTAGAAGACACCTAGAGCTTAAAACATGCTCAAAACCACACGTTGAGACCACGCTAGAGGACCCCTAGAGATTACAACATGCATACAACCACACATTGAGACAAAGCTAGAGGACCCCTAGAGATTACAACATGCATACAACCACACATTGAGACAAAGCTAGAGGACCCCTAGAGATTACAACATGCACAAAACCACACGTTGAGACCAGGCTAGAGGACCCCTAGAGATTACAACATGCACAAAACCACACGTTGAGACCAGGCTAGAGGACCCCTAGAGATTAAAACATGCACAAAACCACACGTTGAGACCAGGCTAGAGGACCCCTAGAGATTACAACATGCACAAAACCACACGTTGAGACCAGGCTAGAGGACCCCTAGAGATTAAAACATGCACACAACCACATGTTGAGACCAGGCTAGAAGTCCCCTAGAGATTACAAAATGCACAAAACCACACGTAGAGACCATTACTATATATAGTGTCACCTCTTGTTACGACAGACCTGCTACTGTATGCCAGTGGAATCCAATGCCCTCTCTCCTTCATTTGGAGCATGTACACCTGTTTGTTGTTAGTACCCTCACCTGTGTTCCTGATCACTGTCCCTATTTAAGTTTCTCCTTCCCTATTGAATTTTGTCAGCCATTCTTTTGGATTCTGATCCCTTTTGTAATGATGTACTGTTCTTGTTTTGTTTGGTCTTTGTTATTCTTATTAGAAGTCGTCCATTCTCCCTGCGCCTGTGTCTTGTCTCCTTGTTGAAAGGTTACACAGTGGGTGGGGAGCATGTAAGATAATGGGATATGAGCAACGACATGGACATACAGTAGTTGATTTTACAGCTACTGTATTTCTAGAGTAACATTTTACAGTTTTAGTATGAAATATGTAGATGCATGTAGATTAAAAATGTTTGATTGCAGTATTGTGCAGCTATTTAGTAGATAGTTTGGAGGTGGCATGAAGTGGTGAGCATAGTCTAGGTGGTTTCTATAGGACAGATGGCCACTTGCTGAGGGGCCAAAGCACTGGGAAATAAACTGTTCAGGTGGTGGGATTTTTTTGGTCATGATTGACCTGGCAACCTGCCTGGGAGGATTTTTGAAACAGTGAGTAGGGGAGGGATGGGTCAGCAATGATCATTCCTGCCCACTTCCCAGCCCTGCTGTCATGTAGTACCAAGATGGAGGGCATGAGGCAGATGATTGGCCTTCCTGCAGACCATATAATGCACAGAGCCCCTCTGAAGCTGAACATGCTTTGTTTTCTGCAGCGAGGGGTGTGCTATGTAGACGGGATGTTGTCCTTCCTGAGACCGAGGGAGATGATGATCCCTAGGAATTTTAATAAGCTGGAGTAACAGCTGAGCCCTCAATATTATGGGGGAGGGGCAGGGGTGGCGTTTCCTGAGGTATTACTGCACCCGGCCACTAGACCAATATACCTAGAAACTAAATATATTCACCAATGCAGCACACCAGTGGCAGGTTTAAAAGCCCACAAAAGTGCTAGCTTGTGTCCACTGAATGTAACTTGACATCAAGTCCACATTGCAGCAGATCCGGGCAGGGCTCAATGTGTTGTCCCTGGGACGAAGTGGAAGCAAAAAACCGGTCATGGATTATTTACTCTTATCCAAACTCATTATTTTCTTACACTGTGATGCACCTGGTTCCAAACGCAGCTTTTGGCGGGACTGACTTCATAACCAAAATTATCCTTTTTAGTGTTAAGGATAATACATGTTTATAAATCCTATCGGTATCACATACATTGCAATGTTTTACACTGGTTTCTGAAACAGTCTCTCTTTAGAAAGTAAAGGACTCCATACTATTGTAGTCGGAGCGGGTTGAGTTCTAGACAGCATAGCAACACAATACTACTAATTATTGGCTCCAGATACATGTAAACACAGGCTCTGTACTCCAATTTACTTTGACCTCTAGCGTTATCATAAAATTCACAGAAGACTAAAGACTAGAGGTTGCTCAGGCCTACTTGTTTCAGAATATGAAGTATCTGTCTCCTCACAATATCTCAAGGTCTGACCATTGGAATGTTAGGAAAGCATTTGTGTGTCCATGTTGGGTGTATATCTGAATCACCTGTCCTCTGATGGGTACTTTGATGCTATCTAAATGGATGTATGATCTCTGTGGAGATGTGTATCTGTTCAGGGTGAACTCTCAGCTACTGTTTGAAATAGTTTCACCAGCCTTAGACATTTAACCCTCTCATGTTTTAACGAGCAGATCACTCAGGGACAGGACCCCTGTTTTTTTTTTGTCTGATTGGATATCTTAGTTCTGGTGGGATATGGTTGGTGAAGAATTGCATTTTGAATGTAAACAGGGGAAATGTTTTAAATGGACTAAAATGGCTGTGTTCTCTTGTTCTTGTCCCCGATTCACTGTATTATTCTCCACTCATTTCCTAGGCCTCTTTAGGCTGCAGGCCTAGTTTTAATCTCTTTGTTCCTGCTTTTTTTTTGGAATGGTAAGAGTAAGGACTAGACTAACAATGCCTTGTTAATGTTATTACTGTCTTGTAATTTAAGCCATGTGCGTTGTATAAGTACTTATTCAATTACAATGTGAAGTAAATATATTTGCCTATATGATTCCATTCTCAGACTCATTGTTGCCCTCGGCTCACTGATTCAAATTGCTTGCTTGAATCTCTCCTGTCCCTCGTTTATCTTCATGGAGTCAGATCGCTCTTTATTGACTTTGTTCAAACATTAGCACAATATTATACGGGTCACATATGCGGTAAACACCCATATGAAGTGCTACTGCATTACGTACCTAAAGGCCTGCAGTCAGGTCTATCCCCCTCAGACCACTTCTCTCTGATGACTCACCCATGCTGTAGAAGGGTGCGCCCATTTTGCACCTTGTTCCTAATCTCTAGAGGACGGACGACGTAAACATAAATGCTATTGTAGATCTGTCATGATATAATGGATGTGTGAGATAACAAGATACATTAGTTCTGGTTCGTTGGATAAATCAAGATTTTGCCCAGTGCAAGGCGATTCAAAGAAATGGGCTTTCTAGGTAGGCTGCTTATACCAGAGAAGTGTGTGTGTGTGTGTGTGTGTGTGTGTGAAACAGAAACATCTTTCATTAGGGCCTAATTTGAGCATATTCAAAAATGGATTCATCTTGATTAACTACATAATTCCATCCATCTGATTACAATTCACCCTTTCAGTGGTTTGACAGTCCTGGATGTTACCAAGTACGGGGGTCCTCTGAAGCTGCAAGTTCATCTGGATAATTCTGATTTAATAATAATGACATGCAAACAGTCAGACTCCTTAATACAATGCCCCTTAGAGGTCATGGTGGAGGAAGTTTGATGGAGACATTCTCAGGTTTTGTGTTTATCCCCTCAGTTTGTTGTATTCGTGCTCTCAATTGTGTTCATCCATCAGACCCCCCTGCAGATTCATGTGCATGTCCTTCTCATAGGTTGATGTACTTCAATCTTGGCAAGTGCATCAATTGTCCTCTCAACCCTGCCTGCCAGGGTTTAACCCCTGTTGAATAAACTGAGGGTCATTTGTCCAGTAAAAAATGATGCGGTCAGATTGCTTAAGGGCCCGTGGGTGTTTATGATTGTTTAATTGTGTGTTTGATTCGAGGCATACACATTTATTGTGCATTATTTCCATTCCCTGCCCTAGGCAGGTGGACATTTGCTTGTTAAAGCTGTGTAGCATTAACCAGGCACAGACAGATGGTTTTGAAACCTCTCTGGCTCATTATTTACTGAATCTGATAGCTATTTGCTTTTTTTTTGTGGTTGACAGTTTGTTCACCTGGTTATAAGCTTCTTGCCAATAATATACCATAGTTAGCAAAAAAATCATGAACAGCTAAGCAAACGAAGAAGAGCCTGACCGAATTCCTGCCTATATAATGCCAGGATGAGAGCACTATTTAGTTTACTTTGATGCTTAAATGGTGAAGAACACTGACCTTTCGGTTGCTTATTTCCAATTACAGTGTCCCTGGGGAATGTGCCCTGAAATTCCTCCATTTAAACATTACTTTGTCCTGTCTAAATGCGGGCTATTCTATAGATACTTGGATTCAGTATGTTTTAGCTTTGTTAAGTATTCTTTTATATACTGCATACTGTATATTCACACACTGATATGTGGCACAACCAAGAAATGGACCCTGGCTGTAGGGGAGGCCTCAGCACAGCTGTGCAGCTATGCAGTGTATCCTAGAACCTTGTCCTGTGCCTCCGTTTCCCACAAATAGCGGCAGTCAAGGTTTAAGGGATAGTGTCCATCCTTTTCCTCTATAAACCACAGTGACAAAACCTACGGGGAGATATTTTCTAAAAGTAACAGCTTCTGGAAAGCAAATAATTAAATTGAGAAACGAAACAATAAGTTACGTGTGACTACGCTGAAGTAATAAAGAGTTTTTCTAATTGCTTTAGAAATCAATACAACACTGTTGTTTTCACCCACAGTGTCAAGCAAGGCCATATGCAATAACTAG
Source organism: Esox lucius (assembly GCF_011004845.1). NCBI lineage: Eukaryota > Metazoa > Chordata > Actinopteri > Esociformes > Esocidae > Esox > Esox lucius. The sequence goes on from NC_047569.1 coordinate 22,248,818, forward strand.
AGCAACAGAAAGGGAATAATTGTCCCCCTAGACATCACTGCCAGGTCCAACCAGGGTTCCTGGCTGACCCTGGACAGGACCCCCTCCATCCTGTTTCTCTGTGGGAGGCAGTGAGTGGAGCAGATGGGTGGAGCGTTAGCCAAGTCTGTGTCTGACAGTCACAGTGGGGTACGGCTTCACAGCACTTTGGAGGAGGCGAGGAGGGGAGGGAAAGGGTGTCAGCCAAGCCGGCAACACCCAGGCAATCCTTGAGGAGGGAGGAGAGAGTGAGAGGCCGCGGGTATTCCAATGCTGAGTGGTTTCCTCTGACTTGTCCTCCAGTTTCAGCTGAAGCCCCGGTGGCTGAGCCAAATGCTGTGTGTTTCATGTCTAGCGGTGGTGTTGTGGTGTTAGAGAGACAGACGTCTTACAGCACAGAAGAGTGGGTCTCATCCTGTCGTGGCAGACTTGCCGTGCCAGTGAGATCCAACGCCCTCTCTCGTTCGTTTGGATCATGGACACTTATTTTGTTGTTTATCGCCCTCATCGGATTCCCTAATCGCTTTTCCTATTTAAGTTTGTCCTTTTCAGTCTTTGTTTGGCGTGTGCCTTCTGTTTGTGTCCTGCCGTGTTTCAATGTGATAGAGAGCCTATCACTTCATTTTCAGTGTCCCAAAAGTGTGACTGTAGATGCGCTATAGATTATCTACTGACTATCCGTGCCATTTAATTAGCTAACCTTAACTATATCCTAACCTCAACCCTTACAATAAACATTATCTTAAACATAAACCTAACCATAGCAAGTACTTGCCTATGAACCGATAGTTTGTTGAACATTTGTTGGTAGTATTACTGAGTTTTGGAAATTGGAACTCTCAAAATAAAGTATAACTGAAGAGGGACACACCCACTCACTAGACTCATGGAGTTCTCCCAGGAGCTCCCATGGGTCACCCAGTGTAGACATTCAGGATGTCCATGCCTATCATTCCATTCAGTTCAGTGAACTACGGTCACGGCTTCATAAGGAGGAACGTACTGTGATTGAGAGCTATATGCTCCAAGACAGCAGATGCTGAGACAAGGCCAAGCCAGTGGGAGGTAATGGAATAACTGCCTCTCAGCTCACCTGACACCTGTAAGGACTGGCAGGGGTGATGAAAACATGTTCTGCCACTCTAGTCTTCACAAACAGTCGCTGCTGAGTCGATAGATAGAAAACAAAACACATGTAGACTAACGCAAACACCAACATACAGTACATGTATGTGTAAAAGTCAGGTTCACATTAGAAATAGAAAGATTAATGGGGATAAAAGAAATGAAAAGACACAAGTGAAGCTGAAAACATAAAATGACACGTAATCAAAGCATGCACTTCGAACAAGCAATGATTATTTGTTAGCTTCTTTTAATCTGTTTACTTAAAACTAGCACTATTAAAATGATTTGCCTCCATAACCAAAGGCAGTTCTCTTAACATTCTCCTTTCGCATTTGACAGCTCTGCCTCCCCCTTGCCCCCCCCCACCCCCCAGTCTCTCTACTGTCTGTTTGTTGCTTGTTTCATACCAATGTCCCCAGCAACCAAGTTTAGTGCCTGGTCTGAAATAACGTACGTGGAACTCTAAGGGTTTGTGATGGCAGCATGGCATACGGCTTGGCAGGAAAACAATCATTTATCTGGCAATCAAAGGTAATCAGTTGGGTGGACTGGACAGAACAACAGAACATGATTGCAAGACTTGACCTGAGGGCCCATCATGCCAATGCTTTTCAGCAGGGCCATTATTCTGCCTTTGTTTATGAATACTACTGCTATTATTGTGGCAAAGCCTATTAGGCTTTCCTGTTCCGGAGCCGTTTATAGACAGAATAACATGGACTCGTAGTTATTGTTTCTACCACTTAGACTTGAGATGAGTCACTTCTGTAGCCAAAGGGGTGCTGACACCTGCTGAGGCTGTTGACTGGCTGAACTTCCCGTTGTTCATTGGGTGGTATGGAGGATTGGCTTGGCGAACGGGAGGTGTAGAAATAGTGACAGTAGTGAGAAAAGGGTGAAAAGAAAACCAGGGAGTTGTTGGCACCATTTAATCAGCTGAGAGTTTTTATCCTAATCTGTGGGCCCACCTGATCAATGACTGAGCAGTCCCTGTCTGTGACAACTACACACACACACACACACAGACTGACACACATACACTTACTTACTTACTTACTTACTTTCTTTCTGCAATCAATCCCATTCATAAGACGTTGAAGTATTAGTGGCCTAACACACGTATTCCATAAATCTCTCTGTGTCTGTCTGTCATACCAGTTAAAACATATCCTGGTGGGAACACACCCCCCGCCTGCTGCATCAGCTTCACCCCCAAATGAAGCTGGCAGCTTCTGGATCCTTCCAGAGGCAGCCAGCATGGTCGGCCCCGCCTCCCCGCACAGCTACATCCACGGGGACCTTGTCGTGGGAGGTGCTTAATGGCACCTAAAAAAGCTTCTCAGGGAATAAGTTCAAGAGAGAGGTGGAATTGACACCTGGTCCCCATTCAGGCTAACCAGGGTAACCATGAACAGGGCGACAGATTGGAAAAGGCGAACAATATGCAGCACACCATGTTGCCCTTAATAACACAGTTCCACAGCACCACTACAGAGGAGGACGACAGCCAGGGGAGGAAGGGAGTGGACACCCCATAGGTATCGACCGAGACTCCGCATTCCTCCCAAACCGCCCAGGGGATTAAGCCCTGAAGACATCGCCGAAACCCTTTGAGTGCCGTATATCTTTTACTTATGCGGTTCCCTTTACCACATCCTCTACTCCCTTCACTTATGTTAATAAAACACCCTCCCTACAGGGCCCTAAACACTTGTCCTCTGTCCTCTCCCTGTTACTATATATTTCAACCAGTCTATAATAAAACACCCTCCCTATAGGGCCCTAAACACTTGTCCTCTGTCCTCTCCCTGTTACTATATATTTCAACCAGTCTATAATAAAACACCCTCCCTACAGGGCCCTAAACACTTGTCCTCTGTCCTCTCCCTGTTACTATATATTTCAACCAGTCTATAATAAAACACCCTCCCTACAGGGCCCTAAACACTTATCCTGTCTCCTCTCCCTGTTACTATATATAACAACCAGTCTATAACACATCACAACTTTCCTTTACAAAGTCATGTATGTATTGTTATTGTCCTCATTTGCTGTGACACCAGGAACGATGCCTCTCTGCCCCTCCTCTTCCTCACCCCCAGCCGTTTCTCTGCACCCAGCCATGTAAGTGCAGTTTTAGGAAATGGAAAAGAAAACCAATTAATTTCAAGGGGAAAAATACAGGCACTCACCATTCTTGATCTGTGTCCAAATGATTGAATAAATCTGGCAACAAGAAGCTCCCCCAAAGAGCTGACCTCAGGACACAGGTACTCTGCAACACACCAAACCTTTTTCCACCCACCATAATGAAGCTGGAGTTGCTTTCAGTCTTTTTAATGGCAGCTCCGTCATACCCAGTGACATGCAACAGTTTGCCAGAGGTGCAGGCTCTCTGCGTCTGTCTTTGCAAGATAAAAGCTCTGCTCAGAAAGGAGTAAATATGCCACTATACTAGGAAAATTACCTTTTAGGACAATTTCAGAAATATAGAATGTATCGTAATGTTCTGGCTGTCATTTCATGCATGTGCTATTAAATAGGGTTATTTGCTTCCGGTTGTGGTTGTATCACCATGGTGGATTTGTTTCATGTTGCGTATATTCTTAAAGAATTGTTAAAGTTCAGGATTTTGGCAATTGGCTATTTCCCAAGAGACAAATTAACTTGCACGTACCCAATTTATGTGTTTGAGTCTAGTAGGAACTTGTATCGCTGCAGTTCATGGAAGTCTATAGGATCTGCTAACGCATGCCCACTGTATATCAATCTCCTCTAAACTGCATAAAATAAAATGGTATTCTCAAGTTCATCTGACTTCTGGGGTGCTTTATCGCCTAAATTCCGACCCGTCCTTTCAATTCCTGTTTGGCACATAATATCTGTAAAATGTTTAGTGTATATTTGAAGCATAATCATCATTAGCAGAAGTGCTCTCAGTGAGACACTTTGTCCAGAGGCAGTGCCAGAAGACCATACTCCTTGGTTGCATACTGTGAAACCCACTCAGGCTGGCAGAAATAGGAACGGATAAGGTAGCTAAACCCTTTGTTCTGGGTGTAGGTTTGAGAGAGACTGGAAGCCTTGGTTGCCCTGTACCATGTAGGTGTGCCTTGGTTGTGCTTCAGAGCCAGAGTTGTGCGGTGCAGCTCCCTCTCCATTCTTCTCCCGCTCTGCGCTCTCTCTCCCCTTTCCCCTCCACAGCCCTGCTATTAATAGTAGAGCGTATAGCCTTCAGAGGACCGACACAGGGGAGACGAGAGGGAAGAGAGGGAGAGCAGCAGAAACAAGGGAAAGAGGCAGCATTAGAGGGGATGAAAGGAAGGAGGAAGAGGGAGATGAAACAGGAAAGGAGAAAAAGGGAGTGGCTAAGAGAGAGGAAGGGAGATGATGTGATGGAGGAGAGACTGGAGAGAGACATAGCAGTACAGAGAGCCAGAGAGAAAATAGGAGAGGTTTTGGGTTAAACGGCAGTGTTGTGTGTGTTTGTTTTGGGGTGTTGCGTGTGGTTTGTGTTTGTGTACTAAAGCAACGATTGAATCTCACTAAGGCTGAGGCGGGTTAGAAAGAACTCAAAACCTCAAGGTCATTAATTTACTCCAGCCAGCGAGTCAACCAGTCTTCATCTCAGAGTCAGATTCATTCCTTTCCTCCACACGGTACAAAGCAACACCCCACCAATCACAAAAACACCACACCAATCACAACAACAACCCACAAATCACCCCACCAATCACAACAACACTCCACTGGTCACCCCTCTAATCATAACAACACCCAACTAATCACCCCACCAATCACAACAACACCCCACCAATCACAACAGCACTCCACTGGTTACCCCTCTAATCACAACAACACCCCACCAATCACAACAACGCCGCACCAATCACAACACCACCCCACGAATCACCCTACCAATCACAACAAAACCCACCAATCACAACAACACCCCACGAATCACCCTACCAATCACAACAAAACCCACCAATCACAACAACACCCCATCAATCACCCCACCAATCACAACAACACCCCATCAATCACCCCACCAATCACAACAACACTCCACCGGTCACCCCTCCTATCACAACAACACCGCACCAATCACAACAACATCCCACCAATCACAACAACACTCCACCAATAGCAGCAACACCTGTTTAGGTGGTTTAGGAAATCTTTACCATGTCAACTTTATTTGTTTTCAATTAATGTATATAGCTGGGAGTCCCATTTCAAACAGAGGTTACAATGTACTGTAAGCTAGCTACTTGGTAAAACCTCCTTTACTATTTTATATGCCATTTTAAAGTACCCTTTAAAGGCAATTAAGGTAATTGAATAGCCTGTTGTTTGATAACTTGTAAAAGCATTCCTAGCCCTTATCAAAGCCAGTAAGAATATATGTTTTTAATCCAATTAAGTTGCTGATAAAGTCACCTGGCTATGAAGGAGCTTGGGGGGGTGTTGTATGATGTGGAGGAGCAAAGCCGAGGCTGAGCCTCTTATGAAGCTGGCACTCTTATGGTTAGTATGACCCCAGAGACATTCCTGCAGGACCAATGCCTCCCACTGAGACATAATTACAACACTTATCTGATTCTATATTAAAAGGCTTTGATACACTTAGCAAACTGAAATGTGTTATTACTTCAGAGTTTTTAGGAGGAAACAAGCAGTTCAGAGTTAAAAACGATGACTGGTTGTGATTCTGTCGTTGTGCCCCAACATGGTCCAAGGGCAATTCATATTATTCTGTAGGTAATTCTGGAAATATTACAGTAAAGTCCAATTCGTGAATATGGCCTTTGCTCATCGCAACAACTTCAGAGCAGGCTTGGGAGAGTTCAAGATGTGTCCTCTGATGTACATCTTGCCAAGCTGTTGAGCTTCTTATCACATTGCTTGCTAAGCCAGGAACTTGCTGGCACCCAACCTACCACAACATCTCGCTAAAGCCAAACAAAGCAGCCCTGCCCAACATCCACCCATTCTCCCTTAGGTGGCACTGTGCAAATGTCTGCCTCTCTCTGCTGGAGCACCAGTCACTGTTTGTATGCCACCACCAGGATTCAAACATGTGGTCGCAGTAATGCGGCTATACTGTGATGATCTATGATTTTGATAGCCAAAGTTTTCTAAATACCATCTGCAACCACTGATATTGGTGTATTTGTTACACCTTAAACATTCAGACACTTCCATTTGGATGAAATAAGTGTCATATTGCAAATGCAATTACATTTGTTTCTTCACTTTTCTCATTAACCCTTTGGAGCTAATGTCACACAAGTGCCTTGTGTGTACCAGTGAGCTATGTTAGCTACATATTGTATATGTACAGAATAAATACGGTATATGTACACTGATGAGCCAAAACTATATGACCACTCACAGGTGAAGCGAATAACGTTATATCCTCTCTTAACAAGGGCACATGTCAAGGTCTGGGTAGATTAGATAGTAAGCAAACAATCGGTTCTGGTAGTCAACGTGTTGAATGTCAAGGGCAAAAAATCCGACGACTGGGGCAAACATTTCAGAAATGGCAAGGCCTGTGGGGTGCTCCCGGTCAGCAGTGGTGAATACCTACTGACAGTGGTCTGAGGAGGGACAAACCACTAACTGGAGACAGGGTGTTGGGTGCCCAAGGCTCATTGATGCGCGAGGGCATTGAAGGCTATCCCGTCTGTTCCGAACTGACAGAATATACACTGTGGCACAAGTCACAGAAAATGGTTAAGGGAGGAATGTGTCACAACACACAGTGCATTGCACACTGCTGCGTATTGGGCTGCATAGCCACAGACCGGTCAGAGTGCCCATGATGACCCCTGTCCACTGTTGAAAGGGCATGCAAGCATCAGAGCTGGTCTAGTGAGTCCCCTTTTCTTTTACATCACTTGGACGGCCATGTATGTGTGCTCTGTTTACCTGGGGAAGTGATGGCACCAGGATGCATTGTGGGAAGACGACAAGTCAGTGGAGGGAGTGTGATTCTCTAGGCAATGTTTTGCTGGAAAACACTGGGTCTAGGCATGCATGTGGAGGTCAGTTTGACATGTGCCATCTACCTAAACATTGTGGCAGACCAGGTACACCCCTTCATGGCAATGGTATTGGCCTCTTTCAGCAGGAAAATATGCCCTGCTACACTGCACACATTGTTCAGGAATGGTTTGAGGAACCATATGAAGAGTTCAAAGTGTTGCTTTGGTCTCCAAAATCCCCAGATCTCAATCCGATTGAGCATCTGTGGGATGCACTGGACCAACATGTCCAATCCACAGTGGCTCCACCACCCAAATTACAGGACTTGAAGGATCTGCTGCTAATCTCTTGGTACCAGATACCACAGGACATTTGCAGGGGTCTTGTGGAGGCATGTGGAGGACAAAGAACATAATAGGCAGGTGGTCATAAGGTTTTTGCTCATCAGTGTGTTATAATGAGAGCGGGATAGACAGGGTGAACAATATGAGCATCCAGGACCCTGGATGTATCTAAAGTGGTTTGGGAGGAGGTGAAAGAGAAATCAAAAACAGGAGACAGAGTGTTTTGTTGCTAGGCAAAATTGTTTCCTGGACAGCTTCCTGGTGGGGGTCTTCTGGCTGCCTTTCTCCCACCTTGGCTCCTGGGTCACTGGGGTAGCCGTGGTCAGGGCAGCATGGCTCTGTCTTCTCCCCTTTCTGCCTTCTGGAGCCTCCTCGGCTTCCTCTCCAGCTCCTTTAACTGCTCCTATTGCATGTCCTTTCTCTTCTTTTGTTATTTTGTCTTCTCCCCAGCCCTGCTTCATACCTTCCCAGATGAGATCTCCATGATATCCTGTTGTGGGGCTGCCCCTGCTGGCTGCCCCAAGGATGTTCCAGAACTTACCGGCCTGCTCATGGGGGATGCCACACTGATGAAACAGACAGGGGCACGTGCCCATCACATATATACAGTGGGGAGAAGTATTTGATACACTGCCGATTTTGCAGGTTTTCCTACTTACAAAGCATGTAGAGGTCTGTCATTTTTATCATAGGTACACTTCAACTGTGAGAGATGAAATCTAAAACAAAAATCCAGAACATCATATTGTATGATTTTTAAATAATTAATTAGCATTTTATTGCATGACGTAAGTATTTGATCACCTACCAACCAGTAAGAATTCCGGCTCTCACAGACCTGTTAGCTTTTCTTTAAGAAGCCCTCCTGTTCTCTATTTATTACCTCTATTAACTGCACCTGTTTGAACTGATTACCTGTATAAAAGACACCTGTCCACAGACTCAATCAAACAGACTCCAACCTCTCCACAATGGTCAAGACCAGAGAGCTGTGTAAGGACATCAGGGATAAAATTGTAGACCTGCACAAGACTGGGATGGGCTACAGGACAATAGGCAAGCAGCTTGGTGAGAAGGCAACAACTGTTGGCGCAATTATTAGAAAATGGAAGAAGTTCAATTTCGGTCAATTTCCCTCGGTCTGGGGCTCCATGCAAGATCTCACCTCGTGGGGCATCAATGATCATGAGGAAGATGAAGGATCAGCCCAGAACTAAACGGCAGGACCTGGTCAATGACCTAAAGAGAGCTGGGTCCACAGTCTCAAAGAAAACCATTAGTAACACACTACGCCGTCATGGATTAAAATCTTGCAGCGCACGCAAAGGTCCCCCTGCTCAAGCCAGCGCATGTCCAGGCCCATCTGAAGTTTGCCAATGACCATCTGGATGATCCAGAGGAGGAATGGGATAAGGTCATGTGGTCTGATGAGACAAAAATAGAACTTTTTGGTCTAAACTCCACTCGCTGTGTTTGGAGGAAGAAGAAGGATGAGTACAACCCAAAGAACACCATCCCAACCTGAAGCATTGAAACAACATTCTTTGGGGATGCTTTTCTGCAAAGGGGACAGGACGACTGCACCATATTGAGGGGAGGATGGATGGGGCCATGTATCGTGAGATCTTGGCCAACAACCTCCTTCCCTCAGTAAGAGCATTGAAGATAGGTCGTGGCTGGTTCTTCCAGCATGACAACGACCCAAAACACACAGCCAGGGCAACTAAGGAGTGGCTCCGTAAGAAGCATCTCAAGGTCCTGGAATGGCCTAGCCAGTCTCCAGACCTGAACCCAATAGAAAATCTTTGGAGGGAGTTGAAAGTCCGTATTTCCAAGCGACAGCCCCGAAACCTGAAGGATCTGGAGAAGTCTGTATGGAGGAGTGGGCCAAAATCCCTGCTGCAGTGTGTGCAAACCTGGTCAAGAACTACAGGAAACGTATGATCTCTGTAATTGCAAACAAAGGTTTCTGTACCAAATATCAAGTTCTGCTTTTCTGATGTATCAAATACTTATGTCATGCAATACAATGCAAATTAATCATCATACAATGTGATTTTCTGGATTTTTGAAGAGTTGAAGAGTACCTATGAAAAAATTACAGACTCCAACAGGCTTTGTAAGTGGGAAAACCTGTAAAATCGGCAGTGTATCAAAGACTCTCTCTCTCTCTATATATATACAGTATCTCACAAAAGTGAGTACACCCCTCAAATTTTTTTAATATTTGATTATATCTTTTCATGTGACAGCAATGAAGAAATGACACTTTGCTACAATGTAAAGTATTGAGTGTAGAGCTTGTATAACAGTGTAAATTTGCTGTCCCCTCAAAATAAGACAACACACAACCATTAATGTCTAAACCCCTGGCAACAAAAGTGAGTACACCCCTAAGTGAAAATGTCCACATTGGGCCCAATGTGTCAATATTTTCCAGCACTGCCTTAACCCTCTTGGGCATGGAGTTCACCAGACCTTCAAAGTTCCTACTGTAGTCCTCTTCCACTCCTCCATGACGACATCACGGAGGTGGTGGATGTTACAGACCTTGCGCTCCTCCACCTTCTGTTTGAGGATGCCCCACAGATGCTCAATAGAATTTAGGTCTGGAGACATGCTTGGCCAGTCCATCACCTTTACACTCAGCTTCTTTAGCGAGGCAGTGGTCATCTTGGAGTTGTGTTTGGGGTCGTTATCATGTTGGAATACTGCCCTGCGGCCCAGTCTCCCAAGGGAGGGGATTATGCTCTGCTTCAGTATGTCGCAGTACATGTTGGCATTCATGGTTCCCTCAATGAACTGTAGCTCCCCAGTACCGGCAGCACTCATGCAGCCCCAGACAATGACACTCCCACCACCATTCTTGACTGTAGGCAAGACACACTTGTCTTTGTACTCCTCACCTGGTTGCCGCCATACACACTTGACACCACCTGAACCAAATAAGTTTATCTTGGTCTCATCAGACCACAGGACATGGTTCCAGTAATCCATGTCCTTAGTCTGCTTGTCTTCAGCAAACTGTTTGCAGGCTTTCTTGTGCATCATCTTTAGAAGAGGCTTCCTTCTGGGATGACAGCTATGCAGACCAATTTGATGCAGTGTGCGGCGTATGGTCTGAGCACTGACAGGCTGACCCCTCACCCCTTCAGCCTCTGCAGTAATGCTGGCAGAACTCATAGGTCTATTTCCCAAGGACAACCTCTGGATATGACGCTGAGCATGTGCACTCAACTTCTTTGGTCGACCATGGCGAGGCCTGTTCTGAGTGGAACCTGTCCTGCTAAACCACTGTATGGTCTTGGCCACCGTGCTGCAGCTCAGTTTCAGGGTATTTGCAATCTTCTTATAGCCTAGGCCATCTTTATGTAGAGCAACAATCCTCAGAGAGTTATTTGCCATGAGGTGCCATGTTGAACTTTCAGTGACCAGTGTGAGGAAGTGTGAGAGCGATGAAACCAAATTTAACACACCTGCTCCCCATTCACACCTGAGACCTTCCTGGTGTCATGTGACTGGTAATACTAACCAGTCACATGACACCAGGAAGGGGAAATGGTTAATTGGGCCCAATTTTGACATTTTCACTTGGGGGTGTACTCCCTTTTGTTGCCAGTGGTTTAGACATTAATGGCTGTGTGTTGAGTTATTTTCAGGGGACAGCAAATTTACACTATGACAAGCTGTACACTCCCTACTTTACATTGTAGCAAAGTGTCATTTCTTCCGTGTTGTCACATGAACAGATATAATAAAATATTTACAAAAATGTTAGGGGTGTACTCACTTTTGTGAGATACTGTATATGTGGCCTTCTGCATGCGTTATTGGACAGAAAAGTGGAAAAGAGCAGTACTACAGATCCGATTTAAACCCATAATGCAACAGTACATGTGCGCCAGAGGAAGCGGCTTAGTCCTTTTGCATAAAGTCTTAGTGGTGATTTATTGATCAAACTCTTACGTGAATTAAAGGGCTCTGTACATTGCTGTGATTACAACATCCAATTTACTTGTGGCCTGTAGTCGAATGTCAGAAATTCAAATTAGATAGAAGCGTTTATTTTATAAATATAATTATAAATGTTATTGTATTGGATAATTTGTCCCATCAGCTCGGCTAGGAGAGCAGGGCACTTACAGGGTTGTGAGTTTGGTTCCCACAGGGGACAGTACAATTGTTGTATGTTAACTTGAAAGCACCCATTACACTAAGTCGGTCTCAATAATCGAGTCTGCTAAATGATTTAAACGGAAAGGGGTTGAAAACATGATGTGAGTTATTGGCCACATCACACAGCTGTAGACAAAACATTTTATGGAAACACTGTTGATTACTCCATAATTCCTGAATGCTGATTGGCTGATTGCCAGGTTATATGTAAGCAGTAATGCAGAAAGGGGTGTGGCATATGGTCAATATTACACAGCTATGAGTTGTTGTTACAGTATGCAGACCCCATTGCGCTTTATACCCACGGGTATGACATCACTTTTTCTTGCTGGGTTTGTAACCGGTTAATAAGGCGTCTCAGGGGTGTCTGTTATATTGCCAAAGTATCACCGCCAAGCTCTGTGTCCAGGTACTCCAAGACATGTGTGGTATGTTGGTAATATACCACACCTCCTCATGCTTTATTGCTTACATATATTGTAATAGTGCTGCGTGACTTCCTGTTACGCTGCTGTGCAGTGTGATGAGTCCTCATTTACAGACCTTGAAATGCCTTTGCGCCTTGCTGTTGGAAAGCCTTTTGCACCTTGCTGTTAGAAAGCCTTTGCTGCAGTAGAACATGCTCTTGTTTTATAAGCAATGTGGAGTGAACGCTGGTGAACTCTGGGTCACTCTCCTACAGTACAGCACAATGAATTATTTAGACCCAGGTACATTTAAAGGAGCAACACTGACTGCCACATTAACCATTCCTCTTCCTCCTCCTCTGGAGAAAACAGCAATATCCATATTTGAATGGGAAACCTCAAGCTCCAACAGAGTCTTGGGGGCAAAGTGGATCTTTCTCCCAGTGTAACCTGCTGTTAATAATCCTGCTAGTGTAACTAGTTACAATCTGATCATCACTGTTGCAGGAAGCTACAGTGCTGCAGCTGCTCTGATTCAGATAGTGGTACTTTGTTAAATCATTTACAAACAAATACATCAGCTCATCAAGGATAAACTGGCTTATCAAAACACTTACAGCATGATACAATTCTAACCCGCTACCAACAAGCAGAGGCCAGAGTAATTAATCTCCTTTTGGGTTACAAATGGCTGGGCTGCTCCCGCATTAACCCCTGCAAGGGTAAAACCGTGCTAATCTCCTTTCTGACATTCACGCTAGCTAATGCTGCTGATGAATATAGGACACACAGGTCTACAGGACAGGACAGGGAGATGGAAGACCAGGGCCCAGCCTCTGCTCTCTACAGACCAGCCAGCCCTCAGCCCAGCCGGTCGCTAGCCATCAGCCCAGCCAGTCCCCAGCCCTCAGCCCAGCCAGCCCTCAGTCAATCAATCAATCAAATGTATTTATAGAGCCCTTTTTACAACAGCAGTTGTCACAAAGTGCTTTACAGAGACACCCGGCCTTAAACCCCAAGGAGCAAACAACAGTAGTGTTGAATTTCAGTGGCTAGGAAAAACTCCCTAAGAAGGCCGAATTTTAGGAAGAAACCTAGAGAGGACCCAGGATCAGAGGGGTGACCAGTCCTTTTCTGGCTGTGTTGGGTGAGATATTAAGAGTCCAATTGGAATAATGAATACATTTCTCTGGGCTAAATCCAGAGGCTATTTGATTTTAGACTAGGTCATAAGTATGACCAGGTGGACAAGGACAGAGACAGCAACGGGCCCCCCAAACCAGGTAATCCGCAGGTGTGGACCAGGACCTCATCTCCTCCTAAAATGTAAAACTGGAAGAAAACTGAGAAAAGTTTGAAGTGCATTCCTCATATCCCCCAGCACGATAATATAGCAGCATAACACCTTGGAACTGAGACGGGGGGGTCTGGCGACACTGTGGCCCTACCCGGGGGGAGGCCCCGGACAGGGCCCAACAGGCAGGAAATCAATCCACCCACATTGCCAGGCATCAACCAAAGGGACACCCACCAACCGCAACCCCCCTGAATGAGGGTCGAGTATTGCCAGCAGTGTACAGCCCAATTGCACAAGTGCGCAACAGAGAGTCAACAACAAGCCAGTGACTCTTCCCCCGAAAGGCATTGGAGGGAGGGCATCCCAGTGGCGACGAGAGCCCACCTGGCAAGACAGCAAGGGTGGACAGTATCAGGCCTACTGGTCACATTCACGCCCCCGGGCCATGTTCCACCTAATTATAAACCGTGCTGTAGAGATGAGTTTTTAGTAGACAGTTGAAAGTTTGCACTGAGTTTGCATTTCTAACCTTAATTGGCAGATCATTCCACAGTAGTGGAGCTCTATGAGAAAAGGCCCTGCCGCCAGCTGTTTGTTTAGAAATTCTAGGTACAATTAAAAGGCCTGCATCTTGCGATTATAGGTTACGTGTAGGTATGTATGACTGGATCATTTCAGCAAGGTAAGTAGGAGCAAGTCCATGTATTAATTTAATTTAACCTTAAAATCAGCCCTAACCCTAACAGGCAGCCAGTGTAAGGACGCTAGTACAGGAGTACTGTGTTCAAATGTTTTTGTTCTAGTTAGGATTCTAGCAGCCATGTGCAGCACTTATTGAAGTTTGTCTGGATAACCAGAGAGAAGAGCATTGCAGTAATCTAGTCTAGAAGTAATGAAAGCATGGATGAATTTTTCTGCATCTGTTTTTGATAGATTTAAAATGTTTGCAAAGTTTTGAAGATGAAAATAAGCAACTCTTGAGACATATTTTATATGTCTCCTCTCTATACTTGCCAGTTTTAGACTTCGCTAGCACCAACCCCAGATTTGCGGCTATGTCGGTGGCTCTGCCCCCCGGTAAACAGTGTACGATCGCCAGCTGATTCTTTAGTCTAATACTGCGTGTAATGGAATCGCCGATGACTAAAGTTTTTAGTTTTTTAAGGCCACCGGTAGAAAATGCCTGCTGATCATTCCCCTCCGAAGACGGCTCGGGCCTTGACTCCGATTCCAGTGGGGAAAACCTGTTGAGTCTCAGTTGGTTTTAGCAACCATTCAGGTTTAACTGGTCGACGGCATTTCTTCCCAGTGACCAAGAGAAAGTTATTACCCGGCTGCAGGAGCTGTGCCGGGGGGCTAACAAAACTATAGTTTCTTCCTGGTGGCACTGACAAAGTTTTTTTCTATTCTACACTAGCATAATCCTTGCCTGACATTTGGGTCAGAAGCCGAGCCTCTAACTCTGCTATCTTTAACTGAAGACGATAGTTCTCCTCTGTGTTGTTGCTACAACAATTACAGTGATAAGGCATTGTAATGATACTTGTTCAGGGGTGAGTAGTTCCGTTAATTATGTCCAAAAAGAGTCCCGGTGTAGTAAAGTTGGGTAACAACAACAGATAAAAATTAAAGTAGATTAAAATTAAAATAGAATTTGGACCAATTAGTTAATATAGAGTAAATTCGAAAAAGTTTGGCGGGTAGCCAGGTAGCAGCAGGCAGCGTACAGCACGTCAACAATCCGCAAACTCAAACAATGCCTCAGCCCAGCCAGCCCTCAGCCCGGCCAGCCCCAATGCCCCAGCCAGTATTACTCTTATAATGTCAGTCTGGTTAAATAGAGGATGAGAGGATTAGGGGGGGGTGTGGTTCAACATATTGAACCACACCCCCAGTAGTGGTGTAAATACACTACAGTAAAAAGGGTTTCACTCTGCCTGCCTGATGTTTAAGACTTGGGAGTGTCTACTGCAGACAATACCTAATGTAAAAAAAGCACACTGCCTATCAGTGACCATTATAGTTCACAGGCATAGAATTCAGTTATATGGCACAGCAGTGGTGTGAGGAACAGGAGGGCTTTTCTATTTATTGCAATATTCCTCTCTGGCCCTGCTTCAGCATACACCACAACTAGTGCTCAGTACGCCACGTTGTGCCAAAACAGGCCTTTTTCTTCATAATCATCCTCTGCCTTCTGGGGTAAGGGTTTTAGTGGACGGACCCAGCTGACACAAATGACGGCACGGAGGGATAACCCCGCAACTAATTAGTGGCAACAGATTTATTTGTTTTTGTGTTTTTATTTGCTGTTGGGTCGCTTATTGCTCTGGGTCACACATTAATTCAAGCGAAGCTGAGCTAATTCTAATCATTCTGACTAATTTCCTCATGTTTTTTTCTATGTTGCACATGTTAGAGTGACAACGTGATATGGAATTGAAGAGGAATGGGAGCTGTATAGGGGCCAAAGTCTTTATACTTGCTCTGAGGAGAGATCCATCTTTTCTCAGACCCCTGGGACATTAAACATGGCAAAAGTGCTTCAGGACTCTCTTACGCAAAATCTATTTTCCTTTAAAGAACAGAGTGCTACAAGGAACGCATGTCAATGGAGGGTTGTGTGCAGAGAGAGGGAAGGGAAGAATAGGAATGGAGAGAAAGGGAGGGAGGATGAGAGGAGAAAGGGAGGAGAAACAGAAAGGTAGATAGAGAGAGAGCCAACAGGCAGAGAAAAAGAGAGAGGCCAACATCATTGGTCAGTGAGAGAGAGTCCTTTCATCTGCTCCTGATGTCGTCAAAGACAATGAGCCACACCCAGTACACTCGGTCAACATTAACTTGACACTCACATACACTCATGCACATGCGCGCGCACACGCGCATACAAGGAATTAGTATATATCCCACGAGCTATACAGAATGTCTGAGACTCAAATCCTCAAGCATGTGTGCCAAATATCATTAGTCCAAATGAAACAGGTCCAGAGATGTCGAAGTGTGCCGTTATAGGGCCACCTTGTGGTTGATTTCAATTTTCTTTTATCAGTTGAGTTTTCACAGAGCTCGCATATGTAGTAAATTGTGTTATTATATGAAGATTTTTTATTATATAAAATATTAAATGTATTTACTTGCATGCACTACAGTGTGGTGGAATATACACATGTAAATGTTTATTGGTTGAGTTTTTGCACTTTTCTAAACAGGGAATATCAAGTGTGCAGATCAGTCATTTAGGGCCTGAGCAGTAGTGTTTTAAATTACAGAAAATACATTGTGCAAATCTGTTGTTTGCAAGTAGAGGTACAATGTGTGGAACGTAAAATCCTTTGATGACGTAAAATCCTTGTCACTCCTGTCAACATAGAGTAACCAAAAGAGACTGCGTCTCAGACTGACATACAGTAAGCATCACTCACAGGCACACATTCCCTTTTCTAATTTCATTCTGGGGACAATGAGCCCATAAATACACAGCAGACCCTCACTAATAGATAGAAGGAATGAAATAACACACGATGAGTCTGTGTCTTGTTTGTATCATCGGTGTCCTCTCCAGGTGGTCTCTTTAGCTGAATGTCACCCAGTGGGCATATTAATAACCCAGTCAGCCTTGTGATCCTTCCATCTTCTTCTCCTCCACCCAGTATGTGCGTGTGTGTGCATGTTTGTCCGTGCATATCCAACACACTCTCTGTGTGTGTGTGTGTGTGTGTGTGTGTATGGGTGTGTGTGTTGAGCCGTCTATCCCCCTCCATCACACCAGTGACTGCCTCTCTGATGGGTAAGTCAAGCTAAAAAAAAAAGAAAAGAGGGATTATTGTCAAGCAAACATGGGATGAAGGCGGGTGATGAGAAACAAAAGCATTTCAGAGTGTAATCTGACAGCCGCAACAAATTCCATTAATGTTGTTTTGTCATTTCCCTGATTTGTATTTGTACTTGAACAAAGCCATATTAAGTCATTGACCTTGTTGACACAGCTAAGTGTTCATTCCAGCAATCCCTTTATCTGGTCACACAGTCACACACCGATGTCTATGTTACGCTCTAAATCGGCTCCTCACCTAACTTTCCCCTCAGCTGAAGCCACTATTACATGGACTTTGTTTTCTAATTGATAGTACTGAAACACAGATGCACGGACAGCTTGTGTTGAATGGAGGACAAGTACTGCATTTCATCCAGTTCAAATTATTTAGATGTATTTGGCCAATGAGAGCAGTCTTCATGCACATCAAAAGTGAGCAGTGCTATTTGACCTGCCCTAATGTTTCACAACATCTAAGTGAAATTATTCATACAGTTCTAATGTTTATTTAGAGGACTTAGTTCAGTTAGTTGTTGTGAATTGTGGTTTCTTCAAAGTATCTCTCTTTGTTTGGTCTTGTGATGGAGGCACATTCTGCTGTGGACCACAGAGTCGCTCTGTGTTTTTTGTTGTACATCATTGTGTTTGCCTGCGCCACAGTATTTGTTTCGGTAGGGGTTTTCTGAAAATGTCTTACATACATGAAAGGGCATGTATTTGTGTTTTTCTATTGGCACCTGGGTGTGTGTATTCATTGTTTGTGTATGTGTGTGCGTGTGTGTGCACAATTGTGTGCATTCTTTTGAGAGAATGGAGCTCAAAGATGGACATGTACCGTATGGCAACGAGCGATAGAGAGGGTTGGGAGGGGTGGAGCTTACCTCGGTTTGAAATGAATATCATCAACAGCAAACAGAGCATTTGTGGAAATAAGCCCGAGAATGTGCTTGCTGAGGTATTTTGAGATAATAAAGCAGACAATTACATAATGAGGAGATCTGCTGCTGCAGAGGGATTTAGTGTCTGTGTCTTGGAACTGTAGGAATTGACAAGGCCACAGCGGGACCATTCATGTATAGACATAAAACAGAAAGAGCTATTTGGGATAACTTTGACCTCAGCAGTCATGCTGGTTTTGGAGGTGTTCTTAATACAGCAGTTCAGTGCGACAGTAATGCATCTTAGTGCGGCACCGTGATTGAGCGTGCCTGGCTAATGTGGTATGGTTTGCTGTGGTCTTATCGCGGCCATTGGCCCCCTGCCAACGCTAAGCCCTGCCACTGCTGTGCGTGGGTGTGCAGGGTGGCTTTAATGGTACCTGTGTGAGCAATGAGGCAATGATGCGAACGCTGGCCATCTGCACATGTCCACTACGGTACCTAGCTAACTGCCTTCCCACACCAACGCAGAGGTCAAACTCAGAGAGTGGCGCCTGGCAGCCATCTCCGCCTGGTCTAAATGACCTCTCACCTCAAATCGGCACATTCTGGAGAGGTTGATGTCATCCATCAATGGGATCACTGTCTCGTTGATTATCGCCTGGGCGCACAGGGATGGTTGTCTGTAGCACTCACAGCGGACATGAAGATACGGCTCACAAAAAGCCCCCTGGATGGGTTTGGCAATTTGGAAAGGAGGATGTTGTTTAGCAATGTCCAATGTGGGATCTGCATGGCCTGTGAAATAAACCAGAGTGCTTTAATGGGAATTCTGCTGTTGTCTTTTAGTTTGCAGTTTGAGTCCTGTGGAGCCAGAGTGTAATTTGCTGTCATGAACATAGTGAAGCCTAGATCCTGTTGGCAGCTGATATTTCAGTAATCAGATGCTTAAGTATGAAATTTCCTGTAAAAAATTTTTGTCTACCCTGTACCAACCCTGCCTTCTGTTGACCTTTTATGAGCAAGTTTGATCAGTGATGCATTGTAATCACTGCAGAAAACAACCATGCCTATGGCTAGAAAGCGTTGCATTGCATAATATTAGCGTTACAGAAACAACATCTGCTCCCTTAGGTTTGAAATGACTAGACGTAAGCTTCAAAAATGTAAATGTGTGCCAGGTTTTCACTTCAGAAAACTGCTCACCTTTACTTTTGTTGTCAAAAGTAGCCTACACGATATATAATGCTCTTCATACTGGGGTACTAAAAATGGGTGGGTGAGGCAACGCCACAAAAATCTAACACCCGGTGCCTCAGAAGTTAGTCTTAAATTGACTAACAAGACTAGCAAGATGAGGGATTCTTCAGGACCTTTGAGGGAACCACATTGAGGTGTGAAGAATGTCATAATCATCCCTGTCAGATAAGCAGTGTCAGTTGTCCTGGATGCCGTCAAACTATTTTGATAAACCTATGAAAGTTCAGCATTGATACATGATTGAGATCAACCACCTATGCATCTCAGCCATGCTGATGCGCCTGGGTGTTTTGTTATGCCTATAATGTCAGGTCCCTAATGAGGACATGAATGTATCTGTAATGGCTGATGTTAATTGGCTCTTAAACTCAGGTCTCAGTATGTATGCTCTGTAAGAAGGTACATGACATTTTGCTCCTAATTAGACCTAGCTGGTAAATGAAGCAAAACAAATGACACCCTATTTCTTCTACAGTGCACTAACTTTGACCAGAACCCTGAGGCCCTATAAAGGGAGTAGGTTGTGAATTGGGACTCAGTTGGGGACAGAGCTGAGGCATGCAGGGAGATCAGGAAACAGACAGGATCATGTGGTGATCAGACCCTGGCATCGGACTAGACCTGTCATCTGTCACGGGCAGAGGACCAGGACCTGTCAAATAACACAGGAGAGCACACACACACACACACACTCAGACACACACACACATCACTGATCCAGCATGGGTCACTGTGACCTGGTCTGTTGAAATGAAAGTAGAGTGTTGTTTGGCTGATATCTGTCACATTGACCAGTTCTGATGAAATTACATTGTCATTTGGCCGGTATTTGTCATTCTGACTAGGTCTGGTGAAAAAAATTGCACCATGCAATTCAGCTGGAGTTTTACACTGTGACCTGGTATGGTGAAATAAAAGTACAGTGTCTTTTGACAATGCCCACAGAAATGCTGCTCTTCAAAACCAGAGCCAGACAAACAAAAAGCAGCGTAACAATGACATGTCTAAGAGTAGCATGGCTGCCTCCTCTGGCCTGATCCACAATGGAGCGGGGGCTTCGGTGGAGCCAGACACAACAACACAGTGGTCTTATCTAATGGGAATCCAAGCTGATTGCACATTTCAAACCTGGGCCTGTGTGACTCAGTGTTTGACACAGACTTTCCATTACCACTTAGCTGCTGTAATGACTTTCTTGGTCTGCAGGGAGGAAGGCAAACCACCACTGGGACAAGCCTCATGGATGGGATCCACTTCAGCCCTGAGGCCCAGGATGCTCCAGAACAATAATCCGTTCACATACAGCTCCGGAAAAAATGAAGGGACCACTGCACCTTTTTCTTTCCTTTCCAAAAACGTCGAAAAGAAAGGTTTTGAGTGAGGAATGGAAGCTTACAATTTGCAGTGGTCTCTTAATTTTAACCCTTCCGTTCCTCACTCAAAACCTTCCTTTTCGACGTTTTTGGAAAGGAAAGAAAAAGGTGCAGTGGTCTCTTCATTTTTTCCGGAGCTGTATATATAACCTGTAAAGCCTGTTGGGTTGCCTGCATCACTTTCCACAATGGTTTCCAGATAATAAATAATCACCTAGCCACTCCACTCTATAACCAGACAGTATACCACATCTGGGCTAATCTTCTTGTCAATCATCCAGCCAGTCTTCTCGTTGTATCATTCTCCATTGCATCAGAAAAGGACAATGGAACAACGAGAGGAAGGACTCCACACTGGGTCCTTGTGCTCTACCGTGAGGCTGTGCTCTGCAGTTAGAACGACAGTGTCTCCTCCCTCGCAAGCACCGCTTGAGCCTACCGCTGCGCTTTCCCTCCAGGTCAGTGCCAATGTCGCATACCAGTGCATTCCCAGATTCCACCTGGCCAGAGAGGAGTGTGGCTGATTGTGCGGGGAGAGGGAACCGTGCCGAATTGAAACCAAAATGGACTCATCATCAGTGTGATTGCAACAGATGAGGGGGTTTAGTCCACATTGCCTCCCACTGCTCGTTAAACTGACCCTCCACACCTGTGGTCTGACTGCTACCCAACCACACATCTCTCCCCTCCAACTGTATCTCTCCGCTCTAACTGTATCTCTCCGCTCTAACTGTATCTCTCCGCTCCAACTGTATCTCTCCGCTCCAACTGTATCTCTCCGCTCCAACTGTATCTCTCCACTCCAACTGTATCTCTCCCCTCCAACTGTATCTCTCCGCTCTAACTGTATCTCTCCCCTCCAACTGTATCTCTCCGCTCCAACTGTATCCCTCCGCTCCAACTGTATCTCTCCGCTCCAACTGTATCTCTCCCCTCCAACTGTATCTCTCCGCTCTAACTGTATCTCTCCCCTCCAACTGTATCTCTCCGCTCCAACTGTATCTCTCCGCTCCAACTGTATTTCTCTGTTCCAACTGTATCTCTCCGCTCCAACTGTATCTCTCCGCTCCAACTGTATCTCTCCGCTCCAACTGTATCTCTCCGCTCTAACTGTATCTCTCAACTCCAACTGTATTTCTCTGCTCCAACTTTATCTCTCCGCTCCAACTGTATCTCTCCACTCCAACTGTATATCTCCGCTCTAACTGTATCTCTCCCCTCCAACTGTATCTCTCTGCTCTAACTGTATCTCTCTGCTCCAACTGTATCTCTCCGCTCCAACTGTATCTCTCCCCTCCAACTGTATCTCTCCGCTCCAACTGTATCTCTCCACTCCAACTATATCTCTGCTCCAACTGTATCTCTCCGCTCCAACTGTATCTCTCCACTCCAACTATATCTCTGCTCCAACTGTATCTCTCCGCTCCAACTGTATCTCTCCGCTCCAACTGTATCTCTCCGCTCCAACTGTATCTCTCCCCTCCAACTGTATATCTCTGCTCCAACTGTATCTCTCCGCTCTAACTGTATCTCTCCCCTCCAACTGTATCTCTCTGCTCCAACTGTATCTCACCGCTCCAACTGTATCTCTCCCCTCCAACTGTATCTCTCCGTTCCAACTGTATATCTCCGCTCCAACTGTATATCTCTGCTCCAACTGTATCTCTCTGCTCTAACTGTATCTCCCCATTCCAACTGTATCTCTCCACTCCAACTGTATCTCTCCGCGCGCACAGTATCTCTCCGCTCCAACTGTATCTCTTCGCTTCAACTGTATCTCTCCGCTCCAACAGTATCCCTCTGCTCCAACTGTATCTCTTCCCTCCAACTGTATCTCTCCGCTCCAACTGTATCTCTCCGCTCTAACTGTATCTCTCCGCTCCAACTGTATCTCGCCGCTCTGGTGGCTATCTCTGCAATGGTCACAGGTGGCCATTTAACAGTGGCCCCAGCCTGAAAAGAGAAGTCTTAACCAAAAAACGATTAGATTAAAAAAATATATCCCTTGAAAAGATTAGATGTATTAGATTAAAGTATTGGCAATGTTTCCTGCTAATGTGTTAGCAGTTGCAGTATGAACAATATTCAATTCCCTATACTGATATTAGCATTAACACGCAAATCTGCCATACTATCTTTGAATAAGGAAACCGATGTGTATCCCTTTAACCCTTCACACAGTCTTACACAAACTTTTCTAAATAGTAACCCACTCCCTGAATACGCTCAGTATAGCACCTCTCACACGACAATCATTCTGAAGCCTTCCAGGAGCACTGGCCGTCTTCACACATCTCTCTGTTTCTCTTTCTCACACACACTCACACACACACACACACAGACGCACACACAGAGACACACACACGCACACACACACGCACACACTCACTCACACACACACACACGCACACCCACAAACATACACACGCACACACACACCCACACACACACAAAGCAATCACGTCCACAGCTCATGCTTGGAGGGATGCAATGACCTTTTTTCTCAACATCATAAGGGAATTGTAGATGTAGCAGTAGCATTGTGTTTTGATTAGATCAGTTCTAGGCTCAAGGAAAAATTTATTGTATTTTTTTTTTGTCAGTGGCCACTCAATTGCCATTTTACAATTTTTCCCGATTGCTAACAAGCATCGAACAATACAGAATTCACATTAACAAAACTCTTCACACAGTCAGCAAAACGGACTTGAATGTGAACCCAACTGTGAATCATTTCTCATTGCCTTCACACAAAATGCATTCAACAAACACGTTCTCCCAAATCCATGAACTCTTTTCTCATTCATACTCCACCATCTACAAAACCATATATTCACTGCACATGATTTCTCAAATGCTTACACACTGTTCTCAAAACTGAATGATGGCAACTGTTGTGGATGTCTGCAGTAACCAGACTGAAAAATAAAGAAAATGTTTGATATTTGTTAGAACATTTTAATAATGTTAGAATATTTAGTCAATCCAAACACAGTTGACAAATGTAGTACACTGTGCCCTTTGAGAGAAACGGCGAATGTGGGAAAGAACTCCGGTATCAATAAATCCAGGTAAGATGTCTGTTCAATAACCAAACATATTTACACGTATTGTGTGTTATGAGAGATAATGTGTGTTTCTGAGTGAGAATTGTTGTCAGTGTTGTGGTTGAACAAGCTTGTTTTGAGACGTGTGAAGTGTTTTGGTGGGTTTAGTGAGTTTTGGAGGTGAGATTCAATGTTTGGCAAATATGCGTTTTAGAAATACAGACTGTGTGAAGTGTTTTGTTATTGTGGTTTCAGTATTGCCGACGCTTGTTAGCAATCGAGAAAAACTACAATCCAATTGACAACAGATTTTCATGTGAGTATTCTAAAATCTGAGAAAATCTGCATCTACAGACTTCTTTTTATTAAAAAGCAGTGTGAGATGATGATCTTTTTTTACATTCCCTTTCATGTACCAAATAAAAATGTGTTACAGTTTTTTTCAATTGCTTACACACTAAAATTAAAACGTTCCCACAATTAGCAAAACCTTACACTCAAGGAGCCAAACACAGGCCTAGATTTGCACAACTGGAAGCACACTGTCAGCTTCACACTTTTTGCAAAACATTACACACAGTGATTTGCAAAACACTAAATACACTTGTATGTATTTGACACAGAAATCCAGCAAGGCGGAGATATGTTCAGGTTATGTTTATTTTTTCGGTACTGAACTGGATATGTAATTTATGTTACAGTATTGCTGTAGGCTTACAGTACAATGGTACGTTCAGTAATACTGGAAACTGGAAAATGTTGTGTCATGAATGTTTTGTTGAAATGTTCAGTATTGACTGACTTGAATAAATATTTTCATTAGTCTGCTCAATTGGTGTCATGTGGTGTTGGTGAATTTATTTTTCCACTTCCTCTGTGTAAATGCTAAAAGTGTTTTAGGTCGAGCACAGCAGTGTTTGACTGATTCAAAGAATCAGAATCAGACCATATGATGGTTGGGTTTATGTTATGACAACAAAAAAAGGTTCTTATAAGACATTGTGTAGATTTGACAAGTGTTCCATTTTGCAAATGATCTGAGGTGTTGAGCTACTTTGGTGTAGTGTTTCGCTAATTGTGTGAAGGGGTTTGAAAAACCGGGCCCTGTTTTCCAAGTTGCGCTTTAGCAATTGAAAAAAACAAACTCTACTGATCACAAAAACCTTTGTGTAAAATAAGAAATGTTCCTGCTCTGGTCTTGGCGCTGGAATTCTAGCAAATATCGTAGTTATCAAATATAATGCTGAAAACTACCCAAAGTGTCATTGGGATTATTTGTAGCTGTCATGCAATAAGCACTCTTCAGTTATCACCAGAATAAGATCCTCTAAGGTTATTTTAAAAGGAGTATCAAGCTTATCCCTGGGTGCTTTTACCATCCTGTTACAGTCATTATCATTGATATGTAGACTAATACAGTTTGTGCTATGGATTTGTGGTGGGAGGACCACACAACATGGTATGACTCAATATTTACTTTGATGAGATTTTCATATAATATACTTTAGAGGTAATATCTAGAAATGAATATCCCATGTGAAACAGACATATTGTACCAAAACATTCTGATACATCCCGTTCATGACTTTCTTTTATGAGTCATGTAATTCATCCTGATTAAATGGCTGGATGGAAAATTGGTGTCTAATAGCATTATTACATGCAGTACACGGTATGACACATTTTTACTGTGTTGGTCACATAGTCTTGGTTTTCCATGGATAAAAAGTAGCCTTAGTATGACTGTAGATGGATGTAAAAAGTAGAATAAATGTTCACTAATAACTTCACAGTATAGTACAGGTAAGTATTGAGTTGTCCATGGCCAAACCCAGAAGGCTGTTGTTGTCTTATAGGGTTCTGGTCTTATCCCCTTTCCTTTGCCCTGTAAACCAGCTGGCCTCTCCAGTAAGACAGCAGAATGCAGCCGAGCATAGATTTAATGTCCAATGTGTTTTTGAAAAATGTGGCACAGGGCAGCAGCCTCCAACTGAAAAGGCCATTGGGATAAACCGTTGCTTCCTTCCATCAAAGAGGCAGCAGACTGCAGCAATCATGTAAGTCGTACATTAAAGGAGTGTTGCTCCACTCTCTAAACTGCTACAGAAGCATTCATGTTGAACTAGATAATAATGGGACCCCAATTCACCCAGACTGACTCTCTGAGTTGCCAAGGTCTTTATAGAGTGATGTTAATGGGTGTAGGACGCTCTTTATAGAGGGATGTTATGGGGTTTAGGACACTCTTTATAGAGGGATGTTGTGGGGTGTAGGACACTCTTTATAGAGGGATGTTGTGGGGTGTAGGACACATTTATAGAGGGATGTTGTGAGGTGTAGGACACATTTATAGAGGGATGTTGTGAGGTGTAGGACACATTTATAGAGGGATGTTGTTGGGTGTAGGACACATTTATAGAGGGATGTTGTGGGGTGTAGGACACATTTATAGAGGGATGTTATGGGGTGTAGGACACATTTATAGAGGGATGTTATGGGGTGGAGGACACATTTATAGAGGGATGTTATGGGGTGTAGGACACATTTATAGAGGGATGTTGTGGGGTGTAGGACACATTTATAGAGGGATGTTGTGGGGTGTAGGACACATTTATAGAGGGATGTTGTGGGGTGTAGGACACATTTATAGAGGGATGTTGTGAGGTGTAGGACACATTTATAGAGGGATGTTGTGGGGTGTAAGACACATTTATAGAGGGATGTTGTGGGGTGTAGGACACATTTATAGAGGGATGTTATGGGGTGTAGGACACATTTATAGAGGGATGTTGTGGGGTGTAGGACACATTTATAGAGCGATGTTATGGGGTGTAGGACACATTTATAGAGGGATGTTGTGGGGTGTAAGACACATTTATAGAGCGATGTTATGGGGTGGAGGACACATTTATAGAGGGATGTTGTGAGGTGTAGGACACATTTATAGAGGGATGTTGTGGGGTGTAGGACACATTTATAGAGGGATGTTGTGGGGTGTAGGACACATTTATAGAGGGATGTTGTGAGGTGTAGGACACATTTATAGAGGGATGTTGTGGGGTGTAAGACACATTTATAGAGGGATGTTGTGGGGTGTAGGACACATTTATAGAGGGATGTTGTAGCATTTAGGATTCTTTATAGAGGGATGTTGTGGGGTGTAGGATGTTGTTTGACATTCATGATGTTGGGTGTTTTTGTGTAGGTCAAGTGTAGTCTGATAATGCATTAGTGTGATGATTAAGGTTAGTCTCATAGTGTGTAGGTGAGGTGTGGTAGTCTATTAGTGTGTGGATGAGGTGTGATAGTCTAGTTTGTTGGTGAGGTGTGGTAGTCTATTAGTGTGTGGATGAGGTGTGATAGTCTAGTTTGTTGGTGAGGTGTGGTAGTCTATTAGTGTGTGGATGAGGTGTGATAGTCTAGTTTGTTGGTGAGGTGTGGTAGTCTATTAGTGTGTGGATGAGGTGTGATAGTCTAGTTTGTTGGTGAGGTGTGGTAGTCTATTAGTGTGTGGATGAGGTGTGATAGTCTAGTTTGTTGGTGAGGTGTGGTAGTCTATTAGTGTGTAGGTGAGGTGTGGTAGTCTATTAGTGTGTAGGTGAGGTGTGGTAGTCTAGTTTGTAGGTGAGGTGTGGTGGACAGGCTCAGATAAACAGTTAAAACAGGACTGGGTCTGATCATCAGACTACTGTTAGTTGGGCCTTGCGGTTCAAACACTAATGAGCCAGAGATTTTACTTGTGAATCAATGTCAAGAGGTAGTTGACTAACTCTCCTCTTCTTTCGGCTTCGCAGCTGATGTCAGAGCCACAGGAAGAGAGGGAGAGTGCCAGACAAGGCCTGTTTGTTTTTTACTTCCAGTGTTACACTGCCAAGCCTTCATCAAGGGCACCAAGCTGCACACTCTCTGTATTCCCTCCTTTCATGCAGAGTTAGACTCATTCTAATGGTGGAGAAAAATACTAATGAGTTGAGAAAAATACCAGATGAAGACAGTAGCTCCACTTTAGCCTATTAAAATGTGAATTTGCTAAACAACCTTAAGCAGGATAAGTGTATGTGTGTGTGTGTGTGTGTGTGTGTGAACAGGGAGTAGCCAGCAAGCTTAGTGACGTTCAGTACTGGTACCAGCCTACTGGCCTCTATTGCACAATAAAAAGTAATGGGACCAAGATGTGTTTGTGTATTGCTGGCAAATTGCCCTATTAGTTTATCTTTGGGGGGAGGTATAGAGAGAGGATGGTAGAGACTAGAGGGTGATGTGATTCTAATGTGTATTTGAAGAATAAAAAAGAAATGTGACAGTGAGTATATGATAGCAGCATTATGGGCGTCAATATTCATGCACAGAAGCTATATTCTGTTTGGTCGGCCCAGCTGACATTTCTAAATGCTCTGAAATGGGTTCAGGAGACAGAGAGATGGAAGAGAAGAGAGTAAGAGAGAGAACCATCTGAGAGCCTCCATTAGATGTGATGGCATCGGCATAAACGCCTCTCAACTTCACTATGCCGGTGGTGCTGAAGTTTTTCTTTGCTTCTACAGCCACTGCTTGGTTGTTGAATCTCTCCTAAAACTGGCCAAAGGTCCCTATAGTTCTCCTGATCTAATGTAGCTGCCTGCCCACTGTGTTATGCTCTAGCATTAAGTTGAGCTGTTCCATGTTCAGTGGCCTGTCTACCCCCACGGTGCTGCTTTTGCCCAGGATAATAACAGTGCTGGCTGGCTTTCTGTTACGCACACACACTCAGAGGTACACACAGGAACACACGCTGCATCTCCCATCACACGTCTCTGTCGGCACAGAGGGATGGGAAGGCATCACTGACTGTAGCCTTTGCATAACACACTCAGACGTTGCATCAAGTCAGTGGGCCAACAAAGGCACTTTTCTCATCTGACTGCTGTCTGCTGCCAACTCTGTGTCTTTGTCTCTCACTACTACTGCAACACTTAGTTAAGGAGACAGGACAGGAAGGCAAGATGGCACACACAGGCACCACACACACACACACAGTATGAACACACACACACATTCAAATATAGTCACGTACAGTAGGCATGACACAGACATACACAGAGACGCACATCTTTTGTTTACGTAATGAAACTATGTTGTACAGTCCAATATCCCGACAGTCTGTATGACCTTGTAGTGGTGACAGAGGCAAAGCTGTTCCATTATTTGAGGGGGTATTCATGGGTGGAAATTAGCTGCTTTCATCCCTGTCATTATTGACAATCAAATTAAGAGTAAGGCCAAGAAGAGGCAAGAGTAATTACAGCTGGAAAAGATGAAAGATCGTTGTGGGTGTGGGTGTGTGTCTGTGCGTGTGTGTGTGTGTGTGTGTGTGTGTGCACCCACCCATGCATGCTTAAGCCAGCCAGTAGGTCAGTCTTTGCCCCTGATTATCCATCCATCTAAATTACAGAAAAACGCAGAGAACCCAGAGACCAACTCGGACGGACATGACATCATGATGGCCAGAGAAATACACACTGTTGAGTAGCTGTCCGTGTGTGGACAACCACAGCAGACAAATGGGGGGGGGGAAGTAATATCCATCCCCTGGAGCAGGAAGAAAGAGATGACTAAAATGACAGATGGACAAGAGATTCAGAGTGGAACATGGGCATGCAGTAAGTAAATGTCAGAGGGAGGAAGAGGAGCGGGTGAACAAAAGGAAGGAAGGCTAGAAGGGGAGAGGCTGGGGAGGGGATTTGAGCACCATCCCAACCCTCCGTTAGTGACACTAACAGCCTGACCAAAACATCTGCACTGTGCTGCCAGGACACACAGCACTCTCCATCCCATCAGAGCTACAGCGGGGAGAACGAGTATTTGATACACGGCCGATTTTGCAGGTTTTCCCACTTACAAAGCATGTAGAGGTCTGTGATTTTTATCATATGTACTCTTCAACTGTGAGTGACAGAATCTAAAACAAAAATCCAAAAAATCGCATTGTATGATTTTTAAGTAATTAATCTGCATTTTATTGCATGACATGGTTGTAATGGCTTTATTGACTTGATGTTATGAATACAGCGCAATTCTTCCAAAAGAGTATGAAACATTTTCTCCATATTTTCTTCTTTTCTGATATGGGAACTAAAGATTTTCAGGAAATGTGCTCTATCCAGTTAGAATAATTAGTGAAACCCGCCTTCAACAAGGCTGTGAGTAGAGTTTTATTTTTTTTAACTAACATCCAATAGAAATGTTGACGTTGACAGTCAGCGGCAGCTTTTTTTAACAGGTATGTTTCCAGACCTCCATGGAGGCCAGGCCAGATTGGAGGTGTGGCCTCGTGAGAATAAACCCTCCCAAACAGCTTCATTTATCAGTTTAGGTTAATCCAGTTCAGAGGGTATGGGGCGGTACAGGGCCTTGCTATGGAAATTTCAACGATTGGTTGGTCAAAATCACCACCCATGACTTTATCACAGCAACAAAGTTGATAAGCACACCATGTAATAAAAAAATTTGTTTAGCCTATAATTAAGATGACTATATTTATTCAATCTAGGCTAGGCCTTTTGTAATTATGCTTGCTAACAGTTACATAAATCCAAAATGAAGACATTCAATAGATCTATGGAAGCATATGAATTAGGCTGTTTGAGAACAGCCTAATGCAAAGCATTTATGTATTTTAGCTACTAGAAGTACCATCACTATGACCATTGTAACATTCAGTTTGCCTCTGTCAAAAGTTCTGGTACTTTGGTGCATAGGTCATGTGCTGACATTACAGCAAGCGTTGCAGGTTTAAACCCTTGTCTGCTGGCTGTTGCCTCCTAATAGCATCCTTTTTCCCAAAATATAAAATTACCTATAGAACTTATAGATAGTCAAATGTAATTATCTGCATCTTTTAAAAGGCGAATACCTTAATTGATTGTGACAGTCTTATGTGGTAAAATATGACTCAATTCCCTTCAAAGCAAATTGAAAGAAAGCATGTTTACGACTTTTACTTTTAAAGTTCATATTACTCAGCCACAGACTAAACAATGGTAAACTAGAGCTGTATATTTCTGTTTTCCTATGGCAGCTTGTTTGAGCCTACAGCTTTGTAGTTAAGCGTCGCTATACGTTTAACTAATTTCAGATCCGTGAGAGTGGGATAGGGGGTTGGAGGGCTATGTATTCTTAAGGTTTCAATGCTTTTATTGTAAGTTGTTCTGTTGCCACGCAATGTGTAACTGAGCCACTGTTTACATATGCTTCAAGGGATTCAGTCATCTCTATTGGCTTGTCTATTGGTTGATGATTGTCAAGGAGCTTTATCTAGCTACAGTGTTTGTCCAGTCTGACAGTGTAATGTCCAGTCTGACCATTCTGACTGCTAATTTACTGTAGTTTGGACTATGTAGAAACTTCAGCCAACTACAGTGTTGCAAAGGGTTATTACATGTTTTGCAGTGTGGCAATTTGCCCACCGTTTGCTGTTGGTTTTGAATTAAGCTGTGTTTTGCCAAACATATAGACAATCTGGATGTGAGCTTGCGATTAGTGCAAGTTCATGTCAGCTAGCTTCTGTGTGGAAGTCTACTGTTCTTTGGCCCTAACTATCCTAATGTAAAAAGTGTTTGAAGAATGCTTAAAACTCAATCCCCCATATACTGGTCTCTACAAGAAGAAAGACAATGTTTGGGTAGGCTCTCTTCTGCATTGTTCAACCAGCCCAGTAAATGTAGAGTGGTTGAGAAGAAGTGCCACCTCAGTATCCTCCAAACACAAGAATTGTGTCACATCTCTTTCCATTTCTCAAGAAAAACAAAAGCACAACAATCTGGTCACATCTCTTTCCATTTCCCAAGAAAAAAAAACACAAGAATCGTGTCACATCTCTTTCCATTTCCCTAGAAAAACAAAAAGGATGTTTGTTGGTACGGCTCAGAGAGTAGTCACTTGCTACTGTTAGTTCAATGATTGTTTTAATCTGCAGTTTGAGAATGCAAATATTTTCTGACAAACCAAATTCTATTGACCCTGTCTTAAAATATGGTTTAGTGGTCCATTTTAACGGCTAGATGGATCGTATGGTAAGAAAGTGTTGTCCACTGTGGATCAAGTTGATCTGTGCATTTTCATCTACAACCGTGTTTCCAAAAAAGTTGGCACGCTGTGTGAATGTGAATAAAAACAGAATGCAATGATGTGATTTAACCCATATTTTGAATAGACAATAGTACAAAGACAACATATCAAATGTTGAAACTGAGAAATTGTATTGTTTTTGGAAAACAATACGCCCATTTTGAATTTGATGCCAGCAACAACAAAAACAGTTGGGACAGGGGCATGTTTATTACTCTGCTGCATCACCTCTTCTTTTAACAATACCCTGTACGCATTTGGGAACTGAGGAGACCAATTGCTGTACTTTAAAATTGTAATGTTTTCCTGTTCTTCCTTTATATAGGATTCCAGATGCTCAACAGTTTGGGGTCTCCTTTGTCGTAGTTTTTGTTTCATAATGCGGCAAATGTTTTCAATGGGTGACAGGTCTGGACTGCAGGCAGGCCAGTTTAGCACCAGGACAAGAAGCCATGTTGTTGTAATACGTGCAGAATGTGGTTTGGCCTTGTCCTGCTGCAATAAGCAAGGCCTTCCCTGAAAAAGACGTAATCTGGATGGCAGCATATGTTGCTCCAAAACCTGTATATATTTTTCAGCATTTATGGTGCCTTCAGAGATGTGAAATTCACCCATGCCATGTACACTAATTCACCCCCTTACCATCACAGATGCTGGCTTTTGAACTGCGCACTGATAAGAAGCCGGATGGTCCCTCTCCTCATTGGCCCGGAGGATGCGGCATCCATGATTGCCAAAAATAATCACACATTTTGATTTGTCAGACCACAGGACAATTTGGCATTCGACAGTCCATCTAAAATGAACTCATGCCCAGAGAAGGCGCCAGCGTTTCTGGATGTTGTTTAAGCATGGTTTCTGCTATGCATGGTAGAGTTTTCACATGCATTTGTGGGTGCATCGACAAACTGTGTTCACAGACAATGGTTTTCGTAAGTGTTCCTTACGGAGTCCATGCAGTGATTTCCACTACAGAATCATGTCTTTTTAATGCAGTGATGCCTGAGGCCTGAAGATCATGGCCATCCAATAATGGTTTTCGGCCTTGTCCCTTGCATATACAGAGATTTCTCTGGATTTTTTATGATATTATGTACATTAGATGATGCGATCCCCAAACTCTTTGCAATTTTACATTAAGAAACTATTTTTTTAACTGTTGCGCTATTTACCTGCGCAGTCTTTCAACCCCTCCCCATCTTTACTTCTGAAAGACTCATCCTCTCTGGGATGCTCTTTTTAGACCCAATCATGTTACTGACCTGTTGCCAATTAACTTCATTAGTTATGAGAAGTTCTACCAGATTATTTTATTGCATTACACACCCTTTCCAGTCTTTTGGTGCCCCTGTGTCAGCTTTTCTGAAAAGTGTTGCTGTCATAAATTTCAAAGTGGGCATATATTTTTCAAGGAGCAGTAAAACATTTCTATTTAAACATCTGCTGTGTTGTCTTTGTAATATTTTCTATTGAATATAGGGTTTAACTGATTTGCACATCTTTGCATTGGAAACAGGGTTGTACACTGGAGTCATATTTTCTTGGAAGGGAGATAAGAAGTTAACACTGAGCTTCGGTCTCCCATTGTAATACAGCTCTGAGCTGTTGAGTGAAAGAAGGGTTATCTACATTTGGTAAACAATGGCTTAATGCTCCAACCAGATGGAAAAGATGGTGTGTTAATGTATGTTGCATTATATGACATTGAAATAACTTAGTGTGGTAATCCCATTCAAACCATCATATTTGCTTTACAGCATCATGTAAAGGTTAGGTCTCCTATAAATATGTCTACTGTATGCTGGCTGTAGGCTTAGTACACATCCATTCGTTTGCGTGTAGGACAGGATGAAATGGATCATATCCCTGATACTATAAATAGCAGCTCTGGGGGAGTGTGGGACTTTAAGTACAGGAGCTGTGCCTCCATGACTGACATTACTGGTCAACACTCAGTCCAGGGAAGGTGAAGGGGTAGAATAGGTACATGTAGTAGGACCTTGTGGCCCAGGGTACCCAGGTAATGGTGGATGACAGGGGAATGAGTGGGAGAGGCTGGCTGGCACTGGGAGACTGGCATGGCACTACTCTGACGGTGATGATGACCCTGTTGTCTGTCGCTGCCCCCACCCCAGCT
This sequence comes from Esox lucius, assembly GCF_011004845.1. Classification (NCBI taxonomy): domain Eukaryota; kingdom Metazoa; phylum Chordata; class Actinopteri; order Esociformes; family Esocidae; genus Esox; species Esox lucius. The sequence goes on from NC_047569.1 coordinate 22,282,797, forward strand.
CTGCCCCTCTGTCACCCAAGCCAGCTCTGCCTCTGTCACCCACCCCAACTCTGCCCCTCAACCCCCAACCCCAGCTCTGCCCCTCTGTCACCCAAGCCAGCTCTGCCTCTGTCACCCACCCCAACTCTGCCCCTCAACCCCCAACACTAGCTCTGCCCCTGTGTCACCCACCCCAGTTCTGTCCCTCTGCCACCCACCCCAGTTCTGCCCCTCTGCCCCCAACACCAACTCTGCCCCTCTGTCACCCACCCCAGTTCTGCCCCTCTGCCCCCAACACCAACTCTGCCCCTCTGTCACCCACCCCAGCTCTGCCCCTCTGTCACCCACCCCAACTCTGCCCCTCTACCCCCCACCCCAGCTCTGCCCCTCTGTCACCCACCCCAACTCTGCCCCTCTGCCCCCCACTCCAACTCTGCCCCTCTACCCCCCACCCCAGCTCTGCCCCTCTGTCACCCACCCCAGCTCTGCCCCTCTGTCACCCACCCCAGCTCTGCCCCTCTGTCACCTACCCCAACTCTGCCCCTCTGCCCCCCACTCCAACTCTGCCCCTCTGTCACCCACCCCAACTCTGCCCCTCTGCCCCCCACTCCAACTTTGCCCCTCTACCCCCCACCCCAGCTCTGACCCCTGTCACCCACCCCAGCTCTGCCCCTCTGCCCCCCACTCCAACTCTGCCCCTCTGTCACCCACCCCAACTCTGCCCCTCTGACACCCACCCCAGCTCTGCCCCTCTGACACCCGACGCAGCCAGGAAGGATTGATGAGCACAGGCCAGCCAGGAGACACTGGGCTAGATTACAAACACAATGCTTTGTCTTGTGGCAAGCAGTCCTTCAATGCTGAACAGCACTCCCTTTAATTGGTAGTGATCCTCTCTCTCCAGCTAGTCTCTCTTCAGAAAACCTCTGTTCCTCATTGTTCTGGCTGGCTGAAAGGATGTGGGGAGGACAGAGGGAGTTGTTCCAGTGAGAGAAAAGATGGAAGGAGGAGAGGAGGCAGTAAGGAGAGAAAGGAGGAGCTGAGGAGAGCAGCAGGGAGGGGAGGAATGAAGGAGAAGAGCAGAAGGAGAGGTGGGATTTTAAAACTATAGCACCTTCATTTTCTGAATTACCTTTTTTAGGGGGGGAGACATACATGTGTGTTTTCCTAAAGCTGGGGTGTGAAACACGTTGCACAGCCTACTGAAGATGTGTTGTTCTGTTGGGAGTGGGGCAGGAACATGAGGCATTCAGAAAGACAGCACAAAGGGCTGCTAGTTTGAGCCAGTAATGATGAGTTATAGAGAACAGCAAGCAGAGCTCAGGGCTGCTAGAACCAGAGGGAGGGGAGAAGTGTCTAGACTGCACCTGTTATTGGGAATAACAGCACAGTGATATGCATTATATAAACATATGTTTACATTGTCTTCTATTCCCTTCTTTATAACAGGTGCATTCATTAGAGAGGTCTGGAAGCTTAGAAGGTCTGGCCTGGTTAGTTTAATGTGTATCTTACCATGTGGTGGTGAGAGGCGGCCTGTCCAGTACCCGTAACCCAGGGGCTGATTAACAGATCAACATTTTGTAGGAGGTAGCATTTTTTTACATTTCAGAAGGGGGAGTGATGTCTGACCTGTGTACCGCTGGTCATTTTCGAGGAAAGAGCGATGCTTGTTGTTCTGGTTCTGAGGTCTTAAGACATGGAGTGGACTCGTATCAAGGTTCTGATCTATGGTGTGAGACTGTGGCTTTGGGTTAACCAAGATGTACCAAAGCCATTTGGTCCCTTTGGAGATTAGAGCAGGATTTCATTTGTCCACTAAGATCTCCGGACAAACCGGCCTTATTGATGTGGCTGTTTGGGCCTACTGCTGTGTTAGGTTTAGGGATAAGTTAAATTGGGGTTAGGGTTAGAATCTGGGTCATGCATTATGGGGTAAGTTGAGGGTTAGGATTTAGAGTAAGGTCTTTCAGTTATTGAGGTTAAGGTTTGGGTGATGTTAACATTGGTCAAAATCTGATTCTTTTAAGGCGCTCAACTGAGTGTCCCCATCTAAAGTGCAAAGTAAATATGTTTTTGTGTGCCAGTGTCTTATGTGGCCTGGCACATTTATTAAGTTTAATGTGATCCCTGAAATACAGTGGATGGCAGCAAATTAAGCTCATGTGTATGTTCTGCTTCTGTCTTACAGACTGCTGTTTATTACACAACCCCTAACCCCTCTGCTGTTTATTACACAACCCCTAACCCCTCTGCTGTTTATTACACAACGCCTAACCCCTCTGCTGTTTATTACACAACCCCTAACCCCTCTGCTGTTTATTACACAACCCCTAACCCCTCTGCTGTTTATTACACAACCCCTAACCCCTCTGCTGTTTATTCCACAACCCCTAACCCCTCTGCTGTTTATTACACAACCCCTAACCCCTCTGCTGTTTATTACACAACCCATAACCCCTCTGCTGTTTATTACACAACCCCTAACCCCTCTGCTGTTTATTACACAACCCCAAACCCCTCTGCTGTTTATTACACAACCCCTAACCCCTCTGCTGTTTATTACACAACCCCTAACCCCTCTGCTGTTTATTACACAACCCCTAACCCCTCTGCTGTTTATTACACAACCCCTAACCCCTCTGCTGTTTATTACACAACCCCTAACCCCTCTGCTGTTTATTACACAACCCCTAACCCCTCTGCTGTTTATTACACAACCCCTAACCCCTCTGCTGTTTATTACACAACCCCTAACCCCTCTGCTGTTTATTCCACAACCCCTAACCCCTCTGTTGTTTATTACACAACCCCTAACCTGTCTGCTGTTCATTACACAACCCCTAACAACTCTGCTATTTATTACACAATCCCTATCCGCTCTGCTGTTTATTACACAACCTTAACTGCTCTGCTGTTTATTACAAAACCATAACCCCAGGCACCCTGTCACTTTCTTTATCTCACCCACTCTCTCTCTCTCTCCCTGTTGATCTCCCCCTCTCTCACTCTTTCTGTTGTTCTCACCCTCTCTGTGAGTTTCTCTCTATCTCCCCCTCTCTCTCTTTCTGTTGGTCTCAACCAAAAAAAAATGAGAGATGGAGAGAGAAAGATAGAGGGAGACTGAAAGTGAGAGACAGTTTTTAATTGAGGGAGAGAGAGAGGAAAGGAGAGAGGGAACGAATGAACGAAAGAACGAGGTAGACAAATAGGAGTAAAGGGGGAGGTAGAGATGTCAGAGGCAGAGAGAGGAAGGGAGGTAGAAACGCTGACCCAGTTTTCAGACACCACGCTGAGCCACCAGCCAACACTGATAAATAAGACAGGGCCGGCCAGCAGTCTAACAGCTGCTCCATGTCTGCCTGGCCCTCCAGTGTCTCCGGTGCCCCTGACACCCCTGCACCACCTAGCGACTGTTCCTATCCTTTAGTAGACACGAACACGGACCCACATTTACATAGCTATTTAAATAGGGACACCATCGTTGACTGCCCTTTAAAAATTATACTTTTTAATAACCCTTACCCTAACCTTAAGTCTATTCTCAAATAATAATTAGCATATTGGGGAGAGAAAAAAGGCCATATTAAGCTATTTATTTAGATTTAACCATACTTTGGGGACATTAATGTCCCAATTGCATTATTAAGTTAAAAGCACACACACAGACCTGAACCAAACATTTTCTATATGCCCATCTCTACCATGTTCATGTGTTTCTGTCTGTCTATGTGATTATGGATATGTGTGTGTCTCTGTGTGTATGTCGGCATCTCTCTGTAGATGAGTTTGTGTGTGTGTGTGTGTGTGTGTGTGTTTGTGTGTGCATCTGTGCATCTGTGTGTCCAGCAAGGTGTTTGTGATGGGCTATGACACAAGCTGGGCCTGTCACAGTAGTGTGGATTGATGTTGACATCAACACAGAAGCACAGTTGGTGGTACAGGCACAGTGACAACGATCTCTTCTCCTGCTGACACACACACACACACACACACATATATGGGAATGGGAGTCAGAAACAAAACACAGACATGGCAGTATCTTGTGGAGCTGTATTTCTTTTTATGAAAGTGCTTTCTTAATTAGGATGTATTAGCCAACACATGCACTAGAGGAGAGGAGCATTCTTCAGTTTTTAGGAGCCTAAGCTACCACAGTGAGTTTCACAGTGAGCTACCACAGAAGCAGAAAACAAGGCATGTCTATTCATAGATGTATACAGTAGATGTATAGCAGTGATACTGTAAATATGTGAAGTTAAAGTATGCCTGCTATACTTGTGTGGAATAAGTTAAAGGGGAACATGTGTCATGGTTCATAAATCCCTTTGAGTCATTGTTAGCTCTTGCGTTAGCTACCCCCTTTGTTTGCTAGGTGAGAGAGCTGTAGACAGGCTGTCCAACCATGACTCAAAAGGATTTATGAACCTGACAATATTTGCCATCATTCCCCTTCAAATTCCCCAATACATGAATAGCATGGATACTTATTGTCCCCTATATGTTCATCCCCCCATGAACAAATGTGGCATAGTGACATGAGATGGTGAGATATTGTTGTTTTATGGCCAACAATCTATTTATGCTTTGAGCCTTTGATGGATTTACTCTCACAGACAGTGGCAAGTATACATCAAAGAAATATCAAAGCAAGCCACTGTTTGTGTGTTTATGTGGGTGTGTGGGTGTGTGTGTTTGTGTATGTGTGTGACTTGTCCTTGAAAGGGGCATGCCCTACTGCTGACAGGCAATAAGCTTTGTGTTGTTTAGGGTGGCAGAGCCACCAAGATGGCATCCTGTTCTACGGGATACTATAGGACCATCATGTGTTGTAGAGGCTCCTATAGGACCATCATGTGTTGTAGAGGCTCCTATAGGACCATCATGTGCTGTAGAGGCTCCTATAGGACCATCATGTGCTGTAGAGGCTCCTATAGGACCATCATGTGCTGTAGAGGCTCCTATAGGACCAACATGTGCTGTAGAGGCTCCTATAGGACCATCATGTGTTGTAGAGGATCCTCTAGGACCCTCATTTGTTGTAGAAGATCTTCTAGGACCCTCATTTGTTGTAGAAGATCTTCTAGGACCATCATGTGTGGTAGAAGATCTTCTAGGACCATCATGTGTTGTAGAGGGTCCTATAGGAACATCACGTGTTGTAGAGGATCCTATAGGACCATCACGTGTTCTGCAAGATCCTAAAGGACTAGCATGTGTTCTACAGGATCCTATAGGACCATCATGTGTTCTAAAGGATCCTATAGGACCAGCTCAACCACACACACAGCAACACACATATTAACACAGTCCATGAGATCACACCCTCACGAACAACAGTGTCACCTACTACTTGACAGATTGGTTAGAGGAGAATGAAGGTTGAAGAGCAGAGCAGAACACAGGCATGCTGGTTATTATAGTTATTATTTTTGAACTGTATTCCTTGGTGGGAAAGGTGGACACACACACAGACCACACCCACCCACCCATTCACACCAGACCCACACACACAGACCACACCCACCCACCCATTCACACCAGACCCACACACACAGACCACACCCACCCACCCTGTCACACCAGACCCACACACACAGACCACACCCACCCACCCATTCACACCAGACCCACACACACAGACCACACCCACCCATCCTGTCACACCAGACCCACACACACAGACCACACCCACCCACCCTGTCACACCAGACCCACACACACAGACCACACCCACCCACCCTGTCACACCAGACCCACACACACAGACCACACCCACCCACCCTGTCACACCAGACCCACACACACAGACCACACCCACCCACCCAGTCACACCAGACCCACACACACAGACCACACCCACCCACCCTGTCACACCAGACCCACACACACAGACCACACCCACCCACCCTGTCACACCAGACCCACACACACAGACCACACCCACCCACCCTGTCACACCAGACCCACACACACAGACCACACCCACCTTGCCACAACAGACCCACATACACACTGGTCAGTACTATACTGCTTACCGATGTAGGTCAGTTGTTCTGGTCAGTACTGTACTGTTCAGTGATGTAGGTCAGATCTTCTGGACTAGATGAGGTGTTTTGTTTAGGTTCTGGTAACGTGCATTGTCTGCTACCTTGCTGTATGAGTCTGTAGTGGTGAGTCAGACCGTGGAACTACATTCAGTTAGGAGCAGTGAGGTCCATCTAGTTATGATGATAATATGATTTTGATGTGATGCTTGCTCACAACATATCATGCCTGTCTAGGTTTTCTGCTGACTATTGATGTGTGTGGGTTTGTGTGTGTGTGTGTTTTGGTCCAAAAGGCAGAAAGGAAGGTCTGGGCTGACAGTCTCTTTTTATTCTGCTCTGCTCCTCTTCCTGGCACAGCCCTCTGGCCAGAGTCCATTGGCTATAAAACAATATCAACATTCATTTATCTCCTACTCCCTGCCACCACTACTGATAGATAGCTCTCAAAAACTAAATTAACGCACTTGAACTCCCCCTTTTTGTTGTGCACACCCTGGACATAAAAAGAAATAGAGTGACGTTAGAAAGCCGCTCTCAGCACTGTGGCTGAGCAAACATAAATCATCCAATATGTCTGCCTCCATCACTGTTGGATGGCCCTGTACACTTAAGGCAGAGTACATCATGTACATCATTTGCAATCTGCCCTCTCATATGCTGTATCAGGGAGTTCTATCATCAGCACTCCACTTTGTTCTGCTCTGTTCTGTGGGAGAGATAGGGAGAAGAAAGTACTGGTGTTTTCTGGAAATGCATTGTGACATGTTGTCTGGTTCGGGCTGGCTGAGGGCTGGAGATAAGTGGAGTTAGATGATTTAGTCCACTGTGCTGGAGGTTAGACTACTGACTACTGGTGGAGTGAAAGGGGGAGGGATAGAGAGAGGCAGAGAGAGAGAGAGAAGAAGAGAGGGAGAGAGGGAGATAGACAGAGGGAGGAGAAGGAGGGAGAGGGAGGATGAGAGAGTCAGGACAGAGAAGGGGTGAGAACATTGAGGACAGTTTCCGAGAGATGCCGAGCGAGAGAGAGATTGCAGCAGACACCGAGCTGGCAGAGGGGCCAATGGGTCCAGAGATTGATAAATGGCTATGCCACAAAACTGTTCCAGTATCTCACTTTTGATTTGCTCCTGATTTATTCCACTAACAAACTTTTTTTTTTCTCCTTCTCATGCTTAATAAATGGTGATGATAAGGATGGTGTTCCCCCACTTTGAAACTCTGGTGTTAGAAGGATGTATTATCCTGAGGGCAGAGAGACAGAGAGGAAGGGTAGATCTGACTGACTGACAGACCAGAGAGAAGGTTGACTGACACAAACAAGACAGACGTAGATGTACAGACAGAACAACAATGAAAGAGAGCCCTGAACCTCGCTACACAGAAAAGAGGGCTTTGGTCCTACTGGTTTCTACTGTAGTAGGACTCTAATTAAAACTGCAGTGCCCTTTGCTATCGCATAAATCATTTGAAGATTTCTTCAGGATCCAGTGACCCAACTGGGCTTAATTGATTGAGGTTGAGGGATCATTCCAGACCTTGGACTAGCACACAAAACCCAAGCCTGTAGGAAGAACACAGTATCACAGACCTGCCTTGAGGCTAAAGAGGGGAAGCATACAGAACGTTGTTGTGACAGAAAAAATGCCCTTGAGAAAAAGAAGAAAAGAAACTCCCCGTGCCTCAGCTTCTTGGATGGGATTCAGCTGCTCCTCTTCCAACTGTGGGCTATGCACTATTTTTCTTTCTAACTATATTGCTTCAGTGACAGCACTGCATGCAAGTTGTCTTAAATCTGTGTAATAAATGTGAAATGACAGTTCCTATCTGTTATCCAAGCAGGCCTTTTTGTTTCATTGGATCCAGGCAGTAAGAGTTCTGTGGGCACGGCCCGACCCAGGGTGTGTTTCTGTATGCTTCTTTGTATGTGTTTCAGTGTTTGTTTGTGCGTAGGTGTGTGTGTGTTGCTGGCCGGACTGGTAGAAACTGAAGAGGTACACTACCAAGCCCACCTTCCTCGGTCTAAGGGTACCGCCCATTCAGATCCTGTCTTGTGTTTATAGATTATAAAAGAAATACAAAACGTTATATTTGAGCCCATGTTTTAGAAGTTGTCACGCAATCGGATTTCAATTAAAAGCTGTTTCATGTGTCTGAAAAAAAGCTACATCCTCAAAGATTGATTGTGCCCCTTCTGATTTTAGTTTTTCATGAATGTCCCCGTGATTAAGCCTCCAAGATCACAGTGCCCTCAGCAACCCCTCACTCAGGACACCATAGTAATAGTCCTGACCTTGGACTGCCTTCTCCCAGAAACGCTCCCAGAAACGTTAGGCCAGTGATGTGTGAATACTTGGTGTGGAAGGGTAGGTGAGAGGCCCGTTCGGAGACCAAAATGCTTAATCAGTGATCTATTAATGGACTTGTTTCAGTGTTTGGGGGGCGGAGTGGTTAGCGAGACAGGTGTCATCAGGAGACACAGGGTTTAAAAGGTTCCTAGAAGGCTACTAAAAGGCATCTCTGCAGTAGAAGCCTCCAGAAAGATTTGATGGGGAATTCTGACTCTGCAGAGAGGAAAGGTTAATGCAGTGAAGGGATGGAGAGAGAAGGATAGGACCAGAATACAAGATAAGGACAGGAAAGGGAGCAAGATGAGGGATAGATGGAAAAAGGGAGGAAGAACCGGGAGAGAGAGAGATGTGTCTGAAAGGTCATCTAACATTCAATATAGTCATTCATTATTTGTTGCTTTGTTTCGATGCCTGAATGTGACAGAGAGAACCCAGTCCAGATCAGGACAAACAGGCAGGGATACCAGCTCACTCTGAAAGCCAGGAAGAAAACAAATCAACCAGGAAGAAACCAGTGACAGGCATAGAGGCAGAGTAGGTGTGGGTGTGGTGGGGGGAGTGGGGGGAGGACGAGGACGAGTCACATCAGAGACACAGACATGGAGGTGCTGAAGGTGAGGTCTGTCAATTTCAAAATGCCATTGCCTCAAACACACATCGAAATGGAAATTGGTGTGGTAAAGGACAGGGTTTCCCAAAACCCTCCGTGGGCCTCCCAAAGTGTTGTTTTAACCCCTAAACTGTTGCTCCTGATTCAATTAATCTAAGTCTTGATAATTATTTGCTTTATGGCTCAGAAAGTTCATAAAATATTTGGCGAGAGCACTGCTGCACTAAGAATTGTCCTGATTTTCCAGCACTGCTGCCAAGCATACAGTGGGTTTAAGATTACCATTTAAAACCTCTGGTTCACTTTCATCCTACAGACCCTCCATGAACCTGTATCATTGGATGAAGTTATATAGGATCAGATATAACTGAGATTTGGTTGAAAGTACATCATTGTTCCCGGCATCAAGTGGGATTAAATTTTTTTTGCGATTATCTTCCTACGTCCTACAATTCACAAATATAGCAAAGACTTAAAATATTTTGAACATATGGTAGTAATATGTTGTAAATGTTTGTGTGCATTTAGAATAGGTACTTATAAGATGAAGAAGACGCTAGATATCATTATAAAGAATGTGGTTTGGTGTGGTTAACTAGTTAGCTTTGTGGTCCAACAGATTACATATGTCCTAATGTTATCCACACAAAAGATTTAGTCTTGGTTTCAGTCTTTTGTTACTGATATTACAACGTTGAAATCATAGGCAAGACACTTTGCTGGTAGATTAGAGGATATTGAATAACTGAACCAAATCAAAACAGAAAACTGGATAATCGAACTAGGATAACAGGAACAAACTAAGAACTAGACAGGATGAAACAACGTTATGTAAGGATTTACCAAAACAAAGACTGACAGGAAACTTAGGGGTTGACAAGGGAAAACAGGTCTTCATGATGAAATGAGAGAGAGAGGGCGTTGGATTAACGTGACAGATATTGTGTGTGACACCACTGTAATTTCAAGTATTGACCTTCGATTTAAAAAGGATCCCATTGGGAAAACATACCACACCAGTCACAATGTATGTGATGAATAATGTCACATCTATAATACTAACACAAGAACACAACAGTCAAACTAACATGATTTTCAAGTTATGTCTATGCCATGTCATATTTTTTGGGGTAAAAAGGGTGGGGCAGTGGTGGATGCATAAGAGTAACTAACCAGCTTGTCGCTGAGGTAATGGGATTTAGGATCTGTGAATATGTGTGTGTGTGTGTGTGTGTGTGTGTGTGTTTGGGGGTGGGTATGGTATGAAAAAGCTCCAGTGGAACACCAACTAATCTAAATGTAAATATTTTTCTTTATTTTAAACATGTGTTCATATATTTCTGTCTTTCGTCTAGGTCACTGGCCTGGCCTAGCAATAATGTAGCTCTGCTCTAGCCAGAGGACTTCTAACAGCAGCATTTTGGAGCTTTAAGTAATTCCCGCTCCACTGTTGTGCTTAAATACCCTTTTCAATGTACCTTCCCGTCTCATTCTAGAAATACTTTTGAGTGAAGTGCAGGAAACCATAGAAAGAATTCATTCAAACCCCCCTTATTCTGAATTGCTAACCTTAAGTGTTAGCAGTTTTGTCTCTCTCTGACTGTGTTAAAATAATGAGTATTCTGCTCCAAGATGTATTTTAATGTGTCCAGTCTGGCCTTTCACTAGTTCATATACAGGACCATCTTTGCTATTTAATTAGTTTTTTATTGCCATTCACCATTTCCATTCGATGCAGGATTCTTCTTTATTACACTGGAGTCATCAAAACACAGGTGATACAAACACAAAGACCAATAGTGGAATGCACAAGCAATATACTATATTGTATTATTTTATATTTTGTGGTTACAGTGTGGAAGCCAAAGCCTTCCACACTGTAAACTCTAATGCATTTTTAGTCAAATATTTCTAGTAAGTTGATCTCAAAGTAGGTAAAATGTTACTAATGACATAAAATGTTCACGTGATTCAAATTTTTACCTACATTTTTAAGTTTACATTTCATAAATACTTTTCTGCAGATTGATATTTTTAAATTGTTTTGTTACCTTGTTTTGCATGTACATTGATTGATTCATCTCAACTACAAAAATATAAAAATAAATCCTAAGTAATATAATTATATATTTGTTGCAGCGGTTACTGAAAGGTGTGACTTTTGAGGAGGCCGGACACATGCGCAGGGAGAACGGAAGGCATTTAATTAAAGACCTAGAACTAAAGAAAAAAAAAAACGTATTGTTTAGAACGCGCCATTAGCATGCCTAGGTACAAGTAACGTAACAATGGCTGGTCAGACCGCGCTGTTATTTACTCACATTTAGCTCAAACAGTGTTTATAACTTTATTTCCTGATTGTAATTGTTTCAAGACCACACTATGATATTAACCAGGTAGCAAGCATTCAAATCGGGACAAGAAGTGTTACTTACGTACCAACAGACAGCCTAGTTTGCTACTTAGGGTATGTCCAGTTTAATGGCCACATTGTTTACATGTAAAGTTAGCAAGAAAACATGTCTCTTTGCTTGTTTCTTCTCCCATAACATGCTCTGCACTTTACCCTGGTGTATTGCCTATTTAATAAAAATGAACAGACACCTTGTGGTGTTACTGTTGAACTGCATATCATTAAGCCTGGATGATACTGGAGGTACTGTGGCTGGATCAAATTTAGCATTTTTGTCACATCTGACAATGTATTTTGAAATCAAATGACGCATTCTATGTAAACTCGTGAAAGGGATATTTTATAATAATGGCACTCCTCTGTGTGTCATCCTTATGGCTTATTTTCAGAGAGAGTCGCTGAAGAGCAATGAGACCTGGAAATCACTGTTGATGATGCCTCACTGCTTGCCAGTTTGAATCACCCATTATGCTTCCCAGCCATCCATGAGCTGGCGGCACAGTCAAAACTCTATCTTAGACTGTGGTGGTCAGCTTGGTGCTACTCAAGTACGCCTTAGACAGCAGTGCCATCTAAGAGGCCAGTAATATCTTTGTGCACCTGTAAGCAACATTTCACAGTGCAAACAAAACAGCCTCCCACTCTCATCAACTATTTATTTTGATTAAGCTAAATCCCACACTGTGTGCCTGCACAAACTTCTGTTTTGAGGTGCCAAGTTCATTGTGTCATGCTGTGTGTTTGTTGATTAGCATTTGTGTACCATATTTCTTTGATTTCTTTATTTATTTCACCTTCCTTTAACCAGGAAAGTCGAATGATTTGCAATGACAACCTATCCATAGGCATAACAGTGTAATACAACACAAAGTTAAACGTGCGTAGACTACTCAAAATCATTTCCTGGCAATGCCATGTTCCAACACCACACATAACCTATACATATTCAATACTGTCTGGATAGTCTGATGAGAGCACTCAGATGCTGTGGCACACTCCACCACACTCCACGCCCCCTGTATGTCTAGTGGATGAGTCTTAGTCGAATATCCTCAGCAGTAGCGACTATCCAACTGCACACTTCTCTCTGACTGGCTCCCAGAAGCACCACTCTTGACTAGAGCCTATAGGGCTACAGTCGTGTTATATGCTGTACCTTGGCCGGTTAGCGTCTCCCATTTTAATCATCAACGTTCACACTCAGCTCAGCACTAAGGCACGCGTCAGCCTCACACCACTTCGACTGCATGCTCTCACCCTTTTCTTTTGCTGCCATTTTTCTCTTTCTCTTCCCTCCCACCTCGGTGACTCAGAAGCAGTTGGCAAGAGTGCCTGTCTAGTGCCTTTCTTTATCAACTTCCCATCAGACTGGGCTGCTCTGGGAGATCTGGCCTCTTTGTAGCCTGGTGCCAAGCCTAGTGCCTGCTTCAGCACCGCTGACAGTCCGGTGCGAGTTGAGGGCAGTGGGGTGGAGAGGCGCTCCCAAGACCAGCACCACCACCCTCCCTCTGGGCATCTACAGGCTCAGAGGCAGCGCTGAGAGATTACTCTTTATCTGATCTCTCCTTCACAGCCAGGGAGCAGAATGGAATGTATTTACTCTAAAGCTCTCTTAGGCCAACTATGCAAAACCTTCCAAACAGCACCGTTATACAGCGGTTTCCTTCGTGGTTTCCTTGGCTACAGCATTATAACCTGTCATGGAGGAAGCTTTTCCTTAGCCTTAAAGATGTGTAGGAATCCAGCCGTTCGTATTGTGTTTTGAAATGAAAGAAATGTCGCCCGGAGCAAGTCAAGGGAGAAAGATACGTTTTTTTTTTTTTTGTTAAAGGCACCGCAGCAGAGTTGTCTGATGTTACATGTTATCGATCTATCTCAATCATACTTCCAGTTACACCCCAATTTATAGCCATGGCTACCCAGAATTCCACATCACAGTAACGTGACTTCCTGTGAACGAATACAAACAGATGTTCTGTTTAATATCTAAAGACATTTAACTTATAAAAAAGCGTACATTTATACCATCATTACACAAATGCATTAAATGAGTGGTTCTTGGTAGATTTGCTCCAGGGTGTTCAGGTTGGTTGGACAACACTTGTGGAATGCAAGATTTAAATGGTGCCACAGATTCTCATTGGCATTAATAATTGGACTTTAACTGGGCTGCTGTAGGACATTCACCTTTTTGATGATGAACCACTCCAATGTTTCTTTGGCGTTGTGCTTGAGATTATTGTCCTGCTGAATGACAACTTTCCTTCCAAACATCTTTTAGCAGATTAAAGCAGATTATTGTGCACAATTTCCATATATTTTGCTCCATCCATTGTTCCTTCATTTTATATGAGATGACCAGTCCCTGCTGTCCACTCTCATGCTTTCTGAGATGTGCTTTCAGATGTTATTTTTTGAGTAACAGGTTTTTTCTTGCCACACTTCCATACAAGCCAGTATTATGGAGAGTGTTTGATATGGTTGACTTGTGGATGATTGCTCAACTCCCAGCCAGCTCTGTAGCTACTTCATTGTGATTGTTGGCCTTTGTTTGCTTCTTGTTTGAGTGTTGAATTTTCTACCACTTCCTGATTATTGATACAACTTTTTGCCTAGAAAAAAAATTCTAACATGAAAAGCTGAATGAACAAAAAGCCATGGAAACTGAATGCAGGGCCAGACACACCAAGGAAGTTTATTTTTGTGTTGTGTAAATTCTCAAGGACCTGTGTTTTAGCAGAGACCTCTTCCAAAGCAAATGCAGAACCCAGTGTTGTGTGTTCCTGTACTTCTCTCTGTCTCTTTCCCTCCTTGACCTGTTGTGATCCTGGATGTCCTTCTGTCGGTCTCTCACCTTGACTTCTGGTCCTGGTACTTAGTGTGCAGAGAGATATACAGCCACTGTGCAAATAGCCAAAACACTGCTCCAGGGAGAGGTTGAGTTAATGATGCAGAAAGGGCTGGCTGGCCATACAGCCCTCCAGAGTGGACACAGCGTAGACAGGCCCTCTCTTTCCACCAAAAAACCCAACCACCATGTCCCTCTGGCTCTACAAACCAAGCACTCCGGTCCCTGTTGCCCCATAAACCCTGCCATATTTCACACCTGAGCAAGGTTTTTGTAACTAATCCGCCTATCCAGGGTATTCATTTTATTGAATTAATTACATTCTTTGTCTTTGTTTTGCTGTGCGATCACGTATTCATTTATTCACTTTACAAAGGCATACAGCTAGTTGGCGGTAAGCTGCCTCGTTATTGTCATTCTACTGGAGACTGAATGCATATTTAATAAGCAAAAAGCGAATTAGATTAATTCTGTGTTTTTTCATGCACGATGCTGTCTCCCTGTCCAATTGGGAGATGAACAGACAATGACCGTGTTTCACCATATCACGGCTACTCAGGCCATGTCAACAATGACAAGGACAGCAACATTAGAGAGGCTTAACAAGGGAAGCCTTTCCCAGAGCAATCAGTCCCCTGAATATTTGGCTTTCCTATGTCAGCAAGTCTTTCTTTTTCTTTTATTCATTTTCAAACTAAGATACATCTCAGCCTGAACACAGTCCTTCTTAACCATACCCAACAGTGTTGTGCTCTCTAATGAAGCATGGTCTGCATGTTGTACCTCTATGGAGGCACATCTGAAGGCCAAACTGATGTGTACTGTAATTGAAATGAACATTCACACACATGAATCCTCAGAATCAGAGGGAGATTGGCTGCCAGCGCCATGTCACTATATTACTCTTTTCTGTCAGGTCATTTGGTGAATACATAGTGAAAGTGAAAACGGGCTGGCTCTAAGTCCTACGTGCTGTAAATGGAAAAGATTTATTATGGGAGGTTTCGCTTCTCTGATCTCCAATCCCTTCCACTGGCCGGCCAATCCCTCTGTTGTAGCGGCCCGATCTTTAGGAAATTTAATTAAGGCCCTGAAAGAACTTGAATCAGATGGATTATCTGAAGGGGCTGCAATGACGTTTTGGATTTGAGTGTCGGGGGGTGGGGCGGGGCATGGTAAATGACTAGAACAGCATGAAGGCCCTCTTTTTAAAGTTTATAAAGACGGTTGTGTGAAAGGGCTGTCTTTCCAATCCATTTGTGAAAGTATTTTGATAGGAAAGAAAGAAGCAGGAAACAAAATTAAAAAGTCTCCATGTGAATGAATTGTAGTCATTGTATCAAAAAAAGTTACCACATGAAAGCAATGCCATGTGGTAAGCAATGCCCACGTACGTGTACTGCCTTTTCATTAAAAAAGTGTCTGCAGAGCCATCTGTTCTCGGACCTTTATCATCTCTGGGCCGATAGATTCAAAATATTCTGCGCATTGCTTCTGCATCACCTTTTTTAAAATTAAACCAACATGCTATTGCCCAGTATGGGGGCTAGTGAAGGCAAATGGGCCGAATCTAGGAAAGGAGGTTTAGCAGAGGCAAGCATGAGCTAGTGACAAACTGTGTCTTTGTCCAATACTGGACAATATTGGCATATTCTAACAAATTTCTGTTAGGAAACGCCTGGTCTGTGAAGAGCTTGTGTGCAATAAGTAAATTCTCCCTGCAATCCTTCTAAACAACTTTGTTTTTCTTTAACTTTAGCAAAGGGGTAAATTTTCTAAAACGTAGTCCACACCTTCAATAACAATTTGCTTTTGGGAACAGTTTGGGGATCTGATATTTCATTCATCAGAAAATGTGCCAACTGTCAGCCCAATGTCATCTCACTATGTCAGCTTTGAAGCCTTGTGCGGAGTGGAAATAATGACCTGATATTCCAATAGGCTATCTGGTCCCTGGGTTTTCAATATGTTCTCTCCCTTCCTTCACCCTTTATACATATCCGCTTCACATTTCATGAGAAGCCTCCAATCCTGCCGCATATTTCTAGACACCAGAAATAAAAAAAACATTTTTGGTTTGATCATATGCTGTATATACCTACAGTATAGTTTGAAGTAGGACAAGTAGTACACTCTCTACCACTCCTTCCTCCCCAGAACCCAGAGAGAAGATCAGATGAAATTCAAATGGACAATGAAAAACAGACTTGATGCACAATGTAGTCCGCACGTAGTTACGTGCCCAGAAACTTCCAGATCCAAAGCGTCTGGCTTATGGCCAAACCATAGCCGCAAAGGTGGTATTTTGCGAGCAGGTAGTTGTATGATGTGGAATGGAATACCTCATGAAACTTAATTCAAAGCTGAAGTTAAAGTCAGCAAAACTGGCCCAACTGGAAACACTCAGATCAACCAAGAATTGCACTGTATTCTTTATGTGATCATAATGATTTGTCTTTTTTTTTTGTTTTAATTAATTGGTTTTGACTCAATCTATAATTTTCATCCCCTTTGTGGCATATAAACAGAGGGGAAAAGGTAATAAATAATGCACATTTTCACTGAAGTCTGGAAAAAGGTGTCAAAAGAAAGTTTAGATATGATGGTAGATTATATCTAAGCTTTTTCTCCCTCATAGACTGGTTGACACTTGATTTACACTGTCTGCTGAATACTTAATGATGCCCACTTAGATCTCAGTTATTATCCGTTCATTCAAATTCTTTAATTTGCCAATCTGTAGACATGCATTATGAAATCCTGTCACTTGTCAGATGTCATTTAGTTTGGAAGCATGTTGAGAACAATTTAATGTTTACTACAGTATTCAATTCAATATAGAACAAATAATGCCACTTAAAGTTTGATGAGATTTGCCATGGCCTGAAAGACATGGAGCCATGCAGAATAGTGTATGGCTTTCTGAAATTAAAATAATGTCTATTGAAATAGTGTTAGCTCCTGTTTTTGCCGGACCGCATAAGCGGAGACGGCTAAGTGAGAATGTCTCTTACTGAGTGAGTGAGAGACTGTCTGCCTACCCCTTGTTAAATAGCATAGTGGTTAGAGATGCAGACTTGTGAACTATGAGTGCCGAGTTTGTATCTCCTCCCCGGCAAAGTGAAGTATGCGTTGTGAATTATTCTGTATTGACGAAAACTTTGCAGGCTGAAACTGTATACGGTTATATTGGCATGGAATAGTTCATCTTCAGTCTCGCTAGCAATTGCTCAATTCTTATGATTATTCCTAGGAAGTTAGTAGATACTAGTAAGCCTATTAGTGGCTAATAAGCTGTTAAAATGGCCAGTGGCAGAAGCAATACAGTTCATAGGCGCTATTTGTGGTGGAGGTAAACTTAATATGAAACACAGTCCCCAATGGAGTCTAGCGACTGTTGGAACATGTAATGCCGTGGCGTAGTGGATAAAGACAGTGACTCTCATGTGGATGACTTAAGTTCGAATCTATTGAGAGCAACGACACTCATTAATTATTTCTGGTAGATTCCACGATTCCCTCTTCTTTTCACTTGATGAAAAAGTTAGTTATCGTTGCCTTTCTTGATAGTTATTGAATAAAAGTCATTCACGAATGAAAGATAAAACAATGTTGTTTTGCCATGAAAGAAAATAATACGTTCTTATGCAATGAAATGAAATAACTTTGGCAGACTCGCTAGCAATTGCTCAATTCTTATGACTATTCTAGTAAGTTAGTAGATACCGGTAAAGCTTATTACTGTCTAAGACTCTGTTAAAACGGCCAGTGGCAAACGCAATACATAGCCGCTATTTGTGGTGGAGGTAAACTTAGTAAGAAACGTTAGTCAGTTTAACTGTATCAGTGTCATTCACAAATGGCCAATTAACTATTAAAACGGCCAGTGGCAAAAAATTATTTGTTCAGGATAGAGACAAGAGGCTATACTGACACCCGGCAAATGTACAGCACTGTGGTTTAGTGATTAATGACACAGTCCTTTGTGTGGGCGACCTGTATTCAAATCCCTAGGTGGCAACACTTTCTATTATGGGCCGGCTGAACTAGGCTTGCCTGCATTCTTGTTTATATATAGTATAATGCCAACAAATACTTTTAAAATGAAAAGGGATTAATGATACTCAAAGTGCAGTATGTAGTGTAGTTCTCCGTAATCACCTACCTTGGTGTGTCATGATTTGCTAATCATTATTATTATTATTATTATTATTATTACTATTAATGTTATTGATCACTGTCCTACTTTTTAAATTTGTTTTAATACTGAGCAACAGCCTATATCCAAAAATAATGCATGACAACTCGATAGGGCAGGTGTGTTATTGCCGTGGTATCTGGTGGTCATAGGGTTATTTCATCACAGACTGTTGAGTATCCGAGCAGTGAGCCTGTCTGCCAGCCCTCAGGCTTCACTAAAGCACAACACTACACGACTTTGATATTAGAAGAAAGTAGAAGAAAGTAGATTGGTTGTTTCTCTGTGAGTTTGTTTCCTCTGATCTTGACAGGAATGTGTGTGTGTGTGTGTGTGTGTGTGTGCGCGTGTGTGTGTAGAGAGAGACTCACTAGACACGGTGCTCTGCCTCCAGTGAGTGTGTAATTTTGGAAGGAACACACACAGTGATGAGTACTGTGTCTTTGATTGTTCAGCAGGGTAGGAGACCCCTGTGTACACCACAGTATTCCTCTTTGGTGACTTGGCTTGCTGCAGAGAAACACATACCTAGTTGGTTAGCGGGGGGGGGGGATTACTTATATTTCAATTTCACTTTCAATTTAAAGGGCATCGTTGGCAACTGAAACGGTTGTTTACATTGCCAAAGCAAGTGGAGAATAATTAAGTGATAATCGCAAAAAATACAAAGAAAACTCTAAAATTGTAAGTAAACTTTACACACAAGTTTTCAAATGATAAAGCCATTTTTATATTAGGTTATTAGCCATGTAAACTGTGGTAAGAAAATTGCAAACAACGCTAATAAAAGTAACCAGTACGAATTAAAAAGCAAGATAAATAAGATAAGTATTGGTTAGGTTTACAATATTGTTGGTTTAAGTGTATAATTCTTACACAGTGTTTACTTCCATTCAACCCCCACCCTCCCCGTCTCCATTCTCCGACTGGGATTCAGCTCACACTGTACTATCTAATTAGAGTGAAGCAGAGACAAAGGAAAAGAAAGGCTCTTCTTTATCACTCCACCTCCCTCTGTCCTCTCCTCCCTCCTCTCTGGCTTTTCTCTCCCCGACCATCCATCCGGCTCATCACTGGTAGACGCAAGTAGAATTGATTTGTAAAGAGCCTTTAATATATCCTGACACGCAAAGGCCGTTGTTTATAAGGCACAGGGAGACGGGAGGCAGGGGGGGTGCATTACTTCTGCTATGACTCCCATTGCTAATGTCATCGCTGCATTTACTGTTGTTGTGTCAGGTTGTGTGATAGTGAGAGTTTCCGAGCATGGCGTCTTGTGGTTACTGTGGGATCATGGTGTGTTGTGTTTGTGATCATGGGGTCTTGTGATTATGATCATGGTGTCTTGTGTTTATGATCATGGGGTCTTGTGATTATGATCATGGTGTCTTGTGATTATGATCATGGTGTCTTGTGTTTATGATCATGGGATCTTGTGATTATTATCATGGTGTCTTGTGTTTATGGTCATGGGGTCTTGTATTTATTATCATGGGGTCTTGTGATTATGATCATGGTGTCTTGTGTTTATGATCATGGGTTCTTGTGATTATGATCATGGTGTCTTGTGTTTATGGTCATGGGGTCTTGTATTTATTATCATGGGGTCTTGTGATTATGATCATGGTGTCTTGTGTTTATGATCATGGGTTCTTGTGATTATGATCATGGGGTCTTGTGATTATGATCATGGTGTCTTGTGTTTATGATCATGGGGTCTTGTGGTTATGATCATTGTGTCTTGTGTTCATCATCATTATGTTGTGTTTTTGATCATGGTGTCTTGTATTTATGATCATGGGGTCTTGTGATTATGATCATGGTGTCTTGTGTTTATGATCATGGTGTCTTGTGATTATGATCATGGGGTCTTGTGATTATGATCATGGTGTCTTGTGTTTATGATCATGGGGTCTTGTGGTTATGATCATTGTGTCTTGTGTTCATCATCATTGTGTTGTGTTTTTGATCATGGTGTCTTGTATTTATGATCATGGGGTCTTGTGATTATGATCATGGTGTCTTGTGTTTATGATCATGGTGTCTTGTGTTTATGATCATGGTGTCTTGTGTTTATGATCATGGGGTCTTGTGATTATGATCATGGTGTCTTGTGTTTATGATCATGGGGTCTTGTGTTTATGATCATGGTGTCTTGTGTTTATGATCATGGGGTCTTGTATTTATGATCATTGTGTCTTGTGTTCATGATCATTGTGTTGTGTTTTTGATCATGGTGTCTTGTATTTATGATCATGGCATCTTGTGTTTATGATCATTGTGTTGTGATTTTTATTATGGTGTCTTGTCTTTTTATCATCAAGGTATTTCGTGTTTATGATCATGGCACGTTTTAAAATTTGTTTCACGTTAGCTGTGTGTTCAGATATGAAACATTATACACAACATGATGTATTATATACAGTATGAATGTAGTTAACACTGACCATCAACAATAGAACGTAGGGACTCCCCAAAATGTCACCCACTGTAACTTCATCAGATCTATTTTCTGTCAGTCTGGGCCTTCCGGCAGATCTATTGATCAAACTACTAGGACCAGCAGCTTAACCTCCAACCTCTAGCCTCTAGACAACCGTTTCAAATGGCACCTACTGTACTCTCATTATCCTGTACAGTAAGGCCCATGGGGATCTGGTCTTCTGGATACACGGAAGTATACAGTGTTTCTGGACCAAGTGACTGCTCCATTTACCACATCAGCTTACACAGCTGGTCCAACAAACTGCTCCTCACACTATCCATATCATCCAGCTGCTCCTATCCTGGTTTATTATACAGCTATTGTGACAGCCCTGTAATATGCTCAGGTATTCAGCATGCACATGCACTTTCAGGCACGTATGCAGACACACACTCATGCCTGCATCTTAAGACTGGACTGGGTATTGGACAGAGCAGTGTTTCAGCTGGTCAGGGCCATTGCCAGATTGTTTACACATTTCAGCCCAGGTTAAAGCAACTCTGCACATTCTTCACAATCAACCAATCAAATTGAAATATTAAATATTACTCAATGATTTAAGCTTTTTTAGTGGTTTGTTTTCAGGAGGCAGCAGTTAGCCTAGTGGTTATGGCTACTAACCAAAAGGTCGCCAGATCGAATCCCAAGCTGGCAAAGAGAAACATTTTCATTTACTTTCATCTACTAAATATCTATGTAAATGTATGTGTACAATGTTCTTTTTTAAAGAAAATGTATTTGCCAACTTTGCATGGCTAGCTGAATATTTGCAGCCAGTTTTAGGGTTAAGGTTAGGGTTAGGCTACGGTTATGGTTCTTTTGCCTAAAGCATGCTTACACGTTTCATAATTGAATAGGTGTTCGAGAAGAATGTGTGGCATTGCATAAACCGGTGCGGAGTTGCTTAAAGCAGCAGTGTCACCCAGGCACTTTTCAAGGCACCTTTGTCATGTGGGCATATCATTGCTGGCGCACAGCCGTTTCCGATCAGTAATGCTTAATATGAGAAATTCAATAAGCAGCGCATGGCTTAGCCTCTGCAGCTTTTCCATTGTCTGACAGACGCAGAGGAGAGGAGGTAGGACATTGTAGAGGGCGTGCATATGGACATTACTCATCCACATCAAAAACTGAATGCAGCAATGTGTTGGCAACCTTTACTGACAAATATATGGACTTGGATGGTGCTAGAGAGCATGTGTGAGTCTGTGGAATATGTTTCATCACCTAAAAGGCAGCGATATCCTTCTGTGGTAACTTGAAAGGGATTCCTTAATTCCTGGTGTATGCCTTGTTTGGGTAAATGGAGTGAAGACTCCAGATTCATTTTGTGTGTCATATTATGCAGCTGAATCATTTAACGCCATTGTTTTTTTTTTTCCATCCCAAATGGCTCTTCTTAAGCAGGCAACAAAGTATATAGAGTACTATCTACTGTAGTTTTAAAGTTCTTCCATTTCTTGTCAATTGCAGTCTATCCAGATCTGCTATCTTCCTCTCTCATCAACTCTCTCCCTTGTTCCCCCCAAACCTCCTCTTCAGCCCCTCCCTCGTCTCCTCCTCCCATCCTCCCATCCTCCCATCCTCATTAATTGATGTTGTCTCACTTCATTAGTGCTAGTTTGCCTTGGCAGAGAATTTAACACTCATTTTCTCAGTGTGTTTCATCGTCATTCATTCCAACCTTTACAGCCTAAATAAACCATTTCAATTCATGGTCTTGATCTGCATTTTTCCATACTCCAGGATCACGCTCTGATGTTGCCCTTTCACTGGCAGGGACGGCAGTTATACTGACTGGACAAGGGTGGCACACTATAAAGAGCACACTATAAAGAACCCCTAATCACAATGCAACAAAATGTCACCCTAGGCTTACAGTGAAATTTCCCCACCAAACACCTATAAGGTTGACTTTTTTCCATATTCTGTATGCCCACGGTTAGCCTGGGTTGTGAAGCTTTTTGAATGGTCCAGATAAAAATATGTCTACAACCTGTTATTTTCTCTTAAATTAGTCTCAGTTCAGAGAATTCAATCAGATTTCAGAAAGATTTGGGGTACATTAGATGGGAACTGGAACTGCTTATGTGAATTCTCAAACACACAAATGTCCAAAATCCTAAGAAAATAAACAAGATGACATCCACGTGATGGTCTTATGTGGCCTTGTGAGTTGAAATAAAACATTTCCGAACACTGGAGTCTTTGAAATCCTGAGAGGGTCCAAGGCTTAATTAGAGCACAATGACAAACCTTTAGAAGTAAATGATTATCAATACATATATTCCTCACAACAGATGGGTCTCTGGGAGCTATTGAATCAGCAGGGTATGAGAGAGGAAGAGGATGGGGATGAAGAAAAGGAGGAGGTTGACAAGGAGCTATGAACAGGAATTATTGGTCCTTCACATTTCAAACTGTGCCATTTTCTGAAGTGCTGTCACCATAATCCTGTGTTGGTTTAGATGTGCTCATTGGATTGCTCAAGGTCTGTTCTCAGTGGTTATAATGCCGTGGAGGGGAAATGGAGTCACTTGTGATTTATTCAATGGTGTTGTGCTCTGTGTTTGAGGGATTTGAGGCAGACATGAGACTGAAGACATAAGACTAAACACATGAGACTAAGGAAGTAAGACTAAATACATAAGACAAAAGATATAAGACTAAAGACATGAAGCTATAGAACATGAGACTATAGATATGACACTATAGACATGAGACTTACGTAGGGAGGACCAATGAAGCAACCACCATGCATTACTTGTACCTATGATGATTAGATTGTGTTGTTGAAAATAGCAAATACAGTATTATTTTCTCAAAGGTTTTCTCAAGACAGACTTACTTGTGTTAAAGTCAGAGGTATCGCTATCCTGGTCTAATGCAACATAAATGATCAGTCATCATAGGATAAAAGGCTAATTTGATACCTGAATGTTAAAGTCTGGCATTCCACGCAGGTAAAAACACGCCTTTTGTTTACAAATCATTAAGGGAGAAAGGTTCTTACAATCTGATTAACTTCTCAGCAAGCTTTGAAATAACAAACTCAGTTAAGTATTATTATCCCCCACAAACAAACACGAGTTAATTAATGTCAGAGCCAAGTCAAGTACTTCCCACAAATAGATAATCATTAACGGATTAACAACATCCCCCGGCGCTATCGCTAAATAGGTTAAATGAACATACAGTGTAAAAGTAACATTTTGCCATTTCAGCTGCCCTTGCTGCTTTTTTGAATCCACATTCATGTAGAGGAAGGAAAGAGTTGTGAGAATGAAAGAGAGCGATGAAAAACCGTCCCTGTATTGATCAGCAGCCACTGTTGCTTGACTTAGTGCACAATAATGCACTAACTAACAGCAATACAGAGGTTTGTCTTTGTACACAGGGGAAGTGAATGCCTGTGGATGGTTTGGGGGTAGTGTAACACTGCATGCCAGCTTGCTCAGCTTAAAAGATAGACAGACCCAGTGACCCTAATGTCCATCATAAACCAGAAAAAAACAGAATCAAACCTGGCCTGCTGCCATTTTGCCTGCTCTACCCAACACACCTAGGTTCTCTGACTCCTTTACCCAACATGATTTTGTGTTCTCTGACTCCTCTACCCAACATGCCTCTGTGTTCTGTGCCTCCTCTACCCAACGTGCTTTTGTGTTCTCTGGCTCTTTTTGGTGAAGACGACATACATATGATGATGGACATTTGATATGAATTCCCTACACTCACCACTCCACACACACTGCTCAACACACACACACACTGCTTCACATACCTGCCTCCTGCACACACTGCTTCACTCTCTCTCACACACACACACACACACACACACAACACTCCACACACACCACTTCACAAACACTGCTTCACACACACACACACACACACACACACACACACACCACTCCACACATTTTGCAGCCACTGTGCTGCCACTGTTCTGTATTCATCAGACAGACTGAGCCCTCCCACCATCCAGCCCAGACTGCAGGCTCCCCAGATCTAGAGGAACCCTCCCTTCAGAGGCATGGCCGAAAATAGTCACTGGGGGCCAGTGAAGGCAAATGGCCTCCAGGGATCTGAGAACACTAATGGAGCTGCAGCAGTCACAGACAGACCGGACCAGTCCTGACCAGATGCCAGGCTCTCATCTCCCCTTACTACCCCTTCATCTGGTCGTATCCCTGGAAAAACAGCTGTTTCCATTCAGACATAGCAACATATTACTACTGTACATTGTACCAGGAGAGGTCCCAGTGGGCTGTGTCTGTTAACGTAAAGCCCTCAGAGGGAAAAGTATTGCCCAGGGCATGAGAGGTGTGTCAGACAGAATACATTCATGAATTCATAAGAGCAAACTGAGCCCAACCTTTTGCCATAATTATATTATACAGCTAATTAATTTAAGGTGCTGGAGTGAAATCAAGTCTTAAGATGTTCACTTGTTCAGTTTGTTTTGCCTCATTTGCATTGCAACCTCTTCCCATTGATAACCATATGTTTGTATAAACAGTGAATATGGTGTTGAGCGCTAGCATAACTTTTACTGGAACAGTGGCAGGCAAACATACTGAGCTGTTTTCCCTGTCAGAGATGGTATACGCCTCTGTTGGTGATCTGTTGGTAATTGGATAATAGTAAGTTGTTGTCTTGCATAATGAAATTATCTGATGCTATAGGTTACACTGTTCATGGTAATCGTGGAACCAATGACAATGCATTGCCGAATGTGGCACATCTCCGCCTATTTGTGATGATAAAGCACCACAGTGTGAAAAACAAGGCCTCTCAGATAATATGAAAAAAATCTAAACACATTCCACAGCACGCTCCACATTGATCTTCACTCCGGGAAAAATGTATGTATGGCAAATCATTGCAAACTTGACTGAGTAGGGAGTCGACCATCCACGCAGTGCAGAGTGGAGTGTGTGTATGCAAGGCTCACTTTAATGGATTTGAATGCACCTTTCCCCTTTAAAGACGATCTAAAAAGTCAAAAGGAAGCATTAGTTGAAAAGGTACAAGGCTGCCAGACACAGCAGTGAGTTTGATGAATGTTCTCATCAGAATCTCGTCACGCGATGTGGCAGATCTCTATTTTACACCTGACCTTCTCCCGTTAAATACCTTGTTTCACAGCAGCAAGGTAAGCAGATAAGTGCTTTCAGCTGCACTGCCGGGGAAAAGGAAGCTTTCACAAACTGCTACTTGGGCAGACTCTTCTTCCACCCACCTGCCCATGGCCTATCGAGGAGCATTAAAACAAAACATAGAGCGCCAGTAGTCTTTCTGAAGACAAACATTCATGAAGTCTTGTTTAATGGTGCCACGCGGTATTAGTAGTGCTCGCTGTAAGCTATTAGCCATTGTAATTATATTTGTAGCGATACAGAGTAGAATGATATGCATATTTAATAGATACTTTATATGGAAGTAAGTTATTAAAAGCGTGCAGAAAGAAACGGGCTATCTTTCTGATTGTCTCAGACTACTAACTCCCGTCTGGCGTGCTGGTCGGGCGGCGCGCACGCAGCGTTTTAATTCCAGATGTAATCTTTTTCCATTAGAATTAATCGTATCCCAGAGACGCCGGCCAGGAGGGGATCATTTTCATATTTGGGAGAAGAAGAAAAAAAACTTTCAGGGAAATGAAATCCCTCGGCCCTAAATGAAAACCATTTAGAAAATAATAAGGGGAAATACAGTCCTTGCAAGAGGGGCGCTTCCATCTCCCAGTCCCAGGTTTCCAGATGATTCCCCGTCATCCTCCTGATGTAATATCCCTGTCAGGGAGACGTGAATGGCAATGAGCCTGGCAGATGGGCGGGTGAGATGGGTGTTGGTGCTGGCGAGGCATTGTTCAGCCTCTAAGATGTTCAAGGGGCGGAAAACTGCTGAGCACTAGTGTGTGTCAAACTCCGTCGCCTTGATTTTGCGGGCGACTCTTAGTGCTGAGGATTGTGATTACAGAGCAGTGCCACCTGTCAGTCACCGACCCTGGAGAGAGACCAGCCCCGGTCCCACAGATTCCCTTACCCAGACCACAGGGGCCCAAGGCTGGGCAGGCAAACTGGCTCTGCATGGGTGCCTCTGGAGCAGCGGTGCTTACCGTGGTGGGTTAAGAGAAGAGGGATTAATCTAAATCCACTTAAGCAGTGGGCAGTGGGCTCTGGTGCTGAGTACTGACACAGCCAGACACTCTCCCTCCTCGGGCCAGATAAGGCTCTCAGAATGATGGCTCCTCCTGAATAACCTCGGCAGCCCGGGCACTCAACAGATGCTAACCCACGCCACTCTGGCATGTTTCACAGAACCCATGTACACAAAAGCACACACACACACACACGACACATGCACGCATGCCTTCACACACACAGACACACACACGCACACAAACACACACACGCACACACACAGTGTGTAGGATTCATATTCAACCAGCATTTATTTTCAACTCTTCCTATCAAGATGATGTTTATAATACTTGATCATGGGTTCTAATGTGAGATCTTGGGTACCTGTCATTGACTCACAGTTCCAGCAGTGACAGCTGAAAATAGCACAGCGATGAAATAGGCTCTATTCTGTGAGCCAAGATGAAAACCTGAGCAAACATGAAACAATAGAAGTGTGAATTAAAAGAGTGAATAGCGGATGGGAACAGAAGGAAAAGGAGAACTGCCGAGCCCTGCAAGAAACAGAACTAAATGGCGTGAGAATAAAGATAAGGAAACGGAGAGAGTGCAGAGAAGCATCAGATGACTGAGAGAAGGATAGACAAGGAGTGATCCCACAGAGGAGTATGAGACAGAGAAGGTGGAGAGAGTTACGTTACAAGGGGATTGGATCTTTCAAAGGTAATCGCTTACCTACCCAAAGGGGACAACTCCTGCTCTCCCACCTCACTCCCCTTCAATAGTGGGAGGAACGTAGAGAGGATTGAAATGTGAAAAAACAGACGATCAGAGGCAGCCGGAACGGAAGAGGAGGGGAGTCTGACGAAGAGGAAATAGAAATGCTACCTTTCCATGGACTAGACAAGAAGGATGAATGAGCTTGCAGTGTGTGTGTACGTGTGTGTGTGGGTTTTATTATAGACTGGTGAAAAAATGGTATGACAGAAAGACATCTGTGGTGCTGATAGCAGGGCACTAATGCTTGGATGTCTTGTGGAAGGCTTCAGTCTGTAGAACAAAAAAGAAAGATGTAGTGTGTGTTTATTTGTATGTGTGTATGTTTGTCTACATAATGTTTACATCTTATGTCCCTTACGAAGATATGCAGAGAATTATACCAAGATTAAATGGGAGTTGAATCCATCAGATAATGACTTGTGGCAGAGCTGAAGAGGAAGGGTGGAATGGCGTGACTCTAGAGGTTTGGGTGGTTGTGTTACGTCGTGACTCTAGAGGTTTGGACGGTTGTGGTACATCATGACTCTAGAGGTTTGGATGATTGTGTTACGTCGTGACTCTAGAGGTTTGGACGGTTGTGGTACATCATGACTCTAGAGGTTTGGATGGTTGTGTTACGTCGTGACTCTAGAGGTTTGGACGGTTGTGTTACGTCGTGACTCTAGAGGTTTGGACGGTTGTGGTACATCATGACTCTAGAGGTTTGGATGGTTGTGTTACGTCGTGACTCTAGAGGTTTGGACGGTTGTGTTACGTCGTGACTCTAGAGGTTTGGGCGGTTGTGGTACATCATGACTCTAGAGGTTTGGATGATTGTGTTACGTCGTGACTCTAGAGGTTTGGGCGGTTGTGGTATGTAATGACTCTAGAGGTTTGGACGGTTGTGGTACATCATGACTCTAGAGGTTTGGATGGTTGTGTTACGTCGTGACTCTAGAGGTTTGGACGGTTGTGTTACATCGTGACTCTAGAGGTTTGGATGGTTGTGGTACGTAGTGACTCTAGAGGTTTGGACGGTTGTGTTATGTCGTCACTCTAGAGGTTTGGATGGTTGTGGAACGTTGTGACTCTAGAGGTTTGGATGGTTGTGTTATGTCGTGACTCTAGAGGTTTGGATGGTTGTGGTACGTTGTGACTCTAGAGGTTTGGACGGTTGTGTTACGTCATGACTCTAGAGGATGGACAGTTGTGTTACGTCATGACTCTAGAGGTTTGGACGGTTGTGGTACGTCGTGACTCTTGGGGTTTGGACGGTTGTGTTACGTCGTGACTCTTGCGGTTTGGACGGTTGTGGTACGTGGTGACTCTTGGGGTTTGAACGGTTGATTTGGACAGCAGGGGTCTGATTCATGTTGTATGGATATTGATATGAAGTATGGTGGTAAGGTGCACATTTCCAATGCTGAGGTGATGAATAATGGATATGAATCATAGATCATTTAATGCCAGAACTCGTCTGACAGGCCTGGCTTGTTTTCACTGAATAGCCATTTTTTATGGGCCCTATGAAGGTTAGTGAAATTGGCTGCGCCTACAAAAGAAGCCATATTAAAATACTTTTCCCACTAATTGTTGTTTTGACCAATCAAATTATTTGGTCTTTTTAAGATCATAAATGTCTAGCCTGTGTTAACAAGCCAAGAAAGCAAGTGGATGGTAGGCAGCCATTTTAAAAAAGGTGGGAAGAGTATTCATTTCAACAGTCTCTTTTACTCTTAAAATCCTGTTAAAACAAACACCAGATTAAACACATGCATGCTCATGTGTTTTCCTTTAAACCTTTATCACACACAATTAGTGTCGGCCAAGTTCCCTTCATCTCTCAATCCAAACACACAGTATGATCATACACATCTGGAGAGAGGAGACTATTCCTCCGGGCTCATCATTACCACCGAACACTGGATTTGCTCATTTGATCAGATCCCCCACCTCTCCTCATCATCATCCCTTTCTTAGCTATCTATTCCTCCATTACCACACTCCCTCCGTCTGTTCGCCGGTGCCCAGCAGTGGATGCTTAACAGCTGACTTCTATTTATGGAAGACTGCCTGAAAGAAGTCATCAGAAATAATGACAGGAACATTTAATAATGCACATGAAGGATGGCTGAATGGAAGCATGTGCTTCAGGGACATATATAATATCCACTAATGGATCTAAGAAACTAGAAAAACAAAGTTTCAGGAATAATTGTTTGTAGAACACAGGAGCCTGGTGAGAGGAAGACAGCTGGTGAAAAGTGGGTGAATGGAATGAAACACATGAAAAGCGAATGTGTGATGTTTGACACCAATCCAGCCATTCCTTTCCAGCCTACAATCAGCCTCTCCTCTCCAATTAAAATGCCCCTGGTCATTGGTGGTGTACAAAAATGCCCAGGTAAATTGTGTGTGCGTGAGCGTGTGGGAGGGAGATGCTAAGGGAAAGGATGGGACGAGAGACAGGGACAAAGTCCTTTTTATCACCACCTGGCAGTGTTCACACTAACACTAACACTCCCCCTCAGAAGGACACTTCTCCCAAACCTCTCCACCTCATCTGTAGAATTCACCCATAGGCCCCGTTCAAAGTAGAACACTATTTTGGCATAGGGTGCCATTTGAGATGTACACTAACTGCTCACCCACTATATTCCATTTGCCTTGAACCCCAACAAGAAACTCTACCTCTGCGAGGAAGCTCCCACGATGCCTTACCATGTTTGGATTTTTTGAAGCTACAGGGCGACATGTTGAAAGAACCCACCTGTATAGGATTGGAGAGAAGAGGAAAAGATAAGAAAGACACGAGGGAGAGTTGTTAATATTTCATCAAACGCGGGTCCACAGGAGGTGACCTGGTGGGCATAAACGCTCTCATCGTCTCTCTGGAGCTGATGTGTGCCTGGCTCTCTCACCTCCTCTCCTCCTTCCCTTTCACACTCTCTCTCTCTCCTCTTTTCCTTTTACACTCTCTTCTCCTAACCTCTTCTACCTTCACACGCTCTCCTCTATCTCCTATCCTTTTCACTCTTTACACTCTCTCCTCTTTCCCTATCCTCTTTTTTCCTTTGCACTCTCAGGTCCTCTTGTCTCCCTTTACTGTCTCCCTCCTCTGTCTCAGCTTCTTTTTCCCACACTCTCTCCCCTTTTCTCTTTCCTGAGCCTTGTCACTGTCACTCTCACAACGGTTCAAAGCGCCTCTCCCTGTCTTGCCAAAGCCCAAATGAACTTCACTCCCCGACAAACATTACAAGAAATGCTTTAGACATTTTTTGCGTTGTTTGGTTCACGTGGTCAAAGGCACACTTTCATTGGACCAAGCTGATCACCACAGTGAGGGTTCTAATGTGTACAAGTGCACAGTGAGGCCTTGGTTGGAACACTAGCTGGCGAATGGCCCGGGAAGCATTGTGCCACTGCAAAGCAAACCGATCTTCATAGAGTGAGAGTGCACTTGTACACATTCAGCCACAATTATTTCTGTTTGGAACCGCACTGTTGGAAAATAAACCTAATGGCTTGGCGCCGATGGCTATGAGGAAGGCTTGTTACAATCTTCAACTTTTCTGAATCTGTTGGGAGTTGCTGCGATGAGCCAAGGCCATAAATACAGTAGGAAATAACAACATTGGGAAGGGAGAAGCGGGGTTACAGGAAAGATTCAAGCAAGATTTATTTTGTGAAAGACCTTAACTCAGTGGAATAATTCAGTCACTTGACTAATATAGCCATTGTCGTATTTTTAGTATACTGCCATCATTAGAGCCTGAGAGGTTTATAATTGTAATGACTCATAGTGTTTGGAGAATAATGAGGACTTAATCTTTTGAATAAAGTGTCCATCCCAATGTGCAGCTTATTAGTCAAGTAGTCAAGTTATTAGTCAACAGTAACGACCTCATGACTGTAATAAACAAACAGACTTCATCATTTTCCAGTGTTTGTGGCTTTAACAAGGAGCTGTTACAGGGGTTAACAAGGGTACAATTTGAAGACAAATTAAAAGCTTTTCTTATTATTTATTTTGAACACCACAATCACAGTAGCAGATGGGGACATTTTTAAGTTGCGCTTGCTGTTTTCTACCTCTGACTACACATTTTATCAGCTGCCTGCTTTCTCCTCCGTTGGACTCCAAATGAGTTGTGACTGTCCCAGTACCAATATGTCTTTGAGGAACTTGGGCACATTGACCTCTCAGCTTTAATTCGGATTTGGATGAGAAACATTGGGTGGGCTTAGCACAGGGCCTTGGACAGTACAGGGGATTTCAGAAGAGCCGATGGGAACATCTGAAAAGATTTCTGTTAACATCTGAAAAGACACTGTTAGCTTCTAATATGACACGACCATATACGTATGGCCACAGATAAACCCACAGGGGTCTTTAGAACCATGGCAACATCTGGATATAGTACACATGCATCAAACACATGGAACCCAGTAGCAACAGGACTTCCTGTCATCAAAATGGTCCAACCAGGGTCCTCTGCCATGGAAAATACACAGCTAGCATGTTATACCAACAAAAGGCAAACTAGCATATTATACCACCAAAATGCTAACAGTGAACCTCAGAGATCTAGTGATAACTCTGCTGACACATCCTGTGTAGACATTCACAAGATAACAGATGGGGCCCAATCTATCACAGTGTAATAAAGGCTACTTCTGAGGGATGGTTTCTGTGTTGTTTTTTTTTAGAAAGGCAAGGTATGTTGGTTGGTGACAGAGAGACAAGTCCTGATTGTTGTTGTGAGTTCAATAGGATATACTGTATTCTGTAATACTTTTATTGTTCCTCTTTATCTCTTGGAGGTTTGAATGAAATCTCCTTGGAGGTTGTGGTTGGAGAAGAAAACAAAAGGCAATTGAAGCCAAGGAAGAATAGCGATGTGCTCTGATGTTGTCAGTGGGAGGCCGCATTTTTAACATTGGAACTAGCTTCATAAGACGATCCATTGAGAGGAAATAACATTGAGACGAAAATGGACACAAAAGTGTGATTTAATCTGAATGCAAAACAGAATGTGAAATCAAAATGAGCATTTCCCAGAGGAACACAAATAATCACGGATGTGTCTATACAATGTCAGAGGACAGGGCAAAGTGAAGAAGAGGACAGGGCAGAGTGAAGAAGAGGACAGGGCAGAGCGAAGAAGAGGACAAGGCAGAGCAAAGAAGAGGACAGGGCAGAGCGAAGAAGAGGACAGGGCAGAGCGAAGAAGAGGACAGTGCAAAGCGAAGAAGAGGACAGGGCAGAGTGAAGAAGAGGAGAGGGCAGAGTGAAGAAGTGGACAGGGCAGAGTGAAGAAGAGGACAGGGCAGAGTTCTGAGCTTTGGTTCACACTATGTACAGATTAACACAATGGCCCATTCAAGTCCTCCAAGTCTCTCTCTTTGCCTCTATTCTATCAAAGCTACGAAAATAGAAACAGGCAATTTGAGGAATACATGCACAGCTGAATATATAGTAGACCAGCTGGAAACAGCCAATGACTACAAATTCTACATTCTGTTACCAAAGTGGAAGGGTTTTGTTTTGTTGAAGGACACGTGTCGGTAGTCTACAAAGCAAACAGCTACCAAAAGGACATACAGTGGATATAAAACGTCTACACACCCCTGTGAAATTGCCAGGTTTTTGTGATGTAAAAGATAAATCATGTCAGAACTTTTTCCACTTTTAATATGACCTATAATGTGAACAATTCAATTGAAAAACAAACTGAAATCTTCAGAGACACAACAGAGACATTACCAAGAACTGGACATACCTCCAAAATTGATTAAAAGACGAAAAGAAAACGGGTCAGAGAGGCTTCCAAGAGGCCTACAGCAACATTAAAGGAACTGCAGGAATATCTGGCAAGTACTGGCTGTGTGCTACATGTCTCCCGTATTCTTCATATGAATGGGCTATGGGGTAGGGTGGCAAGACGGAAGTCTTTTCTTACAAATAAAACCTCCAAGCCCGGCTGAAGTTTGCAAAAACAAACATCAAGTCCCCCAAAAGCACACGGGAAAATGTGTTACGGTCTGATGAAACCAAGGTTGAACTTTTTGGCCATAATTCCAAAAGGAATGTTTGGCGCAAAAACAACACTGCACATCACCCATAGAACACCATAACCACAGTGAAGCATGGTGGTGGCAGCATCCTACTTTGGGGCAGTTTTTCTTCAGCTGAAATTGGGGATTTAGTCAGGGTGGAGGCAATTATGAACAGTTCCCAATACCAGGCAATTTTGGCACAAAACCTTCAGGCATCCGTTACAAAGTTGAAGATGAAGAGGAAGTTTACCTTTCAGCACGACAACAACCCAAAGCACACACCCAAATCTACAAAAGCATTGCTTCACCAGAAGAAGATTAACATTTTGGAATGGTCCAGCCAGAGCCCAGACCTGAATCCAATTGAATCTGTGGGGTGATCTGAAGAGGGCTGTGCACAGGAGATGCCCTTGCAATCTGACAGATTTGGAGCGCTTTTACAAAGAAGAGTGGGCAAATATTGCCATGTCAAGATGTGCCATGCTGATAGACTCCTCCCCAAAAAGACTGAGTTCTATAAAAAAATCAAGAGGTGCTTCAACAAAGTATTAGTTTAAGGGTGTGCACACTTATGCAACCAGGTTATTGTGAGTTTTTTTGTTTTTTTTCCTCAAAGATTTGAATTGCTCACATTATAGGTCACATTAAAGGTTGAAAAAGTTCTGACATGATTTATCTTTGTCTCATTCTTTTAAATCACAAGAACCTGGCATTTTAACAGGGGTGTGTATACTTTTTATATCCACTGTACAGTGATGACTAAGTTATTTCTATTCAGTATGTTTGGAGGTGAAACAGAGGTGGGTTGGATCACACAGCCCTGCATCACTCCATCTCTCACTCTCCTTTCTGCCCAGAATGAAAATGTATTAAAGTCTCATCTCAGCATCAAAGTCACAGGTAACTCCCTATTCAGTCGTTCTCTTCTCATTTCATCTTCAATGGAATTTTGTAATCCTTATTCTGCCTCCCCTCTCTTTGTCTCCCTCTTTCTGACTCTTGTTGGATTGGAGGAAGAAAAGTATAGTGGTGAAAGGAGAAGTGGGTGAAGAGGGCACATATGCTGCCAGGTGGAAAAGAGGGAGATGAGCAGCGGTAACACAGCTAATTAAACCATAAGCCTTTGGAATATATTTGGAGTTGAATAGTGGAATTATCTAGTCTTATAGGGACAGGGAACGAATGAGGGGAGTTTTCTAGTCTTATAGGGACAGGGAACAGCTGAGGGAAGTTATCTAGTCTTATAGGGACAGGGAACGAATGAGGGGAGTTATCTAGTCTTATAGGGACAGGGAACGAATGAGGGGAGTTTTCTAGTCTTATAGGGACAGGGAATAGCTGAGGGAAGTTATCTAGTCTTTTAGGGACAGGGAACGAATGAGGGGAGTTATCTAGTCTTATAGGAACAGGGAACGAATGAGGGGAGTTATCTAGTCTTATAGGAACAGGGAACGAATGAGGGGAGTTATCTAGTCTTATAGGGACAGGGAATGACAGAGGGGAGTTATCTAGTCTTACAGGGACAGGGAAGGCCTGAGGGGAGTTATCTAGTCTTATAGGGACAGGGAAACGACTGAGGGGAGTTATCTAGCCTTATAGGGACAGGGAACAGCTGAGGGGAGTTATCTAGTCTTATAGGGACAGGGAAGGCCTGATGGTAGTTATCTAGTCTTATAGGTACAGGAAACGACAGAGGGAGTTATCTAGTCTTATAGGAACAGGGAACGACAGAGGGAGTTATCTAGTCTTATAGGGACAGGGAAACGACTGAGGGGAGTTATCTAGTCTTATAGGGACAGGGAAGGCCTGATGGTAGTTATCTAGTCTTATAGGGACTGGGAACAACTGAGGGGAGTAATCTAGTCTTATAGGGACAGGGAACGACTTATCTAGTCTTATAGGGACAGCGAATGACTGAGGGGAGTCTCAGTTGTATTTAAAAGTGTGAGGAGGCCCATTAGTTCTTATTAAAAAATATACCATGAACATGTTGCCCCTGATACTGTAATGTTGTATGCAAAAAGTTACATCTGTTTAAAAAATATAAATGTGCTGAGCCAAAGACTAACTGCCATTGATTGCTTGTATCTAGATGGATCTGTTGTTCTGTATAGATTTTAATTAGGAATAAATGTCTTTGCTGCTGTAAAATAGAACACCCTAGCCCTCGAGTAGAGGGAATTCTCTGTGGCCTTAAGAGCTCAACACTCATCTAACTGTATTTTGAACAGCCCTTAAACTGTAAGTAAGGGAAGTACAAGAGAACAGTCTGCTACAGATAGCTGTGGCTGGTTCATTGTCAGTTAGAAACAGAACATGACCTATCTGAAAGTCACAGCTAACTCCATTAGTCCGCTCTCTGGTAGAATATCCGTTCTTTCAACAAATACAAAAAAACTAAGGAATATAGACCTGGGGAGCAACAGTTAGAAGCAGCGTGTGGTGAGATAACTCGTTAAATTAGGATCCTTGGGCAGCTACATCTCCTTATAGAAATATATCCAAAAAACGTGTTCAGGTTGTTCCCTGATTTTGTGCGTTTTGGCTTAAATGGATACAGTGATCTACAGGTACAATTACCACGCGTTGGAGCACTGGCAGTAGTGTGTATCCTATAAGCTGACTATCCCCTATGTGTGTTTGTGATTGTGTCTCTCTTTCTGTGTGTGTGTGTGTGTTTGTGTGTGCGCACGCATATGAAAGCATGTCTGTGTCCATAGCTAGTTAACCCACGGATCTTGACCCAACTACCTTGCTCGTCACAGAGCAGAATACATTCCTGATTAGAAGGCCTGGCTTTCCTCACCCCTTCTACCCTGAGCAAGGGAGAAACCTGTTCCATCTTCCTATATGACCTATGGAGGAAAACCCTGCCAAAGCCTCCAGTAGAGCTGAGTCTCCACATTGAGGGAGGTGATTGGGTGTGTTGGAGGACAGGGAGCAGAAAGGGTGGTGCAGGCCTGAGTCTGCTGCTGGAAGATTGGCTTCAGCAGACTGGGAGGATTGGGAAAGAAATTGGACCAGACAGTCACCTGGGAAAAAAAGGTCTCACAGGGGGAAGAAATCTAGGCTAAACACTGGAGTACGAGAGAGCTGTAAAGCTGCCTCCCTCCCTCCTTCACCCATCTCGTCCTCCCCCATGTCTCAAGGGCTCTTCAAAGCAAAGAAATGTGAGGATTATTCATGGAGTTTCTTTCTGTAAGGGACTAAGGTGTTTGCCTGAAATGGTAATACAATGTTTTATATTCCTTTATGAAACCCATTGACATCTTTTGTGGTAGCTAGCCCTCTATTCCGATATTTGCAGAGACACTTCATCCAATTAGTACTGATTAAGGACCTACTTTAACATGGACATTATTCAACCATGTACATGATCAGACAGAATAGCTTCCATGTGTAGCCAGAATGATGGAGAGAGAGATGGAGAAGGAACCAGGAGTTCAGCCTGTAGTGAATGACCTTGACAGAGTCCTTGGTCCTTGGTACCTTGCTATATTAGTTTTTCCAACAACATAATTATTCTGACTGCTGCAGAGTCCAAGAGAAATATAAGCTGCAATGCTCTACAGAACATCTGTCTTACTATATGTTTCAGTTGATAACACTATTTTGATTATGGTATATATACATATGAATATATATATATATATATATATATATATATATATATATATGTGCTGCAGTGAAGCAGAATATTATGATTTATGAAGGAGATATCAATAAACCTTTTTTGTCAAGCTTAGTTAATATGGTTGCAAATGTGTTTATTAAGCAGATGCTCTTACCCAGAGCAACTTAACCTCCTGAGACCCTGTGTGCACATATGAGAACACTGTTTTAAACTTCCTGCACCCCGTACTTCATTCTGCTTAACTTAAACCCATTGTCCTTATTAGAGGACAGTTGTCTGCGACATACTTATCAGGTCCACCAATCCGAAATAGCTAAGAGAAATTAAATATGCATACGTTATCAAAGCTCAGGTCTTAGGAGGTTAAAGATGCAATTAGGGTTAAATGCCTTGCTCAATGGCAAAAAATATGTTATCTTACTTTATCTGCTGGAAACCTTTAGTTCACTTATCCAAAGGTTGTCCCCAGTAGATCAGCCAACCAAGAAATGGAATACAGTGTTCATACCTCAGAGTTTTTAAACCAATTTAAATCAGGGTGGGGCCTATACCATTCAAGAACACTCACCATGTCATCAAAGTTTGCCTGTTCCAGTTTGCCTGTTCCTATGTTCGGTTCGGTCCTGTCAGTGTAATCGCTTTTACCTGTGTCTTGTTTCCTCTTCGATCTGCTTGTGACAGCATTATGGTATGATATTTGCTCATATATATATATATATATATATATATATATATATGAGCAAATGTCTAGGAAAAAGAGTTGAAGGAAAATCTGTCTTAGTTTTGTGAAAACCTAACCTTGACATATTAGTTTCCAGACAGAATTTAATAAACTGAAATCAAATGTAAATACTGTCGACATTCTTTCTCATTGCTTGTCTGAATTTATTAACATTAACAATGTTACAAACAGCCATTGATAGCGACATTTATATTTATGTCGTTTAGCAGAATCTGTCATCCAGAGCGACTTACGTTAGGCATATATATTTTTTCTGTGGGACTCAAACCTTGAACACTGGCATTGCAAGCCCTGGAATCTACTAGCTGATCTATACAAGACATAACAATACTTTAGCATAAATCTTTCACCAAAGCAAGCTAGCTACTCTTGGTAAGTTAGTAGCTGGTCGCGAACATTGTTATGAGCTTTCATTAAATGATAAAAAAAATGCATTGGCTTTGTTACAGATATGCTTGTCAGATACCTTTTTAAAGTATTAGCAAATAATTAATGGAAAGGTTACATTTGTTTTTAGTCTTAGTAATAATGGATGAACCACATTTTCTGAGTTTGAGCAATTCTGACAAAAACAATGCGTTGAGATTTTGGACAGGGCATGTTTACCGCTGTGTTGCATCACCTCTTCTTTTAACAATACTCTGTAAGCATTTGGGAACTGAGGAGACCAATTGCTGTAGTTTTGAACGTGAAATGCATTCCCATTCTTGCTTGATATAGCTGCTCATATAGCTGCTCATAAGTTCGGGGTATCTTTTGTCAAATTTTCCGTTTTCCAAAAACAATAACATTTCTCAGTTTCAACATTTGATATGTTGTCTTTGTACTGTTTTCAATTAAATACAGTGATAAATGATTTTCACATCATTGCATTCTGTTTTTATTAGCATTTTAGGCAATACCCCAACTATTTCCTCTGGAGCTACACTATCTAGACAGAGTATACTTCACCTCCTTTCAAATGTATTCCCAGATTTAATTATAAGGCAGCAAAATCTGAAAACTGTGAACTGTTGTGTAGAATTTCAGTAGCCACCGTAGAGAATATTTCTGATCCCTTGAAGATATGTAAAGTACACAATGTGTAGCCAAGTAGAGAGCCCGATATCCAAGCAGATAACTCAAAGCATATTATATATCATTTTCTTTCCATTGTTTGTCATCCCTCACCCTTTCTGACTACCACTCCCTCTCTCCCTCCCTCTTTCTGAAACACACCCGTTCACCCACCCTCACACTCAGATACAGGTCCATGGAGACCTCTGAAACACATCCGTTCACCCACCCTCACACTCAGATACAGGTCCATGGAGACCTCTGAAACACACCCGTTCACCCACCCTCACACTCAGATACAGGTCCATGGAGACCTCTGAAACACACCCGTTCACCCACCCTCACACTCAGATACAGGTCCATGGAGACCTCTGAAACACACCCGTTCACCCACCCTCACACTCAGATACAGGTCCATGGAGACCTCTGAAACACACCCGTTCACCCACCCTCACACTCAGATACAGGTCCATGGAGACCTCTGAAACACACCCGTTCACCCACCCTCACACTCAGATACAGGTCCATGGAGACCTCTGAAACACACCCGTTCACCCACCCTCACACTCAGATACAGGTCCATGGAGACCTCTGAAACACACCCGTTCACCCACCCTCACACTCAGATACAGGTCCATGGAGACCTCTGAACCGGTGCGCCTGCGAAAGCCCTGACTCCACCCTTCCTTGATGCTTGTTTTTTTTCACATCTGTCGTGATTAAATATTAATGTGAAGTCTCTGCTCCAGTTAAATGCATGTCAACACACCCTCTGCAAAGACCCAAATCGGGGATAACGCATGCCGTGAGAGTTGCCTGAAGAGTGAGGGAGGTCACTGAGGGATGTTTTTGTTTTGAGCTACTGATGTGTTGAAGCGTGGCCTCGGAGGGGTTAATCCAGTAAGAGTTGTTGTACTGCCGTCGGTAGCAACAACACCATCACTAATTCATGGCCAGTTTTCCTGTCTGGTGGGACAACGCTGCTCTTCATAATGCCCTTTTCCATGAGATTGTATCCCACCAGCACACTTCCTAAACAGAAGACCATGACAGAGCTGACTGCCCACACATTGACTGGCCAGTGTATGAAATGTGGACAGGGTCAATGGTTCACTTGAAATGTAATCTATATGTTCTACTGACCAGAGCAGACAACCAGCAGGCTATGGAATAGTTCACGGGGAATAGAGATTACAAGATGCCCAGCGGTAGTGCGAGTGTTACACCATGTGAATCGTCAACTGAAGACCTGGAAAATGGCTGAACAGGCGCTGTGTCTGTCTAGACTGAAGAGAAGGAAGGAGAACAAAGAGAGAGAGAGCGAGAGATAGACACACTGCTTTTTCTGGAGAGAAAATTAACAGAACAGACAGTGGGGTTAGAATATGTTTTCAACATTGTTACTCCGACAGACAGACAGAATGACACCCATTTGTCAGTCACTTCTTTCTCACATGACTCTGAGGACCGGGCTGGCATGCAGAAACGCATGTTGCAATCTTAGCATAGGAAAGGGAGAAAGGGATCTGTCAAGATCAGGGTCACAGAAGATAGAGAGCTTTGAGTTCATTGTTTCACCAGCAGGGACATATCTGCTACATGCCTCTGAACGGTGACCTTGGACCTGGGTTCTACCGTCATTGTGCTTTTAGCTTCCAGATCCTCCAGAGAAGTGAATGGGATCTTAAATTGTTCTCATTCCCCAAGGAGATCGATCACCTGCCATCCATTC
The DNA here is from genome assembly GCF_011004845.1 of Esox lucius. Classification (NCBI taxonomy): domain Eukaryota; kingdom Metazoa; phylum Chordata; class Actinopteri; order Esociformes; family Esocidae; genus Esox; species Esox lucius. The sequence continues at coordinate 22,323,857 of NC_047569.1, forward strand.
TCATGATCCTTCTTTATTAGATTTTAGGGGAGACTTAAAAACAATTTTGGGGGGGGGGGGGGGGGGGGGGGGGGGTAGAGGAACCTGCTCTCCAGACACCAATATACAAAGCAAAAGCTAAATATTCAATTGACAAACCGGAATTACAAAGCAAACTGAATTACTGTGATGGGGATGGAGAGGGCGTGAGCTAGTGATGGTGATGGTGGAAGAGGGTGAGAGTTTGTGTAAGACATATCCATGTCAAAGCCTTTCAGGTCCGGATCTGTGGGACAGAGAGCTGTTGAACAGTAGCAGGGAGCTACTGTTTAAAAAGCTAGCATGTGTCCTTCAGGATGGCCATACTGATAGACTGGCTGAGCACTGTCCCTCCCTCACACACGACTGAATTGAGCGTCTGACCAATAGTATGCAGAACTATCTAAGACCCTTGATCTACCAACATCACTTTGTGCTTGACAATTTAGTTCAACTCGTCATATTATTGTTTTTATATTATTTGGTTTCATATCTGTCACAAGAAATACAAATAAAATATAAAGAATGCACAGTGAACGCATTGTACTCTACAGTGAGAAGTATTTGAACGATGAAACAGTATTTTGAGACATCACCAGATCCTGGGTATCTTCAGTACCCTGGTGATGCACCACCAGGCCTGCACTGCCACCGTCTCCAGCTCCTGCTTGTTTTCATCAATCTTTCCTTCAGCGTATGCAAGGCATGCTCAGTTGGATTCAGACTGGTTGATTGACTTGGACAGTAACTTTTTTGGCACGGAAATACTCCTTCATAGCTGTGCCAGTGTGTTTGGAATCATTGCTGCATGTTGAAGCGTCATCTAATGAGTTTAAAGGCATGTTGTTGTATCTGAGCAGACAAGATGTCACATCACAGTCACATCATCATTGAAGACAGTTGAGCCACTTCCAGAGTCAGCCATACATGCCCATGTCATGACACTATCTCCACCATGTTTCACAGATTAAATGGTTTACTTTGGATCATCGGCAGTTCCTTTTCATCTTGCACGTCCCTCGATCCAGCACTCTGGCACTGGTTAATCTTCTTGTCCGTCTTTACGACTGCTCTAGATAGGTACAGGTACTTTAAGGTGGTTTTGGCACTTCTGTGTCCACCTCCTGGTGAGTGTTCCTCATTTTCTGGACTGTTTTTTATTTGTTTCTTCCTCATTGAATGTATTCTTTGGTCATCCAGTATAGTGGTCTCCCCTGGTGTACAGTAACAGGTTGTCTGCCTCATGCTAAGCTGACAAGTGCTTTCTTTGCTTTTGTTGATTTTGGTGTGTCTAGTGTTTTGGATATGTCTCTGAGTGATTTATTCTGATTAATCTGCCTCATGATGCCAAGCTTGACATGCATTGACATTACAGCTCTCTTAGGCACGCACTAATGATGCAAACAAACATCGACACCAGCACAATAAGAGACAGGGATGAAGCCAATTGTCCAAATACATTTGGTAGCTTAAAATTGAAATGAACGAATCGCTGTTAGTTCAGCCAGGGAACCTGAGTGGTCATTGGCTCAGCGATGCATCAGCTTACATTGGGATCACTCCTCCCACAGTCTCACAATTTCCTTATCTAATATGGCGGCCTATTTAAGCCGATCAGGGCACTCAGTATGCTGCTCTGCTGGTCATGTTAGCATGCGGTTGCTAGACCCACCCACCACCCCAGACGCCACCTGTTTCGTTCTGTTTCCTTCTGTGGGGGGACTGACATGGCGTACCTTGCTCATTGCCCTAGGTATTGCTATTAATAGTATTACAGTGTTAATCCTGTTGTTCGTAGTATTGTATATGATGATCCGATTGTAGGGAGTTACCCTGAAGTGACAAAGCCTAACGCCAAGACGTCGGATGTGTATTGCTGTGAGTTGTTTCTCTAATGGTAAACGGTTACGTCAAGACCTAGCATTTCCTGTCTGAACCATGTAAAAAAAAAAAAACATCCTGTAATTTCTAAATGCTTCATCCGTTGTGGATGAAAATACCATTATGGATTAAAGCTGACGGTCTGTACTTAAAGAGGCAAATGGAACTGTATATCAACAACCCATTTGGAGAATGGAGATGCCTCTTGGAGTGTGTTGTTCAGTGGTGGTGTCATGTCTGGTACACAGACTCGTGTGTAATGATATGCCACCCCTGCATCATCTGTAGTTTGTGTGTGTGCTTTATGCTCCATTAAGTTGACAGATAAGATCCTTTCACCGAACTGATATGACATGGGATAAGCACATCCAGATCACAAGGCCGAACATTCTAGCAGCAGGCTTCTCTTTCTCGCCCTTCCCTTCATTTTCTTCCATCCTCTCTCTCTCTCCTCCTCTTCCCTTTCTCGATCTTCTCCTCTCTCTCACTCCCTTCTCTCTTCTCCCCCTACCTCCTTGTGTTAGTGGCAGTCTGCCAATTTCGATATGTAAATCATCCATAATTCAACACTGCCTGCCATAAATCTTCATTAACAGACATGTGGAATAAGAAAATGGAGCCATTCTCAGATACTTTAATGCTACTTTATTATACAAAGACCAAGTCTGAAGCCATGGAGAGTGTACTAATCTACACCTCAAAACTGAGTCAAGTGTGTTATTGATGCCTTAACTGTCTTTAGAATTGTGTAAACCCAGTCACCCCGGACAAGGGCCCCTCCCTCCTGTCTTCAGGCATCACTCTCTCTTTCCATTCCTTTTCCTACCAGTCCCATCTCTCTCTTCCTCTGTTAATCCTATCCCCTTTGTCTCGTCCCTCCCACAGTTTATCCACTATCTGTCCATTAGCCATCAGTTCAGAAACGCAGGTTACAAATGACCTTGCTCATTACCTAGCTCTGTGGGCTTTTCAAGAGCTGCTTGCACCATTTATATTTTCTTACCTCTTGTTAAAATAACAAGCTGTTTCACGTAGTCCCACAGTTGGGCTGTATTAAATTCTTATTCTTTCTTATTTTTTGCCTTTTCATATTTAGATATAGATTTAGATATTAAGTGTAGAGCTAGATTTGCAATAGGCGTCATTCCCAACATGTTTCTGAGGCAGCACGCTAGACTGCTAGTCCCCTCCAGGCTACCAGTCCCCTCCAGGCCATCAGTAACCTCCAGGCCACCAGTCCCCTCCAGGCCACTAGTCCCCTCCAGGCCACTAGTCCCCTCCAGGCCACCAGTTGCCTCCAGACCACCAGTCCCCATCAGGCCACCAGCATTCTGGGTATTAATAATAATACCCAGAATGCATTGCAAATGTTTACATTAACATTTTGGTAATCTACTTGGGGTTACAATGAAGTATCTGTGTATTATATGCAGGTTAACAGTGCTTGAAACACTGCTAGTGTGATGCTCTAAAGCAAAATACAATTTCTTGCAATGAAAACGCACTGGATTAAAATGTGAAGACCACCTAATCCAACACTGTTATCGTGTTAAATCAGGTTGATACTAGGCAGGGGAAATTACGTGGGAGATTGTCCTGCCCCAATGAGATAATACCCTATTCCAAACAGGACTTCCAAATATTAAAAAGGTGGGTGTACAGTAGTGACTATTCAGATAAGTAAAGGGCCATCTCATCTCAACTACTTAATGTACCAATTATTCATTTTTTGAGCCATTTATGAAAAGCTCCATGCTTATTGTATAAAGAATAAAAATAATAATATTTATGGAAATATGTACCTTTAATGTTGGAAGCATATCTTTTAGAATGTGTCTACTTATCTGAAATGCCAATCAGCCCTTGATTCCTGTGACGTATGTTACCTGTAATGATAAGACATGGGGCTACGGGGGCCGGAGGTGACACTGAGCTACGGGGGCCGGAGGTGCCACTGGGCTACAGGGGCTGGAGGTGGCACTGGGCTACGGGGGCCGGAGGTGCCACTGGGCTACAGGGGCTGGAGGTGGCACTGGGCTACGGGGGCCGGAGGTGCCACTGGGCTACAGGGGCTGGAGGTGGCACTGGGCTACGGGGGCCGGAGGTGCCACTGGGCTACGGGGGCCGGAGGTGGCACTGGGCTACAGGGGCCGGAGGTGGCACTGGGCTACGGGGGCCGGAGGTGGCACTGAGCTACAGGGGCCGGAGGTGGCACTGGGCTACGGGGGCTGGAGGTGCCACTGGGCTACGGGGGCTGGAGGTGGCACTGGGCTACAGGGGCCGGAGGTGGCACTGGGCTACAGGGGCCGGAGGTGGCACTGAGCTACAGGGGCCGGAGGTGGCACTGAGCTACAGGGGCCGGAGGTGGCACTGAGCTACGGGGGCTGGAGGTGGCACTGGGCTACGGGGGCTGGAGGTGGCACTGGGCTACAGGGGCCGGAGGTGGTACTGGGCTACAGGGGCCGGAGGTGGCACTGAGCTACGGGGGCTGGAGGTGGCACTGGGCTACGGAGGCGGGGAGGGGTTACAGGGCTACGGGGGCAGGAGGTGGCACCTGGCTACGGGGGCGGGGAGGGCTTACAGGGCTACGGGGGCGGGAGGTGGCACCGGGCTACAGGGGTGGGGAGCGGTTACAGGGTTACTGGGGGCGGGAACGTTGCCTAATCAACGTCAATTGCATCATTATGCGAATAGATGCAATTGACGTTGATTATTACTTATTTTATACTTGTTTTCTTTTCATGCTCTTTCGATGTACAGTATGTTTTATTCATGACAACTTATAAAGCCTATGTTATTTTTGCTGCACAAGACCTGTAGCATACTAGTACTCCCTCCACTGATTAAACACCTGTTGGATCCGACTACTCATCAGGAAACAGTGAGTGTGGATCTTATCGCTTATTGCTACAAAACGTTTGATTGCACTTGGTGACCCCTTTCCCTGGTATGAAGTGGCTATAGACATTAAAGCTGTTGCTGAATTCACTAATACTAATATTTCAGTGATATATTTTAATCATAAAAACACAAGGTCTCCACAACCCAATCTAGAATGAGTGAAGTCCATATGTGATTAGTAAATTCATTATTCAATCCAAATTAAATGAGTTTCACCAGTCAGGAAAAAATCTAAATTGCAATTTGTTTTTAAAGAGTATACTGTGGTTCATATATGTATGATTCAATATCACAATGTAGGTCACTTTCAAAAATGAATCCTTCAAATCATGAAGACAGGATGTTGGGCTGCTTGTATCCAGTCTACTGTGGATTTAAAGAACCCACAGAGTGGAGGTGGCGGTGGGGGGGGGGGGCTATGGCAGAGCAAGACATCAGATGGCTCTATCTATCAAGGACAACCACGGCTACATATATATAAAAACAAAACCAGATCTCGTTTGCCCTTCAGTAAACACAGTGACATATAGTATGTGCTTTTTGGTGCACAAAAAATAAACCTCACTACTCCTGGCCAATTATGTGTGAAACATATCTCACTGCCATAGAGGTCTCTCAGACATGATACACACCACCTAAGGGCCACCCCAGGGTGAAGTGGCCCTTTAATCTAGTAGCCAGTCTTCACTGCATTAGGCCCCTAGTGTCCAGAGCAGCTTATGGTAAGTTAAATTAACTAAAGTAGATAAACAACCACACATCCCTGTCATAGGAAGTATATAAAGATAATAAATACAAAAAAGAATACAAGAATGTTGTTGAAGCAAATGGGGTACATTTATTTTGAAAATACAAAATACAGATAACTACAATACTTTATACTATTTTATTTTGATACTTCAGATTTTAGGGCATTGATTGATAAGATCTTTCCAATTTCTATCCCGTTATAAATATCCTCTTTATTTAAATGCAAATAAAGAGGAAGAGAGGTTTATGACAAAAAATTAACTGAAAGGAAAGAAGGAAGGATTTATTTTTATTAAGATCCAGCCCTGAAAATAAAAATAAAAACTCACTAATACAGCATTTCATTTTTCTTTTACAGTCAGGAGAGAAATGTGCTGTTCCAGGACATGACATCCATGGCAATGTATTATCCATATCTGCAGCACATTGAGGAAGTAAATCTGGCATACATTACATCTGTCTGGTTGATTTTCAACAACAGGTTGTTGTATCATCCACTCTGCTTTCACAGTTAGGAACATGTCTTACCATGCTGGACACAGATATGGCGTAGATACCGTGCAGGCAAATTAAAGAAACAGGCCCTATCTAACACTCCCCAAGCTCTTATTCTATGAATAGGCTTCTGACTCATCAAGAAGACTACTAATAACTGCTACAGTCTATGAATGTGGGCAAAAACCCAGGAATAATCTGAAGCCATCCACGATCCGACAAGTGACTGTATTATGTCAGCACATTCCCTTCAAATATATTTCTGTTCGAATAATTTAATCCAGTGCAAAAAATAGCTCTGATGCAAGGATCAGGGTTGAGGCTTACCTCAGCTGAGGATTTCAGTTCATATTTATTTAATATATTTAATAAGGGGCCATGACGCCTTAAGACCCTGTTGCCTGGTGTTCAACAATGCCAGGCATGCAGTCCTACAGCCCACTGCAGGATCATCTCATTCTCTTCTGTACCATTACATCCTGCTGAATGAAACCCATGCTCCATGAAACCCTCAGGAAGAATGACTGTTCCTGTTGCCAACTTCTCTCTCTCTCTCACCATTCCATCTTCCTCACACTTGTGTTAGCTAGAGTATAGCACTGCTCAGACTGCTTCCCCCATGGTGTAATGGTGAAAATAAATAAAACAGCAGTGGATAAAAAGTATTCAAAGTCCTGCAAACTGAAGCCCAAATCTGAAAACTGGCTATTATTCCACTAAAGGAAGTCAGTAAAAGACAACTAATTGTCTTCAACTGCTATGGTGGATCAGACAGTTTATATCTAACCAAGTAATGGTCTCTCAGTGCCACTCAGCCACGGTCCTGCAGGTCTGATTGATGCCACCTGGCAGGCAGGACATGTAACAGGAGGCAGACGCAGCATGCTGTGACTAAACCAGATTGGACCTAGATTTTCAGGGGGCTTTCGAGTGCACTAACAAACCATTCACCGGCCAGGTTTGCTAGGCCATGAGTCATTAAGATAGCCGGACACTGCCAGGGTCTTGCCAAGTGTCATGCTACCACCATTAGCAGGCAGCCAATGGTGGGTGGGAATAGGGTGATAGTAGAGTGATGATAGTGGGTTGGTGATAGTAGAATGGTGATAGAGGGGTAATTATAGTAGAATGGTGATAGAGGGGTAATGATAGTAGAATGGTGATAGAGGGGTAATGATAGTAGAATGGTGATAGAGGGGTAATGATAGTAGAATGGTGATAGTGGGTTGGTGATAGTAGGTTGGTGATAGTGGAGTGGTGATAGTGGGGTAGTGATAGTGGAGTGGTGATAGAGGGGTAATGATAGTAGAATGGTGATAGTGGGTTGGTGATAGTAGAATGGTGATAGAGGGGTAGTGATAATGAGCCAGATTATGGAGGACCTCACCATGCTGTGTAATGGTACATATAATGGAGGACATCACCATGCTGTGTAATGGGCCAGATTATGGAGGACATCACCATGCTGTGTAATGGGCCAGATTATGGAGGACATCACCATGCTGTGTAATGGTACATATTATGGAGGGTATCACCATGCTGTGTAATGGGCCAGATTATGGAGGACATCACCATGCTGTGTAATGGGCCAGATTATGGAGGACATCACCATGGTGTGTAATGGTACATATAATGGAGGTGATCACCATGCTGTGTAATGGGCCAGATTATGGAGGACATAAACATGCTGTGTGTAATGGGCCAGATTATGGAGGGTATCACCATGCTGTGTAATGGGCCAGATTATGGAGGACATCAACATGCTGTGTGTAATGGTACATATTATGGAGGGCATCACCATGCTGTGTAATTGGAAATAGAGACCACTGTGTGGTTATACTAACCAGACAGCCAATAGTTCAATGTCCATTATGCAAAATCATAATCATTAGTATTATTTATTCATATATGTCTGCATGTAATTATCATTACTCATTTATGAAGAGGGAATTCTGTTTGTAATGTTTACTTCAGTTAGCCTGGGTTGGTAAACCACAAAGACGGAGGTTTGAGATGTTGCTCAAGCCTTTGAACCATTACTTAAGACCACTATTTATCCAGAGAGCTGTGTGCCATCCATCCAGGTCAGTGGGCTGTCTCTCAGGCCTGTAGAGACTCCTTCGGAGAGCATCGTGTGTCTACAGCCAAGTGTACGTAGTGGGTTTTTAGCCTGGGGATGTAGTTCTCAGGAGAGCGACCTCTACATTTGCGTGATGTTTAAGTACAGTGTGCTCCACTCTTCCCTTCATAGTTTTTAATGACAGCTACTGTTCTGGTTCCAGAGAGGGATACACGCTCAGAGAGCCACAGTGTTAAAGTCGCCCTCTGGATGGGTCTGCATCACACCAGGACTCAATCGCTCCTCTGTTCACCCACCTATGACCCATGGCTTGGCATTTATGTCAGGGATCAGAATCTTTCAGGTTAACAGTGAATTAATGATGCTGTAGCGTTTCGGGTGTCAAGAATTTGTTTTATCTGTCCTTAGATTCCCCTGATGATGTATTTAGTTGAAAGGCTTATGCTGCTCTATGTAGTCTGTTACATTTGGAGGGTTAAGATGAGAAAGGTGGTGGTGGTGGTGAAGGTGGTGGTGGTTTGCTTTCCAATATATTTTTGTGTATTTCAGAGTGGGACGTGATTAGGTCTGACATTACACGTGCTAGAGGTTATGAGAAAATTATTTCCATTTTCACTGAAAAAAAAAAATGAAAATCCAATCTAACCGAGTTATGCCTTGGAAAGAGATGTTAAGCAGACACCAGTTCTCATTTACACTCTCCCTCTCTTCTCTCCATTTCTACTCTTTTCACCTCATTACATTGCTGACAAAAAATTAAGCCAGGTGTTTGCATGTGTGCGTGTGTGGAATTGTGGGGGGGGGGGCAGAGGGTTATACTCAATTGGCCGACACATAAACCGGTCAGTGGACCTCTAGAACAACTCCTGTTTTTGGGTGGGAGCTAGTGCAGCTACGCTGAAGGAAATATTATTGTATTTATTATTCCTTCCCGAAGTTCCTTCTAGCTTCCACTGCTGAATCACGGCTTGTCTTGTTTCTCTTACACAACAACATGTATTCATCCCCTGACATGAAGGGAGGGTGTGTGCGTGTGTATCCCTGTCCTGGCGTGAGCCAATTTAAAGTATTCGCACGTGTGCTCGTAGGCGTGAGTGCCTAGGGGTACTTCCAGATGGCTGCCACCGAAGCTCCGTGTTAATCATCATCCACACCTGTCCTCTCAGGGGTAATGACAGTAACCTACTTCTCTCTACCCTGGTTTCATCCCTCCTTCCACCATGACTCTGTCACTCTTCACCTCCTTTCTGCTCTGTCACTGTCTGTGTTTGTCTTCCCCTCCGGTGTATGTGACATCCCACCTCCTTCCTTCTCTCCTCTCTGCTCCTTCATCTGGCCCGACGGTGCACACCCCCCTCCCCCCAGTCCCAGCAGCATACCAAGCAGCCTCGGCGGGCAGGAGGAGCCCTCCTATCATTACCTGATTAGTGCTGACATTAATGAACTTCTCTTGTTTACTGGAGAGTCTTCTCTTGATTATGGAAATAGAAATGTCAGGCGCGAGGAGTTATTCCTGGGTGATGCATGGGGAAATGGCGGCCTGTCCCACAGGAGGCAGATGCATACTGAGAGAACTGGACAGGACAAGCATGTCAACTATGTCTGACAGAGCTTTGAAAAGTCTTTGGCGGGATTATGGTAATTGTACACCGATAATACACCGATCAGCCATAACATGATGACCACTGACAGGTGATGTGAATAACACTGATAATATTGTTATTACGTTACTTGTCAGTGGGTGGGATATATTAGGCAGCAAGTGAACATTCTGTCCTCAAAGTTGATTTTTTAGAGGCAGGAAAAATGGGCATCGAAGCGACTTTGACAAGGGCCAATTTGTGATGGCTAGTCAACCGGGTCAGAGCATCTCCAAAACTGAAGCCCTTGTGGGGTGTTCCCAGTCTGCAGTGGCCAGTACCTATCAAAAGTGGTCCAAGGAAGGAAAAGCAGTGAACCGGCGACAGGGTCATGGGCGGCCAAGGCTCATTGATGCACGTGGGGAGCAAAAGCTGGCCCGTGTGGTCCGAACCAACAGACAAGCTACTGTAGCTCAGATTGCTGAAAATGTTAATGCTGGTACTGATAGAAAGGTGTCAGAGCACACAGTGCATCGCTGTTTGTTGCGTATGGGGCTGTGTAGCTGCAGACCAGTCAGGGTGCCCATGCTGACCCCTTTTCACTGCCGAAAGTGCCTACAATGGACACGCATCAGAACTGGACCACGGATCAATGGAAGAAGGTGGCCTGGTCTGATGAATCAGGTTTCCTTCTACATCACATGGATGGCCGGGTGCGTGTGTGTTGCTGAACTGGAGAACACATGGCACCAGGATGCACTACGGGAAGAAGAAAAGCTGGCGGAGGCAGTGTGATGCTTTGGGCAATGTTCTGCTGGGATACCTTGGGTCCTGCCATTCATGTGGATGTTACTTTGACATGTACCACCTACTTAAGCATTGTTGCAGACCATGTGCACCCTTTCATGGCAACGGTATTCCCTGATGGCACTGGCCTTTTTCAGCAGGATAATGCTCCCTGCCACAAAGCAAAAATGGTTCAGGAATGGTTTGAGGAACACAACAACGAGTTCAATGTGTTGACTTGGCCTCCAAATTCCCCACATTTCAATCCAATCGAGCTGTGGGATTAGCTGGACAAACAGGTCCGATCCATGGAGGCCCCACCTCGCAACTTACAGGACTTGAAGGATCTGCTGCCAATGTCTTGGTGCCAGATACCAAAGCACACCTTCAGAGGCCTAGTGGAGTCCATGCCTCGACGGGTCATGGCTGTTTTGTCAGCAAAAAATGGACCTACACAATATTAGGCAGGTGGTCATAATGTTATGGCTGATCATGTATAACTCTAAGCACTTTCTAATGTCAAGCCTGTCATGATTTTATTTAGTACAACATAATTTTACTCACATAAAAACTATGGGTGGAAACATGGTTACTGATGAGAACTGCTTTTGAATGGAATTAATGGAAACCGAGACCTTTTCTTCTGTCTGCCCAAAAACTCCCATGGCCACTTCACCTCATCATGGCCCACAAACTCCCATGGCCACTTCTATCAAGCCCTTCCGTTTTCATCTCAGACAGACCTATCTTCCCCTACCGAACCATGTCAACCACTGGCGGACGTGACAAGAGCTCCAATCCTAAGAAGGTATAGAAATTAGCTCTAACCGAAGATCTAGGATTAAGCATTTCTGACAGCTCTTTGAACCACCGAGTTCATCAAGGTGCTTAATACCAGGACAAGGACTGATTTCACTTTTCATGAGTCTTGCTGCTTGGCTAATCTGTTGAGGAGATGGAAAAGCAGTTGGTTGTGAGCCATATGTAGATGTTTCGTTAACGAACCCACTAAGCATGTCAGTGACTGTGTCATTACTGAACCCACTGAGCCTGTCAGTGACTGTCATTACTGAACCCACTGAGCCTGTCAGTGACTGGGTCATTACTGAACCCACTGAGCCTGTCAGTGACTGTCATTACTGAACCCACTGAGCCTGTCAGTGACTGTCATTACTGAACCCACTGAGCCTGTCAGTGACTGTCATTACTGAACCCACTGAGCCTGTCAGTGACTGTCATTACCAAAAATGCAGAGCGTATCAGTGACTGTGTCATTACTGAACACACTGAGCGTGGCAGTGACTGTGTCATTACTGAACACACTCAGCATTTGTGTGAGTAATTGTGTCATCACAAGAAATACAGTGTGTCAGTGACTGTGTCATTATTAAACACACTGAACCTTTCAGTGACTGTGTCATACTGAATGCATTGAGCCTGTCATTGTGTAAGATGGTTGTTTTAGTGTCCTTATCTGCTCATTTGAATTTTATTTAACCTTTATTTTGCCATGCAATTAAGAACACATTCTTATATACAATAACAGCCATGAAAGGGATCAAGTAATTACTCAAACAAATATTCTTTCATTTTAAGCCTTGCTGAACCTCATGCACTGTGACTCCCATGCTTGTCCTATTAACTAAATATGAAGATGAAGAGGAGGATGGGAGAGGAGAAAATAACAGGGTGGCCTCTCGGGCATCTTAAATAGCAGCCCATCATAATGAGAAGTATTTAAACACCCCTTAACGGAAATTGGCAAAATAATTCCAATTGCTACTGTCTGCCTTCTATGAACAAGCTATGTTTTTATGTGTTAATAAGCCAAGAGTGTAAAGGCCATAACATAGGTATTTGTACTAACAAGCCCAATAGCCCTTAGACCAGCCATGGCTTAAATGTCAACTGCTAGCCTAACAAAGACTGACTTGAATTGCTGCCAACACAACCAGTTCAATAAGAGGAAGGTATAATACGACCCCTGACACAGCAATCAATAGGGCTCGTATTTAGGGGGAATATTGTGTTCTTCCTGGAGCCCTGATGAGATCAGTGTGGCTGTAACAAGAGCCTTTGTACCTGGCAGAGTGACCCACACCATGCAGGTCTGGAATCAGGATCTGCGCTAGGGACAGGGGCAGAATAAGATTATGGACAAGTTGTTCATTATAGTAAATATTAATTACTGCCAAAACACTACAGCAAATACTAAAGTTTGCTATATTCTAAAATACACACATACAATGACAACAGATACCAGTGGGCCCTGTCTCAAAACACACACATACAATGACAACGGATACCGGTGGGCCCTGTTTCAAAACACACACATACAATGACAACGGATACCGGTGGGCCCTGTTTCAAAACACACACATACAATGACAACGGATATCGGTGGGCCCTGTTTCAAAACACACACATGCAATGACAACGGATACCGGTGGGCCCTATTTCAAAACACACACATACAATGACAACGGATATCGGTGGGCCCTGTTTCAAAACACACACATACAATGACAACGGATACCGGTGGGCCCAGTCTCAAAACACACACATACAATGACAACGGATATCGGTGGGCCCTGTTTCAAAACACACACATGCAATGACAACGGATACCGGTGGGCCCTGTCTCAAAACACACACATACAATGACAACGGATACCGGTGGGCCCAGTCTCAAAACACACACATACAATGACAACGGATACCGGTGGGCCCAGTCTCAAAACACACACATACAATGACAACGGATACCGGTGGGCCCTGTCTCAAAACACACACATACAATGACAACGGATACCGGTGGGCCCAGTCTCAAAACACACACATACAAAGAGAAAGGCATACAGACAGTGAAACAGACACAGAGGGACTAGCTAAGTGACAGTCCCAGGGGCAGCTATAAGGTCAACTTGACAGGCAGCTTAAGAGACACAAAAAGATAAAAAAGACCTTAGAAATACACCCATAAAAGAGAGGGAAGGTGGAGGTGACTGAGGAGAAGAGACAGAGATGAAGAATTGAAGAGGAGAACCAGTTTGGATAAGAGAGTGAACATTTACAGAGAAGGAGACAGAAAAATGTAGAACAACACTGTACATGGCTTATATTGTGACATGCTAAATGCGTTTTTCAATTAGAATTTTATGTGTAGTGTTTGCTTAGAATTTCTGATGGTTTTGATTCATCTTTTGTTTCACCTTTGTTATTTATTGTATTTGTTTTTATATTCCACTTGCTTTGGCATTGAAAATTGAATGGGGGATTTAGAAGAAGAGAGGTAGAGGGGGAAGAGCTGGGCAAGAGGGAGAGAGAGGGATGAAAGAGAGAGAAGAGAGGGAGGGAGAGAAGAGTTAGGGATGAGGGAGAGGGATGAGGGAGAGGGATGAGGGAGAAGGATGAGAGGGAGAGAAAGAGGAAGTGGTTAATAGGGCTCCTGTCCCGGCTTCTCTCATCCTGTCAGAAGGGGTTAACATGAAGATGCACACATGGTTTAAATAATACACCAGCCTTGCAGGAAAACGGATAAACACATAAAAGATTCAGCAGCTGGAGAAAACTGTCATAGAAGAGTCGGCTGTGTGTGTGTGCGCGTATGCTATTCATGCTCAAACGTGTTGGTTTGTGCATGTGTGTGTGTTTGTGTGTGTGTGTGTGAGGGGGGGGGGGTTAAATATATGGAAATGAAATTAATACGTAACAGATGACAGTTGAAGTGCAATCTTTGAAATTGTGTTTTTAGTATTGTTAAGAGTCTAAGATATGGTCATAGCAGTAACGCCCAATGAGGTGGACTTCATCTGTGCTGATGAATAGCCCTCAGAGGGGAGTCAGAGGGGCCGTAACACAACCTGTCAGACTACATTTACTAAACACTATACAAAATCTCTATTTAGACCGAATGTTGCTGCATCACAGACACACAGCACGCAAGCACATAGCGGCCCACCTCACAGCTCCTCCAGTTAAGTGAAAACATGGTTCCCTTCTGGCTCTTTGAAAGCCTTAGCGCTCCCCTGGTTCAATTAGAGGTGTCGTCTCTTCCGTCTCCGACCCGTCTGTCTCCCTCTGGGACTGGCAATCACCCAGTCTCTCACACTCACACTCAGACACACAGGTATTTTTTTCTTTCCTTGTAGAGACCTGAGACCTAACCCTAACCCCAGCCTATTAGACCATAGTTGGTGTGGATCTTTCAGTTATCACAGTGGCCTGCTGTAGATTCTGTACATGAGGGTCATTGAGAGAGAACCCTGCAGTCTGTGGAAATTCAAAATACTGCATTTTTGAAATGCAGGGAGAACAAAATACAGCCTAGAGGCTTTGAAAGTGCAGTTTGATCTAGCCCCACAGTGCCCCAGCATGTCTCATAGTTTCTGGTGGAACGGCACAGGTGGTGGCACAGGAAACTCTAGACTTCAACTGATGACACCATGTACACAAACAACCCCATCCAACATCCAAGGGCCGATGTCCAGTTTGACATTAAACAGAAAGTAAGCAGGATCACTGGAGAGCAGATAGATTTGGTAAAGACTGTGAGGTGAAGCCAGAGTCTGGACAACATACTATATATCTCAAGTAGATCAGAGAAAACCAACTGAATATTAAGTGTGCATATACCAAACCTTCCACAACTTCCAAAAAACCTGTTTCACAAAGTGAACTATGAGGAACGTGTGTTGTGGATCAACAGTCACAAAGTGAATTTCCACCTTGGCAAGAACAAACTGTCTCTCTGTGGCCCGCAGACTGATGCTCAAACGTTGACAGCTTATTTTCGAAAGGGTGCGGAGACCTTCATATGAGAATAATGTTGAATGCCACAGTTAAATGCCTACCTGCTGTCATCTGACAAATTATGAAGGAACACTTTGTATAGACTGATGTGTACCCCATAGAAAAGCAGTAACCAAAATCAATATAGCCCAGCCTTTTCCCAAGTCTGTGTCAACACCTGGGTAAAAGCACACATCAGTGTTTGCACAGAGACCTGGGAGGAAGCTAGACTGTAGTTCCGAGTTAATTTACAATGAAGGAATAATCCAAAGACCCTTTATGTTTTAACATGAGTTATGTCCGTTTATGGATCTCAAGAAGTCACACCTTGGCTCACTCTGTACTTTTGATCAATATATGTACATTGTACTGCTCAATACAGCTCAATGGGCTTGTTTCCATGACAACACAATACCAATATCCTGGACTGTATTATTCTTCAAGCAAATGAGACTATATTAATGTAACATTTGGTAACACGTACAGTAGAAGTCAAGACGTATTCAGAGTCATGTTTGCAAAAGCCGAGTCATGTTGGTTCCGAGACCGAACCAACGTAGTCATCAATCAAATCTTCATCAGAAAAACTCTGTTAGATGGTCAGTGGGGTTAAAAGACAGTCGGGCTATATCATGAACAATTCAAACAATGCGAAGAGCACCAAAATGTCATGAGTTGAGAAAAGTAAATTTCCTTTAGAATTCTTTGTCAGTGTCACGCTCATTAAATAATGGGAAGTAGATAGACTCTCCCAGAAAAACCTTAGTGTGCCATCATGTAATCTCTCTCAGAGACTGCTAATGCTCTTCACTGACCTGGCTATGTCTTGTCTGACATTTCTGTTCTGCATGACTCTCTAAAAGACTGACGTGTCCCTCATTCATTCTTCTGTGCGTTTGCATGAGATTATACAGTTTTTATGCTTCTCCATTGGTCAGCCATTTTTTGATTGTCAGTTTGGCTACAACCAATACTGTTCAGCCTTTCCTTCCGACGCAAAGCAAGTTATAGCAGACACCTACCTATGAACTTGTACCTACAAGCCTCTCAGCTAAGCAGCACAGCTTTCTTCCATCCAATTTCTACACAGCTAATAGTTAAGCTCCTATGATTCAGTATCAGTTGATTACGTTCTACTGTATTGCATATGCACTGATGTGGGCTTTTATACAGTGAGGAGAAAAAGTATTTGATACACTGCCGATTTTGCAGGTTTTCCTACTTACAAAGCATGTAGAGGTCTGTCATTTTTATCATAGGTGCACTTCAACTGTGAGAGACGGAATCTAAATCTAAAAATCCAGAACATCACATTGTATGATTTTTAAATAATTAATTAGCATTTTATTGCATGACATAAGTATTTGATCACCTACCAACCAGTAAGAATTCTGTCTCACACAGACCTGTTAGTTTTTCGTTAAGAAGCCCTCCTGTTCTCTACTTATTACCTGTATTAACTGCACCTGTTTGAACTTGTTACCTGTATAAAAGACACCTGTCCACACATTCAATCAAACAGACTCCAACCTCTCCACAATGGCCAAGACCAGAGAGCTGTGTAAGGACATCAGGGATAAATTGTAGACCTGCACAAGGCTGGGATGGGCAACAGGACAATAGCCAAGCAGCTTGGTGAGAAGGCAACAACTGTTGCCGCAATTATTAGAAAATGGAAGAAGTTCAAGATGATGATCAAACTCCCTCGGTCTGGGGCTCCATGCAAGATCTCACCTTGTGGGGCATCAATGATCATGAGGAAGGTGAGGAATCAGCCCAGAACTACACGGCAGGACCTGGTCAATGACCTGAAGAGAGCTGGGACCACAGTCTCAAAGAAAACCATTAGTAACATATTACGCCGTCATGGATAAAAATCCTGCAGTATCAAAATATCCTGATGTATCAAATACTTATTGCAAATTATATACTTATGCAAATTAATTATTTAAAAATCATACAATCAGATTTTCTGGATTTTTGTTTTAGATTCTGTCACTCACAGTTGAAGAGTACCTATGATAAAAATTAAGTGGGAAAACCTGCAAAATCGTCAGTGTATCAAATACTTCTCCCTACTGTATTTACAGTATCTCATAAAAGTGAATACACCCCTCACATCTTTGCTAATATTTGATTGTATCTTTTCATGTGACAACACTGAGGAAATAACACTTTGCTACAATGTAAAGTAGTGTGTGTACAGCTTGTATAACAGTGTACATTTTCTGTCCCCTCAAAATAACTCAACACACAGCCATTAATGCCTAAACCGCTGGCAACAAAAGTGAGTATACCCCTATGTGAAAATGTCCAAATTGGGTTTTGCTCTCGACAGAAAGACACATGTACCTCCATAGATTTTCTCATCATTAAAAAGCTGTACCAGGTTTACCCGTCTGTAGCAGGTACTGTTCCACACATACAGTCCCATCTTAACTCTAACAAGCTGCCTTCCAGGACACAGGATAATTGAATGTGAGCTTGAGCCGCGTCTCCCAGCCATTCCATATGCCTGCATGTTGGACTCAAGGTCTTTAGGTGGTCTTTAGTCACTACTGATGGAAAGGGCTAAACTCCTCCCCAATTCCCAGTGCTAAAGTTGCCATCACTACTCAAAGATTAGATAAATAATCTTTCAAGGATGTAATGATGTGCAGTTTTATGTCTTCTGGTGTTTCTGAGTGGTGCATGTCAGAAAGCATGTTTACCAGTTTGTCCTGTGCTCCACCTGGACATCCAGGTTTCTCCCTGAGGAAGAGCTGACAACCTTTTTGCAGAGATGAGAAGATTTTTCTGTTTTCTTACAGTACACTGTATGACAGTCCTTGGGGCCTCAGGACCCTTTGAAACCAACTCTTGTGAGCAACCATGAAAATGTCTCTATAGGGTCAGACGTCACCTTTACAGCCAGGCAGACGGTTTGTGTTAATGTAAAGAAAAGTGTCATTTTAAGACACCCGAGTGAAATAGGTGCAATCCATGTATTGTATATGTACTGTAGCTCCGAACAGTTCCTTAGGAATCTTCTAGAAATGTTGGCTTGCCAAAGCTCAAGAACATTTTGGATCTGGGTACTCATGTGAAGTACTTTATATAGTTAATTAACAATTAAAAAAACAAAGGAGGCGTGAAGAGATTTGGAGGCGTGTCCTCGCAGGACTAACCAACCATACGCTTATCTTACCCCAGCCTCAAAATCCTTACTCTATGCCTTAATTTAACCTGGCCATAACGCCTAATCCTTAACCCCTCACCAAAAGAAAGGCCCAGTTAGATCCTCTAAAACTGACAGAGGATTTGGTCTAGTCTAGTGTATTAAGCAATGCGGTTCACATGGTTTCCCAACCCCACAATGGACCAGGATGGGGAAATAACTGTCGGGGAAAAGCCTCAAGTTCACAAAAGACATGTTTGAACAGATAGAAGCTGGATGGTAGGCTGGCGGTAAATGTTATTGTATCATTAATCACAGTGACAGCTCCCTGGCTCCTCTGCCCATCACATCAGCTCTGTTTGTCAAATGACACCCTATCCACTTCACAGTGCACTACTTCAGTCTGGAGGCCTGTGGTCCACCTGTGCTGTCATTTCTGACGCAGGCTGGGGGTTCTTCTGGGTGAAAGAGAACAGGCCCAGATCACAATCAGCTGGTTCCTATTGATTGGAATAAAAAAAAGTGTAACTGACCTCTTGTCTGTGGCTATTTTCATTGGTCTGGGTTGGGGATAACAGAACACTCCTGAAAGCATCTTTTTTACTGGCAGAGATTGTGCCTGATATAAAAGCTTCACTCCACCAAGCCACCCTAGGTCACCGTTTGTCCTGCTATTTCATGCTGTCTCGGATTGATTCCGAGGACACTGAAGCAACATGTACAATAAAACATGTCATTTAGGACAGTTTTTTAGTTGACTGTTTCGTGGTTTCACATTGTTTATCCAAGTTAACAATTTACAGTGAACTTATACCACAGTTGTGCAGTAAACACCCCTGTTTTCCTAAGAATCGATTTAGTAGACAATGAATCAAATGAAACATTGGTGGAATGAAGCATTTATATCAGACACAATCTCTGCCAGTAAACAAGGTGCTTTTAGGAGTCTACTTAATGTGCTATCTGTTATCCCCAACCCAGACAAAGATAGGATTTAAGAAAAAACAAGCTAACAAAATGAGTCTGTATGGGTCTATTCAGCAAATATGTATATTTCAAATACCTTCCAGCTGGACGCATAGAAGTGAGAAGTCATTGGAAGTCATTATAGCAAACACGCTACCCAAGAAAATAAATGCGTGTGTGCATTTGGAGCAGATAGTGTGAGTCGTGTTTCCAATGATATCTTCAAACAAGCAATGAAAGGAAGAGGCTAGACAGTGAGCCAAAGTGAAGGGACCTGTAGAATACAGAGCAGCTAATGCTTCAATTAATCATAATTTTAGCAAAACACCATATTGGTTTCACAGATGCAAGGCTTGTCTTCCACCAGGATCTGTCCTAACAGGGTTGCAAAAAAATTTAAAAAACCAAACACATCACATTTATGTAATAGTAATTTAGCACACCCTCTTAGCCCCGTCCACTTACAGGAACAATTAGGGTTAAGTGCCTTGCTCAAGGGCACATGGGTGAAGAAAGGTATGATGAAGTGACCATTCGAAGAGGATAGAAACATTTCCAGCTGGTCGCAGCAGCACTCATCTGCACAAGAGCATACAGCCTATATTTTACCACCACAAAGCATGTTGATGTCAAGACTGGCAGTCCTTTTTGTATGTTCTGTAATTTCTTCTCTCCCTCCGGTCACTCGTCCCTTCATATCCCTTCTTCTCAGTCGGGTCAAGACAAAAGAGTGGCCGGGTGTGGCCGCCAGAGAGATGTTCAAAGGTTTTCTGTGTCTGCAGTCCTGACACATTTCCGATCTACCTGCTAGCTGCCTAGTGGCCCAGAATCCTGCTTCATTATTCTGTCCTCAGCATGGCGGCATGGTGCCCGCAATCAACCAAAAGATAAAATATTGATCAGCCGCAATGACAAACTAACTGCTCCCTCCCTAAAATGGAGAAGACATCCCACAAACCTTCCCTCCCTCCGACCTTGGTTCCAATCTGTGGCTTTGGAACAATAAGTCCTGTCCAGTCCATCTAACTGTCCGTAGTCAGCCCAGGGTTTTCCTGCACCTCCTCCCTCCTGCTCCTCCCCCTACTCTCTCCCTCTTCCCCTTCCTCCTCACTCATTGTCATGCCCCTCATGGTCCTCCTCACACTTTCTACCTCTTTCCTTCTCCCCTCTTCTCATCCTGACTTGTCCCTCTCTTTGCATCCACAAACAGGAAAACATTCATATTAACAACACCACTGTGAACTGGCAGTCATTTGCAAATATTTTCATTCCCCAAAAAATATGAATAAAGATATGGTGTGTGCAATTTCCCTTCCCTTGCGCAGTTATGTCCACTGTGAGGAGGTGAGTGGACAACCAGCCAGATTAGGAGGCTCCTGAGAGGAGTACTGGCGGGAATTAAGAGGCTTGAGTCTTGAGTCTGAGGGAGGTGGACTCCACTATGAACTGAGGAGGGGGATCAGACAGAATGTGGTGTGTGCTGCAGGATCTTTGTAAGACTCAGATACACTGTACATGTATTTATATGTTATAGAATTTACCAATTTGACAGTCGACAGAACAGCAGTTGTTTCCATACAGTTTGAATAGTCGAATGAATGTGAAAGGACGTTGCCTTGTAATTCCTGGCTTTGTGGGAAGTGTGGAAGAGGGTGAATTCGGGATGGAGGATATGTTTGCCAAATGCCAGGCGTTTCAGATTGGCATGTTGATCAGACGGCATGAGGTCACTACAGGGATTAGGGAAAATAGGATTTTGAATTGGAATAAAGTTTGGGCTCTTCACAATAATAGCAAAAAGGAAAACGTGTGTGTGTGTGTGTGTGTCTGCGTGGGTGTGATTGTGCATTTTTAGAAAAAAGGTGCTATCTAGAACCTGAAAGGCTTCTTTGGCTTTCCCCATAGGACTACAAACACAGTGATAAAGCAACACAGTGGGTGGATTGTGCCAGACCTCACATTAACACCCATTGGACACCGGCTCACTGCATCCAATGCCAATCTGGCACAAAGTCACAGAGAGCTGGGGAGTGAACGAGTGAAGGAGACAGAATGCCTGATGAAAGTGAGAACAAGAACAGCATTTGGGAGGGAGTGGTCGGTAAATCCCAGAGTGCATTGGGTGGACTCTATTTATTTTTCAGAGTTTCCTCTGAAGAGATTTGGTTTACCCAGAAACACAGAGCTCACAGATATAGCCCAGGGGACAACTTGTCTCACAACTCCGTATCTTCCTATTTCCTCCACAGTGTGTGCAGAGACCAGCTAGATCATTAGCAGAAGCTCTTTTCTGTATAGTAGTTACCTGTAACTGGTACTCTGATGCTGGGAATAGTCTGAAGGACAGCATCACTCTAAGGCTTTTTAATGTAGACTTACTACTACAGGGCAGCAGAATACAAATGCATATGAAAGGGTTGTCATCGCCACCCTTCACAGATGCAGTACTGAGAATGGTGGACATGGAGTCAGAGTGAAATGTGAATGAGAAACCCCCAGTATATAATTTGGAATAAGGCACTGGGAAAATGTGGTAAATGACAAATATACCACAGGTAAGAGCTGTTCTTAGATGCATCATGTAGTTGCCGTATTGCTTTTCTAAACTGTGCATCAACTAAAGATTAGATTCAATTTTATTGTCATTGAACAGTACAAATACAGTACAAAGAATCCAGTTAGCATCTATCCAGAAATGCAAATAGAGGAAGACAGAACCTTTTCAAGTATTTACAATATGAAACAGTAAGCATTAAGTATATGTATATTACCAGTGAAATGTGTAAATGAGCAATACTAAATGTGCAATAAGGCAAATTGAAGAGGGCAGAAATAAGTATTAGGTATAGTGTATGTTACAGGTTATAGTTGTTCGGGTACAAATGGCAATTTCAAAATGGCATTCAAAATGTGCAAACGATCCAAATGAAGGAATGATGTATTAAGATAGCATGTGCATCCGAGATGCAGAGATAGCAGCAATGAGGTCCTGAGGTAGTGTGTGTAACAACGGTAAACATGCAGGCACAATGGCAATTTGTAAATGTGCAAAGAGGCAAACTGAATGTACAAGGTGTATGTGCAACTGAAATGCAGCGGTGAGGTTCCTGAGGTAGACATGTACCTTTAACTGAAACTGAAAATGTCCATTATCAGGCATAGCAAGGCAGTGTCAGAGTAGTATAAGGGACTAAAGTAAAAAAGTAAAAAGTAAAGTGATGTCATTCCCATGGAATGAAACAGTTTTTATCCAATCAGCATTCAGAATTCAAAACACCCAAATCTAGTACATAGCCATTCCACTTCAGAAGTTCTGCTCCACTGCTGATTGGATAACAATAGTTCCGGCGCCACAGACATTTTTAAACTAATAATGTGAAACTTTCATCTGACTATGCTGCAATAGGAAAACACAGTGTAGCAGATGAACTAGTAATTATATAGTATACTGGCGCTGGCCGATAGCAGAATCTAGTCATGAGAAAAAATGCAATCATGAGCTCTAACACTGGGCTACACAATAGCTGAATAACACCCACTAGTTGTCTAAAACAGGCTGTGGAAAAGCAGCAAGGTTCCTCCATCAATGTTTGATATCTGAAATGAATACATAGACCTGTTTGCCTGGTATTATGGAGAAAGCCCAGGTGCTGGGAGGCCACTCCGATCATTTGGGCTCCGGATGTGGAAGGGGCACCTTGGTATTTAAGTCACTAGAGGACCAGGGCTCCTTCTTTGTTCTCTCACCCCGTATTCATTTTGTGTCTTGTCGAAGTGTTTGGGGAATGGAGGGGAGAAAACACCAGACCTATCAAGAAGCAATCACGGTCTGATGGAGTGGGGCTCTGGGCCCGAATGGGACAGAAGCGAATGACAGGCTGCAGGTGGAAAACAAAGAAGGGAGGGAGGGAGGGAGGGAGGATGAGGGGGAGAGGAAGAGAAAGCAAGGGAAGGAAAAACAGTCCTACCTGCATGAAGTGTCTCAGCGGAATGATCTGGTTTATATCTTTGAATCTACAGTAAGACTAGACACCTCATTGTCGTTCCATCACGGATGTGGAGTGGATTTTCAACTGTATGATGAAACAACAACAGCCCATCCATGTGACTGACTTCCTGTGATGATGAAAGTCCCCACAGATCTTTGTAAATTATCAAATTGTATTTACTTCCATTTCAGGGGAGAGTAGAGGCAAATGAAATCAGAGGAAATATGGCATGGCATGGAATTAATTCAAATGAAAACGGGTGATTTAGGAACACAAATATAATTCTGTGTAAGACTGCGCACCCATATGGCCAGATGTGGGATCTGTCTATCCTTTACCCCCACATGCTGTGCTGCCCAGCACGCCTCTGCCAGCTCAGTGTGCTCTGTCTGTTCCATGTGATGTAGTTGACTGGGCTGTGTGGACGCGCCACTGATACTGTTCATGCAGCCTACAATACTTATATGTTATCTTTCATCTTGGGCCCTCAAACGTTTTTTTCTGTTGTTATGTAGGCAGGATACAGCTGATCTGCATTGCTCATAGAGATTGCCATGAGAAGATAAAGCACTACAAAGAGATGGAGGGATAGAGAGAGAGAGGGATTGAGATGGAGGGATAGAGAGTGAGGGGGATTGAGATGGAGGGATAGAGAGAGAGAGGGATTGAGATGGAGGGATAGAGAGGGAGGGGGATTGAGATGGAGGGATAGAGAGGGAGGGGGATTGAGAGGATATAGGGAATTAAAGTGTGGTACACTGAAATGCGATATTAAAAGGAAGGCTGCCATGAACAAGAAATAAAAGTTCAAAAACTCATTGTTTAGTCATCATAGAATCAGCAAGGTTATAGTAAACTAAAACATATGAAATACTAGAAAACATTAGAAAATAATTTTTTAAGTAGTAAAATAAAATTACTCATTGGATAAAAATGTATGAAAACTAACAATCTTTCACTTCAGAAATAATAATATCCATAAAATGTATATGTATACATATATATGTATATAGTCAACCCACTGGTACCAGTCAATAGTATCTGTGGGTAAATATGTCCAAATTGTTGACTGGTCAATATATTCTACAGTACATACAGTATATTATTCTAAGCTATAACAAACAAACAGTTTCCTCATCTGAAATTGCAACACATACTAGATTATCACCTTTGATAAAACAAAGAGACAACTTCAGACAAAGCCTGATCTGAATGAAATCTCAGAGGACCAAAACCCAGGCACTTTGCTGACAAGTGGTAGAGCAACGTGCAATTTCTGGAGCCGTTCACAATCTACACCAACCATCGTCAGTCTGCTAGCCAGTTAATGTCTAATGTCTTGCCAGGCCTTGTCAACCTTGAGGCACATTTGCAGCTAGCTACTGTTGCAAAACAGTTGGCACATGTTCTCCAGAAGTCACTGCGTGAGCACTTCGCATGCACACTGATTTCCCTGGCAGACAACTTTCGTCCAACCCCTACAGCAGCTTGCCTGATGAACCCACGTATGTCTGTGGTTCTTCAGTCCTGAGAGATGGAGCCGCTGATGAGGCAAGCAGTTTTTTGTACTTCAGCAATCAAACAGTACAGCCGTGTCACAGCAGGACCCCAGAAAGATGCCAACACCATGAATACAGAAAGCTTCTCAACCACAGGATTTCAGAAATAACACTTCCTCCAATCAATGATTGCATCTGAGGTCATTGTCCAGCCAGAGGGACAACCCCTGTATCGTGTGTGAACTGAGGCAAAACATGGAAGAGGTAAAGGAGGTCGTGTTTACAATGCCACCTCTTCTGGCAGTCAGTATATCTGTTTCCAAAGCTGTGCCTGGTGATATTCGATCTGGAAACCAAATCACCACTCTCTGATCAGGATGTCTTGTTAAATAGGAAACAGAAATGATCAAGTGTTTAACATTCTACCTGAAAGACCGAACACTATGTAGGGTATTTTCCCCTTTACTGCCCTGGGGCTTTGGGAAATTATCTTTAGACCAAACAAATGACTCTTACTGGCCAGTGGCATCTGGTTTCCCATCCAGAGACCCACCAGGACGAACTCTCTTTAGCTTCAGAGGCAAGCCAGCAGTGGTACTGTTTGCAGGCTCCTATGCTCTGTGTTTCCCTGTTATTGTAATAACAGCGGTGGCCCGCCGCTGCTAAATTGTGTTGCTCCGCCACAGAAAAACCTAATATTTTTTTTAAAGAAAGGTTTACCCTCACGCGCAGGTTGCTATCTCACAAGCATCAGAGCAAAGCATCAGCATACTGCACCTGAAATTAGGAGAATCAAGCTAGCGACTGAGGTCAGAGAAACGTATCTGGCAGTGTCTGTGCACGTTTGGGTTGAACTATCAGTAAGTGGCTGTGACATATGAAGAAGGTAGCCATTGTTTAAGCAACAACCAAAGGTAAGAAGCAAGCTAGCTAACTGTCACAAATCGTTAGCTACAGTCGGCTACAATAGATTAGCATTGTGCTAGAAACATTAGAGATTTGGCAGAAACATAGTTTGCCTTCAAAATAAATGTCTGTGGTGAAACATTATATACATTTGGCACCAACAATAAGACTTCAAATTTTTGTATTTTGTCTTCAAAATAAATGTCTGCGGTGTGTTTATAGAGAAATGGTTAGAGCTTAAGTTAATGTAGGGAACATCTAATATATTTAAAAAAAACATCATATTCTGGTGTTGTTAATTCATTATTGTTGTTAATTTGCTTGCGCTCATTGGCTATGGAGAGGGATTGTGTTATTATTCCAAACACACTATATTTTCCATCCCCCCACAATAATGTACACAAGACACTTTTTGCGGAAAATCTATTCAGTGTGGTAGTGGATGTATTGTATGAAATAATCAGAAGTTTGTAAATTTATAAATATGATGTAAAATCATGGGGCACTGGGTGCTACATCTAGCAAAACTACATTTTCTACCCCCTCTTTAATCCCCAATGCAACACACTAAACTGTACATGGAATTCATATTGCCTCATTAGTTAGTAGCCAGTGGCTTTTATTAGGAGTCTGGGAGGTGATTCATGATTTTTTTTTGAGAATGATTAATTGAGAGTGAGTACTTAGGTTATTATTTGGAAATGATGTTAAGACAGTATTGTCAAATAATGTTAAGAAAATAAAGTTGACAAGCAAGAGAGACTGGTGTACAGGGAGGGAGTTTTAGCAGTTCACGCATTGAGCCTATTGTGTCGTTGATGCTGGCCTGCAACTCATCCACTTTTGCGAAAAATTGTAGGGGAAAACACTGTATGCTGCATATAATATTTATTAAGTAGGAAACAATACACCTAGCCATTATCAAATAATGTTTTTTTTCTCCAAATGTCCACAATTATTTATTTACGTAACTCATAAGTGTGCCATGATTTTCTTTGTTGTGCTTTTAATCTCTCTTTCCATTAGATATAGTGCCTGTCACGAATTACATGTACTACCAAAGTTTAAAAAATATGGTGAATTGTTGTAAACATTGGGCAAGAGACTTTCCTTCCACCATATTGATATTCATTTTAGAGTCGTATTAAGATGAATGTAGATTTCAGCCATAACCAAATGTGTGACCTGGCCCATCACCTTTGGTATTACTTCCCCCCAGTGGCAAGAAGTGAGATCCCCCAAAGACACAAACCATAGAGCTACAAAACTTGCTGTAAATGGCTCCTCGTCTCCCACACTCAAACTAAAACTGAATGTGAATTGTGCAAAAAATAAATAAATAGATAGGTTTTTCTAAACCTGAATCAAAACTATTATATCAATTCAATAACTGCGTTGAAATGAAATGTATAATCCCACAAATTTTACAAACTCGTTGAATATAATGCCTTGTTATTCTCACAGTGGTTTGTAACTGTAAATATGTACTGTAGTCCATTTTATCCTGTTGATTGGCAGCATCTAGCGCCAAACATTTCCAACATGTCCTTCTAAATGAGGGGATTTATTCATTAACAGGTACGAGACATAAAGTGAAGATACACCTTGTAATTATTACCTTACATACCTTCAGATTAACACAATTTAAATAGTAAAACAATAAAAAGACAATTACTTCATCTATCTCTCTGTATCTCCGTCCGTTGTGTAAATGGCACACTGGGTTATAGATATTATTAGAGCACCATATGACACCAAACACAGCATTTTACCCCCAAAATTACAAAAAGGAATACACATAAATTCAGTGGCACTCCAAAACCCACAATTTATTTATATGGGTCAGAGAAGAGGGATTTCAAAAGAATGTGTTTTTAAACATGCACAAAAAAAATACATACACAAAATGACACACACACAAGCAAACAGATAAATTCACACACACACACACACACACCCTCTCCCAGTGTCTGGGGTGCTGACCAGAGGCGGAGGTGTTGTGTTAGATGGGAGGTGTGAGGTAAGGCCGTCCCATCAGCCATTTCACTCTCCTGGTGTCAGCCGTTTTGCCACGGCATATGTTCTGCATCACAACAGAGATAACCAGGGTCCTCCAGTCTGCTCCTTACCCCAGCCAGCTGCCTTTGTGTTTATGTTCTCCTGGTAGGGTTTGTGTTCTCCTGGTGGAGTGTGTGTTCCCTCGATGGGGTGTCAACAGTGTGTGTTTTCCTGGTGGAGTGTGTGTGTGTTCCTGGTTTACCATCTACCAAAGTTTTTCACTACAATAGTAAAACAAGGAAAATCATCTGGCCTGTCCTCACTTTAAGAAGAATCTTTATCTGACCTGGGGTTGAGTTTAGGGTTAGGATTTGAATTAGGGTTGGGATTATAATTAGGATTAGGGTAAGGGTGAGTGCTAGGTTTATGTTAAGGGGTTAGGGAAAGTAATTTTTTTATTGTACTACTTTGCTGGTCCTCACTTTGATCATAAAACCAACATGTGTGGGGTTTGTGTGATGCTCCACTGACGAAGAGGTAACAGATATGAAGACGGGGTGTGCTCATTTCGCAAAGCAAAACATCTGTAACAATACCTTTTTTCATTAGCAAACAGAACACAACAGCGAGGACCTGTTTCATTAAACTGATTTTCTATTGGACAACACAACCCCCCTGTTTTTGTGCTGTTTGCTGCTTGTGAAAACGAAGAAGGTTTGATAGACAAGCCATGCTTTGGGGTTTGGCAACTAAATGGGAAATAATATATCTATATATATTTTCTTAAAATCTAAATGCAAAACCTAAAATCAATGCAACAATTTAACTGACTGAAACTCCCCTTCCTACATTTTCTGTAGAAATGCCCAATTCGCTGTAACACTAGTAGACATGATAATGTGTTAGATGAATTAAATGTAAACATCATCTGTACTAGCTAACATTGTGATTATATAGCTTGCAAGTGTGATCAGGGATTTACATTCGAGAATAATTTTCT
This sequence comes from Esox lucius, assembly GCF_011004845.1. NCBI lineage: Eukaryota > Metazoa > Chordata > Actinopteri > Esociformes > Esocidae > Esox > Esox lucius. Next base: position 22,352,654 of record NC_047569.1, read on the forward strand.
GTGTACTCTCTTCCTGCTGTACTTTCTTCCTGTTGTATTCTCTTTCTGCTGTAATCTGTTCCTGCTGTACTCTCTTCCTGTTGTATTCTCTTTCTGCTGTACTCTGTTCCTGCTGTACTCTGTTCCTGCTGTAATCTGTTCCTGCTGTACTCTGTTCCTGCTGTACTCTCTTCCTGCTGTACTATCTTCCTACTGTACTATCTTCGGTATTACCTTTTACATACATGTTTCAACTGTAGTAATTTACCTGCTGCAAGGTAATACAGTATATTGGGACAGTTGTCATCCAGTGGCCTATAAGTAAAAGCACCCTCGCAGGTGTATTATAATAAAGTATGGAAAACAGAGAGCGGTTCATTACAGTTTAGTTATGTGGCACACACTCTCATCCACAGTGACTTACACAAACAGTTATGACTTCATCAAGGGCACCATGAGGAACCAGTGACCTTTCACTTACTGGCCCAACACTCTAACCACTAGGCTATCTGATGTCTGTATTTTGAAGATGGAGGGAGGAAATTTGGTCAGAGTAAAGCACATACATGATTATGTTCTGTATGTTGGGAGATAAAAGTTACCACGCAGTACAGTCTCATGTAGGACTGTTCTTCACACTCCGCTTTTATATAGCGTACCCCACAGGCAGAGGCCACAGTGTGAAATGTGATGTGAAAGCCACTGTAAAGCAATGCAAGCCATGTTAATCATCAGAATGGAACATCACACTACTTCAGGACTCTTTGACGAGTTGTGGTTACATAATTGGCATACAGCAGACTTCACAAGATTACTGGAGAGTCTCTGCATGGAAGACACCACTACCACCTGGGATTACTATGATAAATACTGCCTACTAGCTGTGTGTCCTGGGCTGTACTCTGTGTGGCCTGTCCTCCATCGTATTCATCTTACGTATTGTTTCACCTGTACAGTGTTTCATGTGGCTGTTTTGTACACGTGCTGCGTCTGTGTATATCTACTTCTGAGCTCATCCTGTGTGTATTTACTTATGAGCTCTACTTGTGTTTATCTACTTATGAGCTTGCCTAGCCCTAGAGGTATGTGTGTGTTTGGGGAATCAGGTTTCTAGCAGGTTGCCAGATGTCAGGAGTACTGGTTTCAATAGTCACCTGCTAGTCAGATCCAGGCACGCAGCCCCAGCACAGCTATCCTAACCAACTGCCCCTACAGTAATGAGGATGGGGAGCAAATCCTGCACTAAGGGAACTCATTAAGGGGAAATAATTGGAGTTTGTTAAAAACAACAGCCCCAGGCTGGCTGAGGAAAGACAGGTGTTTGTCCAGGTTTGGGAAGACTGGACTAAAATGATAACTCAGATGTCCCATCTAACCTACAGAAATCAGGGATAGAAGAAAGATTCCTTTTGGGGAGATGGGACACTGAACAATGTACAATGTCATCTATTTGGCAAAAAGCATATATGGCCACTACACCACAGCTAAAGGGCTGTATCCAGGCACTCAGTGTTTCATCGTTTCAAAGATATGCCCTAAGCCACAGAATAGATGCTACAGTAAACTACCTCCTCACGTAGTATTCCTTAAATATAGCAGTATGTATTGTATACTGTGTGGGTAGGTAATGCACTAGAACACTCAGAGTACAGGCAGGCATTAGCATAATTCAATCCCAAACAGCAAATACAGGCACCCGTAGCAGCCAATGCTGTCATTTTACAGTTTGTATTCAGACAAATAACAGGAGCCTGAACACATAGAGTAGCGTGCAGGTTTCATGTTCCTAACATCAGAGGAGACCTGAACACGAGATGGAATTCAATTCATTAAGATATACAATAGTTGCAGTCTGTGGAAATACACATTTTTGTGGAGAGTTTATTAATATTCCAGTTGGTTGGAAATAAAGTTCTCAGACCCCAGGCAAATGCCTCCTGACAGCTGGACTTTATGCCTTTAATGATATACCACATTCACAGTTGGATGGAAAAGCATCTCATCTCGGCTTGGCCTTGCAGATCTTTTTTTAACTCATACCTTCCCTCCGACCCGTCAATGACATTTTCCGCAGTTGAAATGGAAAGAGCCTCTCCTTCACATACCGCATTAAATGCCGCTTTGCATTCAGTGTGCTTAGTCAACACTGAAAATCCCCAATAATTATTACCTCTCTCACTGTGAATGAATGTGACAGTTAGAGAGGAACAGGGAGTCGTTTGATGCCGTAATCTAAAATTAAACACAACACACGTAAACACGAGCATAATAGGAGAAACATGTAATTACTGATAGCTAAATAGTGGGATACTTCTGCTGAGAAGTCAGTCACTCTCTCTGAGAGTGAATACGGGAACAGGGGCAGATCACAAGAGCTTAGGCCCAAATGAAATTTCTCTCCCTTTGCCACAGCCAGAGGTACCAACGGTCTCAGAGTTTGTGCTGCACCACAACCACAGCAGAGTTTTGATTAGAAATTCCCCAGGTCATTATTTTATATTCATCTCCATGACGATGATTCTCCCTTTAAAAAACATGAGGAATCAGAATGCTGTTTTAATAAAATATAAAAAATGAGGACCAAAGTGTCTGTAAGCACAGTGTCTGTGAGTGAACTCCAGTAGCATGAGACTCTGCTGAAGCACCATATCAGCCATGACTGAGCCTAATCCTGTTTAAGGTCTGAGAGTGGAGTGGCAGGTCGCCTGGCGATTACCCAGAGTGCCCTGCTCACCTGGTTGGTCGGTTTGAGTGGGATGGTACTTTCGGAAAACTGCACGTCACCAAGCTGATTTGATTAAAATAGACAAATTGTTCATCTGGATAAGAAGGTCAACTTTAAACCATCCTATCAACCAGTCAGGTGTGTGCAAACATCCTCAACTTGGTTTTTCAAACATCCACACTGTCTGAGTCCTAATTTCAAAGGCCAAGTGAGGCTTAGGGAAATACATAATAAAACATATAATTTTCAGTTACATTAACAAAATGAATACAGTGATTCTGTTTAGACATATGGGCATGATATAGATGATTTAATCAGAGTAACTGATGAGAACATCGTGATCTGATAACTGCAGTTCAAAGATCAAACTATGAGCCATGTGTGGACCTGCCTAGCATACACGGTGGAAGACGTTCACTACCAGACAACATGCTGAGTATGCTGCGGAAGACAACCTACACAACCTCATACACTGCAGAAAACAGGCCCACTCAGACGTTGAGACACCAGTTTAACATGTTTTGCAGCGAACTGGGTTTGCCGTTGAATGTCACTTAGCTTGAAGGCTACACATGGTTTAAAATGTGTTGATTAGGTGTTTTAGGGGTGTGAGTGTATGCGTGCGTGCGTGTACTTCTTTATCCACCTTTTCAGGACCAAAATGTCCTGAAATTATGTGAAACATGGTGAAACATTTTAAAAAGTCAGGACTTGACAAATGCTTTATATACATTGATAGATGCTCTCACTCACACACACACACACACACACACACACTCACCAAAACACTGGAAGATCAGCATGCTGTAACTGAACAGTCCCAAAAATGTATACTATTGTGGTTAATCGCATAAACGTCTGTAGTTCATCGTGATTAATCGCAATTTTAGAATGTGTTCAAATTTGGCCCTTAAAAAGAAATTCTGTTTAAAAAGCAGTGCATTATGTTAAAGCCACATTATGTTTTATTGTAAACTATGGACTTGAGGATTGATTGTAAATTAAATAAATACAGGAGCTGTCATTTTTCCAAGTTGATCCATTAGAACAGGGTGTGTCATGGCCCTTAAATGTCTCCCCTCAAACTATCATAATGACTGGTTGAATCTATTTGTATCCCATGTAAATCCACGTAGGAAGATGCTGGTCTATGATCCAATAGTTTGACCATCTTCTACCATTACACTCTTCATCAAGGCACCAAGTACAATAAACAGTTATGTTAGGATTCTGTTTAAAACATCGCCCCTGAGGTGCAGACACGTTATCCAACACTGAATCACACCTATGCTTTTCAAGGTATTGTACTTTGATTATTAGGCCAAAATGTGGTTAGAATGCGGTTCAGGTCAGGGCCTGCAAACAAGTAGCATTTTTGATAGGTGTTTGGCCACAACCAAATATGTTTCTTCATTAAATTATTTCCAAACGCCATGAGGTAGGTTACTTAAATAGGCAAAGGTGTAAGGTAGGCAAGGTAGCCAGGGATGTTTATCCACAAACATTAATCAGCATCAGATGTGTAATTTATTTATGCTCAGCATAGAAGTTGTTAGGTATGCAATTATAATATGTTTTAGTGGAAATGTGACTGGCAACGTAATTATAGTCTAGTTTAGGCTAGCAACAACATTAATTACCATGCTAAAAGTGTGTCTTCCTAATTTGACTGGTTGACAACATGATGCAAAGTCAATAATTTGTCAATGTTCAAATAGCAATTTATCGCATTTTACATGCGCGTACCACTCACTGATCCCAGCGATCTCTGAAACCTTCCATGCATACATTTTTAGAATTATAAATAATGGGGAAACGGACACCGCAATAAGTTTCTCATCCAGATTTTATCTCTGAGTGTAGCTTCGCCCACTGTCGCCGTGATTCGCTGGCTCTAGTTAGAAATGAATGGGAGCGTGCCTTTTTGTAGCGAGCGGGCAGTGTGCATGGGGCTTAAGCGCTCCACTTAATGTCAGGATTCACAGACAAGGGGCCAGTAGAAACGATTCATGGCATGAATGCGTAGGCTACTCTACATTGTTATATTAAAAAAAAGCTTGTTTGAAGCGCTCTGGACCACTCCAGCAGAAGTCAAGTGCCAAATGAAGTTACTCATATATTGATGCAAATGAATAAGTGACAGCTCCCGCTCAAGTTAAGCACTAACTATGGTTCTGAGTCTCAAAAAAAGAAAAATATGTTAACGGGGGGAAAAAAAATACGGCGCAATTTTTTTAAAATTAATTGCATGCATTACCGCATTCATTTTGACAGCGCTAATATATATGTATATGTTCCTCATGGTGATATATATATATATGGTATGTATAAGTATAGTATACTATAGGATCCCTTAAATAGTATAGAGTTTGCTAAATACTTATGTTACGGGCAAAAATTGCACTGTAAATACTACAGTATGACTACAAAACAGTACAGTAAAGGCTATTGTTTCAATACAGTAATACTACAATAAAATCCAGTTTTTCTTCTGGGCTGTCTGAGACCCAACAGGAAAACATCTCAATTTGGACCAACTCCTAGAAACTAGAAATGTGGTTCGGTAAGACAAAAAACATTGCAATCAGAAGCCATCTGACTAACACCTGAGGTGTGGAAAATCCAGAATCAATGTCTATTTTCAATTTGAAAGCAATCCGGTTAAACTATCTCAGTCACCTGTGACCAAGCATAGACAACAAGCACTTATAGTTGCTTTTAAAAGCACTTGAACAGAATTACATTATAACTTTTTTAACTGTGTCCCAAATGCTAACTTGCCATTTTTTATGGTTGTAATATTGCCTTGGCCAAATATAGTGCACTGGATAGGGAATAGCGTGTGATTTGGGTCATAACATCATTGCCCATCTCTGAGGGTCAGGTGGACTGCGGCACAACTCCAATTTGGAGGAATTGGGTATTATTGTCAAATGTCGAATGGACCTCGTGTTCAATTGATGACTGGATGGATTTAATCTTCACTCTTTAAAATAGCTCTAATAATATGCAGCTTGTTCCATGGCTTAAATCCCCTCTGACACTGCTGCCCCACAGCAGTTATTTCGATAGGAAAAATATGCTTTCACTTTCTGTTTTGTCACTTCTAACTGAAGAAATCCACTGAATGAATTCACATCAGAGTTACAAAAAAGTCAATGTCAAAGAGTGAGAGAGAGAAGAGAAATCTGCTCCACTTAATAGGACGTTCTTCATCTCCAGTGAACAGCTTTTCTGCACATTTCCCCCTCCATCTCTATGTCTCTAGTGTCATTAGTCTCTGGGGGAGATTTTTTTTTTTTTTTTACTGCGGTACAGAATCTGTCCTAGAATTATACTTTCAAACACCATGTCTGTATGTCACTCCAGAAGAAAAGACTGAGCAGCCTCAGGCTACCAACCTGAGCCCTAAAACGAACAGAGTTCTCCCTTAGCCAATCCCAAAGCAGCCCCTCACCCTTCCCAAGTCACTCAGACAGTCTGTTGATGATCACATTCTGAGGGTTTTGAGTGCAGTACAGAGCAGCAATTTAGTTAACTGTGGAAACTGATAGTTGGATCCTGACGACCACTGGTTATTTTGATTACGCCAGATCGCCTGCTTCTCCGCGGTACCAGGACTCATCTCTGTTTACAATAAGACTCTGTGTAAAACTGTGTAACTTGACAGAAGACAGGTGGGAGAGAAGTGAATGTTCGGGAGGGAGGGAGGGAGGGTTAAAGGGAGTGGGAGATTTAATGGATACCTGCCTCGATGGAGAGTAGTGAAGTGACCTACTGATTGAAAGGCGTTTGTGAGTCATATCTGCAGTCGAGTTAAGTTTGTTGAACAGTGCCTGGTCCACAGCAGCAATGTGGGGCTTTGGTTCAATGTGGGGCTTTGGCCTTTCCAAACTGTCTTTACTAGAACCTCCCTTTCCCAGCCTGACTCCAAACGTGTGTTTGGCAGACATCATTCCGGATGTCTCTCTTTCTTGTCCTCCCTGTTGAGGGATCTTAGGCCCTTTTCACAACAGAGGCTCCTAAGCTCATCACTGAAGCGCGGCCTGTCATTGCAGTGTGATAGAAACCTTTAGATTGAATGCAGATTACCTAATATGTGTTGATGTATGATGTGACCCTGTCAGTGTAGTCATTAATGTCCCCATTGCAGTCCATGAATATGTCCCGATCTGCAGTGTCAAAGCATTTCTTCAGCTCCACCTCGGTGTTGTCAGGCCATTTCCGCACTGTAACTTTAACAGGCGTTTGCTAATTAAAGTGTGTGTCTCTATGAAGGGATGAGATGAAGCATCACATGCTCTGAGTTTCCCAAGGGGCTGAGTGACACTGGTGTATGTCCATTTAATAGTGCTGTAGACAGAGTCCAGGACTATATCAGGTCTTGTTGGACATTTCACTACTCATGTGTATCAGGGTAGAACTTGGCTCAAATCTCCTGTGATGGTCAGTGTAGAATGGGGGTAATTACTTCCAAGCAGGAGAGTAGGATTTAGGATTTAGACAGTACAGGGATGATCTGCATCAACCTTGGTTATCATGCAAATGCAGTAGGCCACTCTTGGATTAGTAACATCATTCCTCATGGAGATCCTTATGGAGATCCTCATGGAGATCCTCATGGTGATCCTCATGGTGTCACTCATGGTGATCCTCATGGTGTTCCTTATGGTGATCCTCATGGTGTTGTTCATGGTGATCCTCATGGTGTTCCTCATTGTGATCCTCATGCTGATCCTCATGGTGTTGTTCACGGTGTTGTTCATGGTGATCCTCATGGTGATCCTCATGGTGTTCCTTATGGTGATCCTCATGGTGTTGTTCATGGTGATCCTCATGGTGTTGTTCATTGTGATCCTCATGGTGTTCCTTATGGTGATCCTCATGGTGTTCTTCATGGTGATCCTCATGGTGTTCCTCATTGTGATCCTCATGGTGATCCTCATGGTGTTGTTCATGGTGATCCTCATGGTGTTCCTCATGGTGTTCCTCATGGTGATCCTCATGGTGTTGCTCATGGGGTTTGTCATGGTATTCCTCATGGTGATCCTCATGGTGATCCTCATGGTGTTCCTCATGGTGATCCTCATGGTGATCTGCGGGGTGATCCTCATAGTGATCCGCGGGGTACAGCTAAAAGTTGACTAATTCCAATCCTCTTGAAGCTGGAGCTGCAATTCATATTGGACACTATGTGTCTGATACCTCCATCAGATACTTGTGCCTGATTCTAGACATGGGAACATTAATAACTTGAATAATACCTTACTAGACTTATTGAAGATAGAATGGCTTAACACACAGTATTATGAAAAGTCTGTATGTATAATGAGTGGAATGTGATAACAAACATACAGGGTGTGAGTACAAAATAGATAGAAGCATCTTATGATTCTTGGCCTAGAGAAGCGACTAGGCCAGGCCATCCTGCCCATGCAGTTGGCCGATTGTGTGCTCATACTGCATAATGAACAGCTGAGTGTGTGCTGTGAGATAATAATGCAGGCTGACCTTTCACCTTTCCAAAATACCATCACCTACAAGCTAGCATGTGTAAATGATAATGGTCCTTGTTTTATTTATGATAAATAGTTGGATTGTGAATAACGGAAAATATGTGGTATATCCTGACGTCAGTTCAAAAAGGTGGAACGATGTTCCGATAAACGCCAGATAACAGTATAAAAGCAATATCCTTCACCAGTATCTTACGGTGATATGGTAATACCTGCATGATACTGTCAAGGCACATGTATACATATTGTATATGAAAAATATAGAGGAAACCTGGGAAAATCATACAATCAAAGGTTTCTTTTGACATATTTGATTCACTTATGGTTAAAAGTCTCTGCTTTTCCAGCTCTACTTAGCTGTAATATATACCCCAAGCAGAAACTAGCTCACACATTCATGTCACTGTAACTGCCCTACTATTACTACTAAGCATGGAGAAGAGTGTGCTCTGGACATTTCCATTAGGAGAAAGGAGGACTTAGAAACATGTTTCTGCTCTATTATCTACTCCTTTCGTAATGATAAAATGTTGACGTGTTACATAAGCTAATGACAGAATATGCTGTTACCCACTCAGGTATTAATGAGCTCTCTTTATCTTGTATTCCAGACTGCACCGCATCTCTCTTCTCAGTTGAGAAACACTTCTCTCTACCGCTCTAATTCTCCTTCTCATCTCACTCCTCTTTCTGTATAGTCACAGCTGCTGCTCTCGTTCAGGGGATGGAAGGGGGTGTGCCCTAACCCCCAGCACTGAGCCAAGTGCACAAGAGCCCATCAGAAAAGAATCATTTCCACAAAGCGTGTTTGAGTTTGGGCTTTGCCGTCCCGCTCCCCCGCTCAGCCTGTCACCTATGGGAGCCGGGCCTATAGCAAGGGGGCAGGGGTGGAGAGGAGAGAAGGAGGAAGGCTGTGGTGGAGCGAGGGATGGAAGGAAAGAGAGTGGGGGTTACAGGGCTGGTGGCAGTGGAAGGGCACATGGGTATGTGATAATAGCCCCAGTGTGGAGATATGCAAGGCACAGGCGCTTTACGAGGCTAAGTCAATCTTGTGTGAAGGAGTCCTGCATGACACAGACACACAAAATTCAAGGCATTATCTTTTCAGCTCATTCCCCTTAGCCACTCCGCTCTCTGCTGGTGCTTGAACATTCCCCCGCCTTTTCTCTCTGAAATTCTGCTCATACTTTCTAGTGTAAACAAACCCGTCTCTCTCTTGGACACTTCATCCTTGACTTTCCTTTTTTTTTAATCTGTTTTCAAGGAGACAAGCAGAGTCACACAGGGGAATCTGATTTCATCATCTTGCCTCATGATCAGAAGCCTATTTTATTATAATGTTGAATCGACAAGAGATCTTCCGTATCATCACATGGTTGCTTGAATAGGTTTCAAATCTAATACATCAATCAATCAAATGCATTGAAATATAATTTGTTTGAAAAGGCCTTCATAATGGCCGCTGGTCTGGTCCAGTGGTCTAAAGCCGTTTCCTCTGGTGCACATGTAATGGTGCAGTGTGGGCTTGAATCTGTTCTACTGCACTTTCAGCATAAACTCTCTCCTCTATTTATTCCCACCTTCCTGTCCAATAAAGCATTAAATGCCACCTATAAATGTCATTTGGCTTTTTGTTGCTGAATGTTCAGAAATTGACACTGTGGTCGTGTATTGGTTGTGTAAATTGAGTGAATGTCAATGGGCTTTCTTAGGTGAAACAAAAACAGCAACTGAACCTGATTTTGTTAAGGTAAAAAAGAATACGATGCAAAGCCTCACAGTCTTTAAAGGTTTCTGAGCAAGAATTTATTTATACTAACATTTCAACAATCAAGCTGTCTTCATCTGGCTATCATGTCAAAACACTTTAAGTCACATTCTTGTGGGTGTTCATAGGACACATGCAGGTGTTTGTAATCAATATTATAGCTGCCATTATGCTATTAATTAATCAGTAACACATTAAAAGAAGACATGAATGAATAACATACAATCATAAATGTAGACATGGTGGCACTGTATATAAATACCCATCGACAGCCAACAGGGCAGGAAATAGTCCATCCACTTTGCAAAAACCAGCCAACAAACCATAGAAGTGACATCAAAAGACCGCTAACTAACTACCATAAGACCAGGTCTGGGATAGCCAACCAAGGTCCTTCCTAACGCACACGGCCGTGGGTGGCAGAATTGGACGGAAAGATCACGTCAGTGCTGAGCCCACTCACGTCAAAGCCAGGCTCAGCGTGATGAATCCCATCGGGATGGCAGCAGAGCATGAGCAAGCTATTGACTCATCCCTATAACAGGGTCACATTCCCCGCCCTCTAATGCCTCGGTGCCAGACAGTTCAAGGGACTTCAAGGGAAGTCAATACAAGCAGGAAAATTTGTCCCTCGTCATCACTGTGGGAAAAAAATGGTCCAGCCACAGAGCACAGGGTGAGAGAGGATTGGGAGAAATCACACACTGTGAGGAGCTGAATGCTAAATAAGCCAGCTGGGAGGAGAGAGGTCCAGTGAGGACTGGAGGTGATGAGGTTGTACACACAAATAACCTTGTGGTTCTCCTCTACCCACCGTTAGAGGGCTCAAAGATTTGGAAGTCAAAATATAAAACAGTTAGCAGTTAGCTGAAGACGCCCCTCTTGTGCAATAATAAAATGTTCAGCATTATGTCTAAGAAAAGCATTCAAGTGATTTGTCTTGATCCTCAGATCCCTCTTTTTTTCTATAAAAACTGGGAGTCTTGCTCTAAGTAATAAGAAAGACATTATTGGATGAAGCTTTTGAAGGCTTGATGGTGGAGAGAACTTTGAAGTGTGTATAGTGTGTATAGTGTGTGGGGGTCCGCAGAGTGGTGCCTCTCTCAGTGAATCCCATAAGCTGCTGTACTATCTCAAACAGGCAGACGAGACCCCCTTTAATCACCACCAGTCAGGAACTGTGTTTTATCCAGAGAAGCTGCCTATATCGAGAAGGCTACAAAAACACAGTGGAATAAACAGCGTGGGGGAAGTGACGTGTGTATGTGTGTGTTGCGGGGGGGCTGGGGGGGGGGGATATGGGATAACAAAGACTCCAAAGTTAGAGAGAAACTGGGAACACAATCAACATTTTGCACATAAGCAGCAGCCTACACATGTTGTCCTTTCTGCCTAGAACAGGTTGGGAAGTGAAGATGAGAGCTGAGTATTTGTCATGTGGATGCAGTGACTAACCACCCAGAAAAGACAGGGGGAGATCATTGGCTAGAATGCAGGCAGCCTGAGTGGGGAGGGTAAAGAGAGACAGAGGAGAACTGGCACTCAAGGACAGATGCTGTAATGCGCTGAGAATTGGAAGAATGAGAAGATGATCTTCACTCTTCATTTGAAAGCCAAAGCAATATGAGACCCAAGTCAGAATGAATGGAGACAAAACAGTCAGGCAAAGAGTGAATAGAAAAGGATTGAAAACAATAAGGGAAATGGAAAATAATGTGTGTGTGTTGTGAGATTGTCAGTTTAGTGGCCTCGTAAATGTTTAATGATAAGCGAAGACTTGCTACAGTTAATTAATTGACATTCTAGCAAGATCCATCCTCTCTCCTCCTCTTTTTTCTATCCTTTCTTTCCCATATTCAAAGAAACATATAGCTATGTATGTATGTACAGTGATCTCCAGAATTGCTGGCCCCCTAGGTAAATATGAACAAAAAATTGTTGTTGCTAATCAGCTTGATCTTATGGAAATTAGAGGAGTCTAATCTTTTGAGTGAGAAATAATTATTTATTGTTAATTAATTATTGAAAAATGTGTACCACAGACATTGACAGTCCTTGATTGATGACATTGAGGTATTTTCTGAACATTTGGCAATGAGATGGTACATACCGTCTTAAATGAAGGGAAGCCAATAAATGTGAAACAATGCATGTTTTTGAACTGATGAATGCTGATGTTATTTACTGATGAATTTCACTCAATTAAAGGTTAGATTCATATGATCTTTTGAGCATAAGATCAAGCTAAAAAACAACAATGTAATTTTTGATTGACGGACTGATTGACTGACAGAACTGACAGACTGACTGATTGACTGACAGAACTGACTGACTAACTGATTGACTGACTAAAAGAACTGACTGAGCGACTGACTGACTAAAAGAACTGACTGACTGACTGACTGACTGATTGACTGACTAAAAGAACTGACTGACTGACTGATTGACTGACTAAAAGAACTGACTGACTGACTGATTGACTGACTAAAAGAACTGACTGACTAACTGATTGACTGACTAAAAGAACTGACTGACTGACTGATTGACTGACTAAAAGAACTGACTAACTAACTGATTGACTGACTAAAAGAACTGACTGACTGACTGATTGACTGACAGAACTGACTGACTAACTTCCCACTGTTAAATAGCATTAGAGACACAGACTGCCATGTGGGCAACCGGTATTCAATCCTTGCCTCAGACAGAACAAAGTATGCATTAGTATGCATAATTCTGTGTGGCACTGTGTGTATGGGTGTATGTATATATCAAATTAATTTCATGTATGACCTGTATGTACTCTGTCTGTTTGTATGGACTCTGTATGTATGTACTCATTCTGTCTGTTTGTATGGACTCTGTATGTACTCTGTCTGTTAGTATGTGTTGATTTCTGTCTCTTTTGCAGAATAATAATGGACCCAAGTCAGGGGGAGAAGCATTCCTTGTTGTTTATTCACAAAACATAGTACATGTCTGTCTTAGATGTTTGTTGTTTATTCACAAAACATAGTACATGTCTGTCTTAGATGTTTGTTGTTTATTCACAAAACATAGTACATGTCTGTCTTAGATGTTTGTTGTTTATTCACAAAACATAGTACATGTCTGTCTTAGATATGTGTTGTTTATTCACAAAACATAGTACATGTCTGTCTTAGATGTTTGTTGTTTATTTACAAAACATAGTACATGTCTGTCTTAGATGTTTGTTGTTTATTCACAAAACATAGTACATGTCTGTCTTAGATGTTCAGCCTTCTTTCCATCTCTCTCTTCTTGGTCTTTCTAGCTGTCTTTGTGCTTCCCCAAATATATCTGTCTTATACTTGACTAAACCTTCAACACGTCCCCTTCACTATCTGGCTGTCTTCCAATCATATATGTGTATTCTACATCTTAACCTTATAGGGCCTGGTATAGTGTCCCCTCTTGATAGCTTGGTTCCACACACAGACACTTATCAGGTTGTATGGGGCCCTCTTCAAATGTTTGTGATACGGTACCTCTTATAGCACAAGATAACGAAGTACCACTTCTCTGTGTTGTGTTTCTAAACAAGAGAATAGAACTAAAATACATGTATACCTTTAGGAAAAGACATGCTTTCTCACATATGGACTCTGTAAGTATGTACTCATCTGTCTGTATGGACTCTGTCTGTCTGTATGGACTCAGTCTGCCTGTGTGGACTCTGTCTGTCTGAATGGACTCTGTATGGACTCTGTCTGTATGGACTCTGTCTGCCTGTGTGGAGTCTGTCTGTCTGTATGGACTCTGTCTGTATGGACACTGCCTGTCTGTATGGACTCTGTCTGTATGGACTCTGTCTGTCTGTATGGACTCTGTCTGTATGGACACTGTCTGTCTGTATGGACTCTGACTGCCTGTGTGGACTCTGTGTGCCTGTGTGGACTCTGTCTGTCTGTATGGACTCTGTCTGTATGGACTCTGTCTGTCTGTATGGACTCTGTCTGTCTGTATGGACTCTGTCTGCCTGTGTGGACTCTGTCTGTCTGTATGGACTCTGTCTGTATGGACACTGTCTGTCTGTATGGACTCTATCTGCCTGTGTTGACTCTGTCTGTCTGTATGGACTCTGTCTGTATGGACACTGTCTGTCTGTATGAACTCTGTCTGCCTGTGTGGACTCTGTCTGTATGGACTCTGTCTGTATGGACTCTGTCTGTATGGACACTGTCTGTCTGTATGGACTCTGTCTGCCTGTGTGGACTCTGTCTGTATGGACTCTGTCTGCCCTGCTAAGGAATGGTGCCCCTTTAACATTTTCATGGTAATAACAGTATGTGCTGATGAATGAACGGATGGATTGACACATGCTATGTACCCTACACAGTCTACACAGTTTGTTGTGAGTAATTGAAACAGCGTATGTAAACAACAACAGTTTATTTATTTTTATATTTGAAACTTGTTTACATTTCCCGGTCCAGGGGAATTTGTGGGCAAGGCTCCCCCAGAGTGGGCATTTTGTATATTTTTCTCTAATTGCTGTGGCCAGTACATTGGCTTAGTGTGTCTGACTGTGTGTTCTATGTACAGTATGTTTGCATGTTTTTCTGAGACTTGGCCACCTCTCTCTAGGTTATGTTTCAGCCCTCTCCTCTAGGTTATGTTTCAGCCCTCTCCTCTAGGTTATGTTTCAGCCCTCTCCTCTAGGTTATGTTTCAGCCCTCTCCTCTAGGTTATGTTTCAGCCCTCTCCTCTAGGTTATGTTTCAGCCCTCTCCTCTAGGTTATGTTTCAGCCCTCTCCTCTAGGTTATGTTTCAGCCCTCTCCTCTTCCAGTAATGGCTCTGCTATGCTGTGCTCTTCTCTTAGTCAGCCCACTCCCTTCTCTTCTAGCTATCGCCCTCCCTAATGAGCAACAATATGTTGTTGTTTACCACTCTTTGTGTGTGGATTGTGCAATAGGCTGTATACATGCAAAGTATTATGGTGTGCGTCTGCGTGTGTGTATGTGTGTGTGTGCAAACTCACTTGTGTGTGCTCATGATGAACACTGTGTGTGTCTTTTAAGAACATTTCAGGCTCAGAGCACCAAACTCACCTGCACTGAATAATTTATCTGTAAAATCTAGGCCGCATGAATGGTTTGTATGCAAGGAGGCAGCTGTATAACCATGCATCTATTTAAGCAGCTAGCAGCCAGGTATTTTAAGGCTTTTTAAGGGAGGGAACTGTGTGAAGCAGGGAGCAGTAAAAGAGGAGGATGGAACGTCCTGTCATTATGCTCCAGAGTGTGTGGATTGAATCGCTCCACCTGATTGGCGTTATGTTGTGTACAGTAGGTAAGACTTTATTTAAATCATCCAATCTTTAAAGTGGCAGAAATCTGCCCATCTATACCCTCAGGCCATAAGACTGTTGAACGAGGCTGCCACATGAAAGATTATCAATATCAATTGATCACACACTTCACATACAGTACCAGTCAAGTGAAGGAGCAAGTGTGTCCAAACCTTTGGCTGGTACTGTGATCTGGTACTGTGTTCTGGTACAGTTGCTGTTTTCTACCAATCCCCTGCTACCCCTGGCCATATAGACATAGACCCAAAACACTGTAACCACGCAAATCAACCCGCTACTGGTACTGAAAATGTCTCTATTGTCAATACATTCAGAAAGTACATTTGTTGCATTTTCTATTTTATTTATTCTATTTCTTTCATTTGCATTTCTTTTTCACATTTGCTGCAGAGACCCAGGCTTGGTAATACTGTATGTGTGTGATGTGTAACATAGGCTACATGGTTACTGGTGCCTTGTAAATGATTAATGTTGAAGACATTGTTTATTCAAAGAGTAAATTGCTCACAGGCCAGTCACATTATGCTTAGTATTCAAGCTGACTGGGCTGGAGGCCAGAAACGGCCCTAAAGCTACTGCGTTGTTTGGCCAACATCCCCACTCCCACATACAGTAAATAGAGTCTAACTAGGTCCAAGTCCATTGTCTTAGGTCAGATTCTAGGTTAGCTGCCTTTGATGATGTGACAACCCATATGCAAAAATAATATGTTGGAATATGTTACAATAAAACAGAAACATTTTTAAATATATTGGTTTAATATATTTATAAAATATATGAAAAAATGTAATACATTTAAATGTATAGGGGAAATACAATTGTAAAATACACTCCATAAACCTCTCTATCCAGATTGTCATGTGTAAATGTATTTACTTCCCTTATATTTTAAAATATAAACATATATGTGGAAATTTATGAATGTGGCCAAAACTATAACATTTCAATATATTTGTGTAGACATATTTAAATGTCCATATGTACATATACGTATATATTTTGATATCTGTCATTGAAAGAAACACACATAGAGTCCATTTTGTAATGATATATTACAATATATTCCTGTTGCGTATGGGAAAGTAGCAATACTGCCGACTGTCAACATCAGAGAACTTTGACACAGTACCTCATTCACAGTAATATACAGCTATTGAATATAGCTGTACGTTTTTGCTAACTAGAACAAGTGTCCATAAAGACTGTTTCAGTTCACAGCTACAGTAATCATGGGACAATGCAGTAATGTTTTCAGAATTTCAAGTGTAGCTTAAGTTGGATGAGCAAAGTCGAGATTTCTTCTTTGTTTTTGTAGACAGAGAGCTCCTGAAAATGCTTCAATGTATCTAATTACATCATCTGAGGTGCGACAATGGGGTCCAATCTTCATGTATTTTCTAGTCAGGTAACTGAGGTCACATTGTCAGAAAAAAAACCTCAGCCCTCTAGTGAAGGTACGGACAATTGAAGACATCTGTCTGGGTCTGATTACATTTCTATGTCCAGTGGTCCCATTTCTGTCCCCATCACGACTCAGACCGAACCCTATACTATGACCCTCTAAAGGGACAGAGCTGCCGCTATGCCATTAACTCCCAACACTCAAACCCAATTATTAGCCTCTGAAATGCACACTAGTGGAAGAAGGAATAGGAATTTAATTTAATATTATAACTTTGTAGGAAATTCATGAACTACATACTATATATACTCTGTAGAGGTCAGATGGCCAGATTGAGCCATGCATTTCCACTTACCTGTTCCAGTGCGACACCGTCACAGGAATCGCAATGTGTTTGAATAATTGAGCTTTATAGAATCATGGTAAGTGAATGTAGTTGGCTAGTAGAATGTTGCAGCTGTACTCTCACACATGACCTTGCCCACTGAGTCATGTGGAAGTTCACTAAAACCTTGAACTAGGGAAATGGGCATGGGAATATAATATGAATCAAATATGTGACTAGAACTTCCAGCTACGTGGCATCCATTAGACTGTGTTAATTAAATTGCAGGTATTACACAGATGTGCTTGGCTCAGCCGGCCCGCCTCTGTTTCCGTGTCCTTGCACCTTTAAATTCCATCTTAATAACTATGAGCAGTTGCTTTATTCAAGTGCACATTCTGCCACAAATCCTTCTTTTTATTCCCTACATGCTTGCTGGCTTGTTTAGCGCCATTATTTTTAGACTCCTCTGATTTCTCTACTTGAAAATCCATCTCTTTTGTCATTGTCGTCTCTCTCTTTCATCTCTTCTCCCTCTCTTGCTTCTTCATGATCTCTCTCTCTCTCTTCATTTGTTTATGTGTGGAGAAGCAGAGCTCTCATTGTGATCTCCATCAGGCCTTTGCTCAGTCAGAGATGCCTCGATTTCAGCTGAGCTGTGTACCTGTTTTTGCTGTCTACAATATATCCCTTCCTCCGTCTCCCATTCTCATCCTTTCTCCCCTCCTTGCTCCAGATAGCAACTCTAAAGGGATATTTTATTGGTCGAGAGAGCCTCATTGCTTCCCCACTGCACTCCAGTATCAAGCAGTCATTATATAAAAAGCACTTTACAGAGACAAGAATCAATGAGAGTGAGAGAGCTGTTTGAGAGACACGGTCGCTCTGTTTCCACATCCTAGACCACATTGACTAAGCATTTCGCCACACCTGCCATAACATCTGCCATTTTGTGTAAGTTACCAATAAACTTTGATTTGATTTCATGATGATCCATTCATGCTGGTCCATTTGGCTGTGACGCGGCTTGGCAGAGAGCAATGTGCCTGTCTGTCCTTCAGGCCTCCCACACAGTTGCAGCACGCCACGGGGAGCATTTCAAATGGCACTCTAACTCACCACACATTGCATCGTACAGAGTTCTTCGGGCCCCGGTCAAAGCGTTGGCTTTCCTTGGGGAGAAACCTCACGGTGTCAGGCCTCTCTCGGAGTGGGAGTGACGAATGAAGGAACTTACTGGAGCGTAAAGCATGTCGTCCGGTGTGTGGGCCACGATTAGCGTATTCATCATATACCGCATTGATCAGAAAACAAAGGCTTCTGTAATGATGCCCAGAGGTTCTACATTACTGTCCTCCTTGGTGGGCGTTACTACAGAGAACTGGCCCGGGTCCCACTCCTTTCTCCTTCATTCTCGTCGGGTCCGTATGTAGGGAGAACCACAGTAACATCATTAATGCATTCTAATTTAGTATAAAGTGCATTAGCTTTTTCATCTGCCCCCAGTCCCTCCATTCCTGTAATCAGTCCGTTATTCAGTGCTGTGCATCTCATTCACACATTATGGATGTGATGATTTCTACTGTAGGTGTTACCTTATCTATCCTTGAGATGCTGGGTGTAAATTACAGAGATTATTCAAACAGCCACTTGGATCGAGTCTCCAGATCACAGAGAGCTAAAGGTATGTGAGTGCTGGAATTAGTGTTTTCTTCATCGTCTGGTCAGTGCTTCAGTAGTAGTCCTCAGAGTCAGTCCTGACTGCATTAGTGTAAAGCAACGTGGGGAGAGGATCTGGGAGCACAGCTGGGTCGGTCGTGTTCTACCTAAGATAGCTCTGACTCTTAAAGACCATTTCTCATCCTAGGGAATTAAAGTTTCATTGTGGAATTGATGTATAATTTCTGACAGCAATGGAAAAGTAGTGGTTATACCTCAAAATAAGCATGTTACCAATGTTAGCACCTGCCACATTTTTGTTCTAATATTTTTGTTTAAATTGAAAAAATAATTCACTGCATCATAAAATCATAATTATGATACGCTGTTAAAGTTTCCTAATTTCTTCAGCATTTGAATAGGACCCACTCAATAATTTTTTGCCATTGTTAACGTGGTCCAAAGCCATATGTATCTAAGGGCATGAATATAAAACTCTTTAGGCAGAAAAAGAGCTGTGGCGTTATTTATGGTCAGGCAATAGTCAGGGACACTTATCAGGGGTCCTTGGAGGAAAACAGGAAATTGACTTTTGTCCAATGTAATAGCAGGAGAGGTGTGAGGAGAGACAGACGGACTGATCCCTTCCTATTAGTAGAGATGTGTTATTCATGAGGGCAAATTCAGTGTGAACTGTGTTTCATTGATATTCTACGCAGTCACTTCTCACTGTCTGTCTAGGGACCCAAGCCATTTTATTTTCTTCATTTATTTATCTATTTCCCCCTTGGTGATGGCATGGAATAAAGGGACTGGGTGACCGCAGGGTCATGAGGTCAACCTTCAGGACCATTAGTGGGCTGTTAAATCATTCTCCTTTGTAACGAGCTATCAACAGCATCTGTCATCATCAACTAGTGAGAGTGACAGGCCTGGGGTGGGTAGGAGGGTGGGATTTGGAGGGGGGGTGACAGTTGGCATCAGAAGTTGCTGTGTTGCTACATAAGAAAATATATATTTTAGAACTTGCTTTAGTTTGTTGCATTCCAATAGGCATTTTAAAGGCATATTTACTTTTCTCTGTGTCCACACCTATGATGTTCTTACTATTAGTAATAATAATACATTTGATTTGCCGTTGTTTTCAGTACAATGTTATATTAAAACTCAACTGAAAGACAAATAAATGTCTTAGAGAACCCAACCCAATTCCCAGCTTTAAATAGAACCATATATCAGATTCTTTTGGAGGGTAATTTGCAATTGATTCTGTTTCAGTTAAATGTATAATAATGTCATATACCAAATTCTCTATAGGAAATCAAGATTATGCTGTGGAGCCATGAAGGACACAGAAGACGTGTCCACCCCAAATGTTTTAAGCGAAAGGTTTACCTCCTATGGGAAAGGTTTATCGGACATGTTTTTAATGTTTCAGAGGACAGAGATGTTACAACAGTAATACAAGCACACAATCAACGTTTTACTAAAAGATACATCTGGGTCCGAAGAGATGCACTAGTGTTTGATATAATTTTTTTGTCCATGACCTGTACAGCATGCATTTTAGGAAATATTTGAAGGAAAATATTTACTACTCCGAAACAGACAAAGATCACACAATCACTCTGATAGTCTTTTGAGATTTCCAGTTAACGCAACGGTCTAATGCGCACTGTCGTAGCAAAAAGGTAGAAAGGCTTGATGTGGATGCTTAGGAAGAAGGGTTTTTGTAATCTTCAACTCTTCCAAATCCATTGGGTGTTATTGCGATGAAATCATTGGCGACTCCAGGCTGGGGCGAAACTCCCTGTGAAGGAACCGTGCAATTGTAGAGTTGGTTCTTCGGTGAGACACAAGTCACTCAAGTCCAAACAGCAGTATGTGAGTGATTGGTGCCCCAGTGACAAGCACTCCCTGGCCTCTACCCAGCCTGTTTTAGCACCCCCAGTCAAAAACCCCTGGTGCCGCTAGTGTATGAGATATTGCTGTAGATTTGTCTAGTCTCCATAGCTGAGTAATATGAACTTTAAAAGTCAATGACTTAAAACAGTTTTCTTTGACTTTGTTTAGAAGGGAATTGAGTCATATTTTCCATGTAAGACTGTCACAAGCTGTTAAGCTATTCACCTTTTAAAAATTGCAATTGTGTTTGAGAATCCATGCTATATTCTGTAAATACTTTAATAGTTATTACATGTGACCTTATCTTTCTGTTGTTGTAAACAGCATCGTTCAAAATAGAATTTGGCATGATAGAAAACAGAAAGTTAAGCACATTTTTTGTATTCCATTATTTTAGGGAGTTTGTTGAAGATTCAAACATTCTCAATCAGCATAATTCCTACTCTTTAGATGGACATTCTTCACACTAACATTATTCCCATTCCATTTAATTTTTTAATCAAGCTATGCTTTTATACTTTGGCTTAATTAATAAACCAGTAATTTCATTAATGCGGTGGCCGATTTTATATCTTTATTTGCTATGAACTTCTGTTTGGTCAGTAGGTGTCCAACATTACAGCAGGCCAGGTTGGACACAATCACTCTTCTACTGGTAGTTTAAGGCTTGTGTCGATACAACACAAATAAGTTAATGGTTAACGAAATCAGGACTGCACACAGGCAATAGATCTCTCTCAGAGTGAGAGACAGAAAGACAGACAGACAAAGAGAGAGAGAGGGAGAGATCTATTACATGTCTGCATTCTACTTGTGTAATATTGACATGATCCTAGAACTTTGTGTTGCTGTTAGGTCCTGTTTTATATCATATAGTGCTGTGTTGATCAATGGACAATGTGTTACCTCTGTCAAATGACTATGACGTTTAAAGTTATGCTGGTGAATTTATGTTTGTATTCATCTTAGACATAAAGATGCGATAATAATTCATACAGTAGGCCTATTTAATAAATACATTAATCCAAATTATATACTAAAGTTTTGTACAAAAGATTGTGTGCTAAACATCCTTATTAGCACTGTGTGCTGTGATCGTACTGCTTGGTCATACCAATTTGTTGTAGAAGCATTATTTTATTAGCAGAAGACTGCAAAAGTCCATTGTCCTTTTTAGAGTAATAGTTAGATGGTTTGATTAGGTTCTAACCCTTAAAAAACACATTGTTTGATGAACAATACTTACATCAGTGAAATGTACTTAGTACTGGGTTGTGTGATTGTTTGACTTAACATGAATTCACTACCTGTAAATCACTTTTAATAGCTTCTGCTAAATGTCAAACATGTAAAACATAATAAACCAACATTGCTATCGTACAGCAGGTCAAAGTTATTATACTGGAAAACCTTGGTAGAGCAGGGTGACATTGTGCTGCTCCTGCATAATTTTCTTTCTTTGTTGGCTTCAGACAAATGCATACTTCTCCCTTTTTTATTTATAATACAATTTAAGGCTTAATGGCTTTCTGTGCGAACAAATAGTGTGATTATTATGATGACACATTCGCTTTCTTAATTTTTATTTGGTGATGTCATGATCTCTCTCGTTTATATAGAATCAATCTCTCTGTCAGTAGAACTGCTAATAATAGTCATTTCTCAACTCGCTGACCGTATCACTGCTGTCAGCCTCATTTTCCCCCAGGTGATGTATTCAGGATTAAATGAGGTTCAGAGGCTCATACTGGAAGTCGATTATATTTCCATGTTGTCAGAATTAGCAAAAAATTATCTTGGAAATGGTCACATTTTCTTTTTTAAAGGCTGTGTTTTCTAGTGGCGTGGCTGGTGCTGGTGCTGATGCTGGTGCTGGTGCTGGTGCTGGTGCTGGTGCTGGTGCTTTGCCAGCAGGTGAGACATCCACCATACCATGTCAGTGTGCCTCACCAAGCTGCCCTGAGTGGTGCTGAAAGCAGGGCGAGGGTGGAGCGTTCCCACCAGTCACTAACGCTGGAGACACGGACACACAGACACACAGACAAGCTTAGGGGTTATTTTAAGCTGCTAAGCGGCTAAATCAACGGCTCTCGTCTCCCTGTGCTACAGGAGAGGAGTGATGCCAAACAGAAACCGATCGGGGTCTAAGAGGAGGATGTTATGGGAGGGGACACATTTTTAGCCACTCCACTGAACTGTTTTTTGTTCTACACACTTAATCAAAGGCATTGATAGAGAAACGGGATAAGATAGTGGGAG
Source organism: Esox lucius (assembly GCF_011004845.1). NCBI lineage: Eukaryota > Metazoa > Chordata > Actinopteri > Esociformes > Esocidae > Esox > Esox lucius. Next base: position 22,375,525 of record NC_047569.1, read on the forward strand.
CTAAAATAGATGAAGCTGAGTAAAGAATAAATGACTGGGTTCTGTGCTGCAGAAGGGGGGAATGAAGGGGTAGAGATGATGTAGAGGGGAAAGGGGAGGGGAGAGAAGGGTTAGAGATGATGTAGAGGGGAAAGGGGAGGGGTGTGAAGGGGTAGAGATGATGTAGAGGGGAAAGGGGAGGGGAGTGAAGGGGTAGAGATGATGTAGAGGGGAAAGGGGAGGGGAGTGAAGGGGTAGAGATGATGTAGAGGGGAAAGGGGAGGGGAGTGAAGGGGTAGAGATGATGTAGAGGGGAAAGGGGAGGGGTGTGAAGGGGTAGAGATGATGTAGAGGGGAAAGGGGAGGGGAGTGAAGGGGTAGAGATGATGTAGAGGGGAAAGGGGAGGGGAGTGAAGGGGTAGAGATGATGTAGAGGGGAAAGGGGAGGGGAGTGAAGGGGTAGAGATGATGTAGAGGGGAAAGGGGAGGGGAGGGGAGTGAAGAGACGACAAAGATGCGTATAGGGGACAGGAGGGATCTTTATGGTGTCCAACTTGATTAGCATTTATCTTTCTCCGTCTCCCTGTCCCTCTCTCTCTGTCCCTCGCTCTTTCTCGACAGCTCTCGTAATAATTTTCCAGTAGCTGATGATGAAACCTAATTCTATTACAGACATGCATGAAGCAAATTGTGAATGAAGATAGAGCAAGGCCTGGAAAAATATATTCTAATCACATGGCTGAGTGTGATGGCAGCTGTGAGAGATAAAAGGCTGAGGCACTGGATGGATAGTGGAATAGATAAGGAAACCATTCTACCTGAGCAACTTAATGATTCACAGAATGACATCGTTTTTCTTAAAGCCCCCATGTAGTCTTTGTAATGTTATTTTTAAATCATCTGACGAATCACTGTTTACTTAATGAAAATAACTCACAAATTAATGTTTAACGATTTATATTTCTGTTAGCCTATTTGGCTGTTGAAAGGCTTAGGGTGTGTGGGCATTAGTATATACATTTGAAGATATTAACATACTACTCCCTGATTGACAGATGATTTAGAGCTCAACCCTTCAACCAGATGAAAAATCATTTGATAGGAACATAAAGTAATGAAAATATTTTAAATGGTCTATTACAGTCGGATCACATTGTGACATTATTAAGTGTGCAAAATTATATCCCACCTGAACCTGCTATAATTCCACTCATTTAATTCAGTGAATCAGCTATTACACAAAAAAGGCAGTATAATAATTGTCACAATTTTCAAAAGACCTCATAGGTGGAAATATAAATGCAGGGAAATCACATTTTCACATTGTTTACAGCACTGCCAAAACATGTTTATCTGAAAGCTATGTAGTCTAGAGAACCAGAGCAGGGTGAAATTCTAGTATGAACAGTGCTGTTTGTGTTAGGAGATAACTGCCAATGCTGTGTAGTACAGTATAGAGTGTAATTGAAATGGGCAATCCAAATAGGTAAATAGGGAAGATGTAAATAACATGAATGTAAAACTGTTTTTCAAATAGGCTGCTGATTAATTGAAATATTTCTCAAACAGTTTATGCTGTTTACTGTTAGATTCCATTTATTTATTTGATAGATTCTCCAAACCTTTATTTTCCTGGGAGTAATTCGGTATGTTTCCACTGATTTACCCAAACACAAGATGTCATTTTCAATAAATATCTATAAATCTATAAATGTGGAGAAAAGAGAAATGAACAAACAAAAAGTATTTGATGTGGAATTAAGTAACCAGTGTTTGTTGGGGAGGTTTTCACTTACAACAATGTAAAAACATTCAGAGATGGAAAGGACAACATCCCCTCAGTAGTTATCTGGAAGTACTTATACTGTACTTGTGATCATCTTGTTTTCCTCCTGGCCATTCCTCTTGGCATTGTGAAAGCTCCAGGTGTAGTGCTATCCTGCGAGGATGGATATATGACTGTGGGACGCGTGTCCCTGGTCAGTGAACCATCAAACATGTCCGGACATGTTGCCACCGTGCTGTTAAAGTGGGCAGGACTCTGACCAAAGTGCAAGTGTCCTTCTCCCCTCCAGCGCTATGGCACCAAATGCCCTTGTGTACTGACTCTACGCAAGCTGTGAACGGCTTTCCTTACAATGCACTGTGTTGTCCACAAACAATGACAATTGAGTGAGTATGTATACTTTGTGCTCCCATACTTAAAATAGTCTAACACACAGTACTCCAGCCTGGTTGTTCTGACCGTTAAAGGGCCCTGCACTGGGCAACGTGTTTCCTGGTGGACTTGGGGGATGCGCGGTTATGTGGATGTCACCTGGCTGCGGTCACTTGACAAACAGGATTACATGTCCTGCTCGGTTAAGGTGATGCATGGCGGATGGCTCGTCTTCCCCATGTCCGTCAGCACACCAGACACACCGAGAATTACCGGGAAAGGTCACTCAAGTCAGACGATGAATGTCACAGCTTAGACACAGTTTTGGGGAGAATATTCAGGTAAATACACCATACTGTTTCTTGAAAGAGATAAATTCCCTGCTCCTGAATTCCAGTATAGCAGCCCTCGGATTAGGTAGCAGCGAGTTCAGAGGCAAGAGAAGTGTATCGATCAGGAAGAGTGAATCAGAGCCATGATGCCTTGAATAATAAATTGAAAGGAACACAGCCACCACTGTCAAACAGGAACTCTCATTACGGGAGTTAAGATGCCTGCTTTCTTCCATTGGTTAGATCACTCTGTAGATAATTCAAGGGTTAAGTCAAACACTATGGAGCCATGAGAGCCATATCATGAAACAGCAGGGAGCCTGGATGTCTCTATGTTAACATCATTTTACTGAGCATTCATTATTACATTGAGGGTAAGTAGCTAGTTACCTGGCATATCAACATTTTGCTTAAGAGTGCAGCTTAAAAGGCATGTAATTCTGTGACAGTAAGGAAGAGATATCTTCAATAAATATTCTACATAGCTTTTTGATAAAGCTGGCTGGTGTAATGGTCTTCAACAATGTTCAGTGCTGTGTGTTTAAAAGCGTCTGTGCTTCCTGCAGATACAAATTTGCATGGTTCTTTTCAGTAACGTTGTGATTAGTGTCGTCAAAAAAATGGATGCCAATGAACATAATCCATTAATGTAATACCAACAGCCTTAAAGGAAATATTGGACAACTGAAATCTAGCGGTGTGCAGGAGATACATGCTTGTGTCCCCTCTTGTATTGAGTGGCTCGATAGCAACAGAATCTCTTAAAGGCACAATGCCACAAAGTGAAGCCAGAAGATCTATGATAGCAACAGGTCACTTGGGATAGGCCATCTATCAGGCTGCTATATGTTTTTCTCTCCAATATAAATATAGCTGACAGTCTCTCTCTCTCCAGCTCCCCTACATCATCCCTCACGCTGTTTACTCCTGACCTGTCTCTATAGCTCCTTTATCATCCCTATGTCTAGTCAATATCTCACTCCTTTATCACTTTGATTCCACTTACAGTGTTTCTCATCTTCCTCCAACTCCTCCTTCTTGACATCCTCAGAAACTATATTCCAAAAAGGATTCTTCCTACCTTTCAAGTGTTGAATTCGACATCAAAGTCAAATGGCCGATTTTCAATTTAGAATCAAATCTAGTTTAAATGGCTACACCTCTAATTCACTCTCCCTCTCCCCTCTTTCCTCAATATCTTTCCTCTCTAGGCTGCGGGCTTGAGTTCCTGCTGGTTCTCTGTGGTCTGGATCTCTCCTGGTCCTGTCCACATCACTGTATCTGCTACACGGCGCCCAGCACAGTCAGCTGCCAGGCACACAACTTCCTGTCCGTCCCGGAAGGCATCCCGGCGCACAGCGAGCGCATCTTCCTGCAGAACAACAAGATCCATCGGCTGCTGCGAGGTCACTTCAGCCCCACCACCGTCACGCTGTGGATCTACTCCAACAACATAACCTACATCGAGCCGTCCACCTTCCACGGCTTCGTTCAGCTGGAGGAGCTGGACCTGGGGGACAACCGCCACCTGCGCTCCCTGGCCGCAGACACCTTCCATGGTTTGGGCCGTCTCCACGCGCTGCACCTTTACCGCTGTGGGCTCAGTGCTCTGCCCACCAACATCTTCCAGGGTCTACGTAACCTGCAGTATCTCTACCTACAGGTAAAGCAGACTGGCCACCAGGCCTCATTGGGCCTCAGAGTAATCTGAAACAATGCTGCGTTTGACATTTGTATATGAAAAAAAAAAATAAAACATGTAAAGGGCTGTAGCGTTTTGTACTATATAGTGGCCCCGTGTCTTGTAGGTGCAGAGTGTAACCTGTCCGTTTTGCCGTTTGGCTGTTCACAGGATAATCACCTAGAGTTCCTGCAGGACGACATCTTTGTTGATCTGCACAACCTGAGCCACCTGTTCTTGCACGGCAACCGTCTGTGGTCGCTGCACCAGAACACCTTCCGCGGTCTGGGGGCCCTGGACCGTCTCCTGCTGCACCACAACCAACTGCAATGGGTGGACCGCCTGGCCTTCCACGACCTGCGACGCCTCACCACCCTCTACCTGTTCAACAACTCCCTGACCGAGCTGTCCGGAGAATGCCTGGCCCTGCTGCCCGCCCTGGAGTACCTGCGCCTCAACGACAACCCCTGGGAGTGTGACTGCAAGGCCCTGTCGCTCTGGGACTGGCTCAAGCGCTTCCGAGGTTCCACTTCGTCCGTTGGCTGCCAGGCCCCGGCACAGCTGGCTGGGAAGGACCTCAAGCAGCTCCGCAAGGAAGACTTCCCCAACTGCTCCGGCTCCGAGTCCCTGCACCAGAGCAAGACCAACTCTTGGGCAGAGACCGATAAGGTGTCTCTAAAGAAGGAACCGCCCCCGGAGCCTCCTTCTCACTCCCACCGGCCGCACCACAACGAGGAACTCAACTACCCTTCCCCGCCGGCACCTCTTCCCCATCCACCCCCAGCTATAAACGGGGAGGTCCAAGAATCAGGAGGACAGCCGGGGCTGGCGCCCCCTCAGAGGCCTGGCCGTGCCCGGAACTGCACCCGCCAGCGTGTCAGGGGGAGCAAGGGAAAGGGCCAGAACGAGGTGCACACCTTGAAGGAGATGGCAGATAAGGAGTACTCCTCGCCCGATTTTGAAGGGGGCAAATATGACCACACGTCCCCGGATGGCACCGTCACACGGAGAAAGCACAAGTGCCCTCCCCGGACCACTGTTCGCCCCCCTAGTGGGGTACAACAAGCCAACAACAAGGCCGCGTTGTCCCAACCCTTACAGTATCTGTACATCATAGTGGGAGCCTTTTTGCCTATGACCATTGCCTATATTCCTCGCTGACCAAGAGGCTGGGAAGAGATACTGGCTACATAACAACACAGTCCTCAGACCCGCTCCAGCTCCTACACAACAACAAGGCCTGTGTGGTTGTACTTTACGTTATGTTAATGTGTTTAGGTACTTTGTGTGCGCGCGTGTGCGTGCGCATGCGGGTGTGTGCGCGTGTGTGTTTGTGTAAAACATTGTGTAGGGAGCTTTGCTGTTTAGTCTCAGAAATAGACCTTCAAAACATTGAACATGAAATGCTGAAAGACTGTGTGAGTAAAGATGAGGGGTGAAGAAGAGGCTTGCACTGCCACCGCTGCCATTACACGGTCATCTCCAGTTCTGTTGGTCACATCCACTTTGACCTTTCCTGGGGGTGGGCGGGTCTCTCTGGGGTTGACAGAGCAGGAAGTGGGAAACACAGAAACTCTACTGAAACATTGGTACGTCAGAACTGAACCCATGCTGCAGCATAGGTACACTGGAGGTAGTGTCTCGGACGGCTGGTCCACCACAGGCCAGAAACATTCAGCAAGCTATGAGACAGGCAAGCTTTAAGGAAGAAGGGTTCGATCTAGCTTTAATGGCAAGTGTCCAGTTTGTAAATCCTTATTGGAGGGTAGGGTGGAGGATTTGAAAGCATAGGACATTGTCAAAGAAACCCTCAAGGGAGGTCTAGCTCAATTTTATGTTTCACATTATTTGCCAAATGTTTTGGATTCCGTCAGATGCCAGTAGCTGCATCGAATTGGTCAGATGTATCTGAGGTATAGCACATCAACAGGGAGATAATCAGGAAACATCCAGTCCTAATTCCATCAATGCTAACATTTCAGCAGAAGTAATGGGGCGTTAGAATATGTCAGACCATCCAGCTCCAGCTAATAAAGTTTAGCAAGTTAACTTCTGCTCCATGATCAGGTATAGTTGTTCCCAAGATACATATTGAACATACTTTACGGTTATTCTACCATTTCCACACATTGCTCTACTCCTATGTCTGATTTGTGTCTTTCTATTGGCTTCATTTCATTTTTTACATGCTTTACTGAAGTTCATATTAAGCTTATATACCCAAGCTGCTAATTCTCTGTGGAGGTGAACGGGACTGAGGTCGACTCCCAACTCCCCCCATGGGTGTGTCCCAGGAGAAGACAGGTTGAACATGATGGAATCTGTCTATTTCTTATCGGAAATGTTGTTGATTTTGCCAAGACATGAAGAGAACCCTGAAAAGGAGTCCAATGGGAACAGAGTCTCCTCTTTGTCCCAGTAAGGCATGGGGCTTCTCTGAACTGAACACTCCAGTGCGGTCATCACTCATTGAGACTGAGGAAGAATTATATTTTCCTAATCAATGGACATCTTAGAAAATCAACTGCCCAACAACAGCTGAGAGAAAATGAAAACAATATGAGTACCTTAAATGACTTCTGTAATGAAATTAAAGATTTAAAAAGATTTTGAACCAAGCATGGCAAAACATGGACCTGCTAAACTGCTGAAATGCCTCTCTAAATGTATTGATGTTCTTGTTAATGGACCTGAAGATCCAAGATCAAGATAATGGCTTCTGAAGTAGCAGGGGTGTTTAACAGGACAATGGACAGACAAACTTCCACATAACTGATATTCCCCTGGACTACTGGAGCTTTGGTGCCTCCAGAAAATACAGCGATCAGTTGGCTGTGGTTTGTAATAATAATGATGTGAACTGAACGAATAACAAGTACAATAAGAGGACTAACTTACTGCAGTTCTTATATTAATCATTTATTATTATGACAATAACAATATTAATGACTTCAACAATGATAACAGGGTTTCTGCTCCCTTGATGAGGGGAGTATCTTTCTTTAAATTCATTTACCGTTTCATAATGTTTACTAAAAATCTATTTTTTATTTTCTTTTTTGTTACATCCTTCTGTCTGATGATAAAAAGTGCACAATTAAGTTTCTATTCTTCTAATGTACCCCATCTATCTCTTGTCTTTGCCATAATTCAACAGTTCAATAAGTCCTTATCAAAGAACAGTACAAAATGTTTATAAAGATATTACAATCTATCTATCTTCTTATGTTAAAAATGACTGCGTGTGTTTTTTTTGGAATTCTTACACTGTGGTACAAAAGGTTTTCCAATAGCCACGGAAGAAAGGGGGAGTCAGCCTTGATCCTCCCTCCTCTTTTCTTGCTCTTTATTATTCATTTAAAGCTGAAATTGTCTCTGTCAGCAAGTTTGCCGTTTTCCTCCATGGTTTTCCCACAGTCTTTGCTCTACTTTGCAATCTGTTTCCCCTCATCAGACACTGGCTAAACTGACAGCCTTTTACAAACTTCCTGGCTTAAACGTTTGGCTTTGTATAAATGCAACAAACACATAAGAAAATACAGTATGTCATTTCTGAGAAACTGGCCTAAAGAAAAGAAAAGCTGATAAAACTCCACAGTATATTACATTTACTGTACATTTACTGTTACATTTTGCATTTACAGTACAAACTCAGTGAAACACTGCAGTTTAATAAATCATATCAAGGGCACTAAGGCTATTTATGAGTGTGTCACAGCAAATCTCTTGATATTCAGGCTCATTATTTTTATTAATGGGACTTTAAAACATCCATTCTATTTCCTCATCCCTGCCCCTCTCTCCATAATGGAAATTGATCCCCAATTAAATGTTTTTAATATATATTTTGTTAAGGTTGGCTGTAAATAGCATTTAAATTGATGACTGGCTCTAGTATCTAATATCAATGGACTCTAGGTCCATCTAGTCCTTCGCTTTTCTAAATGTTTTCCTCTCCTTCTGTCTTCCATCTCAGTGTCCTCTCTCCTCCTCTTTCCCTTTCTCACTCTCTCTCTCTCTTTCACCCCTAATATAATACCCTAGAAGCCCTTCTTCAGGCCTCAGTAGCAGAGGTCCAGAAGATTGACAGTAATAATAAAAGCGTTTAGCAGTGCCTAACCAACAGATACATTTTAGAAATATTACACAGCGGAAAAAATAGAACCATTTCCAAATCCGACCTGAAATCTACATTTAAATGAATGGATCATGAATTTGACAAACATCCACTGTAACATAGGTTTATGTTCAAAATGTAATTAGAAAATGAAAGCAAAAAAGCTCAACTAAAAAGTTCACAAAGAATCTATACATGTTCCAAAAACAGTCAATTACAAACACTATGAAGAACAGAAGTAAAGCAAACAAAGGGAAGACATCAACGTTTCCAGTATTCTTTGCATTCAATAAATGGCACTCTGCAAACAGCTCTTAGCCATTTACATTGGCCATGTAATATAATAATATCTAAAAGTACCTTTACTACTTTTAAACTGTAATGAGTTTTGTGAAGGTGGCATTCCTTCCAGCAGAACCAATACAGAGAAACACAATAAACTCAACTCCACTTAGCACTTTCTCAGAAAAGACATAATGGAGTGATAAGGATGCACAGAGAATAAACCCACACTGACATAAACAACAACCACCGTTTCATTAACTAACAGCATCATTGCAGATCCTCCCCACTCATTAGGAAATTAGATTTTGCAGATTTCCTCCTAAACAAGCTATTATAATATATATATATATACACATATATATACATATATACATATACATATACATATATACATATACATATACATATATATATATATATATATATATATTCCTGCTTGCTTCACAAGGGCAATCATTGGTTACACATTTAGTAACATGCTCATAAGAGCCAGACAAAACACTCCATTAACCAATTTTACTCATCTGAACCTGCTGTTGCCCTGGAAAGCGATCATCAATAGCGGGGCTATTTAACTGCTTAGGAGGGTAGAAACGCTACAGATTAACATTTCTATCTAGTAGTTAGGTGTCCCAGGTATGTATTAGTCACTTATTTGGAGAGGATGAAAAGTGTTTAATAGCCCTGGTCTAGACTGTGCCAAAAGTAAGAAGTTTAATGGGACCAAAACCAATGCTAAATTACATTACACCTTTCAATGTTTTGCACTTGAAAGAAGATTCTTAGCTGGGTTTGAGACATTAGTATAGGATAGGATAGGATGCAGCAAACCGAACCAATTAACAGAATAGCACACAAAACCAACCGGCAGAATAGCATACAGAACCAACCGGCAGAATAGCATACAGAACCAACCGGCAGAATAGCATACAGAACCAACCGGCAGAATAGCATACAGAACCAACCGGCAGAATAGCATACAGAACCAACAGACAGAAATGCATACAGAACCAACCGGCAGAATAGCATACAGAACCAACAGACAGAAATGCATACAGAACCAACCGGCAGAATAGCATACAGAACCAACAGACAGAATAGCATACAGAACCAACCGGCAGAATAGCACACAGAACCAACCGATAGAATAGCATACAGAACCAACCGATAGAATAGCATACATAACCAACCAATAGAATAGTATACAGAATCAACAGACAGAAATGCATACAGAACCAACCGATAGAATAGCATACAGAACCAACCGGCAGAATAGCATACAGAACCAACAGACAGAATAGCATACAGAACCAACAGACAGAATAGCATACAGAACCAACAGGCAGAATAGTATACAGAACCAACCAGCAGAATAGCATACAGAACCAACCGGCAGAATGGCATACAGATCCAACCGATAGAATAGCATACAGAACCAACCGATAGAATAGTATACAGAATCAACTGGCAGAATAGTATACGGAACCAACCGAGAGAATAGCATACAGAACCAACAGACAGAACAGCATACAGAACCAACCGACAGAATAGCATACAGAACCAAACAATTTTAAAGGGAGAATCTTCTGAGAATCCAACTCACTTTTCCACAGACACTTGACCAACACATCACTGAAGATGAACCAAACTATATGAATATGAAATGAACCAATGAAAAGTAAACTGAGCAAATGAGAAAGAGGCATAAGGAGTGAGGAAGACCTGCAACATAACAAAGGGAATCACTCTGCTTGAGGATGGAGTTGAGGCAGAAGAGGAGTTGAGGCAGAAGAGGAGTTGAGGCAGAGGAGGAGATGAAAACAGGATACCACAGATGGTAGGGCAGGAGAACAGGACGAGGGAGGGCTTCAGGGTATGTTACAGGGCAACCAAAATACACAGGGAAGAGCCAAGCAAGTACAGAAGGGATGATTATGGGCATGACAACACATTTGGGGGAAGGAGAACAGCTACAGTAGAAAGATAAACAGGGGAGGAGAACAGCTACAGGAGAAAGATACACAGGGGAGAACAGCTACAGGAGAAAGATACACAGGGGAGGAGAACAGCTACAGGAGAAAGATACACAGGGAAGAACAGCTACAGGAGAAAGAAACACAGGGGAGAGCAGCTACAGTAGAAAGATACACAGGGGAGGAGAACGACTGCAGCAGAAAGATACACAGGGGAGGAGAACAGCTACAGGAGAAAGATACACAGGGGAGGAGAACGACTGCAGCAGAACGATACACAGAGGAGGAGAACAGCTACAGCAGAAAGATACACAGGGGAGGAGAACAGTTACAGGAGAAAGATACACAGAAGAGGAGAACGACTGCAGCAGAAAGTTACACAGGGGAGGAGAACAGCTACAGCAGAACGATACACAGGGGAGGAGAACAGTTACAGGAGAAAGATACACAGAGGGGGAGAACAGCTAAAGTATAAAGATACACAGGGGAGGAGAACAGCTACAGCAGAAAGATACACAGGGGAGGAGAACAGTTACAGGAGAAAGATACACAGAGGAGGAGAACAGCTACAGGAGAAAGATACACAGGGGAGAACAGCTACAGGAGAAAGAAACACAGGGGAGAGCAGCTACAGTAGAAAGATACACAGGGGAGGAGAACGACTGCAGCAGAAAGATACACAGGGGAGGAGAACAGCTACAGGAGAAAGATACACAGGGGAGGAGAACAGCTTCAGCAGACTGGGCTTGTGCTGGCTTCAAGTTCACAGGAGATTTAATACTGGGACGCTATTAACAAACCATGTACTGTACACGGGCTATACAGTACACACACACACACACACACACCAATCATGAAAACACTCACAAAGCTCCAAGTATAACACCCAGCACAGCAGCATGAGAGATTTCCTCATTTGCTATTCATGTATCAGAACAGAACTGGGCTGCTTGTTGATTCATCTCTTATAGCCTATGGTACAAGAAACAAATACTAATGCTATAGTCTGGGATGACACTCTGTATCTGTTTCATGGGTTTTAATTGACTCTCTGTCACTGTTGTGTGGGTTTAATTAAAGGCAGGCATTTAGAAAATTAAAAAAGAGTGCTGGAAAAAGAGGGAGCCGAGTGGGGATGTATCACTGGGGGACATGATAATTAACAGAAGAAACATCACCAAACGCCACAATACCAGCACCTAGTGCTAAACCCCTCCTTTCCTCTGTCCCTCCCACCCTCCTTCCTCACACTGTCTCAGTCCCTGTGTCCCCAACCAATCAGAACGCTAGGATCACCTACTTCTGCCTAAACCCATATTTCAGCCCTTTTATATTGGTTCATTTACTGAAACAGAATAAAAGGAGAACTTGAATGTAGTCGGCTTCTTCCGACTTAATAATTCTCCTAAAAGGTCTGAATATCAAACTATCCCAAGATCACCTCCACTGTTGTCCCAGTCACTTGACATAAATCAGATGCACAGTCTGGGCTCAAACGGAAGACTATTAAAGTGTATAGTATTTACATTGGCTGGAATGTGATGTACACCGAGAGCTTATTACTGTTACTTAACAGCCTCTGCTTTTACTCCCTCGTGTACAGCTAGGTCTATTGAAGCAGGTCTATTGTCAGCTACGTTGCTGATCAATGGCCACAATTAACACCTACAATCAGTTGGGACAGCTTTGGGGGAAAGGGTCCTTCCCGTGACAGAGCAGCCCTGAGCAAATCACTCTGCTGTGTCGCCGCAGCCAGAGAACAGGCTAATGATGCTCGCAGCACTTTGTCCACTCCCAGGAATTCTCCTTCACCCAGACCTGACAGAGAAACGCTCCTTCCTCTGCACAACACCATGTTCCCTGCCTTTACTCAAACACCTCTCCGTCTGGCAGGTGTCACATTTCTCATGCAGCACTGCACTGTCACCAAACACTACTCTGAATCCGGGCAGGCTGTGTGCACATGAAAAGAACAGATACATCCGTACAATGTCTACTCCGAAGGATCAGCTTTAATGACAATGTCCGGAAGATCTTCCTCGGGTCAAATAGAATGAACATGCCCTTCGTCAGAACACTAAAGCCGTGCTTTCAGAGAAACACAACAGCGTGACGATTGTTATTCTACAGTATCTGGCTGCTTATAGAGTGTTTTTCCTTTCCTGTAAGACACTGCTGGGAAACTTTGGCCCCAAATCCAGATTTAATTGTGTTCACCCCAGGCAGGTAGGCCTAGTCACTAGGGGCCATGGAGAGAAGGTAACCAGGTGAACCTACAAATGATTATCCCACTCACCTTGAGGCAAGGTAGCGACAATAACCTTCAACCCCACTTAATCCTCAAGCTCTGAGGAGAGAACAAGACGTATCCCACTTATTTGGAATACATCCAGTATGGCACCTTATTCTTATATAGTACAGTACATATGCATTATGTGCGTGTGTTATTGGGCTAACAGGTAGTTTCTAATTATGCTCTCTCTCTCCATGTCCTTGTCTCTCCTTCTCTCTTCCCCTCTCTCTCTTACGCTCTCTACTTGGAAAACAGCCTCTGGTCTTATATTTTTTCCCTAATCAGCACCCTGCATGCTCATCATCGACCAGCGGCAATCAAACAGAATTTGTTAATGTAAAGTGATTTGTTGCTGTATTAATATACTGTATATGGCTGGGAAGTCTTAGGAAAACATCAAGAAAACAAGACATTTCAGGATTTCATGGTCTTTTAAGATCTCATTTCGACGCAACATAAAGTAAACCGATGTGGGTTTTTATGCAAAACCTCCCCCCCGTTTGTTTCTGTGTGAAGGTGAGCCTCTCTCGTGGCACGTCATGCAAAATGACTCTTCCAGGTAAAAGTGGTTGGACGGTGACACGCGTGGCATTTCTTATGACAGTTTGGTTGGTTCGGGCCCCTCTCAACCTCATGCTCTTCCTAGATCTTCCTAGGAGCTACAACAAAAGGAGCAGAGGAGACACGGGTGGAGCCCATCTCACCCCCTCCTTCCCTTTTCTCCAACTCAGTGGGAGACTGTGGCCTGTGAGGCGGAGTTCAAACTGCCTTCACTCCCTCTCTATATGTTTGTGCCCTGCAGCATGAGCAGATAAATACACCCACACTGACACACATCATGTAAGCTTTCTGCAGCACACTACAATCACACACACAGAGACACACACACATACAAACACACACACTATAACTCAGAAACACATGTATGATATCTGGATTTGAGACAGACAGACACACACACACACACAGTGCCGGGCTGGCATAACCAAACAGGTTTGCTCCCCCACATATTACAGCCAAAATCCAAAAAGAAGGTGTCTACAGAAAACAGACTCAGCCTGATAACCCAGAGTCTATTTTAATGGCTTTTGTAAGCACCTGTTAAGCAGTTTAGATTTCCAATTTGAAATTTTGGACAGCTGGGAAGAAGGTTAAAAGACACGGTGGGTGACAGTGAACAGCAATAACGGAAAATAATCGCTCCCTGAAAATAATTGGCTATGAACTAATTCTACATCCTAGTCAATTCCACAAAAGATCCATGGAAATATCAAGTTCATGCATGCTGTGGTTTGTTTATATACTGTTGTATCCTGTAACAGCAACATCATGAGTAATATCCACAAAGAGGTAAATACAAAAACCCACAGGAATCACTGTAGTGGGTATGGAAACTGAATTACAGTCATAATTGACATTATTTATTTTGGATTACATAAAGAATTGCCATTGCAAGCACTTGACTGTTAATGTCACACACACACACACATACAGAAACAGCTGTTGTCATGGGGCAACAGTGAGATGTCCCTTAGGCTATAGCAGAGCCATGGTAGGCCTGGGGAGGGTAAAGAGAGTAGCTTGGCATTTTCTTTTGAGTGGCATAATGGTTGGCAACACGCTGTGCTATGGACCAGATAACCCCAGCACTCTGCCCAAGGTCCTGCTCATAGCTTCTCCCTGGATGGGGAGTTAACTCTAATCTGGAGCTGTTTGTGGGTTTTCTTGTCCTGTGGAAGTTGCAGTGTCTTCCAGTCGACCTAGAGAATTATAGCATGTCTCTTCAGAATGAAAACAGTAGTGCTATAATAGCCTTGTATGACAGTTGTAAGACACACAGGGGAAGGAGACTCCTGAGATTGGCAATGTGGAAAAGCAGAGACATTATCATATCTAGTAAGGGGCTCAATATGAAGGAGTCCATATTTAAATCTAAAGGTTGCAAACATGTGGCTCCATCAGAGCGAAGTACCCTCCCCCGTTGTAAGAAACGTACAACAGCTTTATGTCAAGGTGAGAAAATGATGCTACGCCAGAAAAGCAAAACACTCTGGCTCTTCAGCGTTCTCTCAGGGATGCTGCCGTGATGCTCAGGCTGGCTGCCTCTCGCATTAGTGAGTAGATCTGCATTGATTTTGTGACAAGTGCACTGGGCTCGGCTCTAATTGGTTATGTACGTCTGCAGTCCTCCGGGCTAATTGTGTGAGGCTACAGCAGCAACAAGACACGCTGCTGGGGCCATCACTACGCTCCCAGCTACAGCCAGACACATTCGCCTTGATGTTAAAGCAACTCCAAAATCCTCAGCATCTTCACTGAATTATATCAACTGACTTCTTCAGGTCAGCAATGGCGGAAAACTAGAAAGGCATGGTTTCTTTGAGTCTTTGTTCCCAAGTCATTTGTGTTTCGGCATTTCAACCATATTGATGTCAATGTTTATCATGGAGGTAAGTAGGTATTAGAGAGTTAGGAAAGCAGAGTCATTGCTCAGTATGTCTGTTAGGAGATAATTATAACTGCTCATGAGACTCCATCTAGGTTATTGCTAATATGCTTTTTAAAGTAGCTGCTAACCAGATAAATTACCAGACAAACAGCTGTGAATGTGAATGTGTTGGGTCCACAACAAGAAAGAAATCAGACCTGAGTTGAATAAACAAATAACAATATATCTAATATAATAGTAATCAATATATATATACATATATATACATATATATATATATATATATATATATATATATATATATATATATATAAATATATATATATATATATATAAATATATATATATTTCAAAACAATATATTTGTATATATATACAGTGAATATAAAAAGTTTACACACCCCTGTGAAAATGGCAGGTTTTTGTGATTTAAAACCTATAATGACCTATAATGTGAACAATTCAATTGAAAAACAAACCGAAATCTTCGAGAGGGAAAAATGAAAACTTTACAATAACCTGGTTGCATAAGTGTGCACACCCGCTGTGTTCAGAATTAACCAATCACATTCAAACTCATGTTAAATAGAAGTCATTACACACCTGCCATCATTTAAAGTGACTCTGATTAATGACAAATAAAGTTCAGCTGATCTAGTAGAGTTTTCCTGACATTTTCTTAGTTGCCACCACACCCCTAATTACCAAAGCATTAGATATACCATGGAACACAGTGAAGACAGTCATCATCAGGTGGAGAAAATGATGATGAGGAAGTTCACCTTTCAGCACGACAACGACCCAAAGCACACACCCAAATCCACAAAAGCATGGCTTCACCAGAAGAAGATTAAGGTTTTGGAATGGCCCAGGCAGAGACCAGACCTGAATCCAATTGAACATCTATGGGGTGATCTGAAGAGGGCTGTGCACACGAGATGTCCAAGCAATCTGACAGATTTGGAGCGCTTTTGCAAAGAAGAGTGGGCAAATATTGTCACGTCAAGATGTGCCATGCCAATAGACTCCTACCCAAAAAGTGCTGTAATAAAATCTAGAGGTCCTTCAACAAAGTATTAGTTTAAGGGTGTGCACACTTATGCAACCAGGTTATTGTGGGTTTTTTATTTTCAAACCCTCAAAGATTTCAGTTTGTTTTTCAATTGAATTGTTCATGTTATAGGTCACATTAAAGGTGGAAAAAGTTCTGACATGATTTATCTTTGTCTCATTCTTTTAAATCACAAGAACCTGGCATTTTAACAGGGGTGTGTAGACAATTTATAGCATTAGATATGCCATGGAACACAGTAAAGACAGTCATCATCAAGTGGAGACAATATGGCACAACAGACATTATCAAGAACTGGATGTCCCTCCAAAATTGATGAAAAGACAAGAAGAAAACTGGTCAGGGAGGCTTCCAATAGCTGTATATATATACACTCACCTAAAGGATTATTAGGAACACCATACTAATACTGTGTTTGAACCCCTTTCGCCTTCAGAACTGCCTTAATTCTATGTGGCATTGATTCAACAAGGTGCTGAAAGCATTCTTTAGAAATGTTGGCCCATATTGATAGGATAGCATCTTGCAGTTGATGGAGATTTGTGGGATGCACATCCTGGACACGAAGCTCCCGTTCCACCACATCCCAAAGATGCTCAATTGGGTTGAGATCTGGTGACTGTGGGGGCCATGTCATTACAGTGAACTCACTGTCATTTTCAAGAAACCTATTTGAAATGATTTGAGCTTTGTGACATGGTGCATTATCCTGCTGGAAGTAGCCATCAGAGGATGGGTACATGGTGGTCATAAAGGGATGGACATGGTCAGAAACAATGCTCAGGTAGGCCGTGGCATTTCAACGATGCCCAATTGGCAATAAGGGGCCTAAAGTGTGCCAAGAAAACATCCCCCACACCATTACACCACCAGCAGCAGCCTGCACAGTGGTAACAAGGCATGATGGATCCATGTTCTCATTCTGTTTACGCCAAATTCTGACTCTACCATCTGAATGTCTCAACAGAAATCGAGACTCATCAGACCAGGCAACATTCTTCCAGTCTTCAACTGTCCAATTTTGGTGAGGTTGTGCAAATTGTAGCCTCTTTTTCCTATTTGTAGTGGAGATGAGTGGTACCTGGTGGGGTCTTCTGCTGTTGTAGCCCATCCGCCTCAAGGTTGTGCGTGTTGTGGCTTCACAAATGCTTTGCTGCATACCTCGGTTGTAACGAGTGGTTATTTCAGTCAAAGTTGCTCTTCTATCAGCTTGAATCAGTCGGCCCATTCTCTTCTGACCATCAACAAGGCATTTTCGCCCACAGGACTGGATGTTTTTCTCTTTTCACACCATTCTTTGTAAACCCTAGAAATGGTTGTGCGTGAAAATCTCAGTAACTGAGCAGATTGTGAAATACTCAGACCGGCCCGTCAGGCACCAACAACCATGCCACGCTCAAAATTGCTTAAATCACCTTTCTTTTCCATTCTGACATTCAGTTTGGAGTTCAGGAGATCAGGACCACACCCCTAAATGCATTGAAGCAACTGCCATGTGATTGGTTGATTAGATAATTGCATTAATGAGAAATTTAACAGGTGTTCATAATAATCCTATAGGTGAGTGTATATAGCTCTGGAAAAAATGAAGAGACCAATTTTTGTTTTTGAGTGAGGAACAGAAGGGTTGAAATTAAGAAACCACTGCAAATTGAACACTTCTGTTCCTTTTGTGATGATAAAGGTACTGAGCTTTAACTCTGCTCATTGTTAAATAGCTGTGTTTGTGTCTATTCCAAAATGTCAGTATGCAGTTTGTCATTTCAAACAAAACGGAAATTATTTTCTAATAAATACTAAATATCTGTATGTTAAACACAGTTTAAACTAGTACAAAGAAAACAATATTAGTTGTCTTTGCCTATGATGAAAGACTCATAATTAATACATTCAAGTCCATCATCCTGGGGAAGTTATTGACTAGTCATGTCATTGTGCCGCATGATTCCGTTATGTTTGTGCTAACTGCACCATTTTTCTTTTACTGCGTTCAGCAGAATCATGCAAACCAGGTGATAAAAGCCATTACAGTAAATGTATTACCAGAAGTGTCATTTGCTGTCTTTTTTCATAAGATGTGGTGCCCTAATGAGACAGACCCCACAAATATTGAACATGTGGTATACATCAATCAAAAGGGAGAGCCAGGAGTAGTTGCTGGTTGTCGCCATTTTCCACTCAGACATACACAACCTTAGATATAGCCGACTCCAACCAGAGTCATCAGTGGCAGTTTTATTGTCACATAGACATTTGTATATAACCAAAAGATTACAAACTCAAACGTAATTCTGTTTGAATCATGAGAGTCTCTGGAACACATGGATGTGTTTAGTTTTGCTGTAAGATTCCTCAAGCCATGTTACTTCCACTTACATAGTGTAACGGCCTGCCACAGCCTGTGACACGCCGGTCGTTCCACTTCTATGTTGTGTGTTTTAGTTCTAGTTTTCCTGTTTCTATGTTCTGTCTCTTTTCTTTCACCAGTGTCTTGTTAACCCCTTGTTAACCCCTTGTTTAGTTCCTTCAGCCCCAGTGTTCCTTGTTGGTCATTGTTGCTGTTGCTTTTGATGTTGCTGTTGCCTGTTCCATTAGAGCCTTTTGTTTTCACCAAGTCTGTTTATTAAAAGACCTTTGGTTCAAGCAACTTCTGCATCTGTGTCCTGCACCTTGACAATCGTGACACATAGCTTGCTGAGCTAGGTCAGAGGAAAATCACCCTCATCAGGTGCACTTACAAATAAATTCCTTAAAAATTAACAATTGAAGCTAAAGTTTTTAAAATATAAAAAATAAAATCGAAAGGTTTTGTAAATATATTGTATATGATGGAAATGTTCTGTATTCAATAGTCTCTGGAACAAGGATGTGGTTTGGGTTTTGCTCTAGGACAGCCTCAGGCTAATTTACAATTGTAAGGGTAAACACAAATTGCTGTGGGAAAATGGACAGTGAGGGGAAATAAAATGTTTTCAAAAAACAATTAAATAACTAATAATTTGTATTCCATCTTTTGGATACAAAATAGGCATAGCTCTAAATAATTAAACAAAACTACTTTTTCCACATTTTATGGAAACGCACTTTCATTGATAATAAGAAGATTTCAAGAAAATCTATAGTGTGCTTGGCATTGGGTTTAATTGGCTTAGTCTACCAACCCATCACCTCCCACAACATCTTCTCCCATGTGTCTGGTGCACCCAAGTACCAATTGCTGTGTTGCATTACATAATCAAATTCCAACCCACAAACCCCGCCCAAAGTCCTAGATTCTGGGGCTTGGCACCAAGTGAGAGCCGGGCTACTCTGCCATGGCCCGTGTCAATGGAAACAGAAACGTTTCTGGACTTTAGGGTAAAACACCACTGTTTGGCACCAGTGGAAATGAGGCACAAATATATGAAAGACCAAGACCTTTTTCAAATTGACTTTTGAGCCCAACACCAGCTGACCTTGCCCAGCATGTTTGATCCCAGTAGTGATTGTGCTGCCTGCAGGATCCACAGCATGTGGGGAAGCTATGCTCTGAGTGCTCCCTGAAGTCCATTATCTAACACAGCCCTGGGTGTCCGTTACAATAACACAGGGTTGGATGAAATGTAAGTACTGAATGTGTGGACATCGACAAAGCCCAGGATTCTTGATGCCCATTATGGGAAAGGACAATTTCACTACACTTTACCTGACCTGAACTGGAACAGACACTCTCTGGGCAGACATCAACTGTATCGTAGAAAATTTCTGTCTGCATTCCATAAACTACAGGCACATTGATGGTACTGGGATACTTGATTGTGTGGTTTGTCTCTTCTGTAAAAAGCCCCTTTACTATTTGGGAGACATTACCATTTAATCAGTAGTACTGTGATAAGGAATATGGATAGAGATAAACAAGGGAAGAGGAGAGAGAGAGAGAGAGAGAGAGATGTTGGGGAAGAGGGGAGGTGAAGGAGAGGAGGAGAACAGAAGGAGAGGAGTTGTGGATAATACCAGGTTTAGTATGTGAGGGATTAACAGGTAGAAGGATACACGACGACTTCCTGAGGTTTTAAGAGGCAAGCCGCCACGTCACGTCCCCGCGGCGATGATGACAGCACACGGCAACGCAGCAGGAAGAAGCCACTCCGTCACCGGGGACACTGTGTTGTTGCTCCTCCCAGTCACAACACCGCCTGTTCCCTAGGGTTGCTAAAAAGAACATGTTCATAAGGTGTGTACTTGAATTCACTCCCATCTCAATTCAGGGACAACTTGGAATGTAATGGGGAGGCTGGGGGACTGGTCCAAATTCAGGAAGTGTTGATATACATTATTATTTGCTTTGGGGAGGGTTGTGTTTATTCTTTTATTTATAATTTTTTTTACAGTGCACTGGGAAAACAGTGTGTTTTTCCCCCTGGTTTCCATTGACCATTTTGCAGGTACTCTATTATTGATTCCATCCTAGACACTTTTCCTCTCTTGCTCCCATGCACCTCCAATGTCAAGCTGTATGGATACTTCCCATATGCACAGTTTGGTTTTTGTTTATTTAATGATGGAAATGTTTTGAGTTTAGTCAAACGGACACACTGGTATAAAGCATCATAACCCAAGTGTAAAGCAGTCTTTAATGGAGACAGCTCTATAGGCTCTGTCCACAAGCGTATGGACGAACTTCCGCTTTAGCCAGATGTCGGCATATCAGTTTCCGGGTTTACTTAAGGCGATCACCCGCGTCGCCCAAAATTTCAGTTTTTAGTAGATGTCTCCAAGACCTGCCTAAAATAAGCATTAGTGATGTCCATCGAATTGTTGATGCCTGGTCCCCTGCTCCAACAAGCAAGCGGAACAAGGGATTCAAACTCTACATATCTGCACAACTATGAGGGTAAGTAGTTTACTGTGGTGTGCCGGCCGGCTATCGGCTAAGCTAGTTAGCGACGTGTTCCTTTTTAGTGTAGTATTAGGCAGGACAATAGAACGCATAAAAATTGACCCTAGCCTCAAAAACGGCAAAAGAACGATGGCTGAGCTGGAACGCTAGCGCGTCCCCATAGCAAGTGAATTGAAACGAACCTTCGTTCAGCCTCTTCTAACCTGACAAAAGCGGAAGTTCCTCACTACGCTGGTGCACAGAGCCTATATGCCGCAAAATATTTCGTTCTATCCCTGAGCAAGGCAATTCATGGTAATTGCTCAAGAGGTTTGCAGTAGACCTACCTAGTTAAAATGGAGAAAAAACATATTAAGCATACTTCTGGAATTTATGGCTCAAATGTGGATAAAGGTTTCAATAAAATAAAAGAGAGTCTCACTCCCTGCAGTGGTCTTTTCATCAGGCATTACAAGTCTGATATGCCACCTGATTATCTTATTCAGAGCAACATATAGTTTCTGCTTGCATTTTAAGTTAGTTGGACAACCAAGCAACTCAGTAGTACTTGTGTGAGTATGGCCTACTTTGTTAAGTAGAAATTAGAAAAGTCAGTGGAAGAAGAGAAAAGTAAATTGCCAGTGTTTGTTTGTGAAGGGAATTTTTAAGGGAAAAGGGAGTGGTGATGGCAGAGTTATTTTACATCCCTTATTTAAAGGTTTCAGGAGTTTTCAACAACAAAAAAAAATTATGGATGGAGAATCTGCTGTGCTAGCTTCAATGAAAAACTGGTTCCACCATTTGGGTGTCAGGAATGAGAAGAGCTTTGACTGGACTGAGCTGGTATTGCCGTCCCATGGGGTGTGTTGGCCAAAACTCTGGAGGTCGCAGAACAAGGAGCAAGAGCTTTGTCAAGTCAGACATTTATGAGTTTCGTAGTTCCAACCAGTATGTGAACATGGCACAAATAACCACTTCATAAACTTTTAACTTCCTCATGGCACTGCGCATTTTGTGGAAGTGTGTCAGTCTGCCTTGAGTTTGTTCTTTAATACCAGACTAGAAAGAGTTTGAGAGGAGAGGAAAGAGAGGAGGATGAAGTCCATAGAGGAAACAAAGATGACTTTAAGGTGCTTGTGACAATTATTCAGACCTGAACATAAGTCATGATTACTTCACTCCGTCATTCCCTTGTATGCCCTTAGCCTGAACCCAGAGTTGACTAAGGTGTACACAT
This sequence comes from Esox lucius, assembly GCF_011004845.1. Lineage (NCBI taxonomy): Eukaryota > Metazoa > Chordata > Actinopteri > Esociformes > Esocidae > Esox > Esox lucius. The sequence goes on from NC_047569.1 coordinate 22,397,959, forward strand.
ATGACTACAGAGGGCTGCAAGCTGCCTCCAAGGACCAGAATACAACAGTCCTGTGCTGAACTACTTGTTGGTCCAGACACTGTCCCTCTGTGGCACAGCAGATGTCATCACTCTTTCTAGATGTGAGTCTTCCAACCCGCCTTTGTAAAATATTCATAACATACATGATGAAGAGGGGAGAAAATATGTAATCCTTCCGCTTGCACTGCCTTTCTGACCTCTTTCTCTCCATATCTTCCTCTCTGTCTTTCTTCCTCCTATCTTTCTCTTTTTCACTCCCTTGTCACCCCCCTCAACTCTCTTCCTTCCTCTCTCCCATCATCTGCCCTCTCTAGCCCTAACCAAGTCAATTAAATTCAGGCTTGTCAGATCAAACAGACTTACTCTCCCTTTCACACACTCAAAATAAGGGGAAGGGCTGCTCTGGCTTTCATTTACACACTCATAACAACCCCCTCCAGAGTGAAGGGGAAGGGCTGCTCTGGCTTTCATTTACCCACTCATAACAACCCCCTCCAGAGTGAAGGGGAAGGGCTGCTCTGGCTTTCATTTACACATTCATAACAACCCCCTCCAGAGTGAAGGGGAAGGGCTGCTCTGGCTTTCATTTACACATTCATAACAACCCCCTCCAGAGTGAAGGGCAAGGGCTGCTCTGGCTTTCATTTACACATTCATAACAACCCCCTCCAGAGTGAAGGAGAAGGGCTGCTCTGGCTTTCATTTACACATTCATAACAACCCCCTCCAGAGTGAAGGGGAAGGGCTGCTCTGGCTTTCATTTACCCACTCAGAACAACCCCCTCCAGAGTGAAAGGGAAGGGCTGCTCTGGCTTTCATTTACCCACTCATAACAACCCCCTCCAGAGTGAAGGGGAAGGGCTGCTCTGGCTTTCATTTACCCACTCAGAACAACCCCCTCCAGAGTGAAGGGGAAGGGCTGCTCTGGCTTTCATTTGTGGCGAGGAGTGGATCAGGAGAAGAATGATGACATTTGCGGACAGACCAAGCTGCCCAAAGATTTCATGGCCACACACACACACACACACACATGCATGTACACACACACATTGCTGCCCAGGACTCAATTAGGAGTGCACTCTGTGAAAGTGTTTGATCCACCTTGAGAAGCATACACTACCCTGCATACTCAAGCATGTACACATGAAATCATCAGCACACACTAGTGTCACCATTGCGGATATTTGTATTGCTTGGTTTATAATAGAAATATTGTAATGGGAGTTGAGTTTCTATTAGAATGATACTATGTGTTTCTCAGATTTTACTGTATCAACAGTTTTAAAAGCCATGGAAAATGTTATAAAACTACAGGAATTTGATAGCAATATAAATAATGCCAACCATATACAGATTGCAACTTCAGGTTACTAAAAGGCTTTGGTTTTGGAAAAAGGAAAATGCCCACTTTAACCATCTACTTAACTTCAACTGAATTGTCAAGGAGAGGCTACGTGGAATGCATTAAATTAACTGCATTTTCAAACCAATAGGAATGGATGGGACCTTAGCATTCAATCAATCCTGCTTTTCAGCCAAGGGCCAAAGCCAGTCTGGAGGACAGGAAGGCAACCAGATTTTACAAAGCTGTCCAAAGACATTTCAGCACAATGTAATTACACCAGATAAAGTTTGAACCAAGCAATTAGAAAATGTAAGATTGACTGGACTGATTAGTGTCATGATATCCCAATGTGCAGCTGTGTCAGTTGGCTACTTCTAGGGCTCTGTGGTCTGTTGTCGCCTGGCCGAGGGATTATAGATTGTCCATCCAGCTCTAAGATGAAACCCAGACATTTTCTCCCAGTTAATCAAGTTGAGTCAATTCAATGATGTTAAGACTGAAACAAAGAGAAGACTGGGCGCTGTGGCTTGGGGCACAGGGTGTTACGTAACTTTTTTCATTTAACACATTATATGAGTAAACACATTTTGAGTTATTTGTTTACTCAATTACGATTTGGTGGAAAGTGTAATAACAAAATAACACTCTGTGACACAAATACTTTCCCGAAAAAATAAAAGGCATATCATAAACAGGTCAGATATTTCCTTCACTGCAGTGCCCTGGATGACTCACAACCAAACAGTGAAGCCTATCATGGCAAGCAGGCAAATGCCCTGTAACCTTGTCAAGGCTAACTCTCAGCCTCATTTCAGCTTTGGTCTCACCGCACAGTTGAAAAGTTGTGGGTGTAAATAACAATTCCTTTTGGGGGCAGGTGAAATGTTTGAAGTGCTACAGGGATTCGCATTAGTTTGTGCCAAGAGAGGAGGGGCAACAGCATCACCGTCTTTCCCTTAAACCCTCCCATGAGATGAAACTAGATTTTGCAAGAAGCCTCTACATTACAAATTTAAATGGAGTTAAACCATGAGGGGCAAAACAAAGAGCTAGATTTACGACTAAAACTCCAAAATATATTACTTTTGCAAAACAACTGTCAGCATGAAGACCTGAATTGTTTCACTTTAGCTGAGCCTTTTACACTACTGAATATCTTATTTTTTCTTCACACTGTCAGTATGTCGTGACCAGTACTCACTTTGCCCCAGTGATGCATTTGTACTGTGAGGCCGAGACTAGGGACCTTCAGGGCACAGGACATCAAGGATAGAGCCACATAGTCTTTAAATAGTTATATGAGCCATTTCTGGATTAAAGAGCATTTGAGTAGCATTTGAAAAGTTGTCAAAGACCTACTTTTCCCATATATGTAAACCATTGCCAGGAAACATCTCTCTAAGAGTCTTTCACATAAAACTCCACAAACTGAATGCATAGATGCATCTGATGGCTACAAACCAAGGTAATAGAGCTTGGCTGCATGTGTGTGTGTGTGTGCTTGCGCGTGCGAGCGTGCGTGCGTGTGTGTGTGTGTGTGTGTGTGCGTGCATGTGTGCGTGCGCGCGTGTACACTCATCTCTATTCTTTCCCTCGCCCTCCTACATGGGACATGAGGTCCTTGCCATGATGACACATGAGGAGGACATTTAAAGGCCTAATCACCCTGTGGCTGTCAGGGATCAGGTCAAATGTCTCTCCCTTCCTCTCCTGTTCTCCTTTTCCCCTCTTTTCTCTCCATTTCACTCCCTCTCCCTCCACACACCTGCCCGGCCGGTTTAGCTCTTAGTCGGTGCGTGTCAGGCCCACACACATTCCACATGACAGAAGGTGGACACTTACACCGCGCCCCGGTCAACGCACTCATACGCTACCTTGGTCCCGGGGGTGAGAGCTTCTGTCCTGCCACTCGCCTCAACCCACATGAGGCTTTGACTGTCTGTCTGCCCCTCCAGCAGGGGAAAGGCTCCAAGGGTCAGCAGGGACATGGTGGTGCCTTGACACAGCAGGCCAGGCCTAATCAGAGAGTGACTGAGCCTCGCCTTGTACTGACAGAGCATGGCTTGCAGGAAAATGGAGGTCCACACACAAAGACTGCCTGTGATAAGACTATTGAGCCATCACATCCTTATTCATTCATGGCCGTATAAGACTGTATAGAATGGCAAGATGAGCAGGGTCAAGGGGCTTGTTCACTCATCTCTGTGTATCCATGTGTCTGTCATTATGGATTCTGAGGATAGATAAACCTCTTAACCTTCCAGGCTTTTCAAAGATGAGAGCATGAACACCGTACAAGATTTACAATGACTCCAGCTCTCTTTCTCCTGTCCTCCACATCTTATTTCATGCTCTAGGTTTCTCTAGCATTCTCCACAAGTTCCACTCCATTTTACTGCTTTCTTTTTGGTTTTGTTTCCAAAAGGTGGAAGTGTTGTTAAACTGCAGTCGCATCTGGAAAACATAAAGGGGGGATCCATGGCAGTTCGAATATGTAGAAAACGTCTTCTTTTATCCCATTTCCATTTTCTGTTAAGTTTAGAGCTCTTGATTTTAATACGGTATTTCAGTTTGTTCTAGGAGGTGTGGCCAAGCAGGGCCAAGCAACACATCTTAAAGAGAGGAGATTCACATCAGATAGCCTCCTCCGCAATTTAACACTTGGCATCAGAGCAGAATAACAATCATGTCTCATTACACAGGTAACTAGCCCATTATTAATCCACTAAACAATTATTTTAATAACTATGGAAACATGTCCTAATGACATTTCTAATGGTACACATTTGGACACATTTGGAGAACAGTTGAGAGACAGTCAGTTTGTACTGTATCTTGGATGTCTGCTCCTGGGAAGCTGAGAAGTGCTCTGGGGCATTGGCCACTTCGGTCATTAGTCTATGTCTTCATTGCTCTGTTGAAAGTAAATAGGCTGAGGAGTACCGGCCCACAGCGTGTACATGATTAAACCATTATGTTAATTATTTGTTAAGACCTTTAAGACCATTCTTGGTACAGTCACAAAGAAATTCTGTTAAGTTCTTAAAGTAATGTGAAACCTAAAATGTGGGAACAATGTACTAAATGTTCTGCAGTTTCTAAATGGCTATTCCAATATGGATGACATTACCTTCAAATAAAACTGAGTGCACTCTGACCCGATCATTATTGTATCACATCGAAGCGCTGGAATACAGAGTAAGATAATAATGAAAATGCCTCACTGTCCAATTACTTTTTGAGTTCACTGTCAATATAATTCAATATATCTATAAAACCAGATTAGTGCTCACAGAGAAATTTAAACAGGAAAGTGGACTACATCAGGGGGGAAAAAATGGGAGCTGAATGAAGCAAGTGGGCCTTCAACAGCAGTTCTGCATGACTGGGCTTGGACTCCTCAGCCTATTTACTTTCAACAGAGCAACGGAGACATAGACTAATGACCGAAGTGGCCAATGCCCCAGAGCACTTCTCAGCTTCCCAGGAGCAGACATTCAGATACAGTACAAACCGACTATCTCTCAACTTTTCTCCAAATGTGTCCAGAAAACCACACAAACACACATGACTACAAACATACTCACACTCACATAACACGAGACAGGCAGGCGCACGTGGACACAGATGCACACACAGCGAAAGTAGCAACGCTAGTTAAAAGCAAATTAGCCAATCAATAGTAACGATAAACAAGCCGAGGTGCTTTGACAGGCCTTTTCTAGTCCAGTCAGTTGAAAGGCCCCGGCTAATGAGAGAGCACTTACAGCATGACGCACAAAGACACACACACACACACACACACACAGACAGGCCTATTCTAATGAATGGCCGCTGCCAATAAACACAGCCAGGGCTAAAGAAGCACATTGATCAGTTGGTTCTGGGCTGGTCACACAGTGTGGGGCCCATCAACACGGGGATTTGACTTCTCCCCTTCAACAACACACAGTAATCAAAGGGCCACGGCGGAGGGGTGAGGAGGCGGGGAAAGGGGATGGATGACGCTGGTGCTGGAGCTCCATTCTCAGAGGATATCATCCAGTCGACAATGTGGAAGGCATCCAATTGGGAAAGCAATTACAGCATTGTAGCAACATGTGAATATACTGTGGTGCTTTTTGTGGTGGGGAGCTGTTCTAAATTAAAACAAACAGGTTGTATAGACAGGATGCCAATTCGCTGGCAGTCTAGTGGTTTTTTATGGTGACGCTGTGTTTGAAATGGCTTTTTATCTTGTTCTTATCTCATCCCTGTCTGCTTTTACGCGGCCCTCATCTTTCAACCTTTCACACCTTTGCTCTATTCGAATAAAACCGCGTCGGCCCACCCACCTTCTCCCCTCCCCTCAGTTCACAGCTAACAACCCATACTTCATACCGCGAACCCAAAGCCAATCACTCCATTTCTACTTAGACCACAGCATCTATTGAAAATGCTTCAAAACACATAATCAATTACACATTGATCAATACTGAAGTGGCAGAGAGAACCACGTGAATTGTCATTCGGACAGGCTGTGCGGCTTTCTAGCTGACAGGTAAATACACTGCTCTGGAACATTAATGGAACACATAATCATCACAGTATAACACCAAGTCAATTAAACTTCAGGGATATCAATCTGTCCATTTAGGAAGCATAAGCAATTGTTAATCAGTGTCACCCTTTTTTGGAGCAAATTAAAGTGCCAACAGGTGCACTGGAGAGGCAACAGCAAGACAACCCTGAAAAAGGGAATCGTTTTGCAGGTGGTGGCCACAGACAATTGCTCTCTCCTTATCCTTCCTGACTGATTCTGCACTAGTTTTTCATTTTGTGTCCTTATCACTACTGGTAGTATGAGGTGGTACCTGCAGCCCATTCAGGCTGCACATGTAGTCCAGCTCCATCCAACATCCATAGGTGCTGTCGCAGGAAGGTTTGTTGTGTCTCCCAGTACAGTCTCAAGAGCATGGAGGAGATACCAGGAGAAGGGGCTGTTACACAAGGAGAGCTGGACAGAGCCATAGAAGGGCATCAACCCAGCAACAGGACCGGTATCTGCTCCTTTGTGCGAGGAGGAACAGGAGGAGCACTGCCAGAGCTCTACAAAATGACCTCCAGCGGGCTACTGGTGTGCATGTTTCTGACCAAACTGTCAGAAACAGACTCCATGATGATGGCATGAGGGCTCGATGTCCTCTAGTGGGACCTGTGCTCACAGACCAGCACCATGCGGCTCGATTGGCATTCACCAGAGAACACCAGAATTGGTAGGTCAGCCACTGGCTCCCCATTCTCTTCACAGATGAGAGCCGGGTTCACACTGAATCTGCATACGCCGTGGTGAACGTTATGCTGCCTGCAACATCATCCAGGATGACCAGTTCGGTGGTTGGTCAGTGATGGTCTGGGGAGGCATATCCTTGGAGGGTCATACAGACCTCCACGTGCTAGCCAACGGTAGCCTGACTGCTGTTAGATACCGGGATGAAATCCTCAGACCCATCGTCAGACCTTATGCTAGTACAGTGGGCCCTGGGTTCCTCCTGGTGCAGGACAAGACCCGGCCTCATGTGGCCAGAGTTTGTAGGCAGTTCCTGGATGATGAAGGTACTGATGCCGTTGACTAGTCCTCACATTCCACAAACCTGAATCTAATTCAGAACCTCTGGGATGTTATATATTGGTGCATTCGACGCCGCAAATTAGCGCCACAGACTGTCCAGGAGCTCACTGATACCCTGATCCAGTTCTGTGAGGAGATCCCCCAGGACACCATCCGCTGTCTCATCAGGAGCATGCCCAGACATTGTTGGGAGTGCATACAGGCACATGAAATTTACACAAGTTGGAACAGCCGGTGATTTCAATTACTTAGATTTTCTGTGTGAGTTTGAATCCAGCCCTCAATCGGTTGGTGATTTTGGTTTCCATTGACCATTGTTACGTCATTTTGTTCTCAACGAATTACATAATGTACAGTAAAGAATTTGATCTTTAATATATTTTGTTCATTGAGACCCGAAGTGTCCCCTTAAATGTTTTGGGCAGTGTATCTATAACCATCAAACTAAGAAGCAAATGCTGTCCACAATGTTACATTCCATTCTTCTCTCTCTCTGGCACACACACACACACAACCATTGGTTTATCTTGAGCTATGAGTTTATTTAGGTGAATTACGTATTTCAAATAATTTCTATTCCAAATACTGATACAAACTTACTTTCCAGCACTGAAGCTGCTCCACTGCACATAAACCTAGGAGCTTTCTAAAGGTTCCTTTCTTATAACATCCACTACATTTATTTTGGATTACTGCATGTTTCCATTTGCTGTCATTTAAAAACAATTCCATGGTGATTACTTTCTTTATGTGTGAAGAGAATGTTACTCAGACTCCTGAATGGTGCAACGGTAAACTCCAGCTGAGTCATTTCGGACAGGAGTTCAAATTCTGGTCATGGCGTGCCTGGGGGCCTCACATGTGGCGGTGCAAATTGGCTCAGCACAGTGTGGGGCTGCTGGGTTTAGTGTCAGACAAGGATTTCTTTGCCACATCGTCCTCTAGCAACTGCCTGTTGTGGGTTTGGGCATCTGTAAGCTTAAAAGTGTCGGTTGGCGTTCTCCAGGTCCTTGTTTTTAAGTTTCTAGTCTTCTGTGTACGTGTGTGTGTGTGTGTGTGTGTGTGTGTATGTGTGTGTGTGCATGTGTGCGGTTTATTGGGAACGGTTGGGGATAGGGTTAGCAGAAAACTGAGCAGTGGTCTACTCTCTGAGTGCTAACTTCAATTATTGCTACTGTCTATCTGTTCAATAAAATGTAAATGCAAAAAAAAAAAAGAAGGTATCAGATGCCCACCTTCCGACCAATCAGAGGAGGGAGTGTGAAGAAATCTGAAGGCCTGCCTACTAGGCCAATCAGATGAGGGAGTGTAATGAAGCCAGAAGCCCAGCCTACTAGACCTATCAGATGGAATTTAGTGAAGGCCAGCTGCTTTGCTGTCAAAGCAAAAACCAAGGCATGAAGCACAAGGACATAGATAGAGTTGTGTCGAGGCATTGATCTATGGAAGGTTATCTAAAAAGTTTATTGCTATAGCCTTTAAAATGAAAACAAACAGGTTATATAGAATATGAAAGTTCCCAGGAGAACAGTGGGCTCCATCAATGGGAAATGGAAGAAGTGTGGAACCTGCAATATTCTTCCTAGAGCTGGCCATCTGGCCAATTATAGTAACCAGGCAAGAAAGGGGTAGATGACCAAGAACACACCCTCCCTTCTCCTTACCACACCCTCCCTTCTCCCCACCACACCCTCCCTTCTCCTTACCACACCCTCCCTTCTCCCCACCACACCCTCCCTTCTCCCCACCACACCCTCCCTTCTCCTTACCACACCCTCCCTTCTCCCCACCACACCCTCCCTTCTCCCCACCACACCCTCCCTTCTCCCCACCACACCCTCCCTTCTCCTTACCACACCCTCCCTTCTCCCCACCACACCCTCCCTTCTCCCCACCACACCCTCCCTTCTCCCCACCACACCCTCCCTTCTCCTTACCACACCCTCCCTTCTCCTTACCACACCCTCCCTTCTCCCCACCACACCCTCCCTTCTCCCCACCACACCCTCCCTTCTCCTTACCACACCCTCCCTTCTCCCCACCACACCCTCCCTTCTCCCCACCACACCCTCCCTTCTCCCCACCACACCCTCCCTTCTCCTTACCACACCCTCCCTTCTCCCCACCACACCCTCCCTTCTCCCCACCACACCCTCCCTTCTCCTTACCACACCCTCCCTTCTCCCCACCACACCCTCCCTTCTCCTCACCACACCCTCCCTTCTCCTCACCAAACCATCCCTTCTCCTCACCACACCCTGACATTCTCTATAAAGATGTAACTCTGGCATCACGTGAAATGATATACTGGAAAAGATCATCACATGACATCTCTGTGTAAAGATGCAATTTTGGCATCACATGACATCCTCTCAATGTAATTATAGCGATTTGGAGTTAAGCTACCTAATTTTTGCTTAGGTCTTTCTGAGTGTTTGTCACAAAAGCTTCCATCCCTTTACTTCTCTTTCTTCCTCGTTATTTGCCCAGAGTTTGTTGATTTTACCCGGCAAACACTCTATAAGACAGACTGGATGGTAAGTAATGATCCAGAATAATGGCTGCAGGGTCAATACCTTCAGCCTCGGAAGAGTAATGGCCGACTTAAATGGGTTTTCTTTGCTGAACCAGTACTTGTTGGTGTCTGTAGTTTCTCTTCCCTCCTCTCTTTGAGTAGCGATAAAATAACAGTCATTTAGAACAGTGGGGATGAATAATTATTTAATGACTGCATACAAGCCTTTGGCATCTCAGTAATAAATTGAAGAAGCTATATCAGCGTGTGGAAGTAGCGTTTCAAAATGGGAGAACATTAGTACATGGAGTAGAATCTTCTAGCTTCTGTAAATACTATGAGGAGGATATGTTTCATTGAACTCTGCCCTTCAGTCTTTACTATCCTGCCAGCTTTCTGGCCTTCCCTTTCAAATACACAGTAAATGACTGCTTGTGTAAAGCTGTAGCTACGCAGGCAGAGGCTCTGTCAGCCAGCCAGACAGTACTTCTCTGAACACCCAGACTGCCATTTTCTTCATCTTTTTCCAGAAAAGGTTTCACTGACAGTGAGTCAATAAGCCAATTGCTCTTTAGCTGGATAAGGAGCCAGCTTAGAGTTTGTGTTGTGTGGTGTGGGTGGGTGTGAAGCAGCAGAAATGACTCCGTCACAGCAATGAATCACCCAAAGGAGCACCAAGAGGCCCAAATCACTAAAGACAGGGCAAGACCTGTGGCTCCCAGAACACACAAGATGGGTCTTAAATAGCACTGCTTTCCATACATAGAACACTAGTTAGGACCCTATAAGCCCTAGTCATTTGGGATGTAGCTAGAGACAGTGCAAGACCCCTTGATTTCCCCAGTTCCCAAATACCGCCCTATTTTGTTCCTCCGTTCCTTTCCCTTTCACTACACGGTCAACAGGTCAGTAGTTTTGAAAGCACACCTGATTAATCTTTGCTACTATGTGAGCATCAGGTCAGCTCCCATAGTAACGTGTAGAGTAGAGAGACGTTGGGACGGAATGAAGACGTCCAATCGGTGCAGACGGAAACCCAAGCCAAGCCAATACATGTTGAGCAAACGTACTATTCTCTCTCCCAAGCCCCATGGCAGCCTTCCCCTCCCAGGCTCCCAGGACCAGCAGCACAACCTTTATCACTAGAATGACATTGCCGGAAAAACATTCAAAGTAAATTACAGGGTGAGGGAGACCGTAAGTGAAGGTGGAGGGGAGGGTGTTGTGAGACAGAGAGACAGAGAGTCAGGTTGGAGGGGAGGGTGTTGTGAGACAGATAGACAGAGAGTCAGGTTGGAGGGGAGGGTGTTGTGAGACAGAGAGACAGAGAGTCAGGTTGGAGGGGAGGGTGTTGTGAGACAGAGAGACAGAGAGTCAGGTTGGAGGGGAGGGTGTTGTGAGACTGATGGCTTGTTTACATTACCTTTGAGCATTGATACGCTAGATAATGTTGTTGCGTAAACGTGTAGATATCGACAGCTCGAGTCGCCACCTTCTGAGGTAGCGTGCGCCACATTTAGATCGAAAATAACTTGAAACGAAGGACGCGGCTGCACTTTCCTAAAGGGCTACGCCTTCCTAAATGTTTGTGTCCAGCAAAGCGGCGTGCACTGCACGGAAATACCACTGAGTCGCAGCTCACGTTGAAAGATTTTAACGTTCAGTCCTGAAGACGCACAACCAATCTGCTTCCAATGTGTGTTCCAATCGTTCCATGAATAAAACGATGGAGAAACTGATTTGGTTTGTAGCCGAGTTCCAAAAAACACATCACTACACTGAAGGCCCACTGGGATCTTGAAAAGGCACGTCCATGGGGAAATTAGCACTCAGATGGTACTGGGTAAATAAATGTATAGCACCGATCGACTTTCAGGTTATCAATTTGCAGTTCATTTATACCTAGCCAACTAAAGTAGCTTGCTGTAAACATCTTTTGATGTTGTAACTGCAGTAGTATTTGCGCTCTACCGTGTGTTGGACACAGCCCATACCAACAGTCATGTGAATGCCTTATCACATGCTCTCTGCCCAGGAGGACAACCCAGCAGCCTCAACAAACTATTAAAGGCCTCCCACATGGACGCGGTAAGAGGGGAGAGAGTCGAAATAAGGAGTAGAGGGGAAGGGTGGGAGGGAGGAGTTGGAGGGGAGAGAGAGAGGGGACAGGGGGGTTAAAGGAGGAGAGGGTGGCCAGCCACAGAGCCAGCTGGAGAGCACGCCCCCGTTATACAACCAAACAGCCTGTCCTAACCTCACCAGAGGGACCTGCTAAAAAGGCCTTTTTTTAGACTGAGTGAGAGCAAGGGGAGTTGAGAACAGAATGGTGCAAACTCTGAAGCAGTCAGGGAGGGGGTGGGGTAGTGGTGCTGGTGCTGGTGTGAGTGAAAAATCGCAAATATAAGTCATCTGTGCTGGTGCAGTCTTCCATATGATTTAACGTAAACGGCCTTAGAACAGTAGGTGATAATAGATGCACAGCAGGTGGGACCACTCGTTGTACTTGATCCTCCCTGTTACGTCAGGGAAGAAAAAGGAGTTTCAGAGGAAACAGGGAGACAACCAGTGAGTATATGTCTAAGACTTCTCTACATGTCAATGAGCTCTGACACACCAAAGCAATATTCATAGCATGCCTCTTTCTACTGTCTAATCATTTGTAATCTTGACACTTCAATGAACTCTGAGATGATATCACCGCTCAGTATACATTGATTAACAACCCTTATGCAAAGCTATGGGTCATCCAATTAAAAGAAGCCCAGACAAGGTCAGCTCCACCTGTACATACGAAAATACACCACAGTGGCTTTCAAAGGACCCTGTGTGAGATACTTTGTCAGATTCATGAAACTTCAGTTATTCTGAAATGAGAAACCTCATCTGGTGAAGCGTTTTCAATGACGTGCCAGACCTTTGATGTTCTACCCTTTGTTTTGGATTTTTTTCTTTACATGAATGATGCATTGTGCATCTCAAAACGTGCATGCACTCACACACGCACCAGCACGATCAGGAACGCACACACACCTTCTGGTGTTTTTATCTATATACCGGGATGATCATCTAGTCTTTTAAAAAAATATATATACCAATATATGGATATTAAGTATGGTCATTTTTTTTTCATGTTTTACCATGTAGCAATTTACAAATGAGTTACCAAAATTTGTACGGGTATAATTGTCAATTTCACGTCTTAAACCCAAATCAAAGAGTGGGAGGAGCTTGTGAACTCTTTTTAATTGTCATATGAATGATTTTGATGCAGCTCAACACTGGAACAAATAGTTTTAGGCCGCTGCAGCAGTTTCAATGGAAAATTGAGCCCTCACACTCACACGCTCCACCACTTACCTTTATTGAAAACAAATAGTCAACGTTTTGATCCTGCAGGGATTTTCTCAGGTCTTTTCTTGATGCTGCAGTTGGCAAATTATATTGTGCTACTGTAGTCACCCTCATGACTCATGGCAATCAGGCAGCTGAAAAGTGCAGTCAGCTACATAGAAATAAATGGCTTAAGGTCCCCATGTGGTCTTTTTCATTTGGATTTTTAAATCATTACTTTGTCTAATAAATCACTGTGTGTGTTCATTTAATTTTCAATAGAACTCCTAAATACATATGTTTCTTATAATGTATATCCCTGAGCCTCATTTGGCCATTGTAAATGCAGTCTTATTCTGTGGGTGTCTTAGAATTGGATTCTTTACTACACATACACTGAAGTTCCATTTTCTTTATAACAGCTCCTTCACTAAAAGGGCATTATGGTAATTTTAACCATTTTAGATTGTTATTTTGACCTTTTAGAGTGGAAATATAATACCCAAAAAAGGAAAATCATTTTTGATTACATAAACCAGACAGAAAGGGAAGGTGGGGTGTTTTGCTTAAATTCTGTGGTAATACGTACTACCTCAAACATTTAGTACATTTTCTTTTACATTTAGGGTCTGTCTGTATGGTTATCACTGAGAAACTGCTATTTATTCTGCTACAGCAGTACAGGCAGCTGTGTGCGAAAACAAGCTAGCCATACAATGGTGTTTCAGGGGATGTCGATGAATATCTTTGTGAATGTAATATGTACCAGGTGTTAGTAGAGGAGTTAATACACAGATGTAAGGAAGAAACACTGGGATTTAATCTAAAGGAAGTATCTGTTTGTCAACAGAAAAACAAGACCAGTAAAAAACAAGAGTTACAAGAAGCATAGAAAATAACAGCAGCTCTCATCGTCAGTGGCAGAGTTTTTTTTTCTGTCATTCAAAAACACATGTCCTTATAATCAGTGCAGGAGAAAAGCAAACAAAAGCCCCTATCTATAACCAAATCCAATTAAAGTGGAAACAGGATAGGAGCCTGAGACACATTTGTATCTCCAGACTCAATCTGCACCACTTTTGAGAAGTAACAACAATTTATTTGATCACAACAATTATTGTTACTATCGGCTTTCCACCTGCCAGACGTTTGATTGTCTGAGCAATTTTCTGCACTCACTTAAGGGAGAAAGGCAGGCAGAATCTCTGCTGAGCCTATTTTCCCTCTGTGAACGCAGGTCCGCTGGGCAGCTGCTGAAGCGTGGTGTTGGAGTCACGTTAGCGGAGTGTGTGGACAACAGGTGACAGCACTGGACCTGGATGATTCACTGCAGACACACACACTCAGCGACCGCCCAGGGATACCTCATTTAAATATGTTAGCCCGCAACTCAAAAGAACAATTGAAAAAAGGAATTCAGACTTTTTGTGTCTGTGTACATGTATGGGCAGTGATGGCACCCGTGACTGGTGTAGGCCTGAGAACGTGGCCCAGGCTCCCGAATATCAGTACCGTGAGTTTGCACTGATTACTGGGGCGGTTCAGGCGTGACAGGGCCTGGTACTTAAACAGCTTGTCAACAAAGGCCTGCACCATGTAGCGGTCAAATGAACAGCCCACTTCCAGAACGAGTTACTCCCTGTAGCTTCCCACCACATCAGGGTTATTTGAGACACGTGAGAACTTAACTTGAAGCCAACTTCCTGGTACACAGTAATGCTTGTGGATGTGCACTGGAAGTGATAGTTCTCTCAGCTCAGTGGCTGTCAGATGGAGTTCCTCAGGTCTACAGTTGTACTTGCCCTTGTAAGAACCAAAACCAGCCCAGGAAGTTGTTCACAGTGTTTGGGGCCAATGGGATCTATCTCCTTGTCCAATATTGCTCCCTAATAGCATTGCCACTGTTAATAATAATAGGTATTAACGCATTTTTCACAAATATGTATAAACCAGAAGTACATTAAATGAAAATCTCCAGTGTAAATCCACCACACATTCAGGACACCCACATCCCCCTCTACTCGACTCAAGAAAATAACACCATGTGGAGTGTGTGTTTAAGCTACCTTCTCACAATATAAAACAGTTTTTGTGGTAAATTATGTTATTTGCCAAGTTATGTCACTTGGTCAACAGGTGTTGAAACTTCCATCTTCATGAACCCAGGCAGAGAGGAAATGTCCATTATGTCAAGCCTGGTTGAATACTCATTGCCAAGCGCTTTAATGTCCTCCACCAGCACTCGACAGTAACATTAAGCTCGAAGTCATGACGAGAGTACACTGCGTTTATTGGTGTAAATGTTAAGGGCTTGTCAGTTTCTCGACTTAAACCAGTGGTAGCCTCCACTGTGTCACCCAGAGTACACTGCACATTTTCTTTAACTTCTCATCCAGACATTTCAAAAAATCATCTGTGCGAAAAAGCACGTCTCACACACACACACACACACACACACACACACACACACACACACACACACACACACACACACACACACACACACACACACACACACACACAGTGACGGGGCACCAGCCGGGACCATGAATCTTGAGATACACCGACTCTCCATCCATTCCAATTATAGCAGCACCCCAGCGGGCCTACTGCCCATCTGTCTCCATGGTGTCAGGGCCAGGCAGGGCCTTAACGCTCCGCTCCCTCAGCTCAGCATGCAGCACCAAGTCACTAGAGCTCATCAGCACAGGCTGAAGAAGAAAGGGGCTCTGGTCAAAAGTAGACAACTAGGAAATAGGGTCATATTTGGGACGCAAATTAAAACTTTACAGAGCGCATTTTGAGTCATAGAAATGGCAGCCGATAGTTGACCCAGGCTCACACACAGCTGTGGAAAAAAAAGTTAGATTAGACCATTATTAGGTTACGCAGTTTCCTTATTTCAGGGACACAATTATGTGGGACACATTTTAGGAGGAGACCAATAGATGATCTGATTATTTATATTGGGGTCATATAGTGCAGTGAGGAGTAGACTGTCAGTCACAGAGCAGATTGTATTACTCTAATGGCTCCTTCTATTAATATATATAATTGAGTTAACCATTTCTTACCCAGCATTTATGAAGTTCTTGTCTCAGTCAGTCAGACAATACTTTTTCCCCCTCACACAGAAACATGCTAACATAAATGCGGACGCATACACATTCAACTCTGCATGTGTAAAACTGTCAACACATGGAGTCCCTAAGAGCCGGTTACTTCTTCGCTCATCCAAGATGTAAATGATCAACACCTTCCTAAGGAACCAGACTGACAGAAGCACGACACGATTCACTTGGGTTCTGCTCCAGCTACCAGGTAATGAACAGCGATCCAACATGCAGAAACGGTAGCTTCATGCATCAGGTTACCGGATACTTTATTTTTTACACTGCAAAATCAGCTAATCAAAATCACTCCAGTATACTTGTGGTCTACTGCTAGGAAACACACAGGGCATATTTCTAATTCATCTTAGAAAACCAAACAGCCGTGCTCCACGGAGCTGCCCACCCGTAATACTGAGTTTAGTCAGGTTCAGACTACTGCAAACCCTACGCACTGTTTCCACAGCAGTCTTACCCTGGCCAAAGGAGCCAGAAGAAATGTTGGGGCTACATAAATCTACTGTACTATTCCTACTTTAAAATCAGAGGTCATCAACTGTACTATTCCTACTTTAAAATCAGAGGTAGTCTACTGTACAATTCATACTTTAAAATCAAAGGTCATCTACTGTACTAATACTTCCCCTGAGGGGAAATGTCTTCTAGTCCCATATCCCTGGTAATTCCCTGCCTGTACTCACCCTGGTTGTCTAAAACCAGCAACAATAAGCTCCCGTTAGGCGAACGACAGGCTGCAGTGAGGACATCTCAGGTTAAGCTTGAATGAAGGGATGTTTTTTTAAGTTTTGAATTAGCCTGTGCAAGATGTAAGGTCTATTAACAGAGTTAGATTCGACATCAAGCATCTGACAAAATGGTCCTTGGTTAGCTGGAGTCTCCGCCCATCCATCTCAGTGACTTTGCGTTACCAAATTGTCAGAGCTCAGCAACGATCACCTGCTCATCCCTAATAGAGTTTGTGTCCACGGATACACACCTGACAGACAGGTCGGCCGACAAGTGGACAAGAACAGGCCTCGGAATTCAGAGACGGTCTCCCCTTTGACACAAGTCATCTTCAGCCAAAAGACACCAGACAGCCCATCCAACAAGACAAATACAGAAGACCAACAAAGAAACACTTACAGGGTGTCAAAAAAAAAAAAGAGAAAAGGAATCGATATCCTGAGGGACTGCTAAAAAAGACCCCTTTTTAACAGTGAGGAGACCGCTTTAATCCATCCAAGCTACACACAATGGTCCGAAGATGCAGCGTTCAGCGGAAACGCGATGGTTATCAGAAGAAAAATGGTGAAGCAGAGCTTTACTGATGTTCTGCTTTAATATAACATGGAAGTCACGACTGCAGGAGGGAATCTGTGGCACATCTGAGCCCCACCTCTGGAGATACTATGCCTAACAAATAAAACCTCATGTTCTATTATGGGCACTACTTTTGGCCAACCCCTGGTGAAGGGAATGCACTGTGAAGGCAATACCATTTGGGACACATCTAGAGAGCACGGGAAGCCAGTTACTGAATAAATCCTTTATATTCCACATAAAACCCAGGCTACAGACAGACCATAGACCCACGGACTTGTCTTTAATGGGCTGAGACCTGGGTACCCCCAATCCCGAACAGCATATTGAACAGAACAAAGTGAAAAACACAGAAAAATCTTTATTTTATGCAGTATTACAATGACATGCATTGTGTCCAAAACACTCCCAACTTAGAGGTACTGAAATAATGACATAACCATATATCTACAAAAATACAGCACAGTGCATATCCCACAAGCCTACTGTGTGAGGCTGAAATAGTGAGGTGGGGGGGCAGGGGGGTGGGGTGGGTAGCTGGTCTTATCAGGGATGTGCAGATCCAGGCCAGGCATAGCGATGGTGGGAGCGACAGAATTAAAGAAAGCGCTAGCTACAGCACTGACAGCCTCCGCTGAAGACAGCCAATACAGCAACACATGCATGCAGTAACAGCTGGCTGGCTTAAGACAGCCACACATCGGTGGTTTCGGTGGTTAACACTGTCCCACCCAGTCTCCATCCCTCCTGACCTCTTAAAAATCCCTCTGTCGCTTCATTTTATCATCCACCCAAAGATGTCACTCACTGAATACTAAAAGGACTAAACTGCCCCAACAGCACTAAGGCTCAGAAATGACTGGTTGGTCCAAGAAGACAAAAACAAAACTACAGAGAGCATTAAAGGAAAAAAAATCTTAGGCGCAAACGTAAATGGACAAAGCTAAATACAAACATTGAGCAAAGCACAGAACAGCAAAACCCGTGGGCTGTTGTGAATTAGACAGTGCCCTATGGGCTCCGGTCAAAAGTAACATCCTATACAGGGGATAATTTCAGACAACTGTCAGTCTGGGTGTTGGGAAAGGCTGCATCAGCAGATGGGATGAGGGAGAGAGGGGAGCTTGATTGTAGCTGAGGGGGCAAAGGGAGCGTTCTTATTGGGCGGCCGCCATCTTCCTGATGTTTATGATGAGTCTCTTGCTGTACTCCTTATGGTCCACAGGTTTCACATCCATCACCGTTGCCTTGATGCGAGACTCATCCTTTAGGAACGGGAACAAAAGGAATACATGTTACAAGATGTCACACTGTTTCCTTTGACAACCTGTCTACAGCCCACCCGACTGCCCTCGAAACCCAGACCCCTATTTTACTGTTCATTATAAAACCACATCCCTCATTTCATTGTGAATGCAATGTGCGCAGTGAATTAATGTAACCAATTAATTTAATATCTAAAGAGAATTACAGCCACAGTACAAGATAAAAGGTCTCCGGAGATTCAAGATGCTTGCAAGAGCAAAGATGGAGGCAGAAGGTAGGAAAACGCAAAAGAGCTTCCCTGAACCCCACTCTGGTTTATATCCCAAAGCTAAAGGCATGGGGGTTGGTTTACTGACCAAAGGATAGTGAACTAGCCCTGGAGAATAGACCCTTTTATCAATTAGGGACACATTCCAATCTGTACTGGGGCCACCTCATAAAATAGAGTGGCGTTATCACCTCGAGAAGCAAGCTCGTTAGGCAATGACAAGCAAACCTTCTGGTCCCTGCATTCACAGCTTACAGAAACATCTCTAAACCAATAACATTCCAATGATGGCCGACCAGGACAGAAATGAAGTACATAATGAAGAATCAATGATTATGTAAGTGTTTTCGGTTCCTTCAGCTGTAGCCTTGTACTGGGCAGGGAGGTGCGATTTTGGCTGTCAGTGGCACAGTGAAGCAGCCGTAGAACAGTGGAAAGTGATCTGCTCAGTTTACAGGTGGAATATAGCGTGAGGTAACAGCTTTTAACATTATATGAAATGCCATTTGTAATCATGCCGTGAAACAAGCGGGTATAATAGCTTTTCCCCTGCCCCCTGACAAAGGTAAATGCTACAGGCAGCAGCTGTTATTGTTACAAACATTTGTTTCTTTGTTAAACATTTTGAGTGTAATTCATTTGCCAAAAAAAGATTTAAAAAATGACAGCATTTTTTTCCTTCAAATTTTCTATAGATACCGCAATATCGTTACAAAGAATTATTTCGGCCACGATAATCGAGTAGTGAAAATCTAATATTGTGAAGGAGCTATTTCCTGTACACTAAAACTCCACCAGTTAGCAACTGAGTTCCATCCACGGTCTACAGCGCTGGTGATCAGACTTGGGGGTCATCTGATCAGAATATCAGCCAAAGACAGTCCATATATGGGCCACATGTTCAGCCAAAGACAGCAGACAGTCTGGTAACAGAGAGCATAGCCAACATTTATGTTAAAGTCAACAGTTTGATAACCTGTACTAAAGATCAAGTTAAACTTGTGTTGACAGATGGATCACAAGGTCACTTCCCTGACATGGCGTGGTCATGGGCTTTAGGGATGCAGGCACAGGGGGCCATTCACACTGTCGCCATTCAACCAGAGGTAACATGGAAACCAGCAGGTCTTCTGTTGACCCCCCCCTCCTCCCTGTACATAGCAGACAAAATGCTAAATCTCTGGAATCAACTGGCCAATATATTCACCATAACAGTCCCTGTGGTGCAGAGAGACATGGGAAGGTGTATTGGGCTGTATGAGGACCAGGGGAGTAAATGGGACTAGTTACGCCCCGCACCCGGCCAGACAGGCAGCCCCGCACCCGGCCAGACAGGCAGCCCCGCACCCGGCCAGACAGGCAGCCCCGCACCCGGCCAGACAGGCAGCCCCGCACCCGGCCAGACAGGCAGCCCCGCACCCGGCCAGACAGGCAGCCCCGCACCCGGCCAGACAGGCAGCCCCGCACCCGGCCAGACAGGCAGCCCCGCACCCGGCCAGACAGGCAGCCCCGCACCCGGCCAGACAGGCAGCCCCGCACCTGGCCAGACAGCCATGAAAAAAGGGAGCACAGCCCACAGGCTGAGCTGCCTGGCCTAGTAGTGCCTGGCCATGCATGGCTAACTGTGCTGTTAGAGTAAAGTAGCTACAGCAGTCAGCCCCACAGCACTGTGATTTGCATCTAGTTAACACTTAAGATATGTACTGCTGCTTGGGGCTTGGCAGGGTCTGAGGAACGGCTAACAAACTGATGACTGACTGTGGTGTTACCCGCACCCTGTGGTGTTACCCGCCCTGTACTCCTCACTATCAGGTTGAGTTTAAAAGTTAATGCTGCAGTCTGGATGCTCCCATCAACCTTCCTTAAACAGCACCTGGTACAACACTGGGGTTAGGGTTAAGGCTACATATATAGAAACCTTATGGTTCAGTGTACTACTTAAATGGGGGATTAACATCAAGGGACAGAGTGTCAGGGACCGAGTGTATTGGGCATGTAACAGGACCGTGCCAGGGACAGACTGAGTTGGGCATGTAACAGGACTGTGCCAGGGACAGACTGCGTTGGGCATGTAACAGGACCGTGCCAGGGACAGAAACAGGGAGTTTGCAGTGGGTGAGCTGGTGAACACAGGTTGATACCACAATACTAGAGATGATTAACATAAAACATTTAATTTTGTTGCCCGCAGTCGCTCTACTTTTGTCCCCCCAACTCATCCTCCGCCGCCCCCCTACTCCGAACACACACGGCTCTCAGCGTTGCACATGGCTCACACACACACACAAACCACACACACGCGAGTCAACTGCACTGCAGTCCCACAAGCAAGTGTGACAGAGTTCGTCAAGCGATTAGTGTTGGTCACATCTTGCCAGAAAGGCAGGATTTATATGGGCAAAGCATGGAGAATCAGCCTGCCGTTTGCTATGCAAATCCACATCACTTCTCTGCAGCTACTGCATTGGCTTGGGTCGGGCATGAGATGGGATGGAAGGCAGACTTCCAGTTGAGAGCTTGACATGCTTTTATGTCTGATGTGGCCTGATTTCCAGCGTTGCCCAGAGTCCCAAACAACCACGTGAGACAGATTAAACCAGTTACAGGGACTACACTACAGCGGCTATGTGGAGAATAACAGCACTTTGTGACGTTCCATCTGGGTAACTTACAATCACTTACAGGTAAACTGGAAATCACTTAAGAGGATCCTGAATTCTGAATGTTCCCACACCCCCCGACTCCTCACAACGATCATGTGTTTTAAGAGGCGAGTTTATTATTGCGGTGGCCAAAGGGGCCTGGTTGTGGAAGGTGCTGTGTTCTGGCACGGTGGCACCACCTGCAGGTGGCCGGAGGAAGCAGCAGCTCAACAGTGCACACCTGCTGCCACACAAGGATGCTAGAGGAATCTCTCCAAAAAAGGTGGAGAGATCACCCCAACCTATGGCCTTATATTACTTGATGTAGGTATGAGTGAACACTAAGTTCACACTCCAAGTGGGTGTGGAGATTTTTTTCATATGGCATTGACAGAATATTTGTATGTAACCTTGTATAAACGCCCTGGCGAAACCGATGCTCTCGCCCTCCAGTGTCTTCACATTGAAGGAGCCCTTGACCAGCATAGACACCCCTAAGACGATACAATTACATACCCCTCCACTTTAACGAAAATTGACCGTTCCTACAGACTGTGACATGATAGTGCTCGGCTTTATGAGGCAGAAGGGTTGTTCAAAGTGACACGCAGAACGGCATCTCTAGACACCCAATTCGTCAGTACTTGCATTTGGCATGAAGACTGTCACACTGGGTTCCACTTTCAATAGAAGGAACAGCATGAATGTACCGCAGTCCAATCTGCAACTGAGTGACGCCACATGAGCATGTACCAATTTCCCTGAGGAATGTTTCTGAAAGCTCTAGAATCCATGCTCTAAAGCAGTGTTTCCCAAACCCTGTTCCTCAGGACCCAAAGGCTACACATTTTTAGATTTTGCCCAATCACTCAAACACCGGATTCATATTAAAGACTTGATGGTGGGTAGATCAAGTCAATCAGGTGTGTGAGTGGTACGGGTGACCATTTGAATCAGGTGTGTGAGTGGTACGGGTGACCATTTGAATCAGGTGTGTGAGTGGTACGGGTGACCATTTGAATCAGGTGTGTGAGTGGTACGGGTGACCATTTGAATCAGGTGTGTGAGTGGTACGGGTGACCATTTGAATCAGGTGTGTGAGTGGTACGGGTGACCATTTGAATCAGGTGTGTGAGTGGTACGGGTGACCATTTGAATCAGGTATGTGAGTGGTACGGGTGACCATTTGAATCAGGTGTGTGAGTGGTACGGGTGACCATTTGAATCAGGTGTGTGAGTGGTACGGGTGACCATTTGAATCAGGTGTGTGAGTGGTACGGGTGACCATTTGAATCAGGTGTGTGAGTGGTACGGGTGACCATTTGAATCAGGTGTGTGAGTGGTACGGGTGACCATTTGAATCAGGTGTGTGAGTGGTACGGGTGACCATTTGAATCAGGTGTGTGAGTGGTACGGGTGACCATTTGAATCAGGTGTGTGAGTGGTACGGGTGACCATTTGAATCAGGTGTGTGAGTGGTACGGGTGACCATTTGAATCAGGTGTGTGAGTGGTACGGGTGACCATTTGAATCAGGTGTGTGAGTGGTACGGGTGACCATTTGAATCAGGTGTGTGAGTGGTACGGGTGACCATTTGAATCAGGTGTGTGAGTGGTACGGGTGACCATTTGAATCAGGTGTGTGAGTGGTACGGGTGACCATTTGAATCAGGTGTGTGAGTGGTACGGGTGACCATTTGAATCAGGTGTGTGAGTGGTACGGGTGACCATTTGAATCAGGTGTGTGAGTGGTACGGGTGACCATTTGAATCAGGTGTGTGAGTGGTACGGGTGACCATTTGAATCAGGTGTGTGAGTGGTACGGGTGACCATTTGAATCAGGTGTGTGAGTGGTACGGGTGACCATTTGAATCAGGTGTGTGAGTGGTACGGGTGACCATTTGAATCAGGTGTGTGAGTGGTACGGGTGAACATTTGAATCAGGTGTGTGAGTGGTATGGGTGAACATTTGAATCAGGTGTGTGAGTGCTGGGGCAAAAACAAAAACATGCACCCTGAAGAGCAGGACTGGGAAACACTGCAAAAAGAATTCAGGATGTTCTGGAGGCAAAGGGATATGAGTGGGCTATGGATGGGTGTACCTGACACAGGCCACTAGGTATATATTGTCAGAAAACATTGTTAAGCTGCATATCTCTTCAGCATAATTGATTGTCTCTGCTAGTCTGTCTGTTTAGCGCAAGCAGGTACATAGCTAACAAGGTCACCTGTGTATTCACATCTAATTATACAGGATAATCTCCAATGAATGATGCAAACTTCTGCTAGAGTCACCTAAAAATGCAGGTCATAATCTCCAGAAAAGAATGTTAAGCCAAACATTATTATAGACCCACGCTCATGTCGATTCCATGGCACTCATGCTACAGCCCTGTCAGGAACCGTAAACCATGGCAACCATGTCAAAACAATAAGACGGGTTATTACCATGCCAACATGACTCAATTACACAGTAATTGATTCTGCTGAAAGCATAGCAGAGCAACAGAAAAACACTAAACTGAAAATGAGTTTGCAGAAGAACGTGTTTCAACAGGAATTTGGGTTGAGGCATGACCCGGATACCCTTGAAACAGAAGGGTACTTTAAGCTGCAGAGCTGACTGGTTCTTCATCCTCACAAGGACGCATAAACAGACGCACTCGGGCGGACAGACACGGTTGGACAGACTGACAAGGACAAATGCAGACACACGGACACAAAGTGGTCACTTCCTGACAGCCACATCATCTGGGCGCCTGGATGCATCTCAACACAAGGCAGCCTTAAGGAAGTGACCAGCCAAACCTCTCAGATAAGGTGACCACTGACTTTAACGAGCAGGCCCATTTTTCTACCACCGCCTTAAGATGTGGGATTATGTAAACCATGTAACCTTATTTTGTACAAATCAACCTATGCTCTTCAGTAGTATTATATCTGACTATCATATTACTACACACACGCGCATAAACAAAGAGGTATTGTAAGTAGTAATCTTGTCAGCATACTGTTGAGTCACACAAGAAGCTTAAGAAATGTAAACTGCACTAACAGTCATGTATATGCGGACAATCCACATACACTCAAAAAGCACAAGGGTCTTGGATTTGTGGAAATGTACAGTGTTTAAGATTTTGGTATCTCAATCTAACCTAAACTTCATCTGAAACTTACCTAAGAACACAAATGATGCAGATATTGCACACGGTGGTTACAATGTATTTAGAACAGATGGGTTGGGAAAAGCTGGAGGCGTGGACATTTTTACAGAAAAATCCCCTTTGAGTCTCTTGTGTCTATCTGCATTCATAAGGAATTTGAATTACTAGCCTGAAGTATTCAATTTGGGAACATTTGTACAGTTGTTGGGAGTATTTCCACCACCATCTGCCAAGAAAGGTATACAAAATCACCCAATGGACTAGATGGCCACATTCATATCAAATGAAGTAATAATGCAGGTACACTTATTTTAAGAGTCAAGGGGTTTAAACATGTTCAAAAGGAAAAATAACCAATTTGCATAGTTAAGACTGGCTAGGGGTCTACTGCTGTAGTAGGTGGTGACACACATTCTTGTCTTACTCTATAGTTGTTTAGTACCATACTGTGGAGGACCAATACACTAAGTACTTCCCAATAGCCTAGTTCAACTGACCTGCTGACAATGCACACCTCGCTGCTGGCTGATTGTTGACAGACCAACTAAGATTAAGGAGGAGGGCAATTACTGCAGCAAAGGAGCAGGATTGTGCCCCAAAACAAAGACCATCATTAAATAAAAGGCAGTTCTGCTGAGTTGTTCTGCAGAGGTTTTCACAGAAGGCAGGCAAGGAAGACTGTTATTAAATCAAAGGCAGTTCTGCTGAGTTGTTCTGCAGAGGTTTTCACAGAAGGCAGGCAAGAAAGACCGTCATTAAATCAAAGGCAGTTCTGCTGCGTTGTTCTGCAGACGTTTTCACAGAAGGCAGGCAAGGAAGACAGTCATTAAATCAAAGGCAGTTCTGCTGAATTGTCCTGCAGAGGTTTTCACAGAAGGCAGGCAAGGAAGACCGTCATTAAATCAAAGGCAGTTCTGCTGAATTGTTCTGCAGAGGTTTTCACAGAAGGCAGGCAAGGAAGACAGCACGCCAGTCCTGCACTTCAGTCTCATGGCTTATTAAGAAAATGTTATTTTATAAAAAAGGTTCTCTCATTTTGCACTTCGGCTGCTCTGTCAACTGTGTTTTTTCCTATCACTGTTTGCTCCTGTCTTTGTAGTTATTACAGAGTTCCCAATTCGGCAACTACACCCCTTCTAATCTAGTACCCCCTGCTCACACAACCATCTGTAATACCAGGTCTCCAGCAGCGTTTGGAACTGTCAGGCTGCTGTCAACAAGACCAAGTTCATCTCTTTTTCTCTCATATTTTGTAAATCCAATATAACAATCTTCCCATTTATATATAGTGCCTTCGGAAAGAATGAATCCCCCTTCACTTTCTCCAAATGTCGTAGTGGTCTAGACTGCTACATTCCCAATGTATGACTTGTTTCAACCTATACGCAACAGCCCAGAACGACAAGGCAAAAACAAGCGTTTAGACATTTGCACCAAATTACAGAAAATAATATACTGAAAAGTATTCAACCACTTTTTTCATCAAGCCAGAGACCAATAGCTTGTGATCTTTAATAAGTAGTAACATTTCAGTTTCTCTGGATATGGCAGCAGTAACATTTGGTTCAAGCTGCAGAAATAATGCGGAGCAACGTGAGTTTCTCATCAGGGGTCCCTTTATTAAGTTCTCAAAGAGGAACAGAGAGTTTAGGGATAGACAGACCACTGAAACATCAGTCCAGTATATAGGAGTACAATAGAACATAGTCCAAAAATGTTCTAGTCACTGACACTGACTTCTTAAACATTGTGAGGCCACACTAAAAGCCGTAACAGCAACCAGCTGTTAGCTATTTACCTTGTGTGCTGCCAGTCGTGGGACCACCTACCTGACCCAACTAGTGAATGTGATAAAACAAAATCACCAGCATTAAACATTATAAATATAAAATTGCTCCTAGGTTTCTAGACCATTTAACTGCAAAATCAGCTGGCTAGTAGCAAAGAAAGTACAGCCCTGATTCAATCCATTATTGCTCACTGGTTCCCGCCAATTTGTGATCATTTACGAGTTTACCAGTTTCGCCCCATTAAAGACAAAATTCTTAATGTACAGAAGTGTGTATTTTGAACCTTTTTTCATACAACTGAATTCAGCTATACATAAAATGCTATACAAAACAGTATGGACTAATCCTGCTTATAAACAATCTAAACAGCCACACTATCTATCAGTTACCAACAGTAAAATTTGATTATGTAGAGCCAGTTGCACACTCCCCAAATTCTAGCAGATCAAATCAAGCAAACAAAAATATTCTGGTCGGAAATGTCTCTCATTCATTGGGCAGATATTTGGCGCTAAAATGGAAACACAATAGAAGGACAATAACTCCATGCGCGAAGCCCCGGATTCAGGTATTATGGGAATCCTCAGTGTCTGATTGTGACAAATGACAAATTTCATCAAGGTCATCATGTCATACAAAGCTAGATCTGACACAGGGGCAATCGTGGCACTTATCCACTGGTCACTGAAATCCCTTCTTAGTTAACCGCTAAAAAGTTTGAACACCTCAGAGTTGTTGACCAGTTAGCGTGCCTTTGTACTGTAGGTAGCAGGCAAAATGTAGACGTGTAGAGTGCCCAACTTACACAATAATACATAATCAATTCAAACCACAACAGACTCCACTTGCTTGATTACTTCCAATATACATGGGTCAGACCGGAACAGGACCGCAGCAAGGATAAGTTGGATGGGGCCCAATATCACATTGTTTAAGTGGACCGGAGTGTGATTTGTGCGTTCTCACATCCCGTAAAGAAGCGGACTAAGGAGTCAAAACAATCCAGGTTACGATTCAACTGGACCAAACAAGCTAGGTTTGAAAGCAACCTAATCTAGCTGTCTTTATACAACCGATATTATTGACAAATCAGAAACAATTAAAAAATTATACTAACATAAATGTATCCTTGGTTTCATAATGTAAGAAATCCCATTCAATTCTGTAAAGAGCTATTTCTCATCTGGAGCTTAATTTGAGCACAACATTTTTTGTATGTCTGAAAAACTAGGCATTAATGAATGGATGGCATCAGTGTAGCCTATTCTCCCTCCCGAAATGAAGCACAGGAACACACCCCATTTCAGAAGACTTTACTTACATTATAAGTCTCTAGCTTCACTCGGCTTCGGAACACATATGTGTGGAAGTTAGCCTGCTGAAAGATCTCTTCGAAGGCAGCTTCATTCTGCATAAAAATTTACAAAATATGCAATCAATTTAAAACATTTAATAAGCATTAAATCACTGTTTTAATCAAGACGGTGGGTTCTAAATCAAGGCATGAATCCCATCTACTTACAAAAGAAAATTGTTACATAAGAAGTGCTAAATAAATCCCACTGATTATTTCAACAGAAAACCTTGAGTTACAGAGGCGGTGTCAGGCCAACTGAGACTACACTGCACAGCCACCTTCTCCAATCATGGCAGAAGTAGCAGGCAGTGCCTGGGGTTTGAAGAACCATGAGCAGAGGCTTACCGAGTCCTTAAGTTGACCCAGGTAGGCAGCATTCTGTCCCAGTATGGCTTCGGCACTTTCCTGGAAGCAGGTCACCCACTGGTTGTCCCCATAGTCTGCTATGTTGGCCTGCAAGGCAAGACAAGGCACAAATAAGTGTTGTTATGATCCACATGGCAGGCACGGAGACAAAAACAATCAAATATTTTACCATTACAAATGAGAACATGAGATTAAGAGAAATCCAGGACATTTGGTACATCTAATTAGGGCGGTTCTAGATGAAAAACTGGATCTGCCCATCGGGGGCTTTCACATGATCATGTGACCGGATTGCACGTTGAAATTCAATCAGCAACAGCACACCTGATTTCTACTTAATATGGAGTGGATTAGCTGAACCAGGTGTGCTGGTGGAGACATTTACCAGATGCAAACACCAGAGCCAGTATGTGTAATGCAAGCTAAACAGAGGAAACATACTCACTGTTTATGCTATCAATCAGTAAAAAATAGCAATATGCTGACTGGCAGAGTTACAAAACAAAAGCTGCTTATTTCAGATGTCTGGATGCAAGAGCTTGCTTCCTGACTAAATTATTGTTATTTTAACGCTGCTATTTTTATTTAAAAGCCTGAATGAAAAGGCCTCAGTTGTTGATTGTTTCCTTGGATTGCTGTAGATGAGTGACAGCACGGAGGAGTGAACGCTATAGCAGTTAACACAACATAATTCAGCTTGAAACCCAACAGAACCCAACAATACAATTTATAACTGCTGGCCAATATTTTATGCTTGTAGCAAAGCCAAAATGATAACATGACTGTAAGGAAAGAAAGAAAGAAAAACTACAGTGGCTGTCAAACGTATTGACCCCCTTGGACATTTTCCACATTTTAGTACAATAACATGAAACCAAATTAGGGGTTTATTGCCACTAACCAAAACACACAAAATTTCCATAAAGTCAAAGTAAAAAAAATGAAATCAACAAACTGCTGTAAATGAATTACAAATACAAAACAAACTGATTTATCACAAATATTAACACCCTTCAAAAATTTGGTAGAGGCAACTTTGGCAGCATTTTAGCCATGCGTCTATTTGGAAAGGTCTTTAACAGCTTTGCACAACTGGACAATACAACTTTTGACTTTCTTCTTTGCAAAATGGCTGAAAATCGGTCACATAGGATGAGGACTTGGAAGGAGTGTACAGCAATTTTAAACCCTCCACATCATCTCAATTGACGAGGTCCTGGCTCTGACCGGGCCCTTCCAGGACATTTACCTTTTTGTTTTTAAGCCACTCCAGTGATGGGTTGGCTATACGTTTGGGGTAACTGTCCTGCTGCAAGGTCAATCTTCTCCCAAGTCCCAGGTCTTTTTCAGACCAAAAGGTTTTAATCCAGGACTTGGAGGTACTTTGCTGCATACCTTCCAAAACTTTCCAGTTCCTAACACAGAGTAGCATCCCCTTAGCATGGTGCTGCCGCCACAGTGCTTCAGGGTATGGATGGTGTTTTCAGGATGATGTTTGGTGTTAAGACTTCTGCTAAACATAGCAAGCAGCATTGAGTATAAAAATATCTATTTTGGTGTCAACAGACCAGATCTTCTTTTTACACTTTGCATATTCCATATGCCTTCAGGCAAACTGTAGCCAAGATGTCCCATTCAGGCCTCTTGTGTAGCAACCCAGGACGTAGGCAGTCTCTCAGCTTAGCCATGGAAGACCATAATTGGCATAGACCTCTTGACAGCCTCTCTGACTAGCGTCCTCCGCA
Source organism: Esox lucius (assembly GCF_011004845.1). NCBI lineage: Eukaryota > Metazoa > Chordata > Actinopteri > Esociformes > Esocidae > Esox > Esox lucius. Next base: position 22,427,811 of record NC_047569.1, read on the forward strand.
CCCAGACAGTTTGAGGTCGGCCGGTTCTTGACAGATTCACAGTTCTGCTACATACTCTATTTCTTGATATTGGACTTTCCTGTGCTCCGGGGTTTATTCAATGATTTGGAAACTTTCTTACATCCTTTTCCTGACCGGTGCTTTTGAAGTATCTTGTCCCAGATTTGCTTTGAAAATTCCTTGGTCTTCATGATGTAGTTCTGTTAGGAATTATACTATCCAAGTGGGATGCCTAAAAGCCAGAGGGGTAGTTAACCTGAAATCAAACACCTTAACTGCACACAAGCGGACACTACTCATCTAATTGACTTCTAAAAACAGTTGCATCACAGATCAGACAGGTTTGTCATAGAAAAGCGGGCAAATAATTAGGCAAACAATTCTTCTCAATTTTATATAGGTAATTACTTCAGATTTTCTTTCTCACTTTGACAGTATGGACTTGTGTTGATCAGTCATGTGGTAACAATAATATTTAGAAAATTCCACACGTATTTAATACTTCTGAGAAACACTTTATGGAAAAATTCAGTTCTTTTAAACTAAACAGCAGAACAGAAAGGAAAATGCTCAGGTATGTCACCATGAGGCCTTTAGGTGATCTTAAAACAGCTATAAACAAGGCATAAGATCAGAAATACATAAAGAAATCCTGTATGCAACAAGCAACTGAAGGAACTGAGCAACAAAACAACAAACATTTAACCAGGCCTAAAGCATTATATTTGGGACAAATCCAACTAAACATGGTTGAGTAACTGCCTTCTGATTTTCAGGCATGGCGGTGGATGCATAATGGTATAAGTACACATCACATTAGCAAAGACGTTTTGGTCAATTGAAAAGAAATGGGATATAGATAAGAACAAATAAGAGTTAATCATTACTGCATTTGCTTGTGGAACTAGAATTATCAGATTTTTTCTTTTCTACTGGATAATGCGAGTTCATGCTGAATTATGTTTGCAACTCCTGGAAGCTGTGGCATATACTACTGCTATGAATGCTGGACCTTATACATGGGGAAGGATGCTTCTGGACACTACTGGTAAATTCAAATTTGCTCCTTCCAGATTATTTTGAGAAGCTGTTGTACTTTTATGACAGTTGTGTCACAGCCAACAATTGAGTCTGCAGCTACGGTGAAATTCCCCTTAAAAGAATAATTGGCAAATTTTGCACAGTCCGGTTGCGTAAAGCTCAGAGGATTCACAGGTATAACCGCTGTCAAAAAGGATGTCTAACGTATTGACACAAAGGGGTAAAAACTTCTCTAAATCAAGGTGCATCTATGTTGTTCTGTATATGTTTGATTTAGGAATATAACTTCCACATTAGAGAATTTTTCAGGAGCACATTTTCTTTTAAATAATACAATTCCATTTCAATTGAGTTTGTACCACAACTGGAATGATCCAAGGGGGGTGATGACATACGGAAAACAGCCAGCAGGAACAGCTGCCTGGTCATGTGAGGATAAGACTGATTGAATAGGGACCTGGGGGCTGGGTCAGTAGAGGGCAGATGCTGTGTGTGTGTGTTAGAAACTGAAAGTAAGTTCAAACAAGCATACCAGGGTGCAGTGCGAGTCTTCTTAGTAACTGTGTGCGTGCACTGCATTCAGCCATCCGGACAGACGGCAGATTTAGACAGAAAGAGCTGAGCAACTCACAGAGAGAATAAGTCGGTACTTGAAGTTGGGGAACTCTTTGTCACATTTCTCACAGCGGAACATCCCGTTCTGCTGGTCCACCACCTTCTTGTTGCAGTCCTGGCTGGGGCAAGCCTGGTACAGGCAGTTCTCCTTACGGATGAACACTATGGTGGCAATGCAGCTGAAGTAGTCCGCCTGGAAGGACAAACAAGACAACATTAAAAAAATAATCCCTGTTCTGTGAAAGGCGATATCATATGCCTTAAATGCAGACCGAGTCGTCTAGACACAAAAACAAAAAACATACAACTTTCCTGAAAATACTCCTTAGCAGTTTTGAAATGCACACGCTAAATATGTGTTGCAGAACACCATATACTCAATACATGCAGATGAAGTAGTCTGAAACGGAAATAAAAGAACTAAATCTGTTCAATAAAGAATAAGACAGACATTCAGATATTCTGTGCTGTAGGAGCAGCAGTTTTAAAGATCATGACCATGCTGTCTGCATCATAGTGGAACACCAACACTCCCCCCCCCCCTTCCCTCTGTGTGCCAGTCCCCCTTCTTTCTCTCCTCTACCCCTGCATGTAGCAATGGGGTCAGAGGCCAAGCTGGGTCACACCCACAAGCTCCCATTGGTGGAGGGAGAAGAGCAGACTCCTCCCCACCACTCTGTCCCAGATAGCACCCAAACTACTTCTGACCAGAAAACATGAGACACCAAATTGCATCTCATTATGGAAAGGCCCCGAGGAAAGGTTGAGGCTGTCGCTACAAATAATTCACAGGACAAAAACGGATGGGCTCTTAAAAAAAAGCATAACACTTCAATACACAACTAATACCTACAGTAAAACTCTGGTTTTCATAAACTAGATGTCCTGCATGAATTAATAGAAAGGAACATTGCCTGGTGCACGGAAAGGAAAGCAGGGGACAGGAAATAGACAACATATCTGCTTAATATGCACTTGCGAATACTGCATGCACAAAATGCGTCCTTCCTCTATGTTTCACAGTCTAGATGAAGGCCCAGGGCAAAATCACAACATCCAGTTTTCTAAGAAAATGAATAGGAAAAACCAAAAGGGAACATTTCCCTGCACATTGTATAATGGATTGTTCTCCACTTACTCCATACTGCTAAGTGCTGACCACTTGGTTAGTATGCTTAATGAATTCAACCCCAATTAACTTCCACAGAAGGACAATTAATATTCTGTGTCACATCAGACAAATAAAAAAGCTTTTGGGAAGCAGCCAATTAAAAGAAAATCTCCCTTTTAACACATGGGCCTATCCCTTAAAAACAAGAGCTGATTTACCCAACCTCATCTTTCACAAAGAGCACCAATTAATCAAGTTAATGCCTCCGCAATTAAAGCAACGCTTCCTCTGATACCCACCAGGGGAGACAGCTGAGGCCTCGTCTCCCCGCCTCCCGTCCCCTTCACAGGCCGTGTCAAGCCATAGTGAGGAGGCGCGCTGTGGACGGGGTTGGTTGTTCGCTGTCCAGAGGGCAAGCCGCTGCTCTGGAAATTTCAGATTGTGACACTGACTTTGTGACAGGTACAATTAATTGCGTCTGACTTGCGAGAGGCCTGGAGAGGCCTGACCTCACGACCTTCATGTCTGGAAGTCTCCGCAGAGCAGAAGCAGCGCCAGGAGGACAGGCTGAGCTAGAGTCAGCTCCTCTGTCAGCCTCAACCCCCCCATCACACACACAGACACTGCGGGCAGAACTTGTCCCGGGTCGCACCGACTTCTTCCTCTACAACCACAGCTTCATAATCTAACTCAAACGTCAGCCATCACACCTGCTTCGCGTAAGGAAAGGCGTCGACTAAAGACGAAATGCTTACTAACGCAGACAAGTTAAAACTCCCTGAACAGAGACCTAACGGGTTTCAAGACCACATGTAGGCGGGGATACATTTTTACAGTCCTGACTGTCTTTCTCCACCAGAACACTGATGTAAATAAACTCTGAAAACTCATCAATATCAGCCCCCATTCAGTCAGTTTATATCCCTGCTTTGAACCACCATCTATCCACATGCCTTCCATGGTACATGAATACTGTATGCACCTATTGAAACCTGGGTTTCATTGTTTACATAACATTCAATTCCTTTATATCTTCAAAAAGTATATCCTCAAACTTGTATCACTCGTTGGTATTTTTTTGCTCTGCTAGTAGGGGAAATTGTTTGAAAGTTGCTAGCATGGGAGAGTAGAGGAATACGTGATATTTAGTCTTTTTATCTATTATTTAGAGATCCACTTGGGTTAGGGAGTATTTGTAAAATGTCTCTACATTTCCCCTTCAGAAGGAATTGTTTTACCATCCTGAAAGTCTGAAAAACCCAAACATTGTTCTGAAATAGAAACACAAAAAGAATGTATCTGCTTTAACATAAACTAGAGACATAAGCATTTTGCTTCAGCATGACACTGGCCTTTAATCAATCCAAAAGTGACCACTCTGAACTGACCATGGTCAACACAGCAGTAGAGCTGGCAGGACCAGATGAATTGTTGTCTGCTCTGCCCCCTATCACTGTAGAGGGCACGGCTCACTGGCAAGTGGACACCCTGTTCCTCTTCACAAATATCAGAAGAAATTCTCCAAAACACTCATCCCGCGAATGAAGGCTGTGTAGTAACTACAGACAGCGGACATCTTGAATACGATTCACAGCGTACCATTTCAGTTACTAGTTATATTATGTTGGTATTATTTTATCAAACTGGAACGCATCGCTCAAATATTCCAGCCTTGTTTAGCCACTATTGTCTTAAAAGCTAAACCTAAACATCTGGCAAATTGATTTTCAACATGCTTCACCCTGGTTCACCTTTGGTGTGCACGTTTGATCATCAGCTGATAGGAGCTACTGGGCTTGTCTGTGGACAAGCCATAAACATTACCTCAGCGCAGCATTCCTAACTGCTACATTGAAAACTTAAAAACAGAGTTAGAACATCATTTGGATCTATTTGTAATTTGTTTAGCAGGATACATTACCAAAGACCACACGTTCCTCTTTTCCAAGAATAGCAATGAAAGGGTTAGATTCACTATTAAAGGAAAATGAAAGTAAGAAAAATCTTATTTTCCTGCCCTTCAATTTTAATTCTGATGTGATTGAATTACTTGAAATGGACTGCTGTTATGTATTTGTAATATTAGTAGATCCTAAAAACAATAAACCTTAGAAAAATACAACTGAGAAAACTAAAATCTGGGAAAATGTAAAATCCAAAAAAGGCACAAATTGACTGCAAAAGACTTGAGAATAATTAAATGCGAAACTACCAGGATCCCATAATCCTCCAGAACCACCGGATTCCAGAACTGCAACCTACCTGGAGTGTCCAGAAGTATAAGGAGTCAGAGACACGGCCGAGGCCAAGAAGGCAGAAACACGATCACCACGGAATAAGATTCACAAGTTGAAGTGTCAAGATTGGTCAAGAAATACCTGAAGACAGATTATTCAAAGGTTTTATGGACAGATTAAATTAGAGTGACTCTTGATGGGCCAGACAGAAGGGCCCATGGCTGAATCACTAATGGACACAGGGCACCACTTCGAGTCAGGCGCCAGGAAGGTGGAGGAGGGGTACTGGTAAGGGCTACTATCATTAAGGATGGATGGAAAACTTCATACCTACAGCCAGTTTCCGGAAGATACTTTCTTCAAGCAGTGGTACAGCAAGAAGTGCTCAGTATTCAAGAAGGCCACGTATAAAGGCCAGAATAATGACCTGCCCCCTTTGTCACCTGACTTAAATACTATGGAGAACATTTGGGCCCTTCTCAAATGTGAGGTTTACAGTCAGGGAAGACAATACACCTCTATGAACAGCATTTGGGAGGCTGTGGTTGCTGCTTCAGTGAAAGTTGATTGTGAACAGATCAAGAAACTGACAGACTGCATGGATGGAAGGCTCATTGCACGTATTGAAAAGAAAGGAGGCTGTATTGGTCACGGAATCATTTTGAAAGGACAGAAATGTTATTTAATGGAAAAATGTCTCAACACTTTAAGTAGCTCTCACATCTGGAAATGTTGAGACCCAGCGAAAGATAGTTACGTATAGTACGTTTTCAGCTGTGTTACTGTCCATTACTGTTGCAGTTAAATGTCAGCAATTGAGATCATTAATCCTCAACAATTTACATGTGCCTGCATCTTTCTGCTTAGGAGCCCATGTGCTTTGTATAGAAAATATCTACAGACGTGACACATGCTGTGTGAAGGGCCAATATTTTGATTAAGGCATTCAGCAACTGTACAAATATTAGCGTGTACAAAACAGATGCAAATGACCAAGATGTGTTGTTACCAAGGTTCTATGAAAGAGATGCCCTGCTGGGCTTTTCACACACAACAATGCCAATGGTTCAACAAAAAATGTGCGATAAAGAAAAAACATTGTGTAATTGAAGTCCTGTGGGCGACAAACAGGGGTTGCTGATGAGAGGCTGAAGGAGAGTGGCAAGAACTGTGCAAGCTGACAGACAGACAACAATAACAGCCCAGTAGAACAATGCTGCACAGAAAGGCAACACAGAACACACCTCATATGCCCTTGTCATGGATGCCTACTGCACATGTATCAGCCTTCCTTCCTTCCTTCCTCACTCAGCATCGGCCGGCCTTCCTTCCTTCCTTCCTTCCTCACTCAGCATCGGCCGGCCTTCCTTCCTTCCTTCCTCAGCATCGGCCGGCCTTCCTTCCTTCCTTCCTCACTCAGCATCGGCCTTCCTTCCTTCCTCACTCAGCATCGGCCTTCCTTCCTTCCTTCCTTCCTCACTCAGCATCGGCCGGCCTTCCTTCCTTCCTTCCTTCCTCACTCAGCATCGGCCGGCCTTCCTTCCTTCCTTCCTTCCTCACTCAGCATCGGCCGGCCTTCCTTCCTTCCTTCCTCACTCAGCATCGGCCGGCCTTCCTTCCTTCCTTCCTCACTCAGCATCGGCCGGCCTTCCTTCCTTCCTTCCTCACTCAGCATCGGCCTTCCTTCCTTCCTCACTCAGCATCGGCCTTCCTTCCTTACTCAGCATTGGCCTTCCTTCCTTTCCCTCTGTGTATCAGTTACTACATATTGTGACACCATATATGGTTTCCAATACCAGTAAGGTTGAAACATTTAATGTTTAAAACATAACTTTTGGTCAGCAAATATTGTAAAGGTCATGTTGTGGGTGTTATAATAACACAAAATTCACTTAAAAGTGAAATATGTAAGATATTTTAATATATATAAACGGCCATAATGAAGTTGCAAGGATCAGAGAAAAAAATGCTTTGAAGATTACACGAAAACCTCAGACTCCAGGATGTCCTCTCTGGAATTACACTGCCTGGGTACGATTTGCTGGGCAAATTAGACTTGCACCCTCGCATAAAAGGTGTGACCACTTGCCTCTCCAAGGACCTCAGCATGACACAGCCACAACAACAAATGACAGGGAGCGGACAGGAAAAAGCATGGCCATGCTGTCAGGACGAACTGTGTTAGCATTCAACAATAGAGAGACGGCAACCTGCTTGGAAATCAGCTTTCAAAAAAATTACAGAAAAATATATTACAATAATTGGACGGTGTTATTGCAGAAACAATGGAACCAGGTCATCAGGCAACCCCACCTTAGAGGGATCAGCTAATGAATTCTACAGAAACAGACGGCTCAGACAGAGACGGCCTTAAAGGCTCTAACAATCGTGGAACAATTGCTAATAATGGCACAGATTTACAGTTCCATGCGTTGTACCTTCAATCACTGTCAGCTAGCCATTTACATTTGAATCCCTTAGCACAGTAGGTGCATATACTTTCAAATGACTGAGTGAGAAGCCCTCAAAACACTTTGACCAGTGAAGTAGCAAGGCCAGTGCTAGCAAACCTTGCTAGGACAAACCCAATTAACTTCAACGGTTAAGTATCTCCAAACCTTTGACTGGAATGGAACATATACAGTCGATCTGGCCACATCACAATGACAACAAAAGATACAAAACAACACCTTTGGCTGATTTCAACGTTCAATCTGCAAAAAGAACATTTAAAAAAAGTTTAGCAATATATGTAAATGCAACCCACAAGTGTCACTGTCAGATGAAGAGGTCATCTCTAATGTGGAGTAGATTACATTTTTAAAATTTATTTCGGAATCGTATAGTCAAGTTGGCATTTTTGCCTTCTATTCTCAGGTGCGCATGTCTAGGGCCTTTATTGCAGTGTTAAATAACCACCACAGATCAGCCATGCAGAACTAAAAATGAAATAAGTCTTCTGAAGTCTCCCAAACAGGACATGAATCGAATATTATCCAAACGCTATGCAACAAAACTATTGCTGGTTAAAAGCAGAATTTCAGTGGAAACCATGGCTGTAACGAAGATATTGACTTTCTCCAGACTCAATTAATAGTAGATCAAATATGGTTTCTCTTTATTAAAATGGTCTGTATTGTAGAATGAGGGTGTAATATAAGGATCTCCATAATATGCTTTAAATATAGTAATAGTGAAATTATCATGTTTCCCAAGATTTAAACAACAGAAATTATTTAGAGTTCACCCAAAAGTTCATCCTAAAAAATATATATATTGGGCCAAGAAAATCAGACCCTCACACTCCTCCACAAGCCCCACTAAGAGACATGATCTTCTCTTCAAGCCCATCAAAGAAAAACGGCAGACAGGGCAAGCAAATTCCCTAGACCATTTCCTAGTTGATGAAATTCAACAGAGTTCTACACAGGCAAGAGATTTAACTGAGAAAACAAGCACAGGATAGTGTAGGGAATCTAAATAGCAATGACATGTCTTTCAATTATCAAAATATGAACATTAACGTCAGTGCAAGGTAACATTTGTTTTATTAAGGACATCCTGTGAACATTCAATTGCCATATGCAGATAGAATATCCACCAAAGGCCCATTCTACTGAAGGTCCATTATAAAACTAAATTTACTTAGCTGGATTGGGGAAGTGTTGGTTTGAATGCAAACTGCTGCTGTGCCACATGGAAAATAAATCCTCTACACAGCCCCGACAAGCCCATAAAACAAAGAGTCTATGCAACTAACAACAACATCCACATCCCAGACTTCCTAAAGGACCAGGAGATGGCATCTCTATTATAGAACTCAGCAATGTCATACTTCCCCTTGGAGTTACTGAAGTGGATATGTGAAGCATGCTAACCAGAGGTAATGTTTACAGGCAGAGCAAATCACATGTATTTTGTAGATGCTAGCAATTTAGATGCACAACTCCCAAGACGGCGGGTCCATGCAATTCTGAGTAGGCCCTTCACCAGGCAGCCCTCAAGTCTCTGCTATGTCAGCGCTAAGTCTGTGCAAGTTGGACCTGACTGTACGTCACACAGACCTGTCAGTCCAGCATGCTTGTATGGTGTGCTGCACGAGATAAAGCACCTCCCAGTCTAACTCATGGTCAAAAAAATTACAAACAGTTCACATCTCAGACAAACTGGCTTAGGTCAAATTTTACTCCCTTGAAAATATTTCATTTGAAACCAGCTTCCTTTAGGGTGTGCCAAGTTCAAATTGAATCAAAATCATTGTTTGAATTTCATTCAATTCAGTCCAAATAGACCCCAACCTTGTCAGCCTCCCTCTCCCTCCACTGCCATCTCAACCCAAGTAGTCTTATGTTGCCATCAGTCACATAAACCTTATTAAAAAGCTCTCAGCTCTCCTCCCTGGTCCGATACTGAGGTTAATAACCAAGACCAATAACCAAATAACGTAGTTTTCCATTACACATTTCATAGAACGTATCAGCTTACATAACCATAGGGGATTGATACACCTTGCCAGCATTCCGCCACTGTCTTAAGATGTAAGCTGAAACTAGAGTACACACATTACTTTGTGAGTCCAATCATTTCATTAACAAGCTGAATGAACTGAGCCCTTCTTATCTTCTCATTACGGGCGATAAATGTGCCTTCACCTAGAGCATGAATCCTCCCTGGATAGGAAGAGGACAACCACCCTGTCCGTGATTAATGGAAGGGAGGACATCAGAAAGTAGGGCGCGCCCCAAACGGCACCCTTTTCTAAACGTCTGACCCGGTCCCATTAGAACCGGGCCAATAGCAGTGGCCTGTGTAGAGAACTACGTCGCATTCGGGAAACATGCAGGGACTCTGCTTTAAAACAAGCTTGGGGACCCAGCCACACAGTCATGCAATATGAGGGGCTCCGACAACAAAGATTCATCATGACTGTCAGCCAAGAGGACCTCAGGACGAAGTGATAAGGTGACACGCTTCTGTAACTGCCTGAGCCGGAGATCCTGCCTGCTGGATGTTATTCTGCCTGCTGGATGTTGGAGCTACAACACACAGGGGTCAATGGAGGATTGCTTACATTGAAATAGAGTTTCAGTTGGTACTTGAATAGTATGGCTCTGAATTATGCCAACCCATAAGGCACGTAGTATCATATTACATAAAGCCCATGAGAATTGGGACAGACACGTTTTGGGATTTGGACTCTGTACTCCAGCACATAGGATTTGAAATTAAACAAAGACTAAATGGGCAGTACAGACTGTCAGAAGTACTTTGAGTGTATTTATATCCATAAACTGTATAGGAATTACAGCCCTTTGACATAGTACATTTTAGGGGAATACATTTTTACCAGGCCCATCTGTTTTTAGGCCCGGTGCGTGTCATTCAATCATTAGTTCATGTACTAGAGAGCTAACAAAAGGTCTAGAGATGATTCTAGGCGTTGTTTGAAGTCTGTTGTTTTAGACTGTTGTCTCAGCATGAGGAGCAGTGTCAATGCCAGTAAAACAGGCCATCATGAGGATCAACAACGTCAATCAGAGACATAGCCAAAACATTAGAGGTATCAAAATGAACAGTTTGATACATTGTTCAGAAGCAAGAATGAAGAGAATGACAGGCTGGCTTGAGTATTTCAGAAAGTGCTAATCTAGTGGGATTTTCTCACCCAACCATCTCTAGGGTTTACACAGAATGGTCCATAATAGAGCAAATATCCAGTGAGCAACAGGTCTCTGGGCAAAAATGCCTTGTTGATGGCAGACGTCAGAAGAGAATGGCCAAACTGGTTTGAGCTGATAGAAAGGCAACATTCTTTTTTAAAAACACTTGTTCTAACCAAGGTATGCAGAAGAGCATCTCTGAACGCACAAAACGTCAAACTTTGAAGCAGATGGACGACAGCAGCAGCAGACCACACCAGGCGCTACTTATGTCAGCTAAGAACAGGAAACTGAGGCTACAATTTGCACGGGCCTACCAAAATTGGAAAATAGAAAACAAGAAATATGTTGCCTGGTCTGATGAGTCTAAATTTCTGCTGCGACATGCAGATGGTAGGGTCCGAATTTGGTTCAAACAGCATGAAAGCATGGCTCCATCCTGCTTTGTATACACAGTATAGGCAGGTGGTGGTGTAATGGTGTGGGGGATATTATCTTGGCACACTTTGGGTCCCTAGGTACCAACCGAGCATTGTTCAAAACACCACAGCCTACCCCGAGTATCGTTTCTGACCACGTCCATCCTCTTTATGACCACAGTGTACCCATCATGTAATGGCAACTTCCAGCAGAATAACATGCCGTGCCACAAAGCTCACACCATCTTGAACATGACAATGAGTTCACTGTACTCAAATGGCCTCCACAGTCACAGGATCCTTTGAGATTCGCATCATGATGTGCAGCCGACCTGAAGGCTGAAGTGGGTCCCACCGGGTTCTAACATGCGTACCTAATGAAGTGACCAGTGAGTGTATATCCTTTTGTCCATAAAAGTAAATGACTGCGCGTGCAGGACAAACCTTGTCTCCGTGTCCGAGGTGCTCGGTCTTGATGTCACCCAAGGTCTTCCAGTTGGTGTTCCCTCCTCCACCACCTGTTCTGGCCTCCGTCAGGGACTGGCCCTCCATAGAGTGGCCATCCTTGTCGTACCTGGAAACACAGACACACTTAAGTCATCACATCACCGTGGCCCACTGGCTTGTCTCTGTGGACAACTGAAGGAATAAAACCCATTCTACCCAACACAATCATCCCTGTTTGACAAAGCGTACTAGTAGATGCGTCTCAAATGGCACCGTATACTCTACAGCGCACTACGTTTAAACAGAGCCCGGTGGGCTGTAACCAAGGGCAGTGTGGATGTGAAGGGAGCGGAGCATCATTTTGGACACATCGATAGTCTCTGCTGAGTGGCAGAAATAAATCAGCAGTGTTGGGACAGTTGAGCTGGCCTGGGTCATGGATGAGATGGGCGAATTAGAAAGCCATTTTCACTTAGCGTTACCTCCAGGTGATTCACACAGGAAGCGGGGGGGGGGGGGGTAGGAAGGCGATCGAGGGGGCCGAGAGGAGAAGCAGCAGATGAGGAAACAAAGGGATCGTGGAAACTCAAGTAAAGAGGGAAAAACGAAAAAACACTCAGGTAGGAATGGTGCAAGAGATCAATAGAGCCTTGCAATTTATTGGTTAGGAGGCACTGTGTTTCTTGCTGGGGAGGGAAGGAACTAAGGCATGTAATTACAGAGAATGTGCCCTGCTCTTAGATGCACAACTAATTGAAAATATCCCCACTAACGGTCTGTGACCGCAAGGCCTGGGCAGCAGTATTGCCCCCTCCCACCCCTCTACTGAAAAATGTGCTATTCATTCTTATTGTACCTATTCCTTCAACTCCAGCCAATCTAGCAGCCCTGCTTTGTCTTAACTGGTTGCAGTAGGAAGGCTGCAAATGAACCGCAGGCGGATGATGCACTGAAAACACAGACCTGTAATTAAGCCGCGGACCATGACAAACATGACAGAGTAGGCTACCAAAGTCAGATACCTACGCATTTCTGAATCCAAAATTCTGTCCAGGCCCCCCTCTCCACTGTTTAAAACAAATACTACATGAATACAATCTAACTCAACCCACACTATTTTATATAGCCTAACTCCAACATCCATGTCACAATACCCATTTGTATTTGATGAACAAGTCCTTTTATGAGGCTGCTAGTGTTTTGCCAAGAGAGATCGACTGAGATAGAATTAAAGGAATTGAATTAAACTTTGATGCCATTTTCAGATCCAACAAGGCTGACTACTGGTAGGTAAGCACACCACTGATTTCTCAAGACATTCTTTTTGACAGAGCTACAAATGATTAACAAAATGCTAAACAAGATAGCCAGCAGAAGTTGTGAAGTCTACAGTGGAGGCAGACAGGGAGGAACGTTATGTAGGAAACATCTACAACAAGCAGGATTCAATACACTAGTGGGCTTCATAGAGGAAATAAAAGGAGGACAAACTGGAGCTGCCAGGAGATGTGCAACAGTGGACAGACAGGCAGGCGGGCAGACACAGAATGGCAGCCACTGTCACGTCACAATGAGCCATATGTCCAGAGACAGGACAGCAGTGTGACATGATAGGACAGAACATGACAGGAGGGCAACATGACAGAGAAGGTGACAGAGGGAAAGAGGAAGAGCAGTTAAGCATGATTGGAAACCTACTGTAAGCAGGGTTCCTGCACAGCTCTAATGTCCCCCTCCCTCCCGGTCTCCAGATTCTGTTCCTGCAGGGCTCCAATGTCCCCCTCCCTCCCGGTCTCCAGATTCTGTTCCTGCAGGGCTCCAATGTCCCCCTCCCTCCCGGTCTCCAGATTCTGTTCCTGCAGGGCTCCAATGTCCCCATCCTTCCCGGCCTCCAGATTCTGTTCCTGCAGGGCTCTAATGTCCCCCTCCCTCCCTGTCTCCAGATTCTCTTCCTGCAGGGCTCTAATGTCCCCCTCCCTCCCGGTCTCCAGATTCTCTTCCTGCAGGGCTCCAATGTCCCCCTCCCTCCCGGTCTCCAGATTCTCTTCCTGCAGGGCTCCAATGTCCCCCTCCCTCCCGGTCTCCAGATTCTGTTCCTGCAGGGCTCTAATGTCCCCCTCCCTCCCGGTCTCCAGAGTCTCTTCCTGCAGGGCTCCAATGTCCCCCTCCCTCCCGGTCTCCAGATTCTCTTCCTGCAGGGCTCCAATGTCCCCCTCCCTCCCGGTCTCCAGATTCTGTTCCTGCAGGGCTCTAATGTCCCCCTCCCTCCCGGTCTCCAGATTCTCTTCCTGCAGGGCTCCAATGTCCCCCTCCCTCCCGGTCTCCAGATTCTGTTCCTGCAGGGCTCTAATGTCCCTCTCCCTCCCGGTCTCCAGATTCTCTTCCTGCAGGGCTCTAATGTCCCCCTCCCTCCCGGTCTCCAGATTCTCTTCCTGCAGGACCTCAACAGCTTCAGAGCAATTAAAACTAGAAAATAGGAAGTCTACTTTCTCGCGTCTACGTGTGCATATCTTTCGCAAATGTGCTATATAACTCAGAAACATACTCAGCCCGCCCTGCCAAGTAAGGACATTTCTTCCATATTACGCGAGTCATCTCTTGAGAATTTACTTTCGGTTGCATATGAATTTAGTAAATTCAAGCTAGCTCGTGTGCATGCATCAGCTAGCATGCTAGCACTAGCCATTTAAAGTATAATATATAGATGTGTAAATCCAATCAGGACAATAGGCTGTGGTCGAGCTGTTAAATTAATAAATGAAGACAATTTTGTTAACATTACCCCTGCCAAAAGCTAATTAATCATGAAGTTAAACATGCATTACAAATAGTGGAACACTCGCTTACCCACAGCGCTCAACTTTGGATAAAATAAGTGCAGGAACAGACAAATCGCACATTGGACTATGTTAATGAAAATGCATCTGTTAATACTGCATGCCCTAAAAAAGGAACCGGAACACAGTTTGACCAAAAGTAGAAGGCCCAAGTCAACCACTGCTTCACCATGAGAAACACTTTTCACCAGGAATTCCAACAAGTTCCTAGCACCCCCCCCCCCCCCCATCTCCAGGTTCTGTTCCTGCATGGCTCTAATGCCGCCCCCCCACCCCCATCTCTAGGTTCGGTTCCTACACGGCTCTTATGGTTGGGACTGGCAGACAACATGCAGTAAATACCATTATTGGTTCATAATGCCTACTTAAGCTTTTAATCACAACAGTTGTGTAGTTGACTGATACATGAGGTCATTTTCAATGGAAACAGCAGCTGTAAATGCAAATATTGTATTGTAGTTCTACATCCCAAAGTGGTTGAACCACAATCATTTTCATTTCACAAAGAGATTAAGCAGGCGCCAGACAGGAGCTAAGCCGGGACAAACTACTGGCAACAACAGAAACAGGGATGAGAGAGCCCAAGTAGCATTGCCACTTAGCGTAGTTACTTGTTTAATAAAAACAAATGAAAAACTGTTGTGCTGAAGCACTGAGACAACAGAAGAAAAAAACACAGTAAACAGCACACCTCCAGATTCCAAATGTGAACAGAGCAGAACACTTCTACTTGTGGCTAGTAGCCAAAAAGCCCTCGTTCTGTCTGGGGAATAACAGAGATCTGACTGACTGAGGAAAGCAGTAAACCACTGAACAAAAACAGAACAGTGAGTGACCAAGTATGACTAAGTGGGCAACAGCAAAAAGGACAGAGAAGGACAACGACAAAAAGAGGGAAAGACATGGAGAGAGACTGACAGGTTGGGAAGCCAGTGAAGACGTGCTGGTGAGGCTGTCTGGGATGCCCTCTATTGGACTTGAGTTGCTACTGTATGTACCAAGCGATCAATACAGAACTCTCCACTACAGTATTGCTTATGAAACAAATTAGCATGGCATTAGAGACAAAAACAAGATTTTATTTGATGTGGGTTTTATGTAAATCCTTTAAAATCCTAATCAGTGCAAACAGGCATCCTCTAGGTATGTTACTTGATAATGGTGGTGAGCAGGGTGACTAACTAAGCATTCATTAAAGGGACACTTTAAAATCCAGGAAATAAATGCAGCCATGTTTCATTTGGCGAAATATACATGGCGTACCAATTGTGCTACAAGTCAACTAGATAGAGACATTGGGTGTCTTTCAGTGAGGTTCCTCAGATCAGATTTAGTGGAAAGTCGAAAGCATGAATTCGCTTGCTTGACCAGTCAGCCTGGATGAAATAATTCAGAAGTTATACTAAGAAAACATGAATTAATTCTCAAATTAAAATTGCTATGAAAATAGTTAAGACTGTTAAACATAGTCATGTTGTTTGTTTGTAGGAATGGTACGAGCAGGGATAAACATGAGCCGTTTACCTGTGAGATATAGTGCATTGGTTTCTTGCTGGCAAACGAAATGCTAATGTGTACTTTACTGCGTTTGCTTGTAATTTGTAAGCCAGGCACAGAACACCACATGGGCATGGTCAATGTAGTTGCTGTTTCAAAAGTATATAAAAACAAGAAAAGGCCTTTTTTCGGCCGGCCTACGATTAGAAGGGATGAATGTTGTTGCCCTCGCTGGATTGGAAACCTGAGATTCCTATGTGACAGGCTGTGTCTTTAACCACGACGCCACTAAGACATACATATGCAGCATCGATACAGCGCCTCAACATTAGTTCATTTTGTCACGCATTAACATCGGGCCAAGTTTGAAAATCTATCTAGACACCATTGAGCATTGTGTTGAACCGACTAACACTTTTTATTATGTTTATGTCCACCACAAAGAGAATCTATGAACAGTATGGCCTTTGCCAATGGCTGTTTTAACAGCTCATTAGCCAATAACAGGCCAACAATTCTCTACTTACTACTTGGAATAGTCACAAGATGCCTGAAGATGAACTTTACACTGCCAAAGCTATAACTGTAAACAGTTTTATTTTAGGCTTGCTATAATGCAGCTACTGAAGGATGTAGCCAGAAAAGCTTTTATCCATCTTGAATAAATCCTAATGCGTAATTTGTTTAGTCTATGTAGAGGCACAAACACCGGTCTCCTGCATGACAGTCTGCAAATCTAACCACTACACTATTTAACAAGGGCTAATCAGTCAGTAAGAGACATTAGCTCTTCTTGGCTGGCTCCGCTTACGTGGTCTAGCTAAAAGTGGATTACTTGTCTGCAAAATTTAGCTTGGGAGGTTATATGTATGTTTTCCTTGAACTCTTGAAACTATTGTAATATATGAATAGACCAATACAGAGAAAGTACATTGTACCGCAAAATTCAAATTTGCTGGTTCAAGAGGGTGTTGAGAAAATCTTGAGTTTTTATGACACAAATGTATCATTGCTAAAATTAGTAATTAGAACATTAATTAGTTGTGCTATGGTGAAATGCCCCTTTCAGTAGAGCAGTTTAATGATAAGGTAAATCAATTATAGTGTGGGATCTTTTAAATGGCTAAATAATGAGGGCACTAAATAAGCATGCACCAAAGTTACAGAAGGCCCCCCAAAAAACAGTACCAGTAAGTAAGGAACACTTTAATTAATCTTTCAAAAATATTATTTAAGCATTTAAATTATGCAACACAGAGAGGCAAATACTTTTAAATTACAGCAACACCAAGGGAATCATATTTGATGCTCCCCATAAAGACAAATCCATGTTTCTTTCATGCACAGTAGTTCATATTCCCAATTCTCCCCAAAAAGAACACAGATTTCATGGCAATCTGTAGAAGTCTATTTCAAAGACAAGAAGGGAATCATAATATATATATATATATATATATAATATATATATATATATATAAATATAATGGAGCTCAGCACAGAATCCAGGCTCAAGATAATTGCTGCATAGTGCGGCATTCTCATTTGAGGAAATTAAACACTCTCTCTCCATAAGATTAATTAGTCTGACATTAAAAAGGGAGAGGGACACTTTTCCAGCACACACAGACCGGCTGTAGGCAGAGACACTGACAGGATCGGTCAACAACCTACCGACTGTAACACAAACCCCAGGAGTCTGCAGCAAAGACTGTCAGAAGAACACACCTACACTGGGCAAAACGACGGTTTTCAAGAGCTTTGCTCTAACAAGGCTCAGAGTTTGCCTCCGTTCTTCAGTTCTAAAAATAAGATGAAACATTCAAAAAAGTCTAATTGATTTGCTTCTTCTTTATGTTTGGAAAGTAAGTCTAGGGTTGCAGACGACAGCAGCATAATTAAGGAGGGCTGTTTGTGGACAGACAAGTTTAATCCCAAAAGGACAGCTATTCCCTATAGCAATCGACACTCCACATATGGGTTCTAGTGAAAAGTAGTGCACTACATTAGGAATAGTGAGCCACTTGGGAAGCACGGCTGCCTGCCGGGAATAGTCACTGATAATTAACATCCTCCTCTCCCAGAGCACTGAAACCATTGAACATGCTCTGATGTACTAGGCCCAACTCATTCAGCGGTAAACTAGTTTCACTTGGTAAAAGTACAAAATAGGACAAATCTGTTTATTTTATTCTACCTATAAACTGTAAACCATTATGTACCTCGGTGTTCTCCATAGGGCCAGGTCGCATGCAGAACAAAAGGGTTGTATGGGATGTGGTCCACCAGTGTCCGAGGGGCGTATGGCTGAGGTAAGGACTCCTTCCAACTCTCTGACCTGTTGGCCTTGCCTAATTGATAGATGCCTGCAAACATGGCAGGAGCCCACAAGCCCCTTAAGGACCTGCTGATTGGACGGGGGTGGGGGGGGTCTGCCCCGGAAAACAACACTTAGAGGCTCGTTATCTCTAGCTATCCATGTGAGAAGTTACGTGAGGGCCTGCGCCCCAAACACTACACCTATGTGCGGCCCTACTCCAGAGGCTCCTGGTCAAAATGAGGGCAGCGTGTAGGGGACAGGGTTCCATTTGAGACCAATACGAGAAGGAAAGGAAGCTCACACAGCTCAGATGGCAGGAAGTTGACCACCCGCGTTGTTGAACTGAGCAGGCGGAAACATGGAGGATTCACACTAAGCCTCAAAAACACAATTATCCAATGCAGGGCGTTTCTGCGAGCTGGAGTACATCATAACTCACAGCTAGAGCAGCAGAGAACGGCTGCACAGTAGGCAAGTTGAAAACAAAGTTGGTTTATGAGATTAGATTATCTTAACATTAACTAGCTAGAGGATACCCCGGTCTATGGCAGAGAGCAATCAGAAAAAACTGCCTGTTGTACCGCTGCAAAAGGGGGGGTATTTAGACCAAACCAAACAGTAGACTAGTACCTTGGGAGGATACAGAGGGACAAGGCTGAAACAGAGAAGGGCGATGAACAAGGCCGAGCGAGGTAAGGTTGGCCACAGTTACAATGCATTTCTTTAAGTTAGCCAAGCTAGGGGGCCAGGTTCTAAGAATACATTAAAGAGTCACATACTGTTTAAAGATAACTGGGTCATGGGAGGATGGTCAGTTGGGTACTAGGTATTCATGAGTTAGTGTGTAACTGAAATGAAACTTGTTTTGGTGACAGTATGTATGGTATATGCAGGGCTGTCGCAACGATTGAATAACTGCCTGATCGCACTTATTTTTATATTTTTTGCCCAATATTTTTATCCCACAATGCTGTTTCCAATCTGAATAAGTGTTTTTTACACAAATGTTAGAAAGGTCTCAACAAATACCAGACAAATAATGACCGTTTTCCTTCAGTCAGGATGTCTAGTGCCTGGAAGCAGAAGAGCTATTGACAGTGCTGCAGAAAGTTCGAGGCGCAGATCGTTTACTGAAACATTTGTTTCTTAATTTCAGTATGTTTAAACCAAGTTTAGAACAGTGTAGCACCAACACACATGCGTTCTGGAATTGTGCAACATTATTATTTAATAGATTTGTCACATCAACGCTGACCGACCAAAAAAAAAGAAAAAAAAAAACACTTGTCATTTCCATGCACATTTCTTAATGAGAAAATGCACATTAAAATGCATGGATAGAAATCTGTCCCACTACATATTAACATTAGAAAAAGAACAATCCTTGTATATTTTTAACTGAATTAACAGAGCATTGAAACACGTTTTGCAATGCGAGGAATTTGCAGCAGAGGTGAGAGGTGAAACGCCACGATGCGCATGAACATTTTATCATTGCTTTGCGGTTGCATTTTGTGAAGAGCAGTTAACAACACTGATTTAGTGCTAGTTCCAAAGCCGAACACAACTGCCCCGCCCTGGGAATTTTTCGTTTTTAAGCTAAATGAAAGAGGGGCGCCCAATAATTTAGAGGAGGCAAATTGTCGGATAAGCACCAAAAAGCTGGCGCTCAAAAAAACCACAAATATGAAGAAACATCTCCGGATCCATCATGTGGACTTTTAGGCCTACATTATTATTTGGCTTATGCCAAAATAATCGCATACAATTTACAATACAAACAAGTAAATTGTTATTCGCAATTATTTGTGCAACAATTAATTGCCAACTAAAAAGTCATAACCGTGGCAGCCCTAATGGTGTGTACACAGCCCTAGAATGCAAGGAAAAACTGTGGTGTGGTACAGCGCGTACGAAGCTATTCCACAAACGTCAATATCATTTGACCACCACCCAACTGGTCCAAATCCTGTCAAGTTTAGCCCATTAAGTTCAGTTGTGGGACTGAGTTTTACAACAGTAGAAACATTTCCAAGAAACATTTCAAAGATCCAGTGACCCAACAACAACATTTCAAAAGGGTAGTGGTTAGGGATTAATAGAGCTGTGTTGAGAAATCACCACAGCCCAGACAACCGGCGAAGTGGCAGAGATGAGCATATTTTGTTGACATGCCACCCCTCTCGCTCTCCCGCTGTGTAGTCACATTCCACGGCCTCATTACGCTGATCAGGGTCTTCAGATCTGTTCTAAATAACGACAACTCCTCGTCAAGGTAAGGGGGTTGAGCATGTGTCACATGGAGATGTTATTGCAGTTACTCTGTCCCTTTCATTCCTCAGCCTCCTCTCATCTTATTTCCCTGTGGAGAGTGGGGTCCTTATTGCTATTGGAAAGTTAATAAATAAAGCACCTTCAGGGCCAATCGATTGGATCTCCACTTTCTAAACACACATTTTGCCTTCATGTCTGTGATATTATAGTCATGAAATGGAATCAAAGTAAGCTTAACAATGCATAGGAGTAGTAAGTGAAACCTACTGAGGCTGAAAACAGAGAGAGGCCAGAGTGAGTAGCTCATCTGAGTTAGGAGCAGGACACATGTCATGTGACACCAATCATGTTTTAGGATACAGAGGACACCTCTCAGATGGGTGTGAGGACCTGGCCGCACGCACTAACATCAACAGAAAGTCACATCCTGAATACTCATGTTAACAGTCGCTGTCCCCGGATTTCCGGGTAATGTTTTTGTTTACAAATTATATTATCTAACATGGAACAAGAAGAGCGTGAGTAGAGAAGGGGGGAGTGGGGGAGCGACAGATTAAGGTGCCACAGAGCTTAGATTAATTTATGAATGGCTGTCCCTTTAGTTACACCCTGCCGGCTCACTGAGGGGCTAGTGTTGACTTTAGAAACGATATTAACAAGGCCTTAAAAAATAAACTTTAGAATTTTGGCAGAGTGTGCACAATGAGCAATTATTTACCTTCAAATTTGTATTAGCTTTTTAGACATCCTGAATAATTATTTTAATTTTGACAACATTTGGCATGTCCACGCTTAGCCATAATACATTTGACGATACCGGCATAGCCCGTTTATCAGTGATTGCAATGTATACAGCGCATTTTATACAGTGCAAGTGAAGCCATGCAATAATACTGAACAATGTGGACCGCAAACACGTTCAAGTAAGCTAACAAGCATTAAAAAAAAAAAGACCGGAATTATCTGTATGAAGATCTTGTTAAGACGGGAACTGGAGTCTACTGGGTTTCTGTTCTCCACCATCATTAAAAGCATCCTCCTGGTGTCCCACACCTAATAACTCCCTGGTTAGGAGGTTGCAAGGAAAAAATAGAGTGGAACTGGCTTGGAGGTCCGGAGTAGTACAACCCCCCCCCTCACCCAACATTCATACACCTATACTTACCACCTTAATAATACCAACTGCAGAGAGATTTTGGCATCGGCAGGTAGAATGTTAACGTGACCAAAACACTGCCAGGTGGTCACACAGGGGTCCATACAGTACAAGGTTTCCACTTCACTTTGGGACATAAAAATACTCTGAGCTCACATTTGAGTTCTGAGGCAAGTTGTGATTTATAGCATAAGTCAACCGTCAAGGAGTTCAACATATTTGCAACGTTTAGATTAGCAGCTCTGCTATATCAACTATGAACAGCAATGAACAATGTGCTTCCCGCACACGGAGCGGAGCCCACCAGAGCAGAGCCCACCAGAGCAGAGCCCACCAGAGCAGAGCCCACCAGAGCAGAGCCCACCAGAGCAGAGCCCACCAGAGCAGAGCCCACCAGAGCAGAGCCCACCAGAGCAGAGCCCACCAGAGCAGAGCCCCTGAAGTAACTGTGTCTTGTAGTTATTGATAGAATGTTATATTTACAAACCGCTATTTGTTAAATAACAGTCTAAACTGCATCCAAATAAGGTTTCTAGCTAATTAGCCCAAGAGCTCCCCTCAGATATGTTCAATGAACACTGTTCATAATATCGCATTGTGAGGTCACAGGCAGTTGCAACCCTTAATGAATACACAACAACCATGTTTAGACAAGGTGCCAGTCAGGGGACAAGCCTTGACCGATCAACCTATTTACTCACCACAAACTCAACAAATAATGATTTTGCTATTTGGCAATAGGTTTAGATTGGGCAACACACAGAAAAAAAAAAAAAAAAAAAAATGATTGTTTGGCCAAAATATCTGGATACTGGAGAATTACAACACAATACTTTGACCCGTAAAATTACAACAATAAAACAATATATTACTA
Source organism: Esox lucius (assembly GCF_011004845.1). NCBI lineage: Eukaryota > Metazoa > Chordata > Actinopteri > Esociformes > Esocidae > Esox > Esox lucius. Next base: position 22,450,296 of record NC_047569.1, read on the forward strand.
CCCCGCCATTGACAAGACAGCTTTGATAACAACTAAAAAATAAAACTGCTGCCTAGCTTTCTAACCAGCTATGAGATTGGGGAAAGCAACATATATATTTTGGGATTTTTGGATTAGGTACACAGCAAATAACACTATTTAAGGAGTTGGCAATAGAAGGTATGCGTCATAGTACCTGCTTTCCTATTCCTTCGCTAAAGCAGCCAATAGGGTGGTCCTCAAGGAGTAACCCTTCCTCTGTAATGGTGTCTGCATTTAAACCTGTACACTGGGATGTGATAGCAACATCCTATTCGCCTGAATAATGACTCGCACATACAAACTAAATCTGGGCAAAGAAATCTGTGCATAAACCACGTGTGCAATCTTTTCTACGCAAATTGCAGGATCTATCAAGGATGAAACATTTCCTTAAGAATGTTCATAAATGTATGCAAAGCCATGACCAGGGATATGCACAGTGCCAAGTGGGTGGAATAAAGGAAATGCTTCTCAAATGGAGACTAGTTAATGTGGAAAATAGATTTTTCCAGTGAGTCAATTAAAAACGTCAGTTCATTTGTAATAGGCTTAATAATGCAAGGTACAGCCAGTTGGTGAATTATACACGTTTAAAACCATTGTTGAATTATAATCAGGCTGAGATAATGGGAACTGGAAGATTTGCCATCCGCTGTATTTAAGAGAGAGCATCTTCAGAGACAGAAGGGACTCTTTTTGCAGAAAGCACAGGGGCTCAGCATTTTTTTGGTGTAAAAATATAAACAAGGACAATAAATGCCTCAGGTATATGGAACATGAATTTTCAATAGACCCTTAGAAATCTGTCATCTCACCCAGGACAAAACAGCTGATAAATATCTTCAAAAGAGATTCATACACTATCTATCAATAAGTTTGAATAAAGTGAAATTGATTTATTTTACCTACAGGTTCAGAAATAAAGGCACATAAAGGCCATATGTACGATTCTTACTGTACTACTAGCATAAATACAAGCATAAATGACCAGAAGATATCTGCAGATAATGATTTAAGTTAACATTTCATATTTTACGCTACAATTATGTTCAGAGTGCCCGAGATCTGCGTTATATGCAAGAAAGGCATTATAGTAGTTGGACTACTTTTTAACTGTAATGAGTAGCCTAGCAGGTTAGTTCTTTAATTTAAGCATTCCCTTACTAGTTAATTTTTCTAATAAATAGCACCTTACTCAATTTCCCTCAGTGTAACAAACGTAGCGTTTATTCTCTCCAGGAGCAGGTGGCAAGAAAAAAATGCAAAGATGGCAGCACCAGCACTTCCTGTTAAAGTTCATGTTACACCTACCAAAGCCACTCACCTAGCTCCCATTCATTTCAAATTGATATTGAGCATCGACTAGCAATACGTGCAGCGTAAGGCTGAGCCACGCAATTCAGGCAAGGGAAGCAGTTTACCATTTTGACTACGTCATTATTCTTACATATTAGCAAACACTGAGGTTGCAGTTATGTTTTGCTGGTCGGACAATCAAAGTTCGATCCCAAATCATCCTCTGTTGGACATACCAAAGTTGATCAAAAATGAACATCTAAATACAATTTCTAAACAATTATTATGAATAATTTCAAAACAGATTTAGTAATTATTCACCTCTGAGTAAAGCCATTAAACATTATTGGATTATGCACATTATTGCAAAGAGATTTCAAATTGCAGTGTTTTCTTTTTTGAGAAGGTATGTTTCAGTATACAAGGCCACATCAGTTTTTTTGCTCTTCATTGTTCACTGCAATTGATCTATCTAGTATTCAAGTCTGTATATATAGACTGTTGAATAAGCCTGGCCTGAAAATGTGGAGGCACGTGCAATACAAAATAACTTGAGAGATTAACTTAAGAGATTCTTGATTAAAGTACTAAATGCAAATATTGTTTCTCATTAGGGTATACAATTACTTGGGATAATAGTATTGGTCACACTTACTGTATGATGATTAATAATGTTACATGCTGGTGAATGACACTGACTACACAATACCTGACTACGTAATTATAAAAAATCCCATTAAATGTGTGGCTTGTGGGCATAAGTGACCAACACATGAATATCTTAAAGTAACTTACCACCCTACTTTATACAGAAAGTAAGGTAACTAGTTACTTTTAAAGGTTACGTTCCCCATCACTGCTGACAAAGATAATTTTAGAGATATGTGATGTCTCTCCTTAATAATTGCTGGTGTATGGTACATGTGTTAATTGCATTAATATAGGGCTCCACTGTATGAATAACCGGAAAACAAAGTGTTATAACCACTGAAGCACAACGACACTCCCCCAACGTATTAAAGTTCCAGTGTGTTTCCAGGGGCGGTTGACACTAACATGTCATGTGATGCTCAGATGTTCCCATTTATCTTTTTAGAATAGAAGGTGAAATACACAACTTAGATACAAGCCCCGTTAAGGTAAGTTGCAGACAAAAATGCCATTAAGACACATTTATTGCGTCATATGCAGACATTATAAATCATACGGTTCTTCACATTCGCAATGGAACAATGTGGGGACCGTTCAACAAAGACTACAGATGACATGGGTCAAAAGGTAAAAACACCGTCTTCAACCAGTCACTGACAAAAATGCTAAACAGATATTGTTGCTTCTAATTGCATAATGTTGCGTGAGCCATGAAAGAGACTTGCCATTTATACAAAGGATCTGTTCATGAGATATTCATATTTAAAAGAAATGCATGTTTCACCTGTCAACATGATCAAAACAAATGCTTCAATCACCCCAATGAAACAAATGAGACTATACCAAAAGCTCCCCTGTCATCTCTGGCTTCTTTCAATGGCAGATTAAAAGACGTTTTTTTTAACAGATTAAGAATGATTTGCATTCATATGTAATACTTAACTAAAGCACCCCCCTACATCTCCACTAATGGAGGTAGGCTAATCTTGATGATGAAAGCCAGAGCATGCATGCAGAGTTTGGGGATCTGATATTAAACATTCAAATTCCTTTAAATCCTTAGAATTCCCTCATTGGCAAAGCCAAGAATGTGAGAGAATCGCACTGTGTCAGTTCTTCCAGACAAATGTTCTCTCATAGCAGCTCCAGTCATACCCAAACCTTGCTCTTCTTGTATAACACAGCCACACAGAAGCCTTTAGCATCTGAAGTGATTTGGAATCATCCTAGAGAGACAGACACTTACCAGCCCCGCAGCTTGTAAGCCTCCGGGATGTCGGGGTTGACCATGAGGGTGCTGCTGAACGAGGCAGACAGAGATCTGCCTCCATAGTCAGACAGCTTGGCCCCTTTGATGGCGAGAATGGGCTGCCCAGAGCCATCAAAGTTCTCAGCCTGCAAACACATCAGAGGATGAGAGAGGATTAAGTCACTGGAAAGAGGATACAGGACAGGAACAATATACACATTATGTACAAAACGGTCAGCACTGCGGAAGAAGATAAAGTATGTGTGTATTTACATGTGTGTATTTACATAACACTATTGTTGTTTGTAAACTATACATACTGAGTACCTCAACAGCTCCCCTGGATGTGGGGGGGGGGGGGGGGGGGTTCTACAGTGCAAACAAAGGGAAAACACTACAATAGCTTGTCAGGATGAAGGAAATGATAGCAAACGAAGCATAGTCCCAGTGTGCCATGTGTAAAATCAACTGCAGGAACTGGGTTTCTTCATCACACTGTGACAGGATATTTACTCAGTGACTTCAACCACATCAGGTGCCATTTCACAGAGACACAGACAGACAGACAGTGAGGGAGCGAGCGACCGACAGACAGACAGCGAACGAGCGAGCGACAGACAGACAGCGAACAAGCGAGCGACAGACAGACAGCGAGCGAGCGACAGACAGACAGCGAGCGAGCGACAGACAGCGAGCGAGCGACAGACAGCGAGCGAGCGACAGACAGCGAGCGAGCGAGCGAGCGACAGACAGACAGCGAGCGAGCGACAGACAGACAGCGAGCGAGCGACAGACAGACAGCGAGCGACAGACAGACAGCGAGCGACAGACAGACAGCGAACGAGCGACAGACAGACAGCGAACGAGCGACAGACAGACAGCGAACGAGCGACAGACAGACAGCGAACGAGCGACAGACAGACAGCGAACGAGCGAGCGACAGACAGACAGCGAACGAGCGAGCGACAGACAGACAGCGAACGAGCGAGCGACAGACAGACAGCGAACGAGCGAGCGACAGACAGACAGCGAACGAGCGAGCGACAGACAGACAGCGAACGAGCGAGCGACAGACAGACAGCGAACGAGCGAGCGACAGAGACAGCGAACGAGCGAGCGACAGACAGACAGCGAACGAGCGAGCGACAGACAGACAGCGAACGAGCGAGCGACAGAGACAGCGAACGAGCGAGCGACAGACAGACAGCGAACGAGCGAGCGACAGACAGACAGCGAACGAGCGAGCGACAGACAGACAGCGAACGAGCGAGCGACAGACAGACAGCGAACGAGCGAGCGACAGACAGACAGCGAACGAGCGAGCGACAGACAGACAGCGAACGAGCGAGCGACAGACAGACAGCGAACGAGCGAGCGACAGACAGACAGCGAACGAGCGAGAGACAGACAGACAGCGAACGAGCGAGCGACAGACAGACAGCGAACGAGCGAGCGACAGACAGACAGCGAACGAGCGAGCGACAGACAGACAGCGAACGAGCGAGCGACAGACAGACAGCGAACGAGCGAGCGACAGACAGACAGCGAACGAGCGAGCGACAGACAGACAGCGAACGAGCGAGCGACAGACAGACAGACAGCGAACGAGCGAGCGAGCGACAGACAGACAGCGAACGAGCGAGCGACAGACAGCGAACGAGCGAGCGACAGACAGACAGCGAACGAGCGAGCGAGCGACAGACAGCGAACGAGCGAGCGAGCGACAGACAGCGAACAAGCGAGAGACAGACAGAAAGAGACACACACAGACAGAGAAAGACACACACACACACACACAGATAGAAAGAGAAAGACACACACACACACACACACAAAGACAGAAAGAGAAAGAAAGAGACACACAGACAGAAAGAGAAAGAGACCAAAACACACAGGAAAGATTGAGTGAACGAGCAAATTGCTAAAATCACCTCTCCATTTTCAAAATGCTGACTAAACATCTCCAAACACAAAATGGCACAAGGCTCACAACACCTCAATTAGAACTGCCTGGAGCCTTGGTTTATAGGACTCGCAGGTTAAAAAGACAACACATAATATTGAGCATGAGACGAAGACCATCCTGCCTTTGTCCAGCTATAGCCCCCTTGTGTCCAGACTGGGCAGTAAAAACGGAAAAACAAAGTGTTATTTGCAGGAATTCAATAAAGATCAAAACTGTAACAGCTTGTTACATTCTGTGTTCCCACTATAAAAGCATTCATATAAACCTTAATATAATCGATGTTCGCAATGTATGGGCGTAATTGCATGTCAACACCCAAACAATTCTACAGTGCAGCTCCTTACGACATGACTTCAGTGTTACAGGGACATTACCAATACATAAGGGCTGTGGCTTATAATGACATGCAGTCTTTAGCACAGTGGGAAGGAATGATGTAGACAGCGTGGTATTCCTAGCAGGAAACCTGGAAATTGCCCGTGTGTGTAACAGCTAGTAGGAGTAGTAGGATTGGGACTAAAAGTGTCAAGCATTTATTCATTGCATTTATTTCTACAGCAGCATATTCACATCGATATGCAATTAAGTCATACCATACACACGTTATTTCCGGAGGCTTAAACTTCATTTCCACAGAACAGGCAATCATTTCATGTTCTGTAATTAAAAGACCCACACCGACGGTGCCCTTGGGTCCAGACCCACACCGACGGTGCCCTTGGGTCCAGACCCACACCGACGGTGCCCTTGGGTCCAGACCCACACCGACGGTGCCCTTGGGTCCAGACCCACACCGACGGTGCCCTTGGGTCCAGACCCACACCGACGGTGCCCTTGGGTCCAGACCCACACCGACGGTGCCCTTGGGTCCAGACCCACATACAGCTGTATGGCTGAAGCCCAGTCCTCACCTCCTCTCCCCACAGGGTAACCTCCACCAGTTTTCCAGACTGGTCAATCAAGCTGAGTGTCCTCTTGGACACCTCACGGTTGTTCTTGGTGGTCAGACGCGTCACCTCGGCCACGCTCTTACACACTCCAATCACATCTGAAGAGCGCGCAGACACACACACAGACACACACACATACACACACACACACACATAAATTAGCACAGTAGACAATGAACAGCATTTTGGAGGACAGTATATAACAACTATCCCTTGAAAAAGACCAAAATCCTACAGAATTACCTATGGAATTCATAGGTCACCCATTATAAATCGTACATTTCCCACATATAAATATTAATGTGTTTTATTCTACTGGGTCAATGGAGGTCCCAACAGTCAGGGGAAATCAGACCCTCCTTATTTGGTTCGTATTGAGACAGAGCCTCTTGGGCACATGTAAAAGAACTGTTTATCCTGATGCATGTAGAAAAGGGAAATGAATAAAAGCTTAAAAGCATAGCTGCCAATATAATTTTTTCACAGTAAATTCTATCTGTCCCTAAATGGGACACAGTATTGAGGTATGTAAGCCCTACCTCTAGGGCCCCTACCTCTAGGGCCCCTACCTCTAGGGCCCCTACCTCTAGGGCCCCTACCTCTAGGGCCCACACCTCTAGGGCCCACACCTCTAGGGCCCCTACCTCTAGGGCCCCTACCTCTAGGGCCCACACCTCTAGGGCCCACACCTCTAGGGCCCCTACCTCTAGGGCCCACACCCAAATCCTCTTTCCTCTACCCCCAGCTCCTCACCCAAATCCTCTTTCCCCACCCCCCTGCTCCTCACCCAAATCCTCTTTCCCCTCCCCTCTGCTCCTCACCCAAATCCTCTTTCCCCTCCCCTCTGCTCCTCACCCAAATCCTCTTTCCCCTCCCCTCTGCTCCTCACCCAAATCCTCTTTCCCCTCCCCTCTGCTCCTCACCCAAATCCTCTTTCCCCTCCCCCCTGCTCCTCACCCAAATCCTCTTTCCCCACCCCCCTGCTCCTCACCCAAATCCTCTTTCCCCTCCCCCCTGCTCGTCACCCAAATCCTCTTTCCCCACCCCTCTGCTCCTCACCCAAATCCTCTTTCCCCACCCCTCTGCTCCTCACCCAAATCCTCTTTCCCCACCCCTCTGCTCCTCACCCAAATCCTCTTTCCCCTCCCCCCTGCTCCTCTCCTCACCCACTATGGCGTCCTTGTCTCGGGCCTCCAGGTCACCAATAGAGACAAAGTTGCACTGAACCATGGGTACATCCTGGGTGTCCTCACAGGGGATGATCGTGGACTCTCCGTTCAGGGTCATCTCGTAGTCATTCTTTAGGGACGAGTACTGCTTATTGGCGATTTTCAGGGATCCTTTGGAGATGTAGAATACCTGGACATGGATTAAAGACTCTGCTCAAATCTGAACACCACTGTGATGTTCACCCGAATACTGATGCAGGAACTAAATATGCCTGGCAATGGATCTGGAGTGAATCATGTTGCTGCTGGAGTGTTACACACTTGGGCATGACTCATTTGTAATCTCACCAACGTTGACATCAAGGTAACAACACCAAAGGGAAGTGACACTTGTTCAGTGTTGACCATCAACATTAGACAGTTCATCTAACCTTGCCAGTTTCAATGAGGCTGTAGAACTTGTCCACCTCCTGGGTAAAGGCAGTCACTCTGATCTCCCCCTGCATGGACACACAACACACTCAGCTACAGACTACCAACAGACAACCAAAAAGTGCAGCACGAGACAAGCAGGTGGAATTCAAATGGAAAGGGTTGCTCACACTCTCATCCACAATCTCCATAGAGAAGAGCTTCCCTTCACCGCGAGAGTTGCTCCAGGTACGGATGCCACTCTTATTAGTGACACGGGCGCGGATGGTCCACCTGACAGGCAAACATCTATGATTAGGTTGTTGTTGGGGTGGAGGGGCACTAGGCCTTGGAAAGACTTTGAACCAACCATCCATGGGTAGTTCCGGCCCACGATCCATACCACACACACATATTACGATTTCCCAGGGTCACTCAAGGTCCACTTGGTCTTCCACAACACAGTGACTCAGGGGAAATCAGATCCTCATTACTCCGTTATTTAACTAAAGAAATTGGTCTGACAGAATTATCATGACAAGAGGAAATATTTAGGCTAGAGGCCATGTTTTTTTTATAGATGGTTCCTCTGCTAGGAGGCTGACAAGGGACTGCAAGGGCTATTCCAGAAAGACAATGAGCCTAGGCATAGAGACGCACAAAACAAATGTTAATTCACTACAAAATCCAACATAAGGATCTGCTAAGATTACATATGGAGGAATGGCATAATATCCCTCCCAATGTATTCTCCAGCTGAAGTCAATTCAAACAGTGTTTATTCCAGCATGCTAAAACGCGGAAAGTGAAAGTGAAAACAGTATAATTTTAAAACTAAACTTTGAGTATAATACCTTTGATGCATTAAACACTATCTTCAACTGAAAAACTGAATGTTTTTTTATTAAAAACATAACATAGCCATGACTGACTTTACACAGTCATTACTGTTAATCTCCTTCAGTGGCGACAATCCTTTCATCCCAAAATAGATCTTTGATAGATAAACTAAAAAGACTGTGCAATCTATCAAGAGTGCCAATACAGTTGGACAGTACAAGAAATATCCCTAAATAAGGGAGGAGAAGACTGACTTGGACTGGTAGGGGTTGAGGCTGGCAATGGGCACAACTTTAGAGCTGCCTCCAGGAGTGCTGGGCATGGCAGACGAAGGTGTGGCCTTCTTCATCCCAAACTCTCGGCCGGGACCTTTGTTCATGGAGCCTGATGACAGGGAACGAAGAGAGCAGATAGGAGTTATTTAGGCATACAGACCTGTTATAGAGTGGCAAAAGACTTACCTTATTAATCAGAGCTGATGTACAAAAATCCAATTACTTTGAATCGCAAATCCATGATCACTGTAATTATCTCACTCACATAAGTGTACTGGCATCGTGGAAAGACGTGATAGGAGGGGAATAATAACTGGGCTTGATTTGAAATTAGGAGAGGAGTGCGTAGACCGTAGTAGACAAAAGCCCCCAGAAAAAAACCAAGTCCATGAGATGGTGTTTCATGGGAGAGAGATGATGATGATGATGATTCACCTATCACAGGCTCGAAGGAGTGTGAAACGACAACCCCAAGCTCCCCACGGGAGACTGGTGACTGCTGGCAGCCTGACTGTTGACTTCTGTTCTGACAGAGGCACCAGCAGCACATTTGATGTGTGCACCTCACACTGCGGATCACAATTTAAAATGTCCACTTAAGTCCTTGCACTTTGCCAACCAGTGCATTTGCAGTAATTAAGCCCCCAGATCCAGCACAGCCGCACAACTCGACAACAATAACTCTGCTGGTGATGAGGAGCATGGCGCTCGCCACCACTTCAAATCCCTCACACCAGATTAGTGGGATGAATACCAAGGACACGGACCAAAAGATATAAGCTCCTGAAGCTGCGGATGGGGATAAGAGTTCATCTGTCACGGTTCATGAAACTCCCTACGATATTGTAGGTCAGCAGGAAGAAATCTTTCCTTAAGCCCACCGAAATGTGGATTAAATAACTATGTAGACACTGGCGCTACGTAATGATTAGACATGATTATTTCAGTCATCGGAGATAAGATAAAGATGATTAACATGAATTAGGAACTACATTTAATTGCCTGCAACCTATTTTCTACTTACTGACAATTTGTCAAAAAATAAGCCAATTTAAAGTAGAAATACTGGACTATTTTAATGTTTTACAATAAATGTCAGTATCAAATAATTTTTGATAACTCCCCATCACATACTCATCTTGCATCAAGGCATGATTACTGTTTCGGTACTAATAATAACCAAGCGATTATCTAATGAATAGAGTTGAAACAATATCCTATAATCAGTGTAACATTACAGAAACCCAAGCGGCAAACGTATATTAGCAAAGCGTTATGTCAAAAACAGCGAGGGTTTAATATTTTCAACAGATCTGAGGATTTTAACCAGTCAGATTTGCATAAATACTACCATCTACTGGAAACAAAAAGGAAATCAAGATATACAAATACTGAAGTGTTTTGTAACGTCAAAAACATCTGTACATACCATAAATTTTGTAATGCATATGTTTATTAGCATTTTTGTTTTTCAAACACATTTATCAAAATCTGCAAAACATATTTAAAATGATTTTACACTTGCTGTTGAAGGTGACTTAGCAATTAAAAAGAGGTTTACCATCATTTCCATTCTGGGGAAGCAGTGGACGGACTGTGGGACCGGGGCCTATCGGTGGTACTTTAATCTGACCTACAGGGGAGATAAGGGAAAGGTCAAAACCCATGTAACACACCCAACATGGTTGGTTATATCCACGTCTGGATTGAAAAACCTTTACAACGCCATCCTTACTAAGCATTATGATATAGTGAGGGCTGCAAATGCTGTGTCTGCTTAAGCCTCACCCTCCACATAAGGCGTGGGGTCTCCGATCTTCCCAGCTACCGAATCAGCAGACGTCACCACCTCCATGTCCAATATGACCACCACACGCCTGAATGGAACAGCAATAAACACCACCATCATATGAAAAGTATAGATCAACCACTAAAAGGTAGGGCTGAAATTCAAGAACATCCAGGTGACATAAGTGCAAGTGTGCTCTGCCCGTTGGTTCGTTTAAAGTGGAATAAACAACATTTTACCAACATGAGACATTTTTCAAGCAATTAACACAGCCCATACAACACTGCAGTGTGTAGTGTTCAAATATCGAGCAAATAAATCACCTGAGCAATGGAATAGTTCTCAGGACATTTGGGGAAAGTGTCAGATTTTAAGCAAATTACTGCATTTTCAATTATCTGCATACTAGTAGTGGGCTTAATCCAACGTCACAACAAAGCTTTATTAATGTTTCCCAACAGACCACAATTAGCTGCAAACTTAACACAACTCCTAGAAAAGCTATATTGCACAGTCATTATATTGCCATCGTGGTCAAGCCAGCAGGTTAGATTAACTGTACCTAGTACTGACAAAATGAGGCACAATCTGTTTTAATTGTTTGTTATTTTAGGTTGTTTATTAAGCTTGCCGGGTGTATAACGCATCGCCAATTAAGAGCATTAGTTAACACCAGGGGTTTTCAAAGTGTAAGGCATGAAAGCAATTGGTCGGCAGTAAAGCCCAAATCAAGCTGTTCTCTAACAATGAATACATATCATACCAATGGTTAACATACATTTCAATGTTGTTAGTCACCACAGTGGAATGATGACTTGGCAACGGGCTTGTAACAGTAGCTGTTGACTACTAGATATTACGGGTCTGTCTAGTTTTGTTATTAGCATGGTGACTATAAAAAAAAAGGTAAGAACAGCCTAGTACGTTATTATGTATAGCTTCAATATAGGAACTGTAGCAGTCGTACAGGCAAAGATTCATCAGGAAGCAGGCATACAGGAATGGGTAAAAGGTTGATTCATCAGCTGATAATAAATGCAGCCAACAATGCTTAAATATTTACAAAGTTACTGTACAAATCTTACTCTCTGTATATTAAAAATTTGCTTCAGAAGAAAATGTCTCCAATAGGGCAAAATTGGAGAACGAAATTGAAGAAAAAGATTGTGTAGAAAATGCAGAGAGGAAGTGCGTAGCAGAATCCTGGCTAGAGCCTATTCACCACAGGTTATTGTGTTCTTTTCACTGGCTTGCTACAAAAACTGATAATTTCAATCAAGGATCAATAGCTTATTTTGAAATGCAGTTAATTACATGTTATCACAAAGCATGCGTTAAGTCCGGGAAAACCGCAGCTGAAAGAACCGTGGTAATTATCAAACAACAGATTGTTGTTATGGCTTTTAATGTGGTTGTCAATGAACAGCAGGTGATGCCCCTCGCAATGTTTAAAACGCTGGGACGAGTCATTCCAATTTCTCTCCTATTGAACAATCTGACTCCAGTATTTTCATTGTCATATACAGTGGATATAAAAAGTCTACACACCCCTGTTAAAATGGCAGGTTCTTGTGATGTAAAAGAATGAGACAAAGATAAATGTCAGAACGTTTCCACCTTTTATATGACCTAGAACGTGAACAATTCAATTGAAAAAAATGGATGCATAAGTGCATAAACGAATACTTTGTTGAAGCACCTTTTGATTTTATTACAGCACTCAGTCTTTTTAGGTAGGAGTCTATTAGCATGGCACATCTTGACATGGCAATATTTGCCCACTCTTCTTCACAAAAGCACTCCAAATCTGTCAGATTGTGAGGACATCTCCTCTGCACAGCCCTCTTCAGATCACCCCACAGATGTTCAATTGGATTCAGGTGCGGTCTCTGGCTGGGCTATTCCAAAACATTAATCTTCTTCTGGTGAAGCCATGCTTTTGTGGATTTGGATGTGTGCTTTGCGTCGTTGTCGTGCTGAAAGGTGAACTTCCTCTTCAGCTTTCTAAAGGACGCCTGAAGGTTTTGTGCCAAAATTGCCAGGTATTTGGTACTGTTCATAATTCCCTCCACCATAATTCCCTTTTGAGGGATGTCCAGTTCTTGGTAATGTCTCAGTTGTGCCATATTTTCTCCACCTGATGACTGTCTTCACTGTGTTCCATGGTATATCTAATGCTTTAGAAATTATTTTGTATCCTTCTCCTGACTGATATCTTTCAACAATGAGATCTCTCTGATGCTTTGGAAGCTCTCTGCAGACCATGGCTTTTGCTCTGAGATGCAACTAAGAAAATGTCAGGATAATCCTAGTAGAACAGCTGAACTTTATTTGTGATTAATCAGAGTCACTTTAAATGATGGCAGGTGTGTAATTAATGATATTTAACATGAGTGGTTAATTCTGAACACAGCCACATCCCCAGTTATAAGAAGGTGTGCACACTTGTGCAACCAGGTTATTGTAAAGTTTTTATTTTTCCCCCTCGAAGATATCAGTTTGTTTTTCAATTGAATTTTTCACATTATAGGTCACATTACAGGTGGAAAAAGTTCTGACATTATTTATCTTGGTCTCATTCTTTTACATCACAAAAACCTGGCATTTTAACAGGGGCGTGTAGACTTTTTAAATCCACTGTAGAAGACTTAATGTGTTTCGGGTAATTTGTCGACCAATACATATAAAATATTATAAGGTTATTCAGTCTTGGAAAATGACTACATTGAGGGGGGTTGTCTTGTTCTCTGAAGTTAGGCCCCCTGTCACAGACTTTGAAAACCCCTGGTCTAGACAGTTATTCTGCAAACTATGTTTCTTCTCATCGTCACAAAAACATCTGATAGCGAACTCAAGTTAAGTCGTTGGCACTGTCGCACATGAAAACAAACCAACGCAGGGTTTTGTTTGTTGTGTTAGTACCATGAAGGCTCATTGTTAATGTCGTCTTTGACGCTCTTCTAAACATTTACAACCGAATGTACAACAAATGTGGACACAATTGTTTTTGCAATTTTGACAGAAAATAGAACATGTACATTGCACAGTAACAACTATAGCTAATATGTTATATATCGAACATGTCTTAGTTGTTACAGAGCTGTTCATTGCCGCTTTTCGCAGTACCAGAGCTATAAGTGTGTCATAACAAAGGGGTTAAATACATCAAGCACTACAACCACTTTTCCATTGTTTATTTGTAGTAAATAAATAAATCCAGCTTTGATATTATGCAATACTTAGCATAGATCAGTGACAATCTGTTGTATTTTGTTTGACCCATGTGGTCATTTCATATGCGCTGTCAGTTCCACTTCAGAATGCTTCGGCATGTAAAACAAAAATTCCCGAACGAAACAAATGCAACACCATTTAGCAGAAAGGGAAACATCATACCGTCCATCCTTGAGAACATTAGTCACATGCCTCTTCAGCTGACAGACACAATTTGGCGCCAATCGGTTGTCCTCAGCCATAGGGTTGAGCTGGGTAGACAGCATGAATGCTACAAGAATAGAGAGGAGACATGTTAGACGAGTCCAACAGGAACATCGGCAGGGCACGGTTTACGGCAATATAATTAACTTTTCCCCCAAACTCAAAATCACACCCCAGACAGGATCAAACAGGCGGCCCTAGTTCGCAGTAAAAAAGGAAGAGAGCTACAGCCCTGTTTCATTTGGGATGAGGATAGATTTAGATTTGTATTTATTCAAGACCATGTATGTTTCACAACACTTCTTAAACCCCTGCAAATTAAAAAGGAAGAAATTGATTCTTAATGGGTTTTCACCTCTTTGATGAATTCCAGCTCCCTATTGCTTTCAGAGAATCCTGACTACCTCCTGCTGGTCGCCCCGAGGCAAACAAAAACATGTGGCGCACTCCAGTGCCCTTGGTACTCTGGCCAGCTATTTAACCTAATCTTTTTTTGGGTGAAGCGAGAAACGGTTTCCTTCATCCTGTTGCCTTTGACGTCAACCTACTGGGATGTAGTGAATGTGCATTGTTGGCAGATATGGTAGCAAATAGCCTAAAAAGGAAGGCATCTGACAAGGAACCAAAGTTGTTAGATGAAATCTCAGAGATGACATGGTAAAAGCCCTAGTATTTGAGTAGGACAGTTAACCCTAATACCATCTTTAAGTCCCTCTGGACGGATACATGAATCTGATAAATTACTAGACTAAAATGTTAAAATGTAATCTTATGTCTATCAACTGCTTCCACTAAACACAGCCGTTTTGGCTAACTTAGACAGCACATTAGTCAACAGGTTGAAAGCGTTCCCTTAATGCAAACTGTACACTGGCACAGTCTGCAATGGTCGGTCACAAGTGGCAATAGTGGCACTGTCAAACCAGAAAAGACATGCATACCATGTCACGCATGTGCCGACTTGAGCTCCATGTCAACAAAACCACCTGCGTTCATCCATGTCATTTCATGGATAACTGAGGACGGACAGTCATTCTACTTAGACAGTCACATTCTAAAAAAAATGAGGTAATTGCCGGAAAAGTTTAAAAATGTCAGATAAGAAATCTTCAACAGTATTAATCACTTCAACAGTATTAACAAGAAAAACAAAAAAAAACATAAAAGATATTTTTCTATTGTTTATTCATTCTAAATGATGAGCACAATCTTAAAGTGTAGAAGAAATATATACACCTGTAGACTTTTTTCCATTATGCGTTTATCCACTTTGGATGAAATAACCACATAGCTGTTCTTTGTAACTGCTAAATAGACTATTACAAAGACTGAAGATTTGTAGCCCAGTCTTCTTTATAGCACTTCAATTGTCACATTCACTTTCTTGCAGGCACTGCCTACTTCAAGTTCCACAAAACATTTTGATAGGATAGAGAACTTTGCATTCCATAACCCTCCATTTCTTAATTTCAAGATATTCTGTTGCAGTTTTGCTTGTATGTTCTGGATTATTGTCCTATGCAAGATCCAAGTTCAGCTTTTGACCTTATTTTCCACAATACGTAGAATATGGAATTCATGGTTGACTCAAAGATGGCATGATCATGAAACATGGTATCTGGCAACCATATCATTGTTAAAGGCTTAACAAAAGCATGGTATTTTGTTTTAGGTGAAAACAGCATCAAACTTAAAAATAATATTTTTTTCACTGCCCAACCGTTGACTCACTAACTGCTATTGGTGAGATAAATGACGACATTGACTTAAGGACAATTAAGTGTCTGGTAGAATACAGAATACATGGTTGACTAAATTATAGCATGGTCAGTAAAACATGGCATCCTGTATTGACAGTAAGCAATGCCACCTTTAATCTGTCCTGAGCATATTGTTCCAAGAATTTTGGTCTTCACCCAGGTGTTGTCTGGCAAACGTCAGTCCTATCTTTCACATCTATTACTGATATATCTGCTGGAAATAAACATTTGAAAAACAAACCCAATTGTGATAGTAAACTGTATTATTACTGAGTTTTCCCATTGAAAGAAAACACTAACATACACTGATGCCATGACCCATTACATCTTCAATATGCTGCCAACACAACTTGGAAGAAAAGCTGTCATGTGTTACTGCCTCTTGCCAAAGCACCAAGTGTATTTTCAGAGGTGGCGAAATTGTACTGTGTATTAGAAGTTTTACTCACAGGACATCGAGTACTGTCCATCACTCATCATCAGACGATATCGGGCGGGTCCATTACCTCCATCAATTTTACGGATGTTCTGAAATAATATGAAAACACTGAAATAAAATGCATGTCTTCAAATGTTAGTCGACCAAATCTGCATTACTACTTCGGAGAATATTTTCCAAATCTAATGTGATGTCTATGAAACATAGATACGAATACCTATGTATATACACTATTCTAGTAGTAAGCTAACTTATACATCAAAAGAATATATTCAACGACTAGCCCTGCTTGCAAGTAAGGCAGACAACGAGTTACAGTACTAGTGTAGTGCAGTCAAGTTAGATAGATAGCTACTGTGGTTAGCTAATTACTTCGACACATCTATTCATACTCACAACTAATTGAAGAATGGGGTTGTGTACATCATTAGAGCCTTTGGTTAGAGCCTGTTGAAAGACCACATAGCACCAGTTTGAGACAGATTAAAAAATATCT
The DNA here is from genome assembly GCF_011004845.1 of Esox lucius. Classification (NCBI taxonomy): domain Eukaryota; kingdom Metazoa; phylum Chordata; class Actinopteri; order Esociformes; family Esocidae; genus Esox; species Esox lucius. The sequence goes on from NC_047569.1 coordinate 22,467,046, forward strand.
GAACACCGTGGCTAGATACCTAGCAGCTAGCTCAAAAAAGCCTCCAGCACTACTACAACAACACCAACGCCACCACCACCACAGTTAGAGCTAGTCCTACGCCCAGGACATCTTGTATTACCTCTATCGCTCCCTCTGTCAGTGTTTTAGTCATGTTGAAGACGAACGTAGGGGGATAATTAAGTCGTTTTTTGCGAAGTTGGATGTGCCAATATTACTTTCACAGTCACAGCGTTTCGTCCAGGTTGTTGGGTCTGTGGCGCCAAATACGTCCGGGAACGCGCGAAATGTTCATAATGTTCTCAACGTCATCGCGTAACATTATGCTCCGCTTCCGGGTACTCTCAAAGCGTTCTGCTCTAGAATTAACCACCAAACCCGTTAACATGGTCATGTTGCGTCACACTATTAGTCAGCCAATTATCAGTAAAAGTCAGGGTAATATTTCGAGCAACGGTGGTTTTCTATCTTCCCAAAAGTATCTCTGTCAAAAACCAGCTGTTACGATTAAACCATTTTGGCAACCAAAAAATAACAAAAAATTTGTGGATTCTTTTGATCAAAAGTTTGTGATGCACACAAGCTTCAGATTAACTAAATGTGAACTGAGCGTTTAGAGCTGGCTCACCGAAAAAACTCAAATGTAACGAGGTTCTTGGAATACCTATCACCATCGCACACAACTGTAACGTCACAAAATTGCGATGGTTTCGTGAGTGGAACATGATTGGTCAGTAAACTATGCCGATTAAACCAATTAACACCTTCTGCAAATGTGGACGGAATTGCCTGGAAGTGACATTATCCACCAGTTTCACTTTGGAACATTTGCGAGTATCCTTCCGTGTGTTCATTGTTTGGTGTTTCATGTAAATAAATAATACTTCAATCAACAAATAAGGTTCCAAAAATTAGCTAATGATTTTACACTAAACGTGGACGTCTCAAATGGTTCCAAAGTCTCAAATGTTAATTGACTTTCTAATTCAACAAATTGTATATGTTACATGGGTGTGGAACTCCAACACACTTCAAAAAGTATCACATGAGCGCGTTCGGAAATAGAGAAGGGGTCACGTGAGTCTGGATTAAACAACATGGCTCCTGTCAGAGAATCAAACAGAAACATGTCGTTTCAATGCTTCTTTACTGGCTAGCCAATTCACTCAAGTTGGTTCTGAAAGATTAAAACCATTGGGCACCTGTTCAAATTTAAAATCGTAATTGATTTTGGACGCAGAATGGAGCTCGACGTTCTGTAAACTACTGACTGTTACTGGTATGTAAGGAGCACATACAAGCTATTTTGACTAGCTTGTAGCAGCTAACATTGTTAATGTCTCATTGCGCGTTGTCTTTTTTATGTAGACAACTAGCGAGTGCATCGTTGAATATCTTTCATTGCATTATATGTTTTATGACGTTTCCTCCGACACTCAGATTTATAGAAGATCCACATTTCGGCTAGTTAATTTAATCAATTACAGTATAGTACCAAGCTTAAATACGCTATAACACTTTCTGGGTAATTATATCTATCATCCCAGTTAATCTTCATACTTGAGAGGCCATGTTAACATTCCTTCATGTTGCACTGAGCTTTCATTTGTTGTCGTCTGGTTAATAAGGTGTCTGTATCTATTTCCTTGAAAAGCCCCTGGAGTGGCGGTAACGTTCGGCGAGTCATGTGAGCCAAGTTTAGGCTATATAGACAGTACTGTACAGTTGGAAAAAGACAGTCATGTGTATTTCATAACCGCTCCTAAATGCTTGCTAGCTATTATCACTCATTTCAGATAGAAGTACCACGCCTGTACAAGATCAGTTGATCAAGTTGGTTATGTGCAAAATGGCCGAGTTTTTTTTATAGGCATATTAATTATTTATATATAAAATGTCAGCAATCTATGGTTACGTTTAGGTTCATGTACAGTGACTGGTGTACTGTAAACGTCCTTCCAGGTATTCTGGACATTTCCGCTATGGATCTGATTGTATGCTAACGGTGACGTTATAGTGTGTCACAGTGAAATTCTTCCCAGGTCAATAGAGGTAATCCTCAACAGTAAAGAGGTTTATATAACTCCACTAACACAATGGAAATATCATGGCAACTGTTTGTGTTCTCCTCATTGACTCCCAGCGAAATTTGCCAACATTTAGGCTATTATTTCATACTTGGTCGAGTATAATGTTTGTATGAATGTCAATCCAAATATTTGTTAAAGTCATTGTCAACAATCCACTGCATTACAGCTAAAACAACTTACTATACCCACCAATTTCTTTATACTTGCTTTGCTACCAGCTGATTTGAATGTCTTGTAGCCATTAGCAGTACTCTTCTCAGTTTGAAAATTATTATTTCAACAAGTTATATGGCAAAAACTTTGAAATATCTCAAATTGGACTTCAGTAATTCTATTGTGGGCATGTTTTCATAATTAAATAAAAATGTAATGAATATTAACTTTTTTAGATCAGAGGTTTTGACTGTGAGCCAATTACAACATGTGTTTTCTCCCATGGGCAGTATGGTATTCCGCATTCTATTGTGTTGCAATGACCTCTCTACCTCACCTATAACTGCATTTCTTTTCACATAATTCTGTTCAGAGGTGCAAATGTTTCCTGTAGGTGACGCCCAGCTGTTGTATTGTTCGTTGTTTTGTATAGATTGCTGCTGTCATCTTGAGCAGGTCTCCCTTGAATAATATATTATAAAGGGCTTCTTTATGGTTCTGTAAAGTGTTAATATTATACAAAAAAGGAAGGAAAATAAATCTGACATAGTTTTGAAATATCACTATAGCATAATGTTTGTAATCCAAACATCTGGGTGAGCTGTTGGCGATATAATTTGAAATGGCAAGCTGCATTGTTCTTGTTTTGAACAACCAGTCCTTTGTGTTTGACTTAACAGAAAAGCAAGCAATGTTAATGCGAATCCAACCCCGAGGATGAGGACCTTTAACATGGCAGGGTGTGATATGTACTGAAAGCATATGCTGAGAAAAGAAGTTTGCAAATTATTTTACTTAGTTACAGTTTATTTGTTGAAATCAGTCAATGCTCACTAACAGGGCCTAACAAATCTGCACACAATTTGAGAGGGATATGCTTTTTGTGTGTATTGAAAGTTGTTGGCATCTTTTATTCCAGGTCATGTAACATGGGACCAGCACTTGACATCCTATGTTAATTCTGTATATAAAATGGACATTTGCCTACATGTGCCTGTGATATATTTACATTTTAATTAAGGGGAATTTGATTTGAAATTCTGCATCCCTACATTATCATAGTTTTCCTCCCACAATGGCTGGGCCAAATGTTCAAAACCTTCATTCATACGTTTCTGTTGAAGGCAACCATCAAAACACTATCTTAAAGAGCTTGAACAACCTTTTGCACAGAATCGTGGATACTTTTTAAGCTACCTCCAGAGATTTTCCTGCATATAAAACTCAAAGGCGGCCACCTTCCCAAAATCGAGCGCCGCATCGGTGTGTCCGCATGTATAAAACATAAGTTTGCGCTCATTCGCTAAATTGCCTACCAGCGATATACTTCAGCGAATGTGACCCTAGGAGGAAACTTTTGTCATATTGGCAGTGTTGCCAGGTGAATAGGTTTCCCCAACAATTGGTCTATTTTTTATGGGCTTGGGTGGGTAGATTTACAAATAGGCTTGTATAGAAGATGTAGTGTTTGCGCCGATTTCACAGTTCACCGTCAATCATGTGGCAACATTGCATACGGGACCTTACACGTCCTGATGTCTCGGAGATGAGTAACGTCGGAAAATCAAGTGAAACCTATTTGACACCCAAGCATGTCAAAATATTGTAATAAAACTTAACGCCTAGACTACATTCAGTCCCCATAACATTTGTTAACGTCTCAGATAACGTATAGTAGATTATTTTTCAGTAGAGTTCGCTAGACATACAAAGATGACTGGTGAAAAGACGATTAGATTAGGCTATTGTCCCTATCAACATTTTATATGCATTTTACAGTGTAAAAATATACATTTAAACTATTTAAGTCACTAACAATATACATATTTGAACGTGTAGACGCTGTATGAGCGCGTGTAGCATAGCCAAGTAGCCTACAGTTGAAGGAAGTCGAGAGAGGAGGATAAATGTGGCGTCAAGGCAAGGATGGGGGAAAAACAACGCAACAGGCTGTAATATATAGGCCTACAGCTCTGATTACTTTTTTAATGCAAGTCAAATTAACATGAATATAGTATAACAGCGAAATTGGACAACAATAATAGTGACTGTGATTAATTATAAATCTTGATGAGTGATTTTATATTTTTATGTGGTTCCTAGATCTTCTAATAAACATAGTTTGATGCTCAATGGCAAAATGTTTTCGGGTGGCTCAACACACGAGGGTCAAATCCTACATTATAAGAATAAAAATGTAACCAATTATCAAATATGTAACATGTCAATATGTAAAGAATTTATTTATTGCTTGTTTTTTGGTTGCTATTGTATTAGGGTGAACAATGTAGTGTGCATTTGCTGCTCAAGTGGATGTGGACAACAGGACAAATGTAACATTATAATGTGGGGGAGTTCTTCATAGCCTCTTTTGTAGCTATGAAGAGCTTTCTGCGCTGATTTCTATTATATATTTAAATGTATTTGTAATAAATAAATAAAAGCAAATTACAGGTCACCTATTATACTCCAGTAGCATTTTGTAATTTTGTTGTTTAAATTATTCATCAAAAAAGTGTTTGTCTTCACAGGCAATATTGTTTGAGCCAACCCCACATTCCATGGAACGTTGAGTGAGGGGCTTCCTCTGTGTAAGGAGGGGCCCAGGAGAAGACCGCGTGTCCCTCCTGTCTGTCAGTCGGCCCTGGGTGAGTGAGTGACCATGGAGTGGTTAGTGTCTGCTGTAGAGAAGGACCTCGGGGTGGACCGGCGTCAGATGGGTCCAGGGCCCCGGCCTCAAGAGCTGGTAGCCCTGGTGCCCACCCGCTGGGTGATGGGTCTGAGGGAGAGGAGGGTCACTCTCTGCGCCCGTTTGGAGAGCACTAGCGAGACTGAGATTCGCACCTACCTCCAGCGCTCCCTGGTGAAGCTGCCTCCTGGCTGGACCCGAGTCTGCATCCAAGGCCTGAGGAAGGGCAAACTCAGCTACAGGCTGGCCAGGGAGCCTGGCTGCCAACTAGACCCACACGATTCTTTCATGAAGACCATGCAAGGGGTTTCACAGTGTAATTTCAGGTAATGTTCTAGTCTCTTTCGCGTTTTGTCACCTCTGATTTGGTAACTAAATTATCCAGTATTTTAAGCAAATAGTAGTTAAAATGTAAAACCTCTCATGGATAAGTGTTGTTCTGAAAATGTCATGATTTTGTGAATCTGTGTAATAAAACATGGCTGTGATATGGTGTCGTACTTATCTGTTGTGGTCCTTCCACAGGAACCTGTGGCGCGAGGCTCATCGCAGCCATGTGCAGCCCTATGCAGGGGCTACAGAGCTGATGCATGTGGCTGCCATAGATGCTGTGCGCCAAGCACTGCAGAAGCTCTTCTGCTCCACTCTCGTCTCCATCCCCGTGTCGCCATCAATCTCCCCAGCAAGAGACAAAGAAAAAGACAACCCATTCTCCCCAAGCGGCTCCTTCTCTCATCACCCCACAGACCATCTGTGTCCCAACATCCTCCCTGCTGAATGCCTGCTGGAGTCAGCAGAGATCCTCTACGTGGTTCTCCCGTACACCCAGTACTCACTCCATGACATCGTTACCTACAGCCCAGCCAAGCTGGCCAACAGCCATGCCAAAGTGCTGTTCATCATCTATCAGTTACTGATTGCTTTGAAGGCCTGTCAGGCATCAGGGTTGTCCTGTGGAGAGCTGTCCCTGCAGGACATTGCGGTGGATGAGCAGCTCTGCAGCCGCCTCAAGGTCAGCCTGGCCCACTACGAAGAGCTAGGGGAGGACAGAGAGGCTGCGGAGCAAGTGCCCAGAAGCGTGGCATTGAGGGACAATGGCCCGGGTGTGAACAGTGACTGTGAAGAGAGCCTCTGCAAGAGTTGTTTCCATGAGCTCAAGACTCTGGCCCTGGACTGGGTCCATGGGAGAGTCAGCAACTTCCGCTATCTGATGGAGCTCAACAGGTTGGCTGGTCGGCGAGAGGGAGACCCTAACTATCACCCGGTCCTGCCCTGGGTGGTAGACTTCACTGTGCCGTACGGGAGGTTCCGGGACCTCCGGCGATCCAAGTTCAGACTGAATAAAGGAGACAAGCAGCTGGACTTCACCTATGAGATGACCAAAGAGGCCCTGGCGGCAGCAGTGGCTAATGGCAGTGGAGCGGGCAGTGTCTTTGGGGACTTGGGTCTGGGCGGGTCTGTTGGCGCCGGTGCGTCAGGGCAGTCTGAACACCTGCACGTGCCCCATCACATCTCCGATGTGTTGTCAGACATCACCTACTACGTCTACAGGGCCCGGCAGACCCCTAGATCAGTGCTGTGCAGCCACGTCAGGTCCCAGTGGGAACCCAATGAGTACCCGGCCAGTATGGAGCGCATCCAGAGCTGGACGCCCGATGAGTGCATCCCAGAGTTCTACACGGACCCCTCCATATTCCGCTCCATTCACCCCGACATGCCGGACCTAGAAGTTCCCCCATGGTGCAAAACCTATGAGGATTTTATCGAGGTCCACAGGCGCCTCCTGGAGAGCCGAGAGGTGTCTCAACAGCTGCACTACTGGATCGACCTGACATTCGGATACAAACTGTCCGGTAAAGAAGCCGTCAAGGCCAAGAATGTGTGCCTGCACCTGGTCGACAACCATAGTCACCTGACCAGCTACGGGGTTGTCCAGCTGTTCGACCAGCCACACCCGCCCCGCCTGGCCCCTTACCAGTACCCTCCGCCTGAACCCCCCCTCCTGGTTCCTGCCACACCCGCTGGGCCCTCTCTACACATTCCACCTCTAGACCCAATGGCGAACGCTGTGGACGGAATGGTTCCGGAGGCCACTGGGTGTGAGTCCAGTGGCTGGACCACTGTGGACCGAGATGAGGAGCTAGAACAAGGCATGGAGGCTCTGGACTCACTCAGTGGAGGGACCTCCGCTACCACCGCCACTGCGTCTGTCCCTCTGCCCCTTATTGGCACACCGGGGTCCGGGGGGAAGACTGGGCCAGAACAGCCAGCCATGGTGGTGTCCCAGTCCCCCGGCTCTTTCCCCGGTGAGGGGGCAGCGGGTAATGTCGCCAGCACCCTGGGCTCTGGCGTACGCAGTGCAATGTTACAGAGAGGAGGCACCATGAGCAAGAAGCATGGGGAGGGGAGTTTGAGTGCCCCGTCAGAAGACCTCAAGATCAATCTTCCTGAGGGCTTCTGTCCCCTTCAACCTCTGGAAGAGCTGGAGAAACTGAACAACTTCCTGGTGAAGAGCCTGCATGCACAAGTATGGCACCAGTCAGACTCGAGCAAGGACAAGCAAGGAGCATTGGAATGTCTGCCCTCTTTAACGGACCTCTACCAGAGGGACATGCAGGCTCTGGGTGTACTCATAGCAGAGATCTTCTACTCCTCTAAACTGCGGGGTGTTAAACCAGGCACCCCTCTGAGGGAGCGCTTCCAGGGTGTGATCAAGCTGTGTTCTGCCAACCTGCGTGATGTCCCGCTGCCCCTGCATCACGCTCTGGAGACACTGCTAAACCTACGCCGGCACTCCTCAAAAGCCCATTTTGAAGAAACGATGTGTCCTCGGCCTCTTCTTTTCAAGTATGACCCTGTTTTCGAGGGTCTCCCACCTCCAAACCCCTGTCAGTTACTCAGCCCCATCCTCTCTCCGTTACCTTTCCCCACTTATTTCCCAGCCCTCCATGATTTCATATACTCATACCATTCCAATATGGAAGCCACCTGCACCCTCCAGGGCCGTGATGTGGTCTTTCACCTATGGCAACAGCTGGAGAAACTGTTACAGGGAGTTATCACAGCAGAAGGGCTGGAGATCCTCCTACCCTTTGTGTTGGCACTTATGCTGGAGGAGTCCACTGCTGTGTATGCTGCCTGGTACCTCTTTGAGCCTATTTCTAGGGTGTTGGGGCCAAGAAACGCTGCCAAGTACCTCCTGAAGCCTCTGGTCAGTGTATATGAGAACCCGCGGTGCCTTAGAGGCCGCTTCTACCTATACACAGACTGCTTTGTTCTGCAGCTGATTGTCAGACTGGGCCTGCAGGCTTTCCTATCCAGCCTCCTGCCACACGTGCTACAGATCATCACTGGCTTTGAGAGCTGCAGCTCAGGCTCCGGGCCCCAGTGGGAGGTCAGCAAAGGTCTGAGGGGCGGGGCGTGTGACCTGGGCGAGGAGGAAGAGGAGGACTACCAGGAGGGCAGGCCGTCCTCTGGATCTGTGAGCGGGAAGGTGGGGGCGGGCAGTGGTGGTGCTGGGGGTGTAGGTGTCGGGGGAGACCCGGGGCTGGTGGATTATTCGTCAGGCATCAGCCTCAACGACCAGGTGTTCCTGTCTGAGGGCGAGGACTTCCAGAACGGCTTCTACGTCAACAACGGGGCAGGGGGAGCCTCCGGGGTGAAACAGCCCAGCCAGAACTCCGCCGCGGCCGTGGGCAAAGAACAGGACCAGGAGTCTTTGAGTGTGGGGAAACTGAGCGACAAGAGCAGTGCCAGCGAGGTCTCCATTGGGGACGCCGACTCCACAAGGGACAGAGCCAGCCTGAAGTCCGCTGACAGCAGCCAAGACCTGAAGCAGGCCAGCGAAGAGGAGGGAGGGGAGCTGGAGGAGGAGGAGGAGGAGACTGAGACTGAGGAGAGGGCGGCGGGAGACGACGGGCCCGGCCTGGGGATGACTCTGTCTGGGAGCACTGAGGAGACTGTGGCCACCCTGGAGGGGGACTTTGTGAACGGTGTGGAGCTGGAAGACACAGGGCGGAAAGACATGGGGGAGGAGGAGGATGACCCATCAGAGGACTCGGGGCAGAAAGAGCACAAGATCCTTCTAGGTGACGTTCTCCTCGTCTCACATGTCTGTAGTCACTCTTTCTCGTTCATTCGTGTTTACTGTGGATCACTGGTTTCTCCCTACAGACACGGTCTGCAAGACCGTTAGATGGCTGTCTGCCAAGCTTGGACCGACGGTGACCTCTCGATATTTGGCCAGAAATCTGTTGCGGCTGCTCACCACCTGCTACATTGGTGAGTAATGGGCTGTTGGCAACAAAAGGACAGTGCTTTCAAATACTACTTTTACTATCATTCCATTGTCTTGGTGGGACGTCTTACGTTTGGAAAGGGAAGCCGTTATGCCCAAGTGTTACTGAGTTGGTGCGTACTCTGGTTCCCCTTGTTTCACCAGGCCCTGAGAAACACCAGTTTGTGGCTCTTGTGGTGTCTGAGGAGAACGGCCTGGAGAGTGTTGGCCTGGGCAGTGTGTATGAAAGGAAGCCTGTGGTCGGAGACCAGACTGCAGGGCCGGTTCTGGACTGTCTCATCTACATTGCACACCTTTACGGAGAGCCTGTACTCACCTACCAATACCTCCCCTACATCGGATACTTGGTACTACCTTTTATTTCCGTCCCTGTTGACTCCCATTTTCCTACATATTCTACTGCTTATGACCAGGGTTGATTGCCTATAGTTGATTGGTCCGTTCTCCTTCTGAGGGTTGTAACCCTGAGTGGTCTTCCCCTCCAGGTGTCTCCGCCGGTGTCGTGTCGTCTGAACACCCGGAAGGAGGCAGGTCTGCTGGGAGCCGTGGTTCTGACCCAGAAGATTATAGTGTTCTTGTCTGACTCCACCTTAATGGACATGCTAATGAAAATCAACCAGGATGTCCTGCTGCCTCTTTTAGACCTGCTCACCTCACCCAGGATGGGGTAAACCTAACAACTCAAAAAACACACACTGTTAACTTAAACATATGTTGGGCCCTATCATTTCTGCTTCAAGGACGGAATCCAGACACACAATTCAACTAAATAATTTAATACTAAATTAAGTATTCAGTAGCTATCAAGTATATTTTTTTAAAATAAAAATATGATTCTAATATAGACCTGTAATATTAGTGATAATTCCAATGCGTTTTGCCTACGCGATGCGCTGTTCCCTTGACTCTACGTTAACAGCAGAGTTTGTTTGAGTTGCTGATTTTGCTGCGGTGTGGGCAGAGGCTGATATTCCAAACAAATGCTCACGTATTGCAGGCACAGGAGCTCCTCCGTCAGGTCTGTCTGCCTGGTGATGCGCTGGTGGTCTCATCATAACCCCAGTCCACACCGTGCACCGCGGAGCAGGAGGGTTTAGGGTCGTCAAATATTGTTTGGATTAACAGTTGGGTGGGCTTGCGGATGGGGGCCGCGGATGGGGGCCGCGGATGGGGGCCGCGGATGGGGGCCGCGGATGGGGCTGCGTAAGGAGTCGGCCGTGAAGAGCCAATGTCTCATACTGACTGAGTGACTGACTGACCCTTATTTAATAGTGTACTGGTTAGAGACATGGACTGCCAGGAGAGTGTCTGGTGTTCGATCCTCGCCATGGACAGAACTAAATATGCATTACGATTTGTTCGGGATAGACTTCACTGGCTGCAAGCTTCAGTAGCTGCTTTATAGTAAGCCTAAAATAAAATTGTCCACGGTTATATTGCGACTCTTTCTGGTAAATTTTTCAAGTACGCGTCCATGCATGCTTTTTGGGGTATTATGGACCACAACCCCTTGTGCAGTAAAAGTGGTGGGGCTTCCACGATTCTCTTGTCTTTTCGCTTGACGAAGAAGTCAGTTATCATCACCTATATTGATAGTTATTGTATCAATGTTGTTCACGAATGAAAGAAACTAATGTTGTTGTACCATGAAATGGCTTTGGCAGTGTAAAGTTAATCTTCAGTCTCGCTAGTAATTGCTCAATTCTTATGACTCTTCCAAGTAGTAAGTAGATACTAGTAAGCCTATTACTGGCTACTAAAAGCCATACAGTTCATAGATGCTCTTTGAGGTGGAAGTAAACTTAATAAGAAACGTTAGTCAGTTTAACACAATGATTAATGATGTTACGATAAATATTCCAACTTGATGTGATGTTAATGCGTGAAAAAATGTCGAGACGCGTACTATATACAAAACAGTACTTCACCATCATCCGCGAAATACGTATATGTAGTACATTGTATGTAGTATGCGATTTGAGATAAAGCCAATGCTTTCAATTTCCTGATAGTTCACATAGCGTGGTGATTAGCTATTCAACTGTTATTGTGTGGACAAATGTCTGCAGTAATAGAGTAAAAGTACACTTGAGTTCCATTAATGAACATTCTGTTGCCCATGTTATTTCAGGAAAAATGTAATGGCTGGGGTAGATGTTACATTTCGAGACGATACAGCGTGTGGTTTTGTGGGAACATCCCTAACCTTCAATATTTTGAACCCAGTTCAATTCCCCTCTCAGATGTTCTTATTTTTGTCTCTCAGAAAAATGTCAACAACGTTCATCCTTTCTAATCATGGGCTGGCTTAACTAGGCTTGCCTGGTTCCTTTTCTGGTTTTTCAATAATCTGTGAGAACTGGAAAACTCAGTCATATTAGGCCTCTCAAAATAAGCTGACTGGCTTCACATTTTCTGGTCTGGCTGTTGCCAGTGTATATAAATAATTGTATCTAGTTCAACTATATAGATCTCTTTATATATATATATATGTATTGACTGTTGCCGATGGCTTATTTTAAATCACGGTCCTGTGTGGGTGGAAAACCAGCTGACCTGTGCACTACTACAGCCTGGGGTGTTTATACGGAGGTGTGATACTAAAAACGGAATCCCCAAAAAATCACATGTATATCATGAAATTTGGGGGGGGGGAATAAAACTGAATATTTCATCAGATTTTATAGAGCTCTTCAAATGCAGTGAACGTTAATTCCCCCCAAATTTTAACCCAGTGTTATCTGCAAGACATCAAATCACATTGAGCTCCACCGAAACATTGTGTATAATGTGGAAGGCGTTGTATTGATGAAAGGTGCTGCCGCTGTCTGTTCTGTTCTCAGGTTCCCCAGCGGAGTGCAAACACGTTCAGCTGTGTGTCTGAAGACCCTCAGTCTCATGGCTCTCATCTGTCTGCGTATCGGCAGGGAGATGGTGCTGCAACACATGGCTGACACCCTGCAACGCTTCTTCGCTGTCTTCTCTCTGCTGCACTGCCTACAGGGACAGGTAAACACTGGACTCCAGACACTTCAGCTCAAATGTATGGTTGTATGATGTTACTACATTACCGTGTCTGTTATTGTGTGAATGTGTAGTTGGTGTTTGTGTGTTGAAGTTATTTTGGTCTTGTATGCTGTGTCACTGTCCTGGTTGGTGCAGATGGAGACTGCCCCCCGCAGGGAAGTGGGAGAATGCACCTTGATGGATGTGTGTATGCCAGAGGGGTCGGCGGTGACGTGTGAGCTGGGGGTTCTGGAGGAGCTGCAAGCCGTCTTTAACGCTGAGATGGCCTACGCCTCATATATTCCCTTCTACTGCCTTGTAGGTAAGGGAGAACGACACACCCACATCATTCTCAAAATCTGAAATCCTACATGACCTAGTCATGACACTTGAGCTATGTCAAAGCATTGTGGTCCTGTTGTCCTCCCAGGTGATGTGGCGATACGTAAGCTGGTTACCAACCACGAGCTGGTTTGGAGGTTGGCCCAGACCTACCACTCTAAGGTGAGCCCTGGCAGTCCCGATGCCAACCCCCCAGCAGGCTCCAAGGAAAGGGTAGAGATGCCCCCCACAACCATGGCCCCCTCCCCTGGCATGGGACGCCATGTGGGCCGCAGCCCCTTCCCTGCCCCCTACAACACTTCCACCCCCCTGGGGTCGGACACCCTCCCCGAGTCGGGTACCTTTGGCAGCCACCTGGTGGGCAACCGCATCCAGGTGGCCCGGGACTCTGAGCCGGGGGCTGGGAGCCCCAACCTGGGCTCGTTAGACAACTGGGGCCATCCCCGGCCCGGTCACGCCCAGTCTGTCATCCCGGCTGCCTCCACCTTCACTGCTCCCTCCCTGGGCCCGTCCTCCTTCTCCTCCTCCTCCTGGGTGGTGGGTCCTACCCCTGAGGACAGCGCTCTCAAACAGGAGCTCCCTCGCAGCGGTCGATCTCTGCAGGGCAACTGGCTGGCCTACTGGCAATACGAGATCGGCCTCAACCAGCAGGACCCCCACTTCCACTTCCACCAGATCCGCCTGCAGAGCTTCCTGGGTCACTCGGGGACCGCCAAGTGTTTAGCGCCGCTGGCTGGGGAGGACTACTTCCTGTCTGGCAGTAAGGACAAGACGGTGAAGCTTTGGCCCCTCTATAACCACGGCGACGGGACGCAGGAGGTGGAGCCCCGGCTGACCTACACGGAACACAAGAAGTCTGTGTTTTACGTTGGCCAGCTGGAGGCTCTGCAGGAGGTGGTCAGCTGTGATGGCACGGTTCACCTCTGGGACCAGTTCACAGGTCAGTGGGAATTGACACTTGTTCCATTCAGTTGCATTCCTGCATTTGCTGTAGGGCTGACCCCATTCAGTCCATTAGGCTGTAGTCTTTTGCTGGATTCAGCTTTCTTTTGTTGTTGTTGTTGAGCAGTCTCATGGCCCCGCAACACCTGTCTGATTCCTTTCTGTCTCTGTTGAATGCTCCATTGCTGAGCTCTCTTGGCTGTGTACTCACGTGGTCGCGTCACGACAGATGGCTTAGTCCATCACTCCCAAAACAAATGTGCTAGTGACATTTTATGAGGTTATATTATGTTAGCCCAGTGGTGTAAAACTAATGACAGTGTTCATGACATGTTTTTTGAATGGGTGTTTTTATTTAGGCCTGTCATCCTCTTTCTATATCCGCTTTTTAGTTTTGCAGACATGAACTTGAGTGCTATTTCAGAAACATTTTGCCTACTTACTAATGTAAATGTACTATTTTATTCTAATTTGACCTACTTCAGACTAAATGTCTAAGAAATCTGTAGTATGGAAGCATTCCATTACATTAGCGAGCGATGCAGAAAATGTTTATTGCAAACTCTGTAGAAAGCAGTTTGCTTACGACTTGAAAACAGTAAGTTAGCCTGCTTTCTTTTTCATTACCGAGGCCTGGTAAATGCAGTCTCTTGTGTTAGATACAAAACAAATAGATGACAATGGATATAGATTTGGAAAAGTTAGCGAATAACATACGCTAGGATGTAAGTTTGTTGGTCGGGTATGCAGGGTTTTGTTAATGAGGCAAGAGGAAGTATGAGGGGACGTGAATCACAGTCAGATGTGCTGGTATATAATTCTGCCATATTTGCCTGGACAAGACTCTATTTACACTTCAGTGTTAAGAATAGCTTTATTTTTCTGTTCAATGTCGATTTGAATCAAATGCAGTGTCTTGTAGCTGTATAGGCAATGTTATGGTGGCTTTTTTAATTTTTAATTATGCACCATTTGTCTTGATGAAAAGTCTAACATTTATTTGCTTTTTATTTTATACCTTATGGAATTTGTACATTTTTGCAATAGGCCTTTCTGAGAGACAGTCTTTATGTGTGAAGCTTAGGCTTTGGCTGTGCTAGGTCTTGTTTAGAATTTTTATGAGAATAAATCCAATAGAAATGCCTTCCCTTGTTGTTGCAATCAAATAAAAGTAGAGTCCTTTGTTATAGAAAGAGAATTTAAGAAACATTCCTGTCTCTGTAGAACACTGATGTGGTACAGGTGTGTTCTCCAACATGCTGACCTTGGTCATCTCCAAAAGGGCATTTTCCCACAGTCACTGTCAGCAGGTCTCAGACTATAGACTAGTCTCCAGCTTGAGTGATTTAAACGACGCCCTCTGCTGGTCATCACGAGAAACACCAGGAGTTACATGGTGGAACATGCATTTATGAAAAAAGGATGTTTTAAGTCAGTCAAGTCCAACGGATTGTTTTGTCTTACTCGTGTGTGTGTGTGTGTGTGTGTATGTGTGTGTTTGTGTGTGATATCGGGTAAATAAATGCTGAGGAATCTCTCCTCTCTCCAGGTAAACCGATCCGCTCTTATGAGGCTCTGGATGGGAAAAACCCGATCACGGCGGTGACCACTATGCCCGCCCCTCACTGTAGCGTGGTGTTTGGGAGTGCGGACTCTGTCCTCCGCTTCATAGACCCACGCAAACCAGGCCTGCAGGTACCTATCAAACCAGAGAGTAACGGGCCTGTTACTCCCCCCTTCAGTTCCTCTGTCCTTTATGTTGCCCTGGTCAGTTTGTCCTATGGAGGGGATAGTTGTGTAGGTCACTTGGTAAGAGCGTGGTGCTTTATATACCAGGGTTCTGGATTCACTTCCAAAGGGGGCCATTATGAAAAATGGATGCACTAGCTGTAAGTTGCTCCGGATAAGAGCATCTGCTAACTGACTTAAATGGTAATGGATACTGTCCAAAAAAAAACGTTTTTGCATATTTTTAGCCTCTGATTGACTGCTTTCACCCGCTTGTGTCCAAAACGCAGCATGAGTTCCGGCTGGCATACAACAATGTGAGCGCGGGCCTCATTCGTTATCTGGCGGTCAGCCCTGGGGGCCGCACTGTGGCGGCAGGCTTCTCCTCCGGCCTCATCGTCCTTCTGGATGCCCGGACAGGCCTCGTGCTGAGGGGCTGGCCCGCTCACGAGGGAGATATCCTGCAAATGAAGGTGGGTGTGTGTGCTGGTGTTTTCATAGTTACTGATGCTAGGGCAGAAATCCAGACTAATTTCCCCCTTGGATAATAATGTTTTTATTTTACTGTGGGTAGTTATTGCGTTTTACCACTGGCGTAAACAAAGACCATAGAGGTGTAAAGTGAACCTTGTCTCATAGCCCTGACTCCCCCCCCCTCCCTACTCTCCCACACAGTCAGCTATTGGCCAGCGGGCTTTTGGTTGCGTAATGGGCCTTCTCCCATCATGGTTCTGACCTCTACACATGCTGGCTGTATCTGAAAGGACTCTATTCTCTATAAAGTACAGTGGTTTTGACCACAGCTCAGTAATTGGATGATCCAGATTGCACTCATGCCCTTTAGGGCCTTTTCAGATATGGGATTCACTTCTCTGCCTCAGGTTCCTGGAGCATTTGAGGAAATTCTTCAAAATAAGTGGTACTTTCAAAAGACCTGAAAGTAAGAGTTTTGGTTTCTGAGCACACTGCTTTAGGGAGCCAGATAGCTGACACCTGGAAAACGGGCGACTTGACGGCCCTGTCTCATTACCGAGTCCTGGATCTCTGCCGGACCAGGATTAGCTTCAGTCAGGGTTGCCTTTCCATTATGCTTCGAGGTGCGGATCACATTACTTTCCCCAGTGTCTGGATCATGCGTCAGTGTGTGAAAGCTCCATGAATTCACTATGTAGGGAATATGATGCAATTTCAGACCCAGACACTTTCTCTGGCCAGTCAGTCCACATGTTTCTCTCTCAGGGGAGTATGTGGAACTGTTGAATGTTCAGCAGTCAGTCGGGTGATTAAAAACAGCGTTGAGGCAGTTTTGCAGCCAAGTCTTTTATTCTGCTGTTCTATATTGGTGGTTGTGGCTGGGTAGAATGTAATGTGAGAACAGTGGGAGTTGTACCCTGAGGGGTTGTAGTTTGTTCAGAAGCAGTCAACAAAGAACTAGAGCTGAGCAAACTTTATTTAACCCTGATTGATGGGGTCAAGGATTGTATCTCTGGCTTGAGGCACAAGTTCAGGTAAATATGGACATGAGTTACTCATTAGAAAGGCTTCAGTGAGTCTCACTGGTCCATCCAGATATGACCCAGACTCCCCGTTGCTGTAATACAGTATGTATGGATTTGTCTGTACACTCATGTTTGACATGCTGTTTTGGCGGGAAATGGTGCCACTCAAATGGTTGCATCGTGACTTCCAATACCACAGATGGTAGTAATGTCCTGACAGAGAATACGAAACGGTGTTCTCTGCCGACCAGTTTCGATCGGGTTAGCGTTGGTGCGTTTGTTCTGACTTGGTTCTCTGGTGGGTTTTGCAGGCAGCTGAGGGAAATCTGGTCATCAGTTCGTCCACTGACCACACCCTGACTGTGTGGAAGGACTTGGAGCACAAGCCTCTCCAGCAGTACAAGTCTCCATCAGACCCCGTCCACGCCTTCGACCTGTATGGGGCAGAGATCGTGGCGGGCACCGTGGCCAACAAAATCGGGGTGTACTCCATGATGGACATCTCTGCTGGCCCCGCCAGCAGCACCAAGCTAAGCTCTGAGAACTTCCGTGGGACCCTCACCAGCCTGGCTGTGCTTCCCACCAAGAGACTCCTGCTGCTGGGTTCAGAGAATGGGGCCATCAGGCTCCTAGCTTAGGCATAACATATAACACACTGGCTCGGCTAGGTGTAGAACCTGTCTGTATTCTGAGCCTCTTTCAGCTTCTTGTGTGGGTCCAAGGCAAGTTGCAGGGTCCTTAAAACAGTGTTTTATATTGGAGAGAGCACTACTACAGTAATAAGGAGCCTCAAACTCAGAGGACTTTAGACTTCTGATCTGCTGTAGTCAACTAGGTGAAGTTAAGACGCTTTGTTATATGACTCATTTTTGGATAGATCTACCATGAGTGGCAATGAAAAGAAGTTTTAGCATTCATCTATAAATCCTGTATTGCAAAATAATACATTCCTTGTCTAGGTCAATATTACATTTGAAAGAATTGTGTAGAAGAACTGCTCAACAAGGTGGAGCCTAATGTGTTTCTGATGTAGTGTTTGCACTTTCCAAATAGATGCATACCTGTCATACCAACCAATACCAAAAATATTTTCATCTCATGTTCCCACACCTAGAATCATCATCATTATATTAGATTGGACTTTGCTTTTGATGCACTGAATAACTATGCAGTATTTGTGTGCGTGCGTGCGTGCGTGCGTGCGTGTGTGTGTGTGTGTGTGTGTGTGTGTGTGTGTGTGTGTGTGTGGGGGGGGGGGGGGGGGGCACTTTTTAAAAAGTCTGTTTGCCATGTCTTTCTAAAGAAATGTTTTCTGTAGCCTTTCTAAATGTAACATTTAATGTATGGTCACAATGGACACCCTTAAAGGCCCCATCAGGTCTTTGTATACTTATTTGAACGATACTAGTGTCTGATTTATCACTTCTGTGAAAATGACATCTTTTGGTCCTTTTTCTCTTGATGCATAATCTGACGGTGTAGGCGTTAGGGGAAAACCAAGGCACTGACATGCACAGATCTGATTGGCTTGTGGCGTAGTGGTTGGTTTAGGACACGACAACAAACCTGTTGGGACCTTGAGTAGTGCCCATTTAGGTCTGTGGATGGGTGAGTCTGCTAAATGATGAAAATGTACATTTGGGGCTAAAATGGAGTCAATGTAGGGCCCAGATACTGAATAGAGAGAGTTTGTACAATGAGAATGATGATCCTGTAAGCGTCACATTCTCCTCCATACCGGTTTCCAAGTAGTCATTCACACTTCCTGGTTGTATAAACCCATTAAAATGTCCAGAAATGCTTTTTGACACCACAGAATGGTTCCTGAATGTGTGTTAGTTTGGCTCTGTTTTGCTTGTTTGTAGCGCATCTTTTCCTAATGTAGTGTTGGAGGCTCTCCTGAACACAGGGTCTTCATACATTTCTCTTGCCTATTGAAATCAGTTCACTAGGAATGGCTATGGAGGAGAATATGTTGCTACTGAGTTTCAGACCAACACTGCCCTGGCTCAGCTCTAAACGGTACTGTATATGATTGAACTCTATACACTGTACCATTTATGGCTGTTCCCAGTCTATATAATGTACAATATGATTGGTCAAATCCTACTATAAAACCAGGACCTATATAATCAAGCTACTCTCAGCATTCACATTTAGGATGATTGTAAGTAATGTAATGTCAAATCTGTTGAATTTCTGTTGTCCAAACCATGGTTGCCAAAATATTGACATATATATTTAACTAATATGCCAGTTTGTGATTTCCAGGTAGCATGGAATGAAACCATCAAAGCCAAAACAAAGTTGACCTCTCTATTGTAATGTCTTTGCCATATATGGGATCACAAATTGGCTCGAAAATGACAATTTATTAAAAACATTTTTGGAAATCAACTATATGTATTCTAAGTTTGTAAGGGGAGGCATATGCTACCTTTATCCCATACCTTTAGCCCTACATGTACCTTATCCTAAATGGGTAGCGCATCATATTTCGTAATACCTGTTACCAGTGTTTCCACAGCTGTTCATCATCCTTAAGACAGTCTACTTAAAATTGTGTCCGTGCTTTTCTCCAATTTCTGTTACCAATTTACTATCAGCCAAGAATTCTGAGTTTCTGGGAGGGAAATGCTGACCTGGGCACCTCCGGTTGTGTAACAGGCCACACAGGTTACCATGTTCCCACCAGGCTTGCTCCTCGCTTGTTTTATTCCTGTGAAACCTGTAACCAACAGTAAAATCTAATAATCAAGAATGTACTTGGTTTTTAAAATGCATTAAGTAACACCTTGATAATCAGAAATGGTCAAACTGAACGTTTTGAAGTACACAAATCAAGTGCTTATTTTATTAAAAGGTTTAGTAAAAGTATCTGCACAATGTGATTGTTTCAGGTTTCTATATTGATCAGAAATGTCTTTTTATTTCAGTGTCACTCCTCACCAAAAGCCACTCAGGGTTGGCCTTTAGTGAGAAACAGACCAAAAGGAACATTCAGGGTTCTTATTGGACAAAGTCCCCTCTTGATGTTTGTCTATTCTGCAGTCATGTGTTATGATAGTTACCACCTACCGTTTCTGTTAAGAGTCGAGATGTTGCTCCTGAACCGATTCATTACTGTTCCTTTCTTGTCGTCCAGCCTAGACACATTCCGTCTGTATTGTCCTACACATCCGACCGTTGCAATACCACGTTGGTCTTGTTAAGAGTCACTGTGTATCAGTTGACTGCCGCTTACTAAGAGTGGCTTATGGAAAACTGATAATGACTGGTTCCTGTGGTCTCTCTTTATTTATTGTTCCACTTAAACACTGACCACAGCTGCCACTCAAACACTGACCCCAGTGTGTTGCTTCACACTACTGCCGTGAAGTCACACACCCTTTCCCACTGCCGCCCGCCGAGTCCACTTGGATTAGCAATGATGCGTCAGGCTCTGTGAGGCTCCCTGTTTGACCCTGGATCCATCTCAATATTTACATTTACAAAGAAGTAGTGACTTATATGAAGCGCGGATCAATGGAAGTTGATGTTTAACAGGCTTCCGTGCCCCTGACAGTACTTTGCAGAGGATGATTCAACCATTGCACGTTCAGTGTGTGTGTGCACATCGCTCTCTCTTTTAGACAGAATAGCAGGTTTCCTATCTTAATTTTGTCAAGGTAAGATCGAAAAAGTGGGTGTCTATGATTTTATGTGAGTGAAATGTCTAGCTGCATGTTTATCTCGGACTAGCATTTAAAACTTGTGCGTTAGTGTTCTAGTCGTTGGCCCAGCGGTTTTAATCTTTGTAATTATATATCACTTACAGTTGATAATGTGTGTTCATTTGAAGGCAAATCTTCATGTTTCCTTCGAAATTTCTGTTTTCTGTTTTGAAGTAATGTAGTAAATGTACTTGAATTTTTGCATTAATTCCATGTGTTATAAATGAGGACTGTATAACTGCAGTAACTAGTCCCCATTTTCAGGCGTTCTCTGTGGTGTTTCGGCCACTAGATTTGAAACTAATGTTAATGAGTCATACTGGGTCCCTGTAAATTAGGCCATGTACAATTGTTTTCTATGGCATCCGTTTCATATTATATATTACATCTAGCCATTTTTACTCATTTTTCAGGTGAGAATATTTTCTATGATATACTTGAGTCACGTTTTCTTCTAAGAATTTATTTTTCCGAAATATGATTGACTGCTGTATTATAAATTGTTTGTCATTGCAAAATACCAGACTATCTGGCATACAGTTTGCTGTTGTCCTTCCACAGCATTTCTTTGGCAGGAATTGAGTGGGCCAGCGTCGTGTGGTAATGGCTTGTCGCCCTCTGTTGTTTTAGGCCGGCTGTTCAGACATGGATCTTCATCTACTATCACTCCTGTTGTTCTGTGTCTGCAGACAAGGACTCACTGTAAAGCTCTGACATTTCTCATCAATCATGACTACTTTCTCTGAATGATCCAGTTCTAATGTGCAACAATCTCATTATGTTTTTCCCTTGACGCAGAATGATGAGGTGTTAAATGATTCTCCAATCCCTCTTATCCCATTGATGCCCAGCCATCCCAAAGAGGTCAGTTGCCACAGCAGAATGCACAGCTCTCATACCCTCTACGTGCCTTTTTACTCTACATTGTCTTAAACCAACACAATCCACTCGTCCAGGAATCAGGGAATTCTGCCCCAAGTACACAGGAGCCTTCAAAAACAGGTCACCCCTCAGCGGCCACTGTCCCCCCTCTTCTGGTGCCGACCAGTGGCTCCAATGGGGACTCATCTGAGGAGGACAATCAGAAGCAGGATGAGGGATGTAGGGCCCAGGCCCGCAGGCCAAAATCCAGGAAGGCCTTAGCCTATGCTATCCAGAAACTGGGCATGAAGATGTTGGGCCAGATGAAGACAGGACCTGAGCAGCCCAATGTCATCATATCCCCCCTCAGCATATCCCTGATCCTCTCCCAGCTGGCTCTGGGTATGACATTCTGTTTGATGTGTGAGTGGTTAAAAGCTGTGAATGTAGAACTACTGTATTCTCTTTCAGTTTCATCACATCTTCAATGATGTGCAGGCGCCTGGCCATAGGTTGGACAGACAGTGTGGAAAAATTATATTGGCTGAAAAACAGAGGTCTGGGTTCAAATCCCTGCGGTAGCAATACACATGCACTGGAGTCTGCGGTTTAGACTGCTTGACCATCCTTTTTAGCTTAATTCCTTGTGACTTTACTATATCTTTCAGCATGGAGAATGTCTGTTCCAGACTGCCGTCTAGCCTATTTAGATCTCCACTATAAATCGTTGTTGATATGAGGAATGCACTTTCTGAATTTTCCCAGTCTCTTCCAGTTTTAAACTTTAGGAGGTCCTGGTCCACACCTGCGGAGTACCTGGTTTGGGGGACCCGTTGCTGTCCCTGTCCTTGTCCATCTGGTCATACTTCTGACTTAGTCTAAATTTAAATAGACTCTGGATTTAGCCCTGATAAATGTATTAATTATTCCAATTGGACTCTTAATATCTTACCCGGCACAGCCAGAAGAGGACTTGTCACTCCCCTAGGGAGTTTTTCCTAGCCACTGAAATTCAACACTGCTGTTGTTTGCTCCTTGGGGTTTAAGGCCGGGTGTCTCTGTAAAAGCACTTTGTGACAACTGCTGTTGTAAAAAGGGCTTTATAAATACATTTTATTGATCAATAGTCATGAAAACAATTTCATTTAAATAACAGGTTGCTCATTTTTTTTAGTCCCAATTTCCATCTGTAGATGTTCTATAGATAGCAATACTATCAACAAACTTTCAGCAAACTATCGGTTGATAAAAAAACTGCTTGTTAAGGTTAGGGTTAGGTTTTAGAATAAGGTTTAGGGTATAGGTTAAGGTTAGGGATTGAATAAAGATAAGGGTTAGGTTATAGGTTAGGGTTAGTTAAAATGTTACAGATAGTCAGTAGACAATCTGTAGGGAATCTATAGGCAAACATTTGGGACTCTCAAAATAGTGTTACCTAATAACGTGAATATAATTTTCAGTTCACTCTAACAACAAGAAGGTCTTGTTTCTAGACACTAGCTCACAACACTTTCCCAGTCCACCGGCAATGTTGTTTACCTGGTAACATCTCCATCAAACTAGTGATGTTGCTGGTGGTAGTACAATTGTTTCATTGCCAGCGTGAGTTGTTTTTAGTTGGTTCCCAATGACAAATGTATTTTCTGATTCAGTTTATGGAGCTGGAAGGACTTGTTACATCACTCATTCTACTCCAATAAACAGAGAGAGATATTAGACCTCTGTAGCTGAAGAGTATCTGTTGGAAAAGTGTCTCAAGTTAGCTCAGAAAGTGACATGCAACAATTGACATTTTCACCCATTTACACAAAGAAAATGTGTCTCCGACACACATCTGGCAACAGGTCCGTCAAACTATTGTAGTGTTAAAATGTTCAGTCTCAAATGGCATCCCAGTGTGTACTGAATAGGTCTCTGGTTAAAAGTACTGCGTGGAACAAAATAAATAGGTCATCATTTGGAACACAGTCTTGTAGTCAGCATAACAATAATGAAAGGGTACTGTTTTAAATGTTGAACGACAACATGTGGCCGTCTCATTGTGTGTCCGTATGTATCTCATTGTGTGTCCGTATGTGTGTCTCGTTGTGTGTCCGTATGTGTGTCTCGTCGTGTGTCCGTATGTGTGTCTCGTCGTGTGTCCGTATGTGTGTCTCGTCGTGTGTCCGTATATATGTCTCAGGAGCCTTGAATGAGACAGAGGAGCTACTGATGAGGCATCTCCATGCTAACACTCTGCCCTGCTACCATATGTCCATACAAAACTTCCTGGAACGCCTCCGCAAGAGCGACCTCCAAGTAGCCACACGAATCTACCTGCAGAAAGGTTAGTGTTCACCGCTCCAGGGTTGGGGTCCGTTCCTGTTATTTTCCTGTAAATTCTGGAAGGATACCGAAATTCTTTAAACGCTTAAAAATGTAAGACATTACGTTAGAAATAAAAGGAAGAGATTACGTGTGTCTAGCTCGTACATTATTTCATTGTGATTACATTATGTTTATGCCTGAAAGAGTCTGTCTGTTTCAGGGTTTGAGCCCAAACCAGAGTTTGTTAATCAGTCTCAGTATTTATACGACTCGGAGCCAGTGACCTTTAAAGGGGTGGCTGAGGTCAATGAGTGGGTAGAGAAGGCCACCAATGGAAAGGTGTCTGACTTCCTGACCAGTCTACCGCCCAATCTGCTCCTCATGCTAATCAATGCTGTCCACTTTAAAGGTTTGTCATAGAATCTGTCCACTCAGTTTACAAGTCTCTTCTATTTCTAGTTTTCTAACATTATCTCCGTAATTCCCCATATTGTCTAAACAGGAGAATGGAAGGCTCGCTTTGACCCGCGATTCACTTCCAAAGATGTATTCTACATTGATGACAAGCATTTGGTCAATGTTGATATGATGATGGGGCCCAAATACCCCTTGAGTCTGCTCATTGATGCTGATCTGGATGCTCAGGTAAGCTTTGCGCTCCTTCCTGCTTGACCGGCTATATATCTACTGTTAATATATTCATGTCAGATAACACTCCAGAATGAATTTTATTTTTGTCTTGCTTTTGTCATTTCGCAACTTCATGTTGTCTACTCCCGTCACAGCACTGCTGAATCCTGTAAACTGTCCCACACCATACTGCCCTCACTTCTGTAAACTGTCCCACACCATACTGCCCTCACTTCTGTAAACTGTCCCACACCATACTGCCCTCACTTCTGTAAACTGTCCCACACCATACTGCCCTCACTTCTGTAAACTGTCCCACACCATACTGCCCTCACTTTGGTAAACTGTCCCACACCATACTGCCCTCACTTCTGTAAACTGTCCCACACCATACTGCCCTCACTTTGGTAAACTGTCCCACACCATACTGCCCTCACTTTGGTAAACTGTCCCACACCATACTGCCCTCACTTTGGTAAACTGTCCCACACCATACTGCCCTCACTTCTGTAAACTGTCCCACACCATACTGCCCTCACTTTTGTAAACTGTCCCACACCATACTGCCCTCACTTTTGTAAACTGTCCCACACCATACTGCCCTCACTTTTGTAAACTGTCCCACACCATACTGCCCTCACTTCTGCAAACTGTCCCACACCAAACTGCCCTCACTTCTGCAAACTGTCCCACACCAAACTGCCCTCACTTCTGCAAACTGTCCCACACCATACTGCCCTCACTTCTGCAAACTGTCCCACACCATACTGCCCTCACTTCTGTTTCTCCTCATTCTTTGTCTTCCTGTGCAGGTAGCTTGGTTCCCCTTCAAGAATCACATGAGCATGCTGGTCGTGATGCCCATGAATGGCCAGGTGAACATATCAGACCTGGCAACAAAGCTAAACATATCTGACCTGTACGACCGTCTGCCTGAAGAGAGGTCCATGCAGGTCAAACTGCCCAAATTCAAACTGGACTACAGCCAGGAACTGTGTGAAGCTCTCACCAATATTGGTAAGGGAGAACACATCGGAAGCCTAGGAAAATACAGGAAATTAAATTAGGCTTTTAGATAAACCTTTCACTGAGAAGTGAAAGCCACATTAACATATTAAAATGACTTGCTGGAGCTGTAAGTGTTTTGATATGGAAGACCTGCTTCCATTTCTCCTGTGTATTTACTGTGCTCAGGTATGGGGGAGTTGTTCACCTCCCCTAACCTGGCAGCCATAGCGGAGGGCCCTCTGCTGGTGTCCAGCGTGCAGCACAAGTCCAGTATGGAGATCACTGAAGAGGGAGCAGAGGCAGCAGCAGCCACCACCGTGGTCATCTCCCGGTCCAACCCCTCGTTTAGCCTCAACCAGCCCTTCTTCTTTGCCCTCATGGACGATAAGACTCAAGCACCCATCTTCCTCGGCGTCATCACTAACCCCAATCCTGGAGCCCCTGCTGTGCAGAGTAGTGGCGGGTCTGGCGGTGACAAGAATGACAAGCATTTTGATAAGTCTTTTGGAGAGCCACCTAAGTAAGCATGAACCTCATTTAGTCAATTACTGTAGGGTGACTGTCTATAGACTATGAACTGCACTGCTGTCTGTCTCAGAAAATGAAAGTCCCAGCAACTCAGATGCACGACAAAAGCCCAAGTCAGCCAAATGCTAAACTGGATTAAAATGCGACAGTGTGACAAAAAAATGAAAAATTTACAATTATTTTGCTTTTTTCTTTTATTTTAAATATACAAAACAATGACGTGCCCCAGATTTTCCAATTAAGTTTATTGCTGATTTAAAAAATAAAAGTATTTTTATCCGATGTTTTGCATTAAATGTGTCTTAAAAATGCAGGAAAGTGTCCAAATTTGTACTAATAATGTGTTATCTGTTAATGAGGGTGTGATTGGAGGGTGATGGTGGCAGAATGTATACATTTCCTCTCTGTGTAATAATTTGGCATAATTTATCAATGACAACATTGTACTAGAAATTCTGAGGAAAATCTGTGGTGCTTTTTCAAGTCTACCAACAAGTTGTCAAGCTGGTCTCATTTTCTTCTGTTGCAGTAGTAATTCAGAATTTTATTGAATGGGCCATGTGACTATACTGGTAATCAAGTTGGGAAGACTGAGTTTTCATGTCACAATCTGCATGTGAATGCAGTTTAGCTTATGTGGCTTAAGTAGGGAAACATCAATGTCACCGCGCCCTGTTACATACCAGAATTGAAACTACATCCCAGTTGTCACTGCATTCCCTCAAGCTTATTCAGGTTTATTCATATATTGTGTGTGGGTGTGTGGGTGTGTGTTTTTTCTGGGATTTTCAGAATCCATATAATGCCACACAGTTCCAGGTAGTTGAACAAATGACCAAAGCTTTGAACTGCTTTTATCCAGAAGATCCACATGGTGGCGATAAAAACCTTTGGGTTTCCTTCCACAAAGTTGCTAGACTCCATCCACAAAATGTACAGTCTCTAAGCACTTGCCCAAGCCACTTTCCCTGTGGCGAATCCCCATCAAAATCAGTATCTGTTTGTCATCTGAAAGGGATATTTTGGTTGATAAAATGTTACACCTAATTTTCCTCTTTTATCCAAGAGTTTTTTTTGTCAGTGCCCTTTTTATTTGGTTTTGTAGTTGCATGCACCAGCCATTTACTACAGTCACTGGACAGCGAAAATATATGCCTCGGAACATTCCCACAATATACTACATTACCATCATGTATTTGAGGTCCGTAAATGCTCGTCATTGCAAAAACAGTTAACCATTTTTACTATTGTGATCATTAATGTGTATCATTCAGACTGTTGATTTCCTGCTTTGTCTCAATTTCTATGTCTGCACACTGCTAGTCTTGTGTAGCCACGTGTATCTACACAATTCCCAAGCCTGGTTCTCCATCTCTTTCCAGCACTACACTGTTTCATCTGTGTTTCAGTGTAGCCGCGCAGCCAGTGTCCACAAGCAAGAGATGACATGCCTTTCGTGTGAGGGGACCAACAGTGAACGTGCCATGGCTGAAGTAGTCAGTCTGTTTTCTTCAAATGCATGATTAGTGAGGTTTGTTTTACAGGACAAATATATTTGTCTTTAGAGTTTTATGTAGAGGCTGTTTTTTGCAGAGTGGCTTTTGTTTGCAACCAGACAGCCAAATACGTCTCAGAAACCGAACTTGCAAAGTGTCCAGCGGTTGCAAAGTGTCACATTTCTGTCAGACTCGATACTCACTGGTCAGACTTGTGAGCTGCATAGCTGGTTGGTGAATTCCATAGTGAGTTGGCTAACTCTGATCAGCACTCTTCCTTGCTTGGGCGAGTGTACCTGCAAGTGCACTCAGATTTGATAACAAAATAAAATGAAACGGCTCAACCACAAGTGCATAGGTTTTATGGCATAGGGGTGCATTTGGGACTGGGTTTTTGTGTTTGTTCCAAGGACTGTTAGTAAGTTCCCTGGGTCCTCTGTGTTTCAGTATATGAGGGTGTGTTTGTTGGAGTAAATTAGAGGCCAAAATATAATTTCTTGCTGATTGAGCATTCACTATAATATACATTATAAGTACTCTACAAAGCCTATACAAATATCTCATTATATTTTTTTACATATCTAGTTCCCTCTAAAATAGCATCCTCAGAATCTCATGTCAGGCATCATGTTCACCATCTGAATGAATGAGCTAGCCTACTCCAAAAATAAAGAAGGTAGGCAAACTTGAAAATGGCATTCATAGCAAACTCTGCACGCCGGTCTTAGATTAAAGAATTAAGCTAAATAACTCCAGTGAGCTTGACTTCTCAGTCCTAGACTTGGCTTAATCTGTGTCCATAAGATCAGACCCATATAGTTCAGTTCTTTAAGGGATTGAACTAATAACTGAGCAACAAAAATGTGAATTGTGTCCAAATAGCATTTTCTGTAATGTTGAATAAGAATTGGCTTCTACAGAAATCTGACTGGGCATGAATGTGGAAACCACATATTCTGGGTTGTAACCCACAGAGCTTTGAAGATTTCAAATGACAGGGACACTACTCAAAATGTGTTCATCTAACCACCAATTGAACATAAAAATAAAAAAGGGAATTGAACAGTCACTCATTACTAAGGCTTTTATTGATCATGGGAATCAGGTGATGACAGGTTCAAACCCCTGGTCTCCGGCAGGGAGCTGCATATGTGCATAGAGCTAGATGAGTTACTACTGGACCATGGCTCTGTGTATTACTGGGAACATTATCATTATATTGTGCAAGCTAAGAGAACTATACAAGAAAAGGGCAAAGACCATTATGACACTGCATTGCTAATCCTGTAGAAATCCTGGGGAAACCTGTGTGCGTGCGTGTGTGTGTGTGTGTGTGTATATATATATATCTCATTCAAAAGTTTAGGGTAACTTCAAAATGTCCATTAAAATAATTGCTCTAAATATTAAATTAGTCTAAAGAAGGCCAGTTTTATTGCTTCTTCAGTCAGCACAACAGTTTCAGCATTTTGAAATGATAAACTTGGATTAGCAAACACAACATGCCATTGGAGCACATGAGTGATGGCTGCTGATAATGGGCCTCTGTAACCCTATGCAGATATTACATAAAAAGTCTGCCGATTCCAGCTGCAATAGTCGTTTATAACATTAACAATGTGTATTTCTGATCAGTTTAATGTTAAGAAATGTAGCATTTCTTTCAAAAATTGAGTCTCTTTGTTTCCGCATCAGCAGGCTCAGGAACAGTTTTTTTCCCCAACTACTGTAACCCTGCTGAACTGCACTACTCCCTTTGTACTACTGGACTCTTCCTTTGCACTACTACCTTGAAATACTGGACTCGGACAATGCTTTGCAAAGTCTGATAAGAAAATCTTCAGTTGTTACATGTACGTGTCTACCTCAGGAACCTCATTGGTGCCATCCCTGTATTTCAGTTGCACATGCTACCTTCTACCTTCAAATGCACATTTAGAATTGCCATTTGTACTTGCATTTGCCTCAACTATTCAGCCCACTTGTAACATACATTATACTTAATACTTGTACATTTTCTGCCCTCTATTTCCCTTCATTGCACATCTATACATTCCACTTGTAACATACTCTATACTTGTACATTTTCTGCCCTCTTCTATTTGCACTGATTAGACACTAACTGCATTTCATTGTATAGTACTTCTACTTGTTCAATGACAAAGTTGAATCTAAATCTAAAATGTCCAAGTGACCCCAAACTTTTGTACGGTAGTGTGAATATACATATATACAGTGGTTATAAAAAGTCTACACACCCCTGTTAAAATGCCAGGTTCTTGTGATGTAAAAGAATGAGACAAAGATAAATCATGTCAGAACTTTTTCCACCTTTAATGTGACCATAATCTTTTGAGGGGGAATAATAAAAAATAAACTCACAATAACCTGGTTGCATAAGTGTGCAACCCCTTAAACTAATACTTTTTGAAGCACCTTTTGATTTTATTACAGCACTCTGTCTTTTTGGGTAGGAGTCCATTAGCATGACACATCTTGACATGGCAATATTTTCCCACTCTTCTTTACAAAAGCGCTCCAAATCTGTCAGTTTGCAAGGACATGTCCTGTGCACAGCCCTCTTCAGATCACCCCACAGATGTTCAATTGGATTCAGGTCTGGGCTCTGGCTGGGCCATTCCAAATTGTTAATCTTCTTCTGGTGAAGCCATGCTTTTTTGGATTTGGATGTGTGCTATGGGTCGTTGTCATGCTGAAAGGTGAACTTTCTCTTCATCTTCAGCTTTCTAATGGACACCTGGAGGTTTTGTGCCTGAAGGTTTTTGCCTGGTATTTGGAACTGTTCATGAGTCCCTCCACCCTGACTAAGGCCCTGGTTCCAGCTGAAGAAGAACTGCCCCAAAGCATGATGTTGCCACCACCATGCTTCACTGTGGGTAGGATGTTCTTTGGGTGATGTGCAGTGTTGTTTTTGCGCCAAACATACCTTTTGGAATTATGGCCAAAAAGTTCAACCTTGGTTTCATCAGACCATAACACATTTTCCCACATGCTTTTGGGGGACTTGATGTTTGTTTTTGCAAACTTCAGCCGGGCTTGGATGTTTTTCTTTGTAAGAAAAGGCTTCTGTCTTGCCACCTTACCCCATAGCCCATTCAAATGAAGAATACGGGAGATTGTTATCACATGTAGCACATAGCCAGTACTTGCAAGAAATTCGTGCAGTTCCTTTAATGTTGCTATAGGCGTCTTAGAAGCCTTCCTGACCAGTTTTCTTCTTGTCTTTTCATAAATTTTGGAGGGACATCCAGTTATTGGTAATATCTCTGTTGTGCCATATTTTCTCCACTTGATAAGAACTTTCGTCACTGTGTTCCATGGTATATCTAATGCTTTGGAATTTATTTTGTACCCTTCTACTGACTGATATCTTTCAACAATGAGATCCCACTGATGCATTGGAAGCTCTCTGTGGACCATGGCTTTTGCTCTGAGATCCAACTAAGAAAATGTCAGGAAAATCCTAATAGAACAGCTGAACTTTATTTGTGATTAATCAGAGTCACTTTAAATGATGGCAGGTGTGTAATGACTTCTATTTAACATTAATTTTAATGTGATTGGTTAATTCTGAATACAGCCACATCCCCAGTTATAAGAGGGTGTGCACACTTATGCAACCAGGTTATTGAAAGTTTATATTCTTTTCATTTTTCCCCTCAAAGATTTTAGTTTGCTTTTCAATTGTTCACATTATAGGTCACATTAAAAGTGGAAAACATTCTGACATGATCTTTGTCTCATTCTTTTACATCACAAAAACCTGGCATTTTAACAGGGGTGTGTATACTTTTAATATCCACTGTATATATATATATATATATATATATATATATGCACACACACACATATATCTATATACACTCACCTAAAGGATTATTAGGAACACCTGTTAAATTTCTCATTAATGCAATTATCTAATCAACCAATCATATGGCAGTTGCTTCAATGCATTTAGGGGTGTGGTCCTGGTCAAGACAATCTCCTGAACTCCAAACTGAATGTCAGAATGGGAAAGAAAGGTGATTTAAGCAATTTTGAGAGTGGCATGGTTGTTGGTGCCAGATGGGTCGGTCTGAGTATTTCACAATCTGCTCAGTTACTGGGATTTTAACGCACAACCATTTCTAGGGTTTACAAAGAATGGTGTGAAAAGGGAAAAACATCCAGTATGCGGCAGTCCTGTGGGCGAAAATGCCTTGTTGATGCTAGAGGTCAGAGGAGAATGGGCCGACTGATTCAAGCTGATAGAAGAGCAACTTTGACTGAAATAACCACTCGTTACAACCGAGGTATGCAGCAAAGCATTTGTGAAGCCACAACACGCACAACCTTGAGGCGGATGGGCTACAACAGCAGAAGACCCCACCGGGTACCACTCATCTCCACTACAAATAGGAAAAAAAGGCTACAATTTGCACGAGCTCACCAAAATTGGACAGTTGAAGACTGGAAGAATGTTGCCTGGTCTGATGAGTCTCGATATCTGTTGAGACATTCAGAGTCAGAATTTGGCGTAAACAGAATGAGAACATGGATCCATCATGACTTGTTACCACTGTGCAGGCTGGTAGTGGTGGTGTAATGGTGTGGGGGATGATTTCTGGGCACACTTTAGGCCCCTTAGTGCCAATTGGGCATCGTTTAAATGCCACGGCCTACCTGAGCATTGTTTCTGACCATGTCCATCCCTTTATGACCACCATGTACCCATCCTCTGATGGCTACTTCCAGCAGGATAATGCACCATGTAGCAAAGCTCAAATCATTTCAAATTGGTTTCTTGAACATGACAATGAGTTCACTGTACTGAAATGGCCCCCACAGTCACCAGATCTCAACCAGTGCATCCCACAAATCTCCATCAACTGCAAGACGCTATCCTATCAATATGGGCCAACATTTCTAAAGAATGCTTTCAGCACCTTGTTGAAACAATGCCACGTAGAATTAAGGTAGTTCTGAAGGCGAAAGGGGGTCAAACACAGTATTAGTATGGAGTTCCTAATAATCCTTTAGGTGAGTGTATAATATATGTACAGTGGGGAGAACAAGTATTTGATACACTGCCAATTTTGCAGGTTTTCCTACTTACCAAGCATGTAGAGGTCTGTAATTTTTATCATAGGTACACTTCATCTGTGAGAGACGGAATCTAAAAATCCAGAAAATCACATTGTATGACTTTTAAGTAATTCATTTGCATTTTATTGCATGACATAAGTATTTGATCACCTACCAACCAGTAAGAATTCCGGCTCTCACAGACCTGTTAGTTTTTCTTTAAGAAGCCCTCCTGTTCTCCACTCATTACCTGTATTAACTGCACCTGTTTGAACTCGTTACCTGTATAAAAGACACCTGTCCACACTCAATCAATCTCCCTCGGTCTGGGGCTCCATGCAAGATCTCACCTCGCGGGGCATCAATGATCATGAGGAAGGTGAGGGATCAGCCCAGAACTACACAGCAGGACCTGGTCAATGATCTGAAGAGAGCTGGACCACAGTCTCAAAGAAAACCATTAGTAACACACTACGCCGTCATGGATTAAAATCCTGCAATGAACGCAAGGTCCCCCTGCTCAAGCCAGCGCATGTCCAGGCCCATCT
Organism: Esox lucius; assembly: GCF_011004845.1. Lineage (NCBI taxonomy): Eukaryota > Metazoa > Chordata > Actinopteri > Esociformes > Esocidae > Esox > Esox lucius. The sequence goes on from NC_047569.1 coordinate 22,499,968, forward strand.
GAAGTTTGCCAATGACTATCTGGGTGATCCAAAGGAGGAATGGGAGAAGGTCATGTGGTCTGATGAGACAAAAATAGAGCTTTTTGGTCTGAACTCCACTTGCCGTGTTTGGAGGAAGAAGAAGGATGAGTACAACCCCAAGAACACCATCCCACCCATGAAGCATGAAGGTGGAAACATCATTCTTTGGGGATGCTTTTCTGCAAAGGGGACAGGATGACTGCACCGTATTGAGTGGAGGATGGATAGGGCCATGTATCGTGAGATCTTGGCCAACAACCTCCTTCCCTCAGTAAGAGCATTGAAGATGAGTCATGGCTGGGTCTTCCAGCATGACAACGACCCGAAACACACAGCCAGGGCAACTAAGGACTGGCTCCGTAAGAAGAAAATATAGAGTTCTTCATCAAAAATTTTAAGAAATACATTTTCATAATGCAAACACCTACCTTCAATAGCTGGTGGTGCCCCATTTTGCTGAAATGTTACGTAGTACAGATGTCAAAATGTTCCTATTACTATTTTTGAATAATTTATCCATACAAATTATTATTTAGAATATTATTCAAATATCTACAATAAAATATGTGTGTAAATGTAATTTCTGCATTCAGTGTTGTGCCGATTGTGCCCAGATGAGGGCAATGTTACCCAAAACTGTTAAAAGTCCGGTTAACAACCATAAACACAGGTTAGTTCTAACATGTGGCACCTAATAGGCAAATACTGTGTATCCTAAGCTAAGCGCTTAAATAAAATTTAGGCTTGCGTGATGTCCTTCTGCCATTCTGTGCGTCTTTTAAAGGATAGGCTATACAAGAAAGAAAAATGGAATCGAAACATACCAACAAGTGGAATTCCGTTAGTGGAATTCAATCACTGTCCCAAACAATCTACGAAATTCGCTTTCTATATTCGTTGGTTGACTGAAATACTAAAATATCTATTTGTTAAATAGTAGGCCCTCAGCTTTTCTCCCATTTACAATGTGACAGGCTGTGGAAAACTATTGTTAGACAGGGATGTTTGTCAACAGACTCAAACTCTTTTGGCAATTTAATATGCATTTTGCTCCGGTGTTGGGTTAGCTACTCTTAAAACTATCTTCCACATCACATAGTTTTCAATAACCAATGTTGCTTTATTTTCTATGACTCCAGCTGCTGCCCATAGACCAAATATTTTATGTTACCAAACTTGCTAAGGTGCTGCGTCCGTGTTTTTGCCTAGTGTAATTCAAGCAGGGCTTGCACTATTGAAACACAGACCAACGTAAATCTCACGTTTTCTGGTATTTGAAAATGAATTTGACAGCGCAATTGTATAGCTCTTTCATGTAAGTGTTTAGCAGTCTCTTACATGAACTGGAAGGATTTCTGCATTACAGCTTCTATTCTGTCATGTTAGAGGTCTTTTTTGCATGCATGGCCACTTCAAGTCCCACCACATCATTTCAATATGATTGAGATCTGGGCTTATACTTGCCATTCCATAATCCTTCATTTCTAATTTTTGAGATCCATGTTCAGTTCAGTTTTTGGACAGATGGCCTCATGTCCTCCTCAAAAATTATCTGGTACAATATGAAATGTATTGATGACTCCATGATGGCTAGTTCGTCAGGCCCTGAGGCAGCAAAGCAACCCCGAACCATAATGCTAGCACCTCCATGCTTTACATTTGATATGAGGTTCTTCTGTTCAAAGGCAGCATTTCATTTCTGCCAAACATTGTGTCAGGCATTGTGAATAGACAACTCCACCTTTGACTTATCTGTTCAGAGGCTTCGTCTTTCCTGACCTCCTTTGTAGGCCAAAGTTGTGCCATCTTTTTCTGACAGTTGACTCATGCACTTCCAAATGTATCATAGTAAGGGAGCCTTGCAGGGTCTATTGATGTTACCCTGGGGGTCTTCAAGACTTCTATGAATATGTTTCAACCAGCTCTTGACCCAAGTTTGGTGGTGTGACTTGTCCTATGTAGATTGCTGTGGTCAAGAACTTTCTCCGTTTGTAGATGGTCCGGGAAACAGAGTGGTGATGTATTTTGCAATGCTTTGTAAACCCTCCCAGACTCACAGGCATCAACAATCGTTCCTTTTCATCCAGATCTTGGCATGATGTATTACCACACACCCATATGGTTGAGACCAAAACCGACCAAGTTTCAAATCTTTATAGAAAGCAGGACCCTCCCAAGTTATTCTCTAATGATTTTCTAATACTTTGCACCTGTTTTGGCAAACCTGATTCTAATTTTAGACATTTTATGTGATGAAAAAGTGTACGAACAAGACAAATTCATTTTTTTATTGAAATTGCATAAATTGTTTCAAAGTCATTTTGTAATTTGTTGAATTGGATTACCTTTATCACTGAATTTGTTTGGAAATTAGCTCAAAAATCCAAATGTACAAGAATGTAAAAAGAAATATGTAAAAAAGACAACTTTCCAGAGGATGTCGTTTTTCATTAGACTTGATATATATAAAACATTTTTATCAACACAAAGGAAATTGTGTTATTTAGATGACTTGGGTGCATTAACAAAGATAATATTTAAAATGTTTATCTTTCCAGTCTCCATTAACTTGTGCTGGATTTGCTTGTACTTTATATACTACCTGTATGTGTGTAATTATATATTTAATCAATAAGGAACAAGGAGGTGTGATATACTGCATTGCCAATGTACCGCCAATGATATACTGTACGTTCTCATATATCACAGCTGTCAGTCAATCAGTATTCAGTATTCGAACCACTAGGTTTACATACATGTCATGATATGAAAGAAAGTTAAAAGAAAAGTTAAAAATAAATTCATTGAAAACCATTGTAGTTCTGTGACACATGAAAGCCTATATGTCAATAATATTAGCTGATTCATATAAATGTTATTTAGTTATCTACTGGACGCATAATTCTCAGAATAATGATAGGCAATAGGCCTACCTGGTGTTATATCTTTTCAAGTTTTAAGGTTTATTGGTCAAATGCACCGAACACAGCCAGGACCAGTTGCCCCTAATAACTTTTACAGGAATTGTTTAACAGATTAGGCAACTATTTGTTAGATAGCTGTAACATGGCGCTGCCTTCACGATAAAACATTATATGGAATTTACCACAACATTTGGGGAGAAAAGGTGTGTTGGGAAGCACTCTGCCAAAGGATGATAATTTACATTTGATGCTGCAACATCAACTCTGTCCATGCAGGTAGGCCATGTGATTCTGCTTGTTTTTAATCTCTGAAAATTGTGTTCATTGGTTATCATTGGCTGCTGTCTTCATTTACTTTAAGCTAAGAGTGCAGTTTATAATCACAGTTTATTTCTTTCATTTGCGTTTTGAAAATCCATCACTGTTAGCCATAATAATCGCAGGTTACGTTCACGCAGGATAAATCGTATTTCTATGCGGGTGTTCACAATTGCAAACGTGCATTCGCGTGCCGGGGGTTACTGTAACATTGTGACAATGTTGGTTGTGGAGCAAATCATCAGACTACTGCAGATTTAGTTTATGCACGAAAAGCTACGGATATCTTAATTTTTGTATACAACAATGTCAATACCCTTTTTGTTTAATTGCCATCTATTTTTCAACAATATTTTGAGGCAATTAAAAACATGAATAAAACACAAATAACAGAACAGGCTTATGTTTCATTAGATTTTGGGTTATGTTCAAATAAATAGTCAGATTCTGGAAGATCGAGGTTTATTGGATTAATTGGAATGACTGAATATCTGACAGACCTTTAGCGTGTAATGTAGAGATGTAGCCCAACCATACTGAATTAAAAAGCAATGGTTTAGAAACCCATTTCCAAAGGCACTGTAGCCTACAAAACCCATAAGGTAAAATGCTACATCCATTATTGGCCAGCTTGTAAACTTTAACATTGATTGATCCCGCAAAAGGTGTACAGTTGGTTATAGGCTATTCCTATTGGTTTTCCAATGCCTCTTAATATGAAATTAATCAGATTACATTACTGAGTTTGAGTAAACAAAAAGTTATGCAACTGATTACAAATGAGGACAGGTAACTTGTAACTTTAATGGATTACATTTAAAAAGTAACCTGCCCAACCCTGTATATATATATATATATATATATATATATATATATATATATATATATATATATATATATATATATATATATATATATATATATATATGTATGTATATATATATGTATGTGTGTGTATGTATATATATATAAATGTATATGTATGTATGTATGTGTGTGTGTGTATAACAACAAATGCTGAATATCTATTTCAAAAAACTATTTGATAATTAATAGAAAACAAATTCAAAAATAATTTGTGAAATTGACAATGCAGAAGTGAATCAAGACCCTTTCATAACGGTTAGCTTGGGGGAAAAAGGTTAATTGTTGACCACTATGCACAAGAAGAATACAAAAAGTCACCGATGCGTAACGGCTACAACAGGGCAGTTCATAAGTGCACCTCGTGGCGCACATCGATATGTAATCAAAGAAGCGCTTCTCGCCTTGTCTTGTTCTTAATCACGCGAGATGCAAATAAATTAGTCTAATAATATTATATTGAAACGTTGTAGGTATTCATAATCCCACTATATCAGTAAACACAGCCTGCACTCTCTCTCTCTCTCTGTCATCATACTGAATGTCAATAGTATTCCCCTCACTTATCTGCAGTGGGACACCCTTGTCCTCCCACTTTCCCTTCCCTCCCCCGACCCGCTCGAAGTAAAAAGACCAACCCTGGTGCTTAACTTTCTTTACCTCCGTTTCGCCTCAAGTCAGAGAATGGCTGCATTTTTTAAATCCCTGCGCAATGTTAAGAATGAGATCGTTCTGTTTTCTACGCCGTTTCTTCTTCTCCCGCTGCCCTTGGTCATTGGAACAAAGGTATGTAAATTGTCACACAGACCACACATAATTTTTATATTTAAATTATATTTGATTAGTCTTGTAAGTTTTAATATTGTTGTTTAATTAAATTGTTTTAATTATATTTGATGCGCATTAGAATGTTTAATATTGTTGTTGTTGTTTTTTTTTTAAATAAATTTGATAAATGCAAACGGAGACTACCTTTTATAAGACCGTTTTTATGATTCAGTTAATCATATTCTTTCAGTTTGATTTAGAAAAATGTAGGGTGAAGCAGATATAACTCCATTCTGTGATTGGAGAGAAATGTAGCTGTGGCATAGGTTTAATTCAGCATTGCACCTGTTGGTGAATAGTTCAGACAGCGGCAGCATGCTACACCTAACCTGTCAGATGCACACAACACATACACACACCCACAGACAATCTGTAGAGAGAAAGTTGCCATGTAACAACAGACAAAAACTGTATTGAGCTGCAAAGAAAAACATGCTAGAGGTGTCAGCACAACACCATATAAAGAGGACTGCTGAGTTAGGTTAGTGTGGTCATTAGTGCATGGTGAAGTCCTCCATGGAGGTTAACAAAGACTGATCTTTAACCCCAATTAACATTTCTCAGGACCAACCAACTATTGTATGATTACAATCAGGCTTATAGAATGCCACATTTTTACCATATCATGTTGCTCTCCCTGTATTTTGAAGTAATGTGGAGGTCTATGATTTTCAAAGTCTGGGTTGTCAGGATCCAAATGAATTTGAAAAGATTAAAGCTCAGGTAAATAGCTGAACCACAACCTGCCTCAGACTTCAAAAAATATAACCCAGGAATATTTCAGTTTTTTTTATGGGTCAGTTACACAACACAAAGACACACCAGAATGTATTTCCAAGATTTTGAGTATTAGGTTCAGTCCAGTTGGGGTCCATTTTCTGTACAGACTTTATGTTGCTAGAAAACCAGAGAAAATGTTTGTATGTTTATGCCATCAATGATTCCCAACTAAATGTATTGAGCAAACAATAGATACACCGTAAAGTCCTAAAGTATTCAGACAGTGAATTCTACCAAAACATTTTGGTTGTGTGTCAAATTATTTTGTGCCCTATAGAAATTAATGTAAAACAATGTATTGTGTTGTCATGGAGTCACTTTTAGCTGTGGTCTGTAACCTGCAATTCTTTAATATACAAGGCAATGTTTACACCACGCCTTCGGAAACAGACCCTTATTAAGGACTTACCAGCAGGTATCCTGTTTTTAAACATACAGTGACAAACATGGGGCCTGTTAGCAGTTGAAATTATGAACGTTACGAAACATTAAGTTAAAATCTAAGCCCCTTTCAGTCCAAGCTTGAAAGGTGGCAATTTGACCATATGGTAAATTATATGTATGAAAGGTAGCCGAACGGAATGGAGCAACCAAGCCGATAGATTTATTTTTGGCGATGGCTCCGGCTTTGGCTCTGGCTTAGTATGAATGGAACAGTAATCCAGCGGCTGCATTTTTTACGCACTATGCTCTAAACGTGCTGTGACTTCAAGTTCCTGGCACAGGATGCCCACAAGGGTGAAACGTCATAAAGTTTCAAAGAGATGATGCACATTAATCTAGTTTTTTTTTTTAAACTAATTTAGCTGTATTAGAAAAAGCATAGTTAACACCAACAGGAGTCAAAACAACGTTTTTTTTTTGCAATGGCAAAAGGTGATCTTATGCTGGCCAGCTATTTAAGTTAATAATTTATGGACTGGAAAGGGATTTCTGTGCAATTTCTACGGCTACCTGTAATTCAGCATTCAGGAGTCTATCCACACAGTATATAATAATATGATAACATGCATGTTATCAACAAGCCAACAAATGTTTCCAAACACCACACCCATAACATTCAAGTAAACATTTATATTTATAAATGGTGACCATAAATCTTAACAAATTATTTTCAGAAACATTACAACAATATCTCAAAGGGTTATCATAGACCTGAAACCTGTAAATGCAAGAATCATAACTAGACATGAGGGAGTAGTTTGAACGCAGTGATCCCAGCTGACGATGCCTCCCAACTTATCAGGTGATGCTGTTGAATTTGCATTCAGCGTACAGCTTCATCGGCTGGCTGCACAGTCAAGGCTCGAACCCAGACTGCGGTGGTCAGCTTGCTGTTGGTGTGCATGTTTGTTTCATCGTCATTATCTTTTCAAAGCCAAAGTGCTGGAATCAGTGCCAAACAAAAAACGATCTATAAAAAATCTGATGATACCCTAAGATAGGGCAGATAATGTGCAGATAGTATCTTCTTGAAAAGGATTTACAGCTGTAATGACTGCCCAAAGTGCATCCACCAAGCATTAACTCTAGGCTGTGAAGACATCCACAGTCATTTAATATTTGTTTTGGGAAAAAATTCTTAATTTCTTCAAATATTTTCTTCATTTTTTCTGTCACAAAAATGTGGAGCAGGTCTTATAAACCTGTGCAATCTAATGTTATCTGTTTTTTGGGATGTTATTCTAAGGTATCACTGTTAAAACTGTGCAAGGGTCACACAGACTTTGTCTAGGCACTGTAACAACACTATGACTCAGTTGGATTCATTCCCAGCTGTTGTGGGGATGTCCTGTTCTGACCTGTTGGTGACCTCTTGGTGATTGGTTGGGGACCTGTTGAATCCAGTGTGTGTGTTATACAGGAGGCAGGATGTGCCTATGTGATCATCCTGATGGCAGTTTATTGGTGCACAGAGGCCCTACCCCTGGCTGTCACTGCCCTGCTCCCTGCAGTCCTCTTCCCCATGTTTGGCATCATGCAGTCCAAAGACGTGAGAAAACATTTTGATATCATCAACCTAACAGTAGAAATGAAACTCGACAAAACTAATGCAACCCTACGGACGTCCTGATGTCCAATGTATTTGACTATGTTGTCTGATATGATTTTGTGTGAACGGTTGGCTGGCGGAGGAAGCAATTCTGTTCCATTTGCTTGTACATAAACAAATACAATTTGAACCAATGACTCACTGTCTGTGTTTGTGTTTCAGGTGTGTATGCAATACCTGAAGGACACAAACATGTTGTTTGTGGGTGGACTGATGGTGGCTGTAGCAGTGGAACACTGGAACCTGCACAAGCGCATTGCCCTCCGAGTGTTGCTCTTAGTAGGGGTGCGCCCTGCTCTGTGAGTGACCCTCAGCTGGAAATCTCCTGCTAGCTTTAGGTTGAAATCTCCTGCTAGCTTTAGGACTCTGTCTTCTTAAGTGATGGAGTTTTCGATAGGCATGTACTGTGCATATATCTCTAGATAAGGCAATGGGTTAATCATTATGACTTAATTTATTGTTTTTTCCTACCCATCATAATGATATGTAACATTGTAGGCACGAGGAAGGTCACAGGCGCAAGGAGGAAACGGAGGCCTTTTAATTAAAATAACTAAGACTCGGGAACACGAAAACACGAGAACAATGTTACCAAAAATGTAATCAAACAATGGCCGACAAGACACAAGAGGGTAGAACAAACTTAAATAGGGACAGTGATAAGGAACACAGGTGAGGATAACAAGAAAAAACCGGTGTGCGTGCTTTAAATGACTGCTGGATGTCACTGGCACAGCAGGCATGATGTAATATTCCTAACCATTTACTCTGTGTGTTCTGGCATTTATCCATCTCAGTAAAGCCCATTGAAAAACTTCAACAATTTGACGCATGACTATGTGTTGTAAACCTGTGTTCCCTCCATAAGGATCCTGTAGCGTCCGTGTGTCATCCTCTGGTCGCCTCTCTCTCCAGGCTGATGCTGGGTTTCATGGGGGTGACAGCGTTCCTGTCCATGTGGATCAGTAACACAGCCACCACAGCCATGATGGTGCCCATCGTCCAGGCTGTTCTGAAGCAGCTCAACAGCTACCCAGAGTCTGAGGTCCCCGTGATCCGAAGTACCGAGGAGAACTCCCCGCCTCAGGAGACCACTGAGTCCAAACAGACTGAGAAACACACGGAGGGAACCGGTGAGCATTATGCCCAGTCGTGATTGGTTCATTTTTTAGGGTTTAACTAAACTGGTTTCCAGCTGAATGATATCAGCCACCATAGTGTGTGCACTGCGCATTCATTTTGTTTGCTTTGGGACTCTTTGGACTTAACCTTCCTACGTGGACTGTGTTTGCCTAGTGGTGATAACCTGTTTAGACCCGTCCACGGAGGCTATCAGGCGTAAGGAGGCTGCAGAGAAGAAGAAGATGTGTAAGGGCATGACGCTGTGTGTTTGCTATGCGGCCAGCATCGGGGGCACTGCCACCCTCACAGGAACCGGGCCCAACCTGGTGCTCACAGGCCAGATGAACCAGTGGGTAGTCCTAACTATGGATTCAAATCATCACAGGTCATTCAAATACAATCCTCTTTTATGTGCTAAAACAATATGGTTCGTGCCCCCCGCCCCCCCCCCCCCCCCCCCCCAGGCTGTTTCCTAACAATGGAGATGTCATCAATTTTGCCTCCTGGTTCGGCTTTGCTTTTCCCAACATGATCTTAATGCTCACACTGGCTTGGCTCTGGCTGCAGTTTGTCTTCATGGGATTCAAGTGAGTTTCAATATGTACTTCAAGTCATCTTCAAACAATACATCAAGGCAAATGCGTCACCTTGACCCCTGTCTCCCCGTACCTCCACAGCTTTAAGAAGACGTGGGGCTGTGGAGTGGTGAAGACGGAGAAGGAGATCGCTGCGTATAATGTGATCAAGGAGCAGCACGGTCAGCTGGGAACCATGTCATTTGGAGAGCTCAGTGTCCTGGGTCTGTTCAGCAGTCTGGTCGTGCTGTGGTTCACCAGAGATCCTGGCTTCATGGCGGGCTGGGCCACACACGTCTTCAACACCGATGCAGAGTAAGCCCTCTACTGTTCATGAACACCGTACCGTGTAGGACACAAGATTTCGCATGTCGCTTCATTCCATTTTTGTGGCCTTTTTGGGATCCTGGCAGTGTGGCCAGGATCAAAAGAATTCCACCATAAAAGGAATAGAAAGCAGTTTGTGATGCAGCCCTAATTCGTTTAGACCTGAAACCTGTATTATGTGTGTGAATGCTAGTAGATTGTCAACCTGTCTTTATCCATCCTTCCTGCAGGTACGTAACTGACGCCACGGTGGCAGTGTTCATTGCTGTTCTTCTCTTTGTCCTGCCTTCCAAGCCCCCACGCTTCTTCTGCAGGAGATCATATAGCTATGACACAGGTAAACCTGGTTTTAAAACCCACACATAAAGTATTGCTATAGGTATATAGGTATTGCTATGTGAAATGCTTGAAGACCATTGCCACGGCATGTCTCTAACTATGATTTGATTACTCCTGCAGAGTCCCAGCCCTTAGCTGGCCAAACCCCAGCTCTTCTCACCTGGAAGGTTGCACAAAAGAAGTTACCCTGGAGCATTGTTCTTCTCCTGGGGGGAGGGTTCGCCCTGGCTAAGGGCAGTGAGGTGAGGGAGGGCCTGGATGCTGAAATTCCACACAAACCTCTGAACCAAAAACATTCTGATCCCTACTGAGAACTTAATCATCCCACATCTTGTTAGAATCTTAGTCAACATGGCTTTACTCCGCCTGTGGTTATTTCTCCAGCGCCATTGCGAGTTCCCGTGTTGTTCTGATTGTCTGTCTGGTTCTGGTTGTATGTGTCACGGCAGGAGTCAGGTCTGTCTCGATGGATGGGAGATCAGATGACTCCACTTCACACCATCCCACCCTGGGCCATCGCTATCATCCTGTGCCTGCTCATTGCCACCTTCACAGAGTGCACCAGTAATGTGGCCACAGCCACTCTCTTCCTACCCGTCCTCGCCTCAATGGTAAGTCTCAGCACAATACAACATGAATCAATACTACGCTATTACACAACGGGGAGCAGCGTTACAATGGCTCTCCAGACTGGTAACTACTGCAGCAGCAGTAATTGACTGAAGCACTGTAGCTCCTTGATGTGAAGCACTCCCCGTTCAGAAATCTCCCCAATGGGATTGGAGCATTGAAGCTACTCCCAGCCGAGGCCAGCCTACATGTCCTTGTTTGGTTGCCCTGGCCTTCAGTTGTTGGCCATTTGGGATGAATACATCCGTCCGCTTCCCTGGGCCCCTCATTCTATTAGCCACACTGCCAAACACTCATTCATCTCCATGGCTAGTCCTGGTGCCAACCCCCATCCACACCAAAGAATGGTATCACTGTGCCCAATACTCGAGCCCTCAGAGGACCCAAGTTAGGCCATGTCTGAATGTACCACATAAGCTATAAAGAGAGGGATTTACTGAGGCCGAAGCCAAGAGTCTGCCCGGCAGACATTACTAGTGTAGAGACAGGGAGAGCGGAAGAAAGAAAGGGGGGAAGCAAACAACTACGGGAAAGTCTGGGAAAGAGAGGCTGCCAGGACCTGTGCTTTTGTGTCTTGCTATTTATTTTTGGTTTGTAATGTCTTCCCAGCCTGCCTTGAATATAAATCAAGCCAAATGATTCAACATTTGTTATGATTGTGTTTAGACAGAGTGTGACAGAGGAGGAATGAGTAATTCATTTGCAGTATTCATTTTCTTACTAATTACTGTAGCTTTTGTGGACTAAACAACTTTTCAGAGGCTCACATTTGAATCTGTCTCCTTCAGAATGTTTCAGCACCATTCTGAAATTGGCTGTAATGTGTTTCCCTTTTGCCTGTTATGAGTCAGAGACTAACAACATAGCATGCATTAGAATTACATTACGACACACATGAGGGAGTTTTTCAAAACCCCGGAATTACAACACTAAAACACAGAGTTATGAGTCAGTGATTATGATGCAGCAAAGACTACAGTGTTATCATGTCCTAAATGGCAGTCTATATTCCCTAGTTAATATATTACTAGGGGCCTTAAAGCTCTGGTCAAAAGTAGTGTTTTATATAATAGGGGGTCATTATGGACTGACACTAGGCGTGTCCTCAGACAGCTGATGATGTCTCTGTGTTTATTTTATTAGTCCCAGTCCATTGGAATGAATCCTCTATATGTCATGGTGCCATGCACTCTCAGTGCCTCCTTTGCCTTCATGCTACCTGTGGCCACTCCGCCCAATGCTATCGTCTTCTCATATGGCTACCTCAAGGTTTCTGACATGGTGAGTGTAATGTACTAGGTCATACTACAGTTTTTATGTTTAAACTGTGATTTTTCTCAGTTTACAAATTGAATATGTTCAGTGTATTTAATTGTTAATATATCTAATCGCCATTAAGGTTGATAAGATATTTGCAGTAAATGAACGTTTTTGTAGACCCATTCTTATAGACGAACACATTTTCCAGACACTTATCCAGAACATCTTTCCGGAGTGAGTCCGTGCATGTTAATACTTGTTTTGTACTGGTCCCCTGCGGGAATCAAACTCTCAACCATGGTGTTGTAGGTGCCATGCTGTACCAAAGGAGATATGCAACTGTCTAACGCTATCGATCATTTGATTGCCCTCCTCAGTATGAATGATAGCCAACCGACTTTGAAATACTGTGTAACTGTCTCTCCCAGGCGAGGACGGGTCTGGTGATGAACATCATTGGCATCCTGTGCATCACACTGGCCATCAACAGCTGGGGCAGGGCCATGTTCCACTTGGACACCTTCCCTATCTGGGCCAATACTACCGGAGTGTGAGGGGCTGGACACAGACCATGATGAACACACACTGTCTTTCCCAGTCACATTCATCAAGAGTACTTGATAAGCTGGTGTTGGGAGAATCTCCTAAGGACACTTGAATCACCCAGTAAACTGAATGGATGGATATTATTCAAGAGAAGAGTGATGGAGGGTGAAAAGTAGCACTACTGTATGTTGTTTTTTTTGCTGTAATGTGTTATTCAGATAATGGACAGTTCCGTGTGTAATGACCAAGTATTTACTCCATCAAATGAAGCATTTTTAACTCCTTAGAGGTGGCCTGGGTTCTGTCTTACACCTTAGTTTGTTATATCTTAAGACCCAGAGACGCTTAGAAACAATTTGGGGATTGAAGTTAAAGCTAAACATTTAATTTGCACAGAATAGCGTCTGATCTGTATTTCCCTGACCAAGGGTAATGCATGTCATCTCCTCTGGCTTATCAGACTTACAGAAGAAAGTTATTTTTGCAAGCACTCAGTGGTGAAACCTGGAGCAGTGTACTTCTAATGTTGCTTTCAATACTGTATGACTGGACAATCTGAGATCCCTATGTACAGACTGTCCTTATCTATAATCATTGGAGCTCAAAATGAATTTATGAACATACTGTACAATTTTTATCTTCTGACATTTTGTAACATAAATGTTATAGTAATATATTTTGATCAAAGGTTGTATTTATTAGATGTAATATAATGTAGTTAGTTCATTTTTATATGGTATTTGCAACTGCATAGGCAAAATTATCTAAAATGTCAAAGGAAATGTCTGGGCTGCTTACAGTTACAATGTATGTTAGGTTCCTACAATCATGTCGACAGTACAGTAGAATAAGATGTCACTGGTTTCACACATTGTTAAAACCTGGTTGTTTGAAATAAAATAAAAAAATGATGGTGGTTATGTGTATGTACGTGCAACAATATCAAATGTGTTTCACCAAAAATAACAGTTTTTTTGTTTTAACTGGGAAGGATAATGTTAGTATTATCCTGTAAATGACACCCAACAAGGTTCCATGAGTAGCATGAGTAACTTTCATAAGGGAAGTCATCAGGTTATCATTGCTAAGCACAATCAATAATTAGATGAAAAGGTATACATTAAAATAGAACGAATCATGTCCAGGGAGAACAATGTTTACAGTTCCCTCTAGAACCCTTGGAAAAGATAAGCATTAAAGGCTAGGAAAAATTTCATTATATCTTTTAAGCTTGATCATACACAGAATTTACACGTTCTTCAAATAAAAAAAAGTTACTTACCATTGATATATATAGTTCATCTGAGTCATTACGAACTCTTCAGTGGTCACCCATGACCATCAGTTTCACTGGTATAAATAGGTGGTATAAATATCATGTGACACACATGCCAATACTCCCTCAGTAAACAAATTCAATCAAAGTCAGAGAACACCAAAAAAAAGTTATACCAACAGCTGTTGATTTCATGAACTAGGGAAGGCTATAAAAATATTTCTACAGGCCTGAAAATACACATCTCTACTACTAGGGCAAACTTTTTAAGCCAAATGTCAAAAGAGTCAAAGAGTACCCAAGGGCGCCAGTTGGAGTTTTGCAGAAATTGGTAGAATCCAAGACTCCAAAAATACAGTTAGATGCCCTCTCAATTCCAAAAAGCTATTTGAGCATCTTGCAAGAAGAAAGGCCCTACTGTAATAATAATATCCACTGCCTGAGGTTTGCTAAATCTGATTGAAACGTTGATTGGAATCAAATTTTATGGTCAGAGACAAAAATAGAGTTTTCTGGCCGCAAACACTGGATGTGGGTTTGGCGTAGAAAGAGAGATGGCCATCCAGAAAAAAACGTGTCCCCACTGAAGTATGGATTTGTGATGTTGCTGGGCTGTTTTGCTTCCAAATGCTCTGGAAACCTGGTTAGCAAACATGGCATACATAGGTTTAGGAGTTAAAGGTTTTTGGGTTAGGCTTAGTTTTAAATATGTAATGTGTGTTTATGTCTATAAAGTAGCATGGGAGTAGCATAGGTGTGTGTGTAACAAGATACAGCTCCGGAGAAAATGAAGAGACCACTGCACGTTTTTTTCTATCCTTTCCAAAAAAGTTGAAGCGGAAGGTTTTGAGTGAGGAACAGAAGGGTTAAAATTAAGAGACCACGTCCCCATTTAAGCATAGCCAGAATCATTGTTTAATGCAGCTAAGGACATGGCGTACTCTTCTTTATAAAGGACTGACCTATACATATAGAAATAGATTAATGACATTGATTCTCTCTATAGAATATGACTTTCACTTTTAAATATACAGAGAAAGGGTCATTTAGTGGCTATCTTTATTTTTAACTAAATGGAGGAGACTTGGACCGATCATGGACATTCTGGTGAGAACATATTTGAACACTACTATCTATACAGAAAGTAAGAGGTCATAGTCATTCATGACTCCATTTATTTCTTCACATATTACTAACAAAAATGTCCAGACTTTCACAGCTGACTCTGGAAAATGTTTTCGTCCACTCCTTTTTCCTTAATGTTTGTGGTTTTGTACATAGACACACATGATCCAATAAGCAAAGGTCGCAGTGCACCCACACAGCCCAGGCCATGCGTCACTCTCGTTACTAGGAGATTGCATGAACTTGTCAAGGTTCGAAGATTAGGAACTCTTTCTTGTTGAGTCTGCTTTTCAAAATCCTATCAATACTGTCCAGAAATATAACTTCATATCAACCTGCAAAAGGCCACTCACTAACAGGACAGAGTTGTTTACATGATGACATTTTTCAGCTTCAATGACACACTACATTTTGATCTTTGAATTGGACAATATTACATGGCCATTGACCGCTTAAACATCCCAAAACTGTACTTTATTGACAGACTGACAGTGGATCATGGACAGACATGTGTTACCATCCCTCAGAAAGAACAGAAATAAAAGTTAAGATGGAAAAAGAAAAGCATATGTAAGGCAAGCCCTGACCTTGACCACAAAGTCTCGTGCAATTAAAATGTTAGATGCTTAATGACTAGTTAAAAAACAGTTGGGTGTATAGTACAGCCCAGATCACTATGATCAAACATTGCAGGGGTAAAAAAGCACATATAATTACAGTGCTTTTCTCTCTCCGTGCTGCCTTTCCAACACCCACTCATTATCCAAGTCCTCATGTCTCATAGGTTCTATTATTGGCTTTAAATACATTTAAGTGTTTGGTAAGAAAGGGAGAGCAGCGGCTATTCTCTTTGCTGAGGTTGCATAAAAACAATTCCCGGACAAGAAAATGCCTTGGGTTAACACAAAACATGACACAGGCACTTGTGTTAACCCTCCATGTGCAATTGTACAAAGAATTTTGAACTGGACAATAAGAGAAATGTTATAGTTGTTCAATGGGTGTTCTTGGTATCTGCAAAGTCCTATCTATTTCCTCAGCTCAGACCCAGCATAGTTCAATGACAACACTAAGGTCTGTGAGGAAAAGTAAAAGCAGGGTTTTGTGTTCTGAGTACCTGATACACCTGAGTTGTATCAACTGAGCAATGCCGATTTAGACATGAGACCTAAGCTTCATTTGAGCCTCTACTTAGTCACTGTATCAGTTACCAAAGCAGACAATATGTGGCTTGTCTGATAGCATCAAACCTTGCCTTCATCATATTCAGAAGATAGTGTTTGAAAATGCACAGGCCAGATTACTCTAATTAAGTATGCCAAGCTGGACCAAGCTATGGAAGATCAAGCCAAAATTGTCAGACAAAGAACCTTTTGTTGAAAAGTTTTAATACACTACTGGTGTATTAAATGATAGGTATAAGGTATTTCTTATACACTCATTTATTCATTTCCATTTCAGTCCATGAGTGTTGCAAAATAACTTCGATCTTGACACTCAACATAACATTAAAAAACAAACAAAACGCTGCTATTAATTCGACGCACCTGCTGATGTTTGGCTGCGCCATACCAGAGGTCTGGTCTTGGATACTGTGGAATTCCACTGCTTGTCTCTCTACAACACATTTACTGATTCGATCTAGCATAGTTAGAACAACAACACATCCTGTTGTTTCAAACACACTGAAAACGTTGATGTATTATTATATAGTCCAAATAAATATGTCGAAACCTGTGCGCAAAGCCGCGGGTAGTATGGATGCCGGGGTACTCTGCATCCCCCGCAACCAAGAAATTCAGAAATTTACTTTCCGTTAGAGACGCGCGTCAATACTGCAAATGAGCAAGCGTCATCCATCCGTTCCACATCTATTGTATACGGTATACGCACGGCCATTACCCGCACCCGGGATCAAAATATCTTACCGCGTCCAAGCCTGTGCGTCATTTGCGGTGGTTGGGATTTTTTCAGCGCAACATTCCGGGAATACTTGCACAGCTGCGATCACACAGGTCAGAGGTAACATTACCTGTACGTCACTCTTCATGATAGTGTGGGATGACTACAATGTAAACACAGGGTTTGTAGAATATTGAGGAATAAATGTACACATTATTCTGAAACAAGAACAAGTATAAATGCTAGTATATATTTATCAATATGTTGAGGTTCCGGAAATTATTCCCTTCATTTCCTCCACATTTAGTTTTGATATAGATTTTATAGGACGGTTAAGCAGACACGGATTAAGCCTAGTCTGGGATTAAAATATCAAGTTTAATACAAAACTCCATTGAGCTTGTTGTTTTAGTCCTAGACTGGTATTAGACTTTGTCCTGTGTCTGCCAACCGGCCTATAATGTGATATTGTTTTTATTGCCATGAATCTTAACACAGTAGCAATAACGTCAAAGCATGAATATGGTTTTAGATTTTATTGCCAATGTATTTTCTTTTAGATATTTGTGCCAATACATAAAACTGGAATGCACTCAAACCTTTTATTCTGTAATTTGTAAAAGTGCCTTTGGCAGCGACCACAGCAATGTGTCTTTTTAGTTTTGTCTCTACCAGCTTTGCACACCAGGATTTGGGGAGATTCTCACATTCTTCCTTATAAATCCCCTCAAGTGCTTACAGATTAGATGAGGAGCCTCGAAAAACTGCAATCTTCAGGACTGCCCAGAGAAGTTCAATTTGGTTTGGGCCACTCAACGTCATTCAAAGACTTGCCCTGAAGCCACTCCAGAGCTGTCTTAGCTGTGTGCTTTGGATCAGGTCTTCTACAAGTGCCTCTTTATTTTACTCATATTTCATATTTCCGTAATCCTGATTAGTCTACCAGATCCTGCAGCTGAGAAGCATCCCCATGGCATGATGCTTCAACCACCATGCTTCACTAGAGGGATTGTATCGTATTAGTGGAGGTCTCAGAGTTTCCTTGAGCTTAATCTTTTTTTTTTCTCTCTGCCATGCACTGTGGGGTGTGAAACGCTATATGTGTGCATTTCTAAATCATGTCCAATCAATAAAATGTACCACATGTCGATTCCAGTTAAGTTCTAGAGACATCTTGCTTTATTTTTGGTTATTGTCTATAGATGAATTCCCCAAAATATATATTTAATCAATTATTAATTAAATCTATAACTCAAAAAATGTAGAGAAAGTGAAGGGGTCATACTGTACTGTATGCTTGTTATGTTTAGATAACAAAAGACCATCTGTTCATCCGTACACAGGAAGTCAGGTACATACAATATATTCCAAAAGTACTGTGCGCACCAGAGATGGAGGTAAGACCTCTTGACCACATGTATGCAAATTCCCAAGGAAATAGCTCCACCACCTGGTGCACTGGCAAAATTGACAAACTTTTTGAACTTTGTCCAGTAATAAATTAACAATTATAACCATGGTAGTTAAGATTACTGGTGTACAGTTGCGTCTTGAGACAGCGGGTGTCATTAGAAGTCATATTTTGACTTGTTCTTACCTAAACAGACAGACAATTTTGATGAAATGTGTTTAGAAATGGCCACTAATGGAACTGTGGAGAGAAGGACAAATGAGAATGAAAGTTATTCATGTTCATCGACAATATGTGGGAACTGTTTAATGCATATTCACCGGTTGATTCCTGTTGACTTCAAAAAAGAAATAGTTCAATTATCAACAATGGCTGCACCTGTGGTAAGATATGTATTTTTTTATCAGAATTTTACAACAGTGTCAGTGATTAGAAACCTTAAAATATATTCACTAAAATACAGCTGGCACACCAACTGTATATAGGCTATGGCAGTCTGGGTCACAATGTATTTCTTAAATTGATTTATTCATTGTCTGGCCACTTTGAATAAACTGAAACTGTGAATGTGATGCATGTATACAACTTTTTTGTTTCTTTTTTAATGCATTGATATTTCTGGTAGTATGTAGATCTGTATCAAGATGTGGTGTAGCTCATTATCAAACAAACACTTTTATCCTATCAAGATTATGGCTCAGATCATGGTCTTTCTACTGAGTTTTATCAGTACAGTTTTCTGTGGCCATTTGGGGAAGACAGAACTGGCTGCTGTGGCACTCGCTGTAGCTGTAAGTATTTATGTACTTATTTATATTTATTTATTCTTTTTTTAAATATGACCCCACAACAACTGTGTTTATATTAGCGCCTGTGTACATTTCTGGTGCCCTCATCCCACTTTCTTTCATAGCCAACATTATGGCATAAATGCACAGGTACCTATGAGTACAGTTGAAAGTAATTAACTAAAATGTTCTAGAAATTCTCCTGGCGTCTGTTGTGGTCTTCCAGGTGACTAACATCACTGGTGTCTCCATTGGATCCGGGTTATCATCAGCATGTGACACACTTATATCTCAGGTAGGTTTGAAACCTAATCACACAGCAATGTCTCCAAGATGCTCCAAAAAGGACCGTTATCTAAACTTTGGTCCAGGACATTACGTGCAGTATCAACATACAGAGTACTTGTTACATTATCCTGCCCCGTCACTTGAAAAGAAACATCCTTGTTCCTCCTTGCAGACGTTTGGAAGCCGCAACCTCCTGAAAGTTGGGGTCATTCTACAGAGAGCTCTCCTCATTCAACTTCTAGCCTGTTTCCCATGCTGGGCTATCCTCATCAACACAGAACCCCTCCTTCTGGCTGTCAGACAGAGCCCAGAGCTCGCCAGGTCAGTCGCCAGGTCAGACGCTAGGTCAGTTGCCAGGTCAGACGCCAGGTCAGTCGCCAGGTCAGTCGCCAGGTCAGACCAAGATCAAGCAGATGAATGCGTCACAATGGAATCTCTGAATGTTCTTTGTTTTTCTGTAATTCACGACAAGGTTGTTTTCTATATGTGGTTTTTGGTTTGGGTGATTCTAATATTTCAGTTGTCTTATTTCATATTAGGCTGGCTCAAACATATGTGAAGATTCTGATGCCAGCGCTCCCAGTGAGTACATTCTATCTATCTATCTATCTATCTATCTATCGATAGTTTACATAAAACCCTTGAGATTCTCAATTTCTGCTAATTTACATACGCACTCAAAAAGTTTCCAGTAACATTAATTCCCTTTATAACTGTAATTCTGAAACATGTGAAACAGTAGAGTAATATAATCACAATTTCCACTGTCAATAATTGACTTTACTTGTTTGTCTTTTTTTTTTTTTACAGGCCACATTCATTTACCAGCTGGAAGTCCGCTATCTACGGAATCAGGTAAAAAGAAAAGCAACTAACATTCAAGATAATCCCATGAACCATAGATATGCTCCAAAAGATATATCACTTGGGTCTCTCCTAAAGCCTACACTACTTTTTGTCATCATTCGTTTCAGTTTGCTGTAAATAAAATGTTGACAACACCCCTAAAGCATGACACGTTCACTTCACTCCTTCAAAAATGAATAAAACAAGCTGCTATCTGATCAGTGTACCTGTTGGATATGCTACTTGTGTGTGTCTCACTGTATTTAATGTCATTTAATCTGTGTTGTCCATTTGCTCTAAGTCGTGTTCTTTGCTTACAAAGCTCCAGACATTTTTTTGAGACCACTGCACCTTTTTCTTTCCTTTTCAAAAAAGTCAAAAAGGAAGATTTCGAGTGAGGAACAGATTGTTTCAAATTAAGAGACCACTGCAAATTGAATGCTTCTGTTCCTCACTCAAAACTTTCCTTTTCAACTATTTTGGAAAGGAAAGAAAAATGTGCAGTGGTCTCTTACTTTTTTCCGGAGCTGTATGTTGTTTTGTCATCTTGCAGTGAAATGCCTTTGGCCAGGTCGTCACTGAAAATGAGAAATGATTCTGAATTTACTTATCTGGTTAAATAATGGTAAAATTAAAATACATAAAAACAAATGGAAATACATTTTCCAGGGAATAATATGGCCCCAGGTCATCACAGGTGTGGTGGCTAACTTACTGAATGCCTTAATCAACTACATCTACCTCTATGCTCTGAACCTGGGTGTAATGTGAGTATCACCCTGCCCGACACCATTTATCTCAGCACTAGCAATTAGAGTAGTGGGTTTGTCTCCAGGTACCCTGAGGGAAACCCGTTTTACGGCTATAGACATACATGTGAATTGTAGTGCTCTATTCAATTGACAGAGGGTCTGCATGGGCCAACACCATCTCACAGTTTTCTCTGGCTCTCATGCTCTATGCTTACATCCTGTGGAAGGGATTACACAAAGCCACATGGGGAGGTAAGACATAAAAATAAATAATGCCCATTTCACAAAGGAAGGTATATGTTTTTGGCTTCCTAATGAATGAACCCAGTAGGGCAGCCAGCTACTGTGAGACTTTATTGACATCTTTGGAGGGAACAATGAGGGCTTTGTCTTGGTATTCTCCTGCAGGCTGGTCCTGGGAGTGCCTGGAGGAATGGGGCACCTACATTTACCTGGCCATCCCTAGTATGGTCATGCTGTGTGTGGAATGGTGGACCTATGAGATTGGAAGCTTTCTGGCAGGTAACACAACAGATGCATTTTATCATTGATGTCTGTAAATATTATTGGTCTTCATTTTAAATGTGCTAATGTGAAATGGTCTAGGTTTTACCCTTTGTCTTTGGTTCTTCTAAATCATGGAAACTGTTATGACGCTACAGTGTTTCTAGTTTGACTGTGTTTCTTACTACTTCTCAATGGCAGGCCTGATAAGTGAGGTGGAGCTCGGAGCACAATCAGTCGTCTACGAACTGTCAAACATTTGCTACGTGGTATAGATATATATATACTGTATATAGTTTGAATATTCTTTTGGTCTAATATTCATCTATCAAATTGAACTTTGAATCCAGTCAGAAATATTTGGAGCCTTCTGTGTGCGGCCCCATAGATTGCTCATGGTCTCTGTGTGTGTGTGGTCAGTTCCCCCTAGGTATTAGTCTGGCAGGCAGTGTAAGAGTGGGCAATGCCCTGGGTGCTGGAGAGACAGAGCAGGCCAAGCTTTCTGCCAAACTGACCATGTTTTGTGCTGGTATGTGTCAAACACCTCAAATATATGTCAGGATTAAAAGCTACAAAAAAACATGAATACGAATGAAATAATTGGCAGTCAGCAACTCCATACCTTTCCCACTTGACATAGGTTGTAGTTGTTGACATGTTTATGAAACGTTTTATTCAAGAAAAGTGTTCCTGTCCACTGTACAGCACAATGTGTCTGTTGAATCTAGGTTCACTTTCTGTGTGCTTTTCGGTTCTTGTTGGGATACTGAAGGACCATATCTCCTATGTCTTCACATATGATGAGTGAGTATTGTCCTCCATGGTCATTAACCTCTCCTGCTTTTTCTCTGTTCATTGTCACCGTTACTGTGTGTTGTTATGTTTAACTACATTCATGGTGTGTGTTTTAGATCTGTCAGTGAACCTTGATAACCTTTCTCTAGGACATGGGTCAGTCGCTGTAATATAGACCTACTCTGTCATGAAGTTGGCTTGCATATTCCTTTACACATTAACTAGTAGAAGATGTCACATTCATTCTACATTGCCATCTGAATTTCATTACTGATCCTGAATTCATTCCAACAGGCAGATCAGAGAAAGGGTTGCTCAAGTTATGGCTTTTTATTCTCCTTTCCTGATATTAGATGCAATGACAGTAAGGAGTCATCAATTCCACTACTGAAACAGAGCTCCATTTACACCTTACAATACTAATGTGTTGGTAGTATAACCACAACCTGAGCTCTGTACCTTCTGGTCCCCCAGGCAGCTTCAGGCAGTATTATAAGGGGGGTAGGGAAGCAGAAGGTCGGGGCGATATGCAGCATCCTGGGTTTCTATGGGATTGGCTTTCCTATTGGAATACCCCTGATGTTTGCTGCTAAACTAGGAATCATGGGTAAGAACATCAATAAATGTGCGCCAAACCTTGACTCATGGATGTTTTAGTCCTTTTTCTTTCATTTAATGCTCTTTAATGCTTCTGGCCACCTGACTGTTTCATCATTTAGCAACATTTCTGCTTAATACAAGATGACTAATGCAACAACAAACTGGCACCAATCAATCACTTAATGATCTAATGTGTTTTACAAAGCCCTTTCACATCATACAGATACCTAGCCTAAAACCCAAACAGCAAGCAACATCAAGAACTTGATGCAAAGCAATAGTGTCTGAGATAGTGTTATAATAGTGTTGCCTCGTGTCCTGTGGTCCTCCAGGTCTGTGGACCGGTCTGTTCAGCTGTGCGTTCCTACAGTCCTCAGTCCTCATCGTCTACTTATCCAAAATGAGCTGGAAGAAAGCTACAGTAGAGGTGAGTAAACACAGGCACCACTCTCAAGTCCCCATTGCATTTATTGTGAATGCCTTGAAGAGGATCTTAACAGGGATGACCTGGATTTTGGGCAGGCCCAGATCAGAGCTGGTGTGCAAAGCAACTCAACAGACATGAGTAAGAATGACTCCATTAACCTTCCACCTCCGCCTTCTCCCCTTCCTCCTCCTCATCATAACCTTCTCTGTGGCTTTACAAAGATGTACTATGTTATCGGGGTTATGAAAAAACGAATGCTACGTCTAACGAATGTTTTTGTATGTGACAGATATGGCCCCAAATACCCATTCAGATGATTCACCTCCCCGTGGGGGCCACATGGACCAAACTGCCCAGGCTAAAGATGGTGCTGAGGTTGATGGTGAGACCAGTGATGGGGTGGCTCCCAGCACGGTGGGGGTCCTCCTGTCACGAAGGGCCCTGCTGTTGAGGAGGGGCTTGGCCCTGTGTTTCATGCTCTTCATCCTGGCCCTGGGGATCGTTGTCAACCTGCTGCTCACCAATGTAATTTAAGGAACAGAGTAAGTTCAGATAGAATGAACGTCAGAACCAACAGGCCCCAGAGACCTGCTCAGCCAGAGTGGTCAGAGGACCACTTAACTGATGATGGAAGCAGGAGATGAGCTGATCAAACTGTGGTCCCAAAAACCACTATAAGGAGCCACAGGATAGTTATTTCTGTTTTTTTTTTAAATCTAAATTAATTTGTAACCCAATGTTTTAGCTGATGACACAAATCAATCAAACAATGTAATCTCATTATTGTTAAGACATACTGCAAAACAAAAAGGCAGACTTCCAGTGTACATTCCCAAATGTTTTGTATTCTATTCTGCTAATTCATAATGACGTGTCAAAGATCCCCCTGGCACAGCAAGTCTATGATTTCTCTTGGTACCGGGGTCTTCTCTCAGTCCCCTGGGTATGACTCCTAGAGGAGTAGAGTTGTCTGGACCAAATCAGGGCGGTAGGTAGTGTTGTAGGTAATGTTGCTCCAGTCTGCAGTCATATTGCTCCATGAGCTGATTGGTAGAGGCAGGAGAACATGGAGACTGGTCCCCACAGTCAGAATGGCAATGGCAGCCAGTACAGTGATACCTCTCCTCAGAACCAGCTGGGCGGTGGAGAGACGCGCTGTGGGACTCCCATTGCCCCTTTGCACCTCCGGGGTCCCATTGCTTCCCCTTAGGTCATACTGGTCCTCAGCATTTACTGGGGTGTAGTTCAGTGTCTAAATGGGGAAGCAGGCCCAATATCAATTTCCAAGTATAGAATGAATAATATAAAAGCAGTGACTGAGCAACATGTTTCTACTCACCGCCTCATTGTTTTCTGTGTGATCAGGTGCAACTATGCTTCTCATTGACACCATATGTCTAGCCTTTCCAGCTCGTTTCACAGCCTGTCAGAAACAGATCAAATGTCAACTGACAAGAAGTGAAATAAAGATTTCTGGAAAACCAGTCTCTGAGTCCCTGCATGTTCCAGACAAATTAAAAGCCACCGACAATGTACCTTCTCTGTCATTTTCTCCCAGTTGAGCCTAAATATCACAGTGATGAAGAAGATAGACAACAGACTGACAGCGATCAGCAGGCCTAGCCAGAACCCTGTGTAGGGGGAGATGAGGAGTGAGACGTCAGACTGCCTTTGAAAAAGGGCACCGCACGTTGTCAGCTTCAATACCAGAACACCTGCTATTCATGATTCTTATTGTCACTGAATGCCAAATCCCCATTTCTAATTAAATGTTTCTCTTGCATGCATGTGACAAGGCATTGGCCATGATTGAAGAGTTCTGGTCTTGAAAAGGAAATGTATAATGCATTTCATAGAAGTCAGAAATAAGTCCTTACCCAGGACCCTGAGGCCAGCTGCAAACATTAATGAGGTGCCCATTGGAAGGCCGACACAGTAGTAGGTGATGAGATTAGCTATCGCTGCTATCTTCTGTCTGCCTGTCCCAAGGATGATGCCCATAGACACACACTGGGACAGACACACCTCAGATTAATGGATGACTCACTGGGACAGACCGATCTCTGATTAATGGGTGACACACTGGGACAGACACACCTCAGATTAATGGATGACTCACTGGGACAGACCGATCTCTGATTAATGGGTGACACATTGGGACAGACACATCTCAGATTAGTGGATGACACACTGGGACAGACACTTTTCAGATTTGTGGATGACACACTGGGACAGACACACCTCAGATTAATGGATGACACACTGGGACAGACACATCTCAGATTAATGGATGACACACTGGGACAGACACACCTCAGATTAATGGGTGACACACTGGGACAGACACATCTCAGATTAGTGGATGACACACTGGGACAGACACTTTTCAGATTAGTGGATGACACACTGGGACAGACACACCTCAGATTAATGGATGACACACTGGGACAGACACACCTCAGATTAATGGATGACACACTGGGACAGACACATCTCAGATTAATGGATGACACACTGGGACAGACACACCTCAGATTAATGGATGACACACTGGAACAGACACATCTCAGATTAATGGATGACACACTGGGATGGACACATCTCAGATTAGTGGATGACACTGAGAGAGACACACCTCAGATTAGTGGATGACACACTGGGACAGACACACCTCAGATTAATGGATGACACACTGGGACAGACCCATCTCAGATTAATGGATGACACACTGGGACAGACACTTCTCAGATTAGTGGATGACACACTGGGACAGACACTTTTCAGATTAGTGGATGACACTGGGACAGACACACCTCAGATTAATGGATGACACACTGGGACAGACACATCTCAGATTAGTGGATGACACACTGGGACAGACACATCTCAGATTAGTGGATGACACTGAGAGAGACACTTCTCAGATTCGTGGATGACACTGGGGCAGACACATCTCAGATTAGTGGATGACACACTGGGACAGACACTTTACAGATTATTGGATGACACTGGGAGAGACACATCTCAGATTAGTGGATGACACACTGGGACAGACACATCTCAGATTAGTGGATGACACACTGGGACAGACACATCTCAGATTAGTGGATGACACTGGGGCAGACACTTCTCAGATTCGTGGATGACACACTGGGACAGACACATCTCAGATTAGTGGATGACACACTGGGACAGACACATCTCAGATTAGTGGATGACACTGGGGCAGACACATCTCAGATTAGTGGATGACACACTGGGGCAGACACTTCTCAGATTAGTGAATGACACACTGGGACAGACACTTTTCAGATTAGTGGATGAAACTGGGGCAGACACATCTCAGATTAGTGGATGACACACTGGGACAGACACATCTCAGATTAGTGGATGACACTGGGGCAGACACTTCTCAGATTAGTGGATGAAACTGGGGCAGACACTTCTCAGATTAGTGAATGACACACTGGGACAGACACTTTTCAGATTAGTGGATGAAACTGGGACAGACACTTCTCATATTAGTGGGTTTTCAAAGGCAGAGAGCAACACTGTTGGCTGGCAGACTCCAGGCATAAGTGGCATAAACGGTTTCTTAGGGCCCCTGAAAGCTAGGGGGCCTTCAACTGCTAGGGAGCCCCATCCAGGAATGAAATTTTGCTTAGGGCCCCCAAAAGGCTAGAGATGGCATTGATCGCCATAGTATATTCACTTGAGAACTTTTGAGTGTACTTACCACTAGCCCATCAAAGAATTGAAGGACACTGTACACAGTGAGAACCTGTGAGACCAGCTCTATTATCTGCCTGAAAAGGGACAAAATAAATGTTACTGAGATGATCTGTTTCTTTATTGAACCATTATGTTGATGATATGTACATTCTACTTACTCATCAGAAGTAAACATGAAAGCAATCACTGTTTTAGTAGACATCAGCGCAATTCCCTGAATTACTGCCATTACACCTAGAGCATAGGACGA
The DNA here is from genome assembly GCF_011004845.1 of Esox lucius. Lineage (NCBI taxonomy): Eukaryota > Metazoa > Chordata > Actinopteri > Esociformes > Esocidae > Esox > Esox lucius. Next base: position 22,527,251 of record NC_047569.1, read on the forward strand.
AGGAAAAATTCATACCACTGCAAAAGAACTACCAGTTCATCAAACATTTGACTTGTCATTTGGTGTGTCGTTTTTGTGATTCTCCTATCCAGAGAGAAAGACTTACAGACATTCAATTATTTTGCATACATTCAGTACATATACAGTGCATTCAGAAAGTATTCAGACCTCTACACCTTTCCATATTTTATTACGTTACAGCCTAATTCTCCAATTGATTAAATTAATTGCTTAAAAAAACTAACAGAAACCTCCCTCAGTTTGGCCGAGTGAACAGGCTCTATGAAGAGTGGTGGTGGTTCCAAACTTCTTCCAATTAAGAATGATGGAGGCCATTGTGTTATTAGGGACCTTCAATGCTGCAGAAATGTTTTGGTACACTTCACTGGAAGTGTGCCTCAACATAATCCTGTCAACAGAAACCACAGACCTGTCCTGATATAGACAGGTGTGTAGTTTTCCAAAGGTTAAGGCCAAATAATGGCTCCTGTATAGAACTACTTACATGTCACCCAATAGGGAGCTCAGTAAATAGAAGGACATTTGGATGACATATGAACTGGCACATAGGGTTGCCATGGCAGCTTGTTTAGCATTCTATTGTACTCTCCTCTTATATTTCCTGCATTTTTATCATGTTTAGTTCAAGTTGGAATGATTTGCTCTCCTTATTTACAGTGGGTAGAACAAGTATTTGATACACTGCCGATTTTGCAGGTTTTCCCACTTACAAAGCATGTAGAGGTCTGTAATTTTTATCATAGGTACACTATAGGAATCTAAAAAAAAGATACCCGAAAATCACATTTTATGATTTTTAAGTAACTAATTTGCATTTTAATTTGCATGACATAAGTATTTGATACATCAGAAAAGCAGAACTTAATATTTGGTACAGAAAACTTTGTTTGCAATCACAGAGATCCTACGTTTCCTGTAGTTCTTGACCAGGTTTGCACACACTGCAGCACTCCTCCATACAGACCTTCTCCAGATCCTTCAGGTTTCGGGGCTGTCACTGGGCAATATGGACTTTCAGCTCCCTCCAAAGATTTTCTATTGGGTTCATGTCTGGAGACTGGCTAGGCCACTCCAGGACCTTGAGATGCTTCTTACGGAGCCAGTCCTTAGTTGTCCTGGCTGTGTGTTTCAGGTCAGTGTCATGCTGGAAGACCCAGCCACGACCAATCTTCAATGCTCTTACTGAGGGAAGGAGGTTGTTGGCCAAGATCTTGCGATACATGGCCCCATCCATCCTTCCCTTCAATATGGTGCAGTCGTTCTGTCACCTTTGCAGAAAAGCATCCCCAAAGAACGATGTTTCCACCTCCATGCTTCACTGTTGGGATGGTGTTCTTGGGGTGGTACTCATCCTTCTTCTTCCTCCAAACATGGCGAGTGGAGTTTAGACCAAAAACCTCTACTTTTGTCTCATCAGACCACATGACCTTCTCCCATTCCTCCTCTGGATCATCCAGATGGTCATTGGCAAACTTCAGACGGGCCTGGACATGCGCTGGCTTGAGCAGGGGGACCTTGTGTGCGCTGCAGGATTTTAATCCATGACAGCGTAATGTGTTACTAATGGTTTTCTTTGAGACTGTGGTCCCAGCTCTCTTTCAGTCATTGACCAGGTCCTGCCGTGTAGTTCTGGGCTGATCCCTCACCTTCCTCATGATCATTTATGCCCCACGAGGTGAGCTCTTGCATGGGACCCCAGACCGAGGGAGATTGACCGTCATCTTGAACTTCTTCCATTTTCTAATGATTGCGCCAACAGTTGTTGCCTTCTCACCAAACTGCTTGCCTATTGTCCTGTAGCCCATCCCGGCCTTGTGCAGGTCTACAATTTTATCCCTGATGTCCTTACACAGTTCTCTGGTCTTGGCCATTGTGGAGAGGTTGCAGTCTGTTTGATTGAGTGTGTGGACAGGTGTCTTTTATACAGGTAACGAGTTCAAACAGGTGCAGTTAAAACAGTTAGTGAGTGGAGAACAGGAGGGCTTCTTAAAGAAAAACTAACAGGTCTGTGGGAGCCGGAATTCTTACTGGTTGGTAGGTGATCAAATACTTATGTCATGCAATAAAATGCTAATTAATTATTTAAAAATCATACAATGTGATTTTCAGGATTTTTGTTTTTGATTCCGTCTATCACAGTAAGTGTACCTACAATAGAAATTACAGACCTCTACATGCTTGGTAAGTAGGAAAACCTGCAAAATCGGCAGTGTATCAAATACTTGTTCTACCCACTGTATACATTGAGCAAATCCCAATGAGTCAGACAGAACAACATTCATAAATTTCATACAAATAAATTGACGTAACCAACTGTTATACAGGTTTGAAGAAATGTATTTCAAATAAATATTTGTATATTGAGGAGGAAAACACTGACTATTCTATTTAATCCATTTTAGAATATGGTTGTCATGTACAACCCCACTTCCAAAAAGTAAAATGTAAAGAAAAACTGAATGATATCGAATGATGATAACGAATTATGTGAAAATAATTTAACCCTATATTCAATAGAAAATACAGTAGTACAAAGACAACATATCAAATGTTGAAACTGAGACATTTCATTGTTTCTTAAATATAATATTTGCACACTTTGAATTTGATGCCAGCAACATGGTTAAAAAGATTGGGACAGAGGGAACAAAAGACTGGAAGTTTTGTGTAATGCAAAAAAAATGGGTGGAATATCACACAACTAATTAGGTCAATTGGCAACAGGTCAGTAACATGATTGGGTATTAAAAACTAATTCTAGAGAGGATGGGCCTGTCAGAAGTGAGTATAGGTGGGGTTCACCACTCTGTGAAAGACGGCACAGGCAAATAGTGCAACAATTTAAGAATACGATTTATCAACATAAAATTGCAAAGAGATTGGAGATCTCATCATCTACGGTACATAAAATCATTAAAAGATTCAGAGAATCCGGAGAAATCTCTGTATGCAACGGGACAAGGCCAAAAACCAATATTGGATGGCTGTGATCTTCAGGCCCTCAGGCTGCACTGCATTAAAAACAGACATGATTCTGTAGTGGAAATCACTGCATGGGCTCAGGAACACTTCTGAAAACTATTGTCTTTGAACACAGTATGTTGCTGCATCCACAAATGCAAGTTAAATTTCTATCATGCAAAGAAGAAACCATATATAAACAAGATCCAGAAATGCTGCCACTTTCCCTGGGTCTGAGTTAATTTAAGATGGACTGAGGTAAAGTGGAAAACTGTCCTGTGGTCTGACAAATCAAAATGTGAAATTATTTTTGGGAATCATAGATGCCGCGTCCTTCGGGCTAAGGGGGAGTGGGACCGTACGGCTGATTATCAGTGCACAGTTCAAAAGCCAACATCTGCGATGGTATGGGGGTGCATTAGAGTACATGGCATGGGTGACTTGCACATATCTGACGGTACCACTAATGCGGAACAATATATACAGGTTTTTGAGCAACATATGCTGCCATCCAGATTATGTCTTTTTCAGGGAAGGACTTCATTATTTCAACAGGACAATGTCAAACCACATTCTGCACGTATTACAACAACATGGCTTCGTAGTAAAAGTGTCCGGGTGCTAAATTGGACCTGTCACCCATTGAAAACATTTGGCGCATTACAAAAAATACAACAAAGGTGGGTGTATGTGTGTGACTAACCTGAGAGGGTGAGGGACACCTTGCTGGTGAGGATGGCCCCAGCTCTGTCTCCAGCTCCTAAGGCATTCCCCACACGAACACATGCTGCTGCTTGGATCCCCAGGGGGAACTTTAACATGTTAACAACATGTTAACTAGATGCATCATGAACCGTAGAAAATGCTGGTACAGTGGTGGTTCAAAACCACCTCCTGACAAGTTTTGGTGACGGGATTTGAAAAGCCAGATTGTGCCCTTACAGATACACAACTGTGCCGTAACCAAAGCACTCCAGAGGCACCACAGACCCCATGTCTGAAAAGGGTATCAGTCTAATCATGCCTCAAAGTTAGTTAGATTTACATTATCAGTTACACTTCAGTCTATTCAGTCTTCAGACTACTTGGACTGGATAAGCAGGGCACTGGGTTTAGTTTAGTTCCCATGATAAGACTACGTGTTTGAATGAGTGTGTAAAGTCGTCTGTACAGTACCATGTAGTTAATGAAAGCCAGCATTATAACCACATGTTGCGCAGCCAGATCCACTTCGCTTAGCATGCCTGAGGAAGAGGGAAGAAAGAGAAAGGGGGTAGAATAAAGGTAACAGCCAAAATAATGATGAGGAACAAAGGCCTTTCCTTTATTTGGTATATACCGAAGTGAGAGGCTTTTGAAAGTGACCATTTATGGAAGTTATAGAATATACCTGCAAGGAATCCTCCCAGCTCATATATCCACCATTCAAAACACAACATCAGTGTACTCGGGATTGCCAGTTTCATGTAGGAGCCCCAATCCTGAAGTGCTTCTGTGGTCCAACCTGTAGAGGGAGGCAAAGTCCTTTTCATCCCAAACCAAACAGGTCAATTACAATATCCGAAACCAGGGTCCCACCCATCAGGCCCAATCAGGTCAAGTCACCCCGGCTCTTCTCTTACCTCCCCACGTTTTCATGTGTAGCTTCTTCCAAACAATGTAAGCAAACAGGAATGAACATATGTAGAGCTGGGAAAGTGCGTTGGCAGCAGCAGACCCTCTGTGAAACAAACACACACGCACAAACAAAGGAAAATTCAAATCCCAGGTGATACTGAGTCTCCTGATCCAATATGTTTCCTGTTGAGGATGGGGCAGGTTATGGATGTCTCCTGTGTGAGCACACCTACATAACTCCCAGGTCCATCCAGTAGAGCAGGATGTAGTTCGTCAGCACATTGGCAAGGTTTGCCGCTGCCGCCGTGTACATCTGAGGCAGAATTATCCCCTGAGAAAAGAAACACAACGGTTCCCATCTGCAGATCTCCTGCCCTCGACAGGCCCCCTCGCTCAGACAGCGGATTTTATAGAGCAGAAGAAATGTTTTAATAGAGCGTGCTAAACGTATTTTTCCGACAACTTTCTAGCTGTAAAATGTATGCAAAATGCTTTTTGTTGAAAGGAAATTTTACAGGCAGTTAGAAGTTGACAGCCACAATAATTTGTTCTGTGAAAGAGTTGACAAACAATACAAAATATTGCTACCCTGAAAACATCTGTACAAATGGAATATAATCAATATTTCCAATACTATCTCCTTTGTTTAATACAAATAATTAAACTATATTTTATACTAATACATCACACTTTTTCATTCACTTTGCTTCACTGGATCAAGAGATCTACAAAGCATGTGATGATCACAATTTTCTCTTGAAGACAAAGCCCACTTGGCCAAATGCACAGGAAAGCAATGCTACTGTTTCTTAACACCATCTGTAAAGATGCAGTCATCGATTTTGGGCACATGTTGTAGGTGTTTATGTCGTCAAAACATGTCATCAAAATGAATTGTTTTCGTGGAATTACTGAGGTACAATTGTGATTCTACTTACTGATTATGCACATATAAACAAAACATTACACATCCAGCCCTAATGGGAGATTTAAACAATTATTTTGTTAATCACAAAAGTCCCTGACTGCATCTTTGACTGAAACAACACAGAAGATTGGATTAGGATGCAGTGAGGTGTGAGGAGCTAATAACAACAATCATAGCATGGCAGTGCAGTCAGTGTATACCTGGTTCTGTAGATAAGAAGCCTGAAGTTGATGCAGGAACATAGCCTGGAAGACAGAGATAGAGTGAAGGATAGAGAAATGTCCAAGATGTCTAATGTATTAAAATTAGAAAACAGTACATTGTTATTCTACTGATAACAACGGATTCATAGAGCCAATCTGTGGGAAAACTCACTTACAGCCACTTAAAACAAGTAGGTGAATGATAAAACTGATAACTCACTGGCACAGCCGGTAAATAGCTGATGACATACAGCTGGGCTATTCTGAAATGCAGAAACGATATTCACTGTCAAGTCTCACACAATCAGTGCATCTATTTCCATGTATATAGCATATACACACACACATACCAGTTATGACCATTTAAAAAGTCTGGCTGTAAAATCACTTTCCCGGGCAGTGTTGTCAACATGTTACATCTCATCTGTACATCTGACTGGGCAAGTAAATTAACTGTGAAAACATTTCTACTGAATGAATCCATGAGCCGTGGGGGCATTCAGGCTAACTTGGACAGACAACGTCTCAGAGTTTGTTTTCAAGGTCCATGTCCCTAGAGTTGTACGTGTGCAGTAGCAGTGCAGCAGTAGCAGGGTTCTGTTTGTTATCAGTCTTTCATTCATTCGCCTATCCCATTCATTTCTCCTGTGGGGATTTTTCTTTGTTAGAAGCCTTTGGAAAAGCCTTTAAAATAACAATGATGCATCAGACCCTTTTTTTTTACTTTCATGTCAGCAGAACTTTTTTTCATTATTGTCTTTAATTTATCCACTGTAGAGTTTTTCTGTGGCCTAACAGGCTATTTGTGTTTCCTGAGCTCACCAGAGATGCATTTTTAATGATGTTCCAAACTGTTGGTTTTGATAAGCCTAAAGTTTTGGCTTTGTTTCTGATTTCCCTCACGCACCAATACCAATACCATACTCCAAAGGCAATTGCCAAGTGAGTCATTCCTATGTGGTGTCATTTGGACATCAAGATTTTTGGAAAAAACTATGTCATGTTTTAAAAGTACATTTTCTTAAACGCTATTAGAAAACAATCATGTTTGACTGTCAGAAAAACATATTAGTCAAACTCAGACACTAAAATCCTAATAAATGCATGTGGAATGTTATAAAAGTTTTTCCTAACCCTAACCTAACTCTAACCCTGGTAAAAGGAGAAAAAAAGATCTCAGGCTTTCCCTAGTCACAATCTCTTTGGAAAACCTTTAATATTATTTTCAAACAAAAAGCTAGGAAATTAAAGTAATTTTCTTCTTTTAGGAAACAACAGTAGAATTTGTTCAACATTTTAATATGTTTAGTTGAACTATTCAATCTCTACAAGTTAAAGCTAAAATATGCGTAACATACTGTATGATTGTATTGTTAAATTATAACAGGATAGAATGAAGCATAACAGGGTGAAAAGCAAAAAAAATTTACATTAACAAAAAATATGAGTCTAAACCTTAAACAATATATTACAGTGCCTTGCGAAAGTATTCTGCCCCCTTGAACTTTTCGACCTTTTGCCACATTTCAGGCCTCAAACATAAAGATATAAAACTGTATTTTTTTGTGAAGAATCAACAACAAGTGGGACACAATTATGAAGTGGAACGAAATTCATTGGATATTTCAAACCTTTTTAACAAATAAAAAACTGAATAATTGGGCGTGCTAAATTATTCAGCCCTTTACTTTCAGTGCAGCAAACTCTCTCCAGAAGTTCAGTGATGATCTCTGAATGATCCAATGTTGACCTAAATGACTAATGATGATAAATAGAATCCACCTGTGTGTGATCAAGTCTCCGTATAAATGCACCTGCTCTGTGATAGTCTCAGAGGTCCGTTTAAAACGCAGAGAGCATCATGAAGAACAGGGAACACACCAGGCAGGTCCGAGATACTGATGTCGAGAAGTTTAAACCCGGATTTGGATACAAAAAGATTTCCCAAGCCTTAAACATCCCAAGGAGCACTGTGCAAGCGATAATATTGAAATGGAAGGGGTATCAGACCACTGCAAATCTACGAAGACCCGGCCGTCCCTCTAAACTTTCAGCTCATACAAGGAGAAGACTGATCAGAGATGCAGCCAAGAGGCTCATGATCACTCTGGATGAACTGCAGAGATCTACAGCTGAGGTGGGAGACTCTGTCCATAGGACAACATTCAGTCGTATACTGCACAAATCTGGCCTTTATGGAAGAGTGGCAAGAAGAAAGCCATTTCTTAAAGATATCCATAAAAAGTGTCGTTTAAAGTTTGCCATAAGCCACCTGGGAGACACACCAAACATGTGGAAGAAGGTGCTCTGGTCAGATGAAACCAAAATCGAACTTTTTGGCAACAATGCAAACTGTTATGTTTGGCGTACAAGCAACACAGCTCATAACCCTGAACACACCATCCCCACTGTCAAACATGGTGGTGGCAGCATCATGGTTTGGGCCTGCTTTTCTTCAGCAGGGACAGGGAAGATGGTTAAAATTGATGGGAAGATGGATGGAGCTAAATACAGGACCATTCTGGAAGAAAACCTGATGGAGCCTGCAAAAGACCTGAGACTGGGTCGGAGATTTGTCTTCCAACAAGACAATGATCCAAAACATAAAGTAAAATCTACAATGGAATGGTTCACAAATAAACATATCCAGGTGTTAGAATGGCCAAGTGTAAGTCCAGACCTGAATCCAATCGAGAATCTGTGGAAAGAACTGAAAACGGCTGTTCACAAACGCTCTCCATCCAACCTCACTGAGCTTGAGCTGTTTTGCAAGGAGTAATGGGCAAAGATTTCAGTCTCTCGATGTGCAAAACTGATAGAGACATACCCCAAGCGACTTACAGTTGTAATCGCAGCAAAAGGTGACGCTACAAAGTATTAACTTAAGGGGCTGAATAATTTTGCACGCCCAATTATTCAGTTTTTTATTTGTTAAAAAGTTTGAAATATCCAATACATTTCGTTCCACTTCATGATTGTGTCCCACTTGTTGTTGATTCTTCACAAAAAATTACAGTTTTATATCTTTATGTTTGAAGCCTGAAATGTGGCAAAAGGTCGAAAAGTTCAAGGGGGCCGAATACTTTCGCAAGGCACTGTATGTATAAATAATAATTCATTTACTATATAACATTTCCATGCTAGTGCTAAAATCCCAACAGGGTGGATACTTTAGGTTAGCCACAGCCTTTTGAGTAAACAAGATTATAACGATTATGAACACCAAGATTTCAACTTACAATTCAACTTTTTTTAATTATGAAACTTCAAACATTTTCTCTATAATTTTGCCTCACCTGCTAGGCATTAATGAGTGAGACATGCAGACTAATATTATAAAACACAAAAAATTTAAGATAAAATGAACTAAGAAGTATTTAGCTTTGAGCTGCGTTCCCACCCCAAATTATGACAATACTCCTATACTCCTATATATTGTCGGCCCAGGTGAATCTGACGGCCCAAATGTGGGGCTTTGGCTTGTGCGCTAAATGGAGTGTCATGTAGAATTGCCAAGGGCCACATTTGATGCTGAGAGACAATTGATATGGCGTTTTGCGGCTAATATGATGAGGGATTCCGTTTTCCTCAATTAACATACAAAAAAGCGCATTATCTTTATCCAGCTAGCATTTGTATCAAGAGCACAAGTCTTTCCCGACCAGAGAAAACTCTGGGCCATGGTAATATCTGACTGACAAATTTCCAGAGTATTTCCTGCTTAGGTCGCATGTCTCTGACTCAGACATGAAAACATCACAGATATTGCACAGTCAGTTCATAATGCTTCCCCACACTGTGTCCTTTTGTGAAAGTCAGACAGGGAAGTTACCTGGCCACTTCAGGCTCCTGGCCCAGAGCCAGCAGGACAGTCTGGGTGTTAATGAGCATGGCCCAGCAGGGCAGACAGAAGAGGAGCAGAATCAATACACTCCTCTGAAGGATCACCCCAACGCGGTGCAGGTTCCTACCACCAAACGTCTGCTCATCCACACACACACACACACACCATGAGCAGGAATTAAATGAGCCATCATCGTGACAGTAAATGTGTCTGTTTATTTATTTATATTCCACCATGATATAACCAGAGAACCCGAACCCCTTGCATATCTTTTAACGGAACGTGACCATACATGCTGTGTGGTTCAACCACTGCACGTTTCCAGAGACTTCCGTACCTGAGACACTAAAGTGTCGCATGCTAATGCAAGTCCGCCTCCTGTTGCCGCAGTCGTGATATTAATTGTCTGGGGAGGGGGGGGTGAAAAAGAAAATCAAACACCAACAGCACCTGACAACATCATTTTCCACAGAAACCATGTTCTTTTATGTAAGCTGACCGAGCCCATCAGAGTACACCGTGATTCGAGGATTGACTCACTGCGCAGGCGAGGCCATAACCAGCTAACACTGCATTCCCCAGGCGACCACAGAACATTGTGATGACAAACGGAAGCAGGTAGTTTAAAATTCGAGACAGCAGCTGGTAGGATGATACAAGCATAAACAATGATATTGCATTCAAGCATCACTTCTGTGTCAATCAACAGAGAATATATTGTAAATACAAGCACTGATGAATCACTGAAAGGAACCACAGAGCCATTAACACGCCATAAACAGTTTATCCTGAAGACAAGTATCTCACATTGGCAGACAACAAAGCCATTCCATTCTATACAGGGCCACACAACTACTGTGTCCCAAATGGGACCCTATCCTCTAAGTACTTTAGTGTGATGACCTGAATGAATGCGATGCTCTCTACGTACATTTCAACCAATAACACACATCAAGCTAGGCAGGCAGTACCGGTCCTTACCAGGGGTCCAGTCATTCTTAGAATCTGGTAGAGCTCCTCTCTGTGTGCCAAGGGTATTCTGAGTCTTACCCAGCGGCAGCAGAACAGCTTGCTGCTAGGCTCCTCCATAATAGGTGAATTAGAATGAGAACTGGGCCCAGATGCCAGTGTAGGCCCAGAGTCTTCCATTCCAACCTGTGTGTCTGTCTCAATCCAGTGTAATGCTGTGGTTGGTACAGTGATGTAACACCAGTGTCACTGTCAGAGACGGACAGACTTCTCCGCGGCAGCTGTGTAAGCATGGCTCTGGTCAATAGGTCACCAATACAAAGTTTCGACACCACAAAAGGCTTACTCATTAAACACAAGTGTAAGGCATCTCAAGTACCTCGGCTTGCATAATGGAATGGCAGAGAAACAGATAAATGGAACCCAAATACAACCCAAAATCCATCAACAAGGACCAGCTGTAATAGCCAAAGAACAATAAATACAAGTAGTATTTCTTCATACAAGTCATGTGAAAGGTCTTTTGGCTGGATGGTCATTGCTTGTTGTGCAATTACACTTGGATGCACCTCCAAGATTGCAGTGGGCTGAGTGAATCATTGTATGTCCAAGGAGAGAAATGTATGTGACAAGATGTACTTAAGATAAATTGAAAAGAGATACGTGATTGAGAGCATACAAAGGTTGAAAATCTTTTAATGGAAAAAAGTATGCTTCTCATTGAAGAATCAACCCCGACCCTAAAATCAATACCTGACTATCTACAGTAGATATAAAAAGTCTACACACCCCTGTAAAAATGCTAGGTTTTTGTGATGTAAAAGAATCATTTCAGAACTTCCACCTGTGACCTATAACGTGAACAATTCAATTGAAAAACAAAATTAAATCTTTGAGGGGGAAATATAAAAAACTCACAATAACCTGGTTGCATAAGTGTGTACACCCTTAAACTAATACTTTTTGAAGTAACTTTTGATTTTATTACAGCACTCAGTCTTTTTGGGTAAGAATCTATTAGCATGGCACATCTTCACGTGGCAATATTTGCGCACTCTTCTTTGCAAAGGTGCTCCAAATCAGTCAGACTGCGAGGACATCTCCTGTGCACAGCCCTCTTCAGATCACCTCACAGATGTTCAATTGGATTCAGTTCTGGGCTCTGGCCGGGCCATTCCAAAATGTTAATCTTCTTCTGGTGAAGCCATGCTTTTGTGGATTTGTTTGTCTGCTTTGGGTTGTTGTGGTGCTGAAAGGTGAACTTTCTCTTCATCTTCAGCTTTCTATCGGACACCTGAAGGTTTTGTGCCAAAATTGCCTGGTATTTGGAACTGTTCATAATTCCCTCCACCCTGACTAAGGCCCCGTTCCAGCTGAAGAAAAACACCCCTTAAGCATGATGCTGTCACCACCATGCTTCGCTGTGGGTATGATGTTCTTTGGGTGATGTGCAGTGCACATGCTTTTGGATGTTTTTCTTTGTAAGAAAAGGCTTCCATCTTGCCACCCTACCCCATAGCCCATTCATATGAAGAATACGGGAGATTGTTGTCACATGTAGCACACAGCCACTGATATCTTTCAACAATGAGATCCCACTGATGCATTGGAAGCTCTCTGCGGACCGTGGCCTTTGTTATGAGATGCAACTAAGAAAATGTCAGTAAAATCCTACTAGAACAGCTGAACTTTATTTGTGATTAATCAGAGTCACTTTAAATGATGGCAGGTGTGTAATGACCTCTATTTAACATGAGTTTGAATGTGATTGGTTAATTCTGAACACAGCCACATTCCCAGTTATAAGAGGGTGTGCACACTTATTCAAACAGGTTATTGTAAGGTTTTTATTTTTCAGTTTGTGTTTCAATTGATTTGATCACGTTATAGGTCACATTAAAAGTGGAAAATGTTCTGAACATGATTTATCTCTGTCTCATTCTTTTACATCACAAAAACCTGGCATTTTCACAGGGGTGTGTAGACTTTTTATATCTACTGTAACTAGCTGTGTGTTTATAACTTAGGAAGGATGTAGCTTCAGACACTAGCAATGTCAGACACTGACATTCTCCCTCAACAGAGCGGCAAAGGTTAGCCAGTCAGCACACAGGTATAGAGACACAGAAGGCACAGTGGAATAGGCAGGGACAGCTTCATTCATCTGGACTTGTAAAAAGCAGACAGTCATGTAAATATTCATAGTACAGCGCATCTTGTAGGTGGAGCAGAGTACTTCTACATACTTTTTTAAGTATTCAAATTTTACTGTAGACTGAAGTTAATTGATGGACCACAATTACAAACCAGAACCAGTCATCACACACATTATATAGGCACCAATCAGGTAAGGAACTTATGATAGTGAGTGGGATATCTGGTCTTTCTGCACTCCCACTGTCAGCAATGGAGAGGCCAACAGTGCTGTGGACATACCTGAAGAGATGAAAGCTGTCTAAAATCTCTACATGTTTTCTACAACCTTACTGCCAGAGGTAAAGCGCATTGCTAACACACCTTTTCACAGTTCTGACACTCGATCAGAGTATGACACAGATAACCTAAACTGATTTAAAAAAAATGTGAAATGGCCCAGGGTCATATAGAAGAAGAATGTGCAAACCTCTATGAAAACTAGTGAAGTTGATTTAATAGGAGCGTAGGAATTGATGGATGAGTGGTACGAGTGAGTGGAAAACATCATGCTATAGTCAGTGAACAGTATTCATCTCTTGATCATTAATCAAATCTTATTTTATTTGTGAGATTTCTACACATTATATAATTGATGAATGAAAACTGAATTGTATTGTTTAATAAATAGCATATATACAATAACGCATTTTCATAGTATCATTCAGTACCATTCATCAATTTTCCAGTACCATTCATCAAATTCTATGGACAGACAAACAAATCAATCTCAAACCCCACTGTGTTTGGGATTTATTTGTTTATCTGTCTACAGTTGATGTATTTAGACATTTGCATCAACTCACCATGCTTACCTCATGAGACCTGGAGTCTTAAGAAATTAGATATCTCTTTACATGGAACATTTCTTTGCCAAATTGACCCATACAGTCCGCAGTATTGGAAATTCCACCATTTTGGATTTTGTGTAACATCAATCTCTATGTATCTTCATATTTATATGTATGGACATCAGGTCTATAAAAAACAGCATAGTTACCAATTCCGTATGTTGGTTTAAAGAAATTCATAAATATAGCATAGAAACTACAGTAGATATATAAAGTCTACACACCCCTGTTAAAATGCCAGGTTTTTGTGATGTAAAAGGATGAGACAAAGATAAATCATGTCAGAACATTTTCCACTTTTAATGTAACCTATAATGTGAACAATTCAATTGAAAAACAAACTGATATCTTTGAGGGAAAAATAAAAACCTTACAATAACCTGGTTGCATAAGTGTACCCTCTTATAACTGGGGATGTCAATAAGGTATCTGCAGACCGCAAGTTGAGGGCATTACTTAATATGGGGTTTCCTGAATATTAAGTTATGCCCACTGATGTTCGCCATTGGTCAGTTTAAATGGGGGTTTCTGAATATTAAGTTACGCCCACTGATGTTCGCCATTGGTCAGTTTTGGGACATCCTGGTTTGACACACGGTTCGATGCTAGGTGTGGGTATGACGTCATTACGCTGAGTGTGCTAATGGAGGAAGAAGAGTTAACTAACGTTACAACTTTATCTCAGAGTCCATGGGATTTCATCTAATATCTTTTGTCAACATATAACACTAGGTTCAACCGATTCAAGCATTGATATAGAAAACAAAAGTGTATTTACTTTGACTACGTGTTGAAAAAGCGCTCTAGTGTGATTATGCTTATACCAATTCAAATTGTTTGATAACATAAAACTGAAATATATTAATTTGTATATTTTAAATGTTTTGGTTACAGTCAAGAATTACACACTGGTGGTTTAGAAAGCTGCTGAGGGCAGTTATAATTCAGACCCATGCATACATACACATGCACAGTCATACTCGCTATGCCTGCCATGGTCAGTTTTTCTTTGAGTAGCCATTGCTTGGTTATATGTGATACAGTAGAGGGCCATCATTAGGAGGTTAATGGTTGACAATGCTGCTTATTTCAGTTACAATATAGTTGAACTGAGCTCTAAATGTTACAAAGTGAAACAGGCCTCCCTTTGCACTTTTGCAAGTTTGTACAGGATTACCATTTATGCATTTTCCATAGATTCAACATATTACACAAATGTGAACATGCTGTGTAAGGTACATTGTGCGGTGGACCTGTGAGTAACAACTTCAGATTCAGCTAAACTGCTCTTAATGTCCTTTGCTGAGTCCTGTGGGTTCCGTTGTGTAGATCTGACCAGTTTTCATACAAATCACTGTAATGGTTTCTCCTTCTTTTGACTTGCACTGTTCAGTTTAACAGCATTGTTCTAGAAAGTTGAAATTGGTAACTGGAAGAGTTGAATTAGAATTTTCTATAGCCTGTTGCAGAAAGGTGGCAAGTTTCAATTTGCATCATGTAGAGGGCAGGTTTACAGAAATACAATTTTTCCTGGGATGCCTGGAAAAAGCACATTTTTAATTCTAGAGTAATGACGTGGGAGGAATGTTGGGAGGAATATAAGTGTTACATGTCTTGGAATTTATTATCTGAGGTATAATTTAACCCTTTGTCAGGCGCCGAATGGGAGATGAGTTTAAACAGACCCTGGTTTATTGTGGAGATCTGTTACAATCATAAATGCAACGCAAATTTGGGATCGCACGGACACAGTGCTTCCCCACAAAAAGAATAGGAATCGCTTGGCTTATATATCCCGCTAAATAAAGAGATTAAACTCAGGTGTGTAAAACAAAACAGAACCAAGAGCATAATGAATGGGGGAGCGGCTAAAAGGCCAGCGACGATGAGCACTGAGGTCTGCCAGAATCAAGAGAGGGAGCAGACTCGGAAGGAGTTGTGACACCCTAATCCAAAAAATTTATTCAATAACATAAATTACAAGTAGAACAGGTCCAAATGAGCACAGCAGACATTACTGAAAGTCAATTAATGTAGCCCAAAAGCATGAAGTTAATGGCATAACCTAAAAATACAAAACTAAATTATTTGCTAGTTAGACAATTAAACATTTAATCACCCGATCAAATATTCAAAATATTACAAATATTACATACTCAGCTTTGCCTAGATTATGTAGGCTTTGGTTTCATCCTTTCATCTTGCATGGCCAGGCAAACACTTCCAAAACATTGTCCAGTTTATTCTTGCTAAACAACTGATGTTTCTTGTTTCTTTGTCTCATCAAACTATATTGTGTTTTCTGGATCTTGTAATTTTTGTTGTGTGGAAACCAGCATTAGCTGATGGTTTAAAGACAACTAATAAATATGCAACATCAACAAAAGTAATTAACAGAAAGCTCAAAATGATCATTAAGTCCTCTTTTGTCTATTTCATCCATGAATGTTTCAGTGTCTTCAAAATTATTAAACCAAAACATGAATGAGGAGACAGCTTCTAGTTCTTCCTCTAGAGTTGTTGCCTCTCTGAGCATCTGCACAGCACCCTGTATTTCCTCATCATTCAGGGGTGAGGACCAGTCTCAGAAGAGGCCCGTGTTGGCATTTACCCAGGCAACAGCATCCTCCAGGTCAACAATGCATTTTGGAAACTGAAATAAAAGATCACAACAATCACATAGAAGTAGAGGTGTACAAAGTAAAAAGTAAAAGTACTCAACTGGGTTCAGCTGTGTTCACCACTATAGGGAAGTATCTAATTAAGATCTAAGTAACCAGGTAAAGGGAGTAACCAGTGATCAATAACATAAAAAGGAAGAGTGTAAATTATTAATTAAAGTCATTGGTTAGTTATGAAATATGTTTAGGTAATTTAGCTCATCCTTACCAACTTCCCAAAACTGGTGAACACAGCCAAATACTTTTTAAAACATTGCATAGAAGATGGCCTTGACAAATAATTTTGCTTACATTTCTAAATAATGACAACATACTGTATACGAAGCTAAAACATTTATGGATCTTGCCTGCTTACATATAGTGACAGGTGCATCGTGCATCATGCATCTTTAATTAGTTATAACGTGCCCTAATTGACTACAGCTGGCTAACAAGTAGCCTACCTCGCCGCGTAGCTAGCTATCTTCAAACGTAGCTATAAGGGTTTTCGTGTTTTCTGTGTTCACTGTGTCACTGGCAAGCTATTCGAATCTCTGATTCAAAGAATTTAGTAGATAAGTGATCTTAGTGAAAACGTTAACTATCAATAAATATACAGTGGGGAGAACAAGTATTTGATACACTGCCGATTTTGCAGGTGTTCCTACTTACAAAGCATGTAGAGGTCTGTCATTTTTATCAAAGGTACACTTCAAATGTGAGAGACGGAATCTAAAACAAAAATCCAGAAAATCACATTGTATGATTTTTAAATATTTAATTAGCATTTTATTGCATTACATAAGTATTTCATCACCTACCAACCAGCAAGAATTCCGGCTCTTACAGACCTGTTAGTTTTTTCTTTAAGAAACCCTCCTGTTCTCCACTCATTACTTATATTAACTGCACCTGTTTGAACTCGTTACCTGTATAAAAGACACCTGTCCCCACACTCAATCAAACAGACTCCAACCTTTCCACAATGGCCAAGACCAGAGAGCTGTGTAAGGACATCAGGGATAAAATTGTAGACCTGCACAAGGCTGGGATGGGCTACAGGACAATAGGCAAGCAGCTTGGTGAGAAGGTAACAACTGTTGGCGCAATTATTAGAAAATGGAAGAAGTTCATGATGACGGTCAATCTCCCTCATTCTGGGGCTCCATGCAAGATCTCACCTCGTGGGGCATCAGTGATCATGAGGAAGTTGAAGGATCAGCCCAGAACTACATGGCAGGACCTGGTCAATGACCTGAAGAGAGCTGGCACCACAGTCTCAAAGAAAACCATTAGTAACACACTACGCCATCATGGATTAAAATCCCTGCTCAAGCCAGCACATGTCCAGGTCCATCTGAAGTTTGCCAATGACCATCTGGATGATCCAGAGGAGGAATGGGAGAAGGTCATGTGGTCTGATGAGACAGAAATTGAGTTTTTTGGTCTAAACTCCACTCGCCGAGTTTGGAGGAAGAAGAAGGATGAGTACCACCCCAAGAACACCATCCCAACTGTAAAGCATGGAGGTGGAAACATCTTTCTTTGGTGATGCTTTTCTGCAAAGGGGACAGGACGATTGCACCATATTGAGGGGTTGATGGATGGGGCCATGTATCGCTCAGTAAGAGCATTGAAGATGGGTCGTGGCTGGGTCTTCCAGCATGACAACGACCCGAAACACACAGCCAGGGCAACTAAGGACTGGCTCCGTAAGAAGCATCTCAAGGTCCTGGAGTGGCCTAGCCAGTCTCCAGACATGAACCCAATAGAGTCCATATTGCCCAGTGACAGCCCCGAAACCTGAAGGATCTGGTATGGTCTGTATGGAGGAGTGGGCCAAATCCCTGCTGCAGTGTGTGCAAACCTGGTCAAGAACTACAGGAAACGTAGGATCTCTGTAATTGCAAACAAAGGTTTCTGTACAAAGGTGGAGAGTGCCTGCCTCAAGTGGAGGAGTTTAAGTATCTAGGGGTCTTGTTCACGAGTGAGGGAAGGATGGAACGGGAGATTGACAGACGGATCGGTGCAGCTTCTGCAGTACTGCAGTCGATGTATCGGTCTGTCGTGGTGAAGAAAGAGCTGAGCCGCAAGGCGAAGCTCTCGATTTACCAGTCAATCTACGTTCCTACTCTCACCTATGGTCATGAGCTTTGGGTCATGACCGAAAGGACAAGATCCCGGATACAGGCGGCCGAAATGAGTTTTCTCCGCAGGGTGGCTGGGCGATCCCTTAGAGATAGGGTGAGAAGCTCGGTCACCCGGGAGGAGCTCAGAGTAGAGCCGCTGCTCCTCCACATCGAGAGAGGTCAGCTGAGGTGGCTTGGGCATCTTTTTCGGATGCCTCCGGAACACCTTCCTGGGAAGGTGTTCCGGTCCCGTCCCACCGGGAGGAGACCCCGGGGAAGACCTAGGACACGCTGGAGGGACTATGTCTCCCGGCTGGCCTGGGAACGCCTCGGTGTCCCCCCGGAAGAGCTAGAGGAAGTGTCTGGGGAGAGGGAAGTCTGGGCATCCCTGCTTAGACTGCTGCCCCCGCGACCCGGCCCCGGATAAGCGGAAGAAGATGGATGGATGGATGGTTTCTGTACCAAATATTAAGTTCTGCTTTTCTGATGTATCAAATATTTATGTCATGCAATAAAATGCAAATTATACAATGTGAATACAATGTGATTTTCTGGGTTTTTGTTTTTGTTTCCGTCACTCACAGTTGAAGAGTACCTATGATATAAAATGACAGACTTCTACATGCTTTGTAAGTGGGAAAACCAGCAGAATCGGCAGAGTATCAACTACTTGTTCTACCCACTGTATAACTAGAGGTTATCATATGGAAGCACTTACTGAAATCTTCGTCAGCTAGAACCAATCAAAAGGTGCTTCAACAAAATATTAATTTAAGGGTGTGCACACTTATGCAACCAGGTTATTGTGACTTTTTTATTTTTCCCCCTCAAAGATTTCATTTTGTTTTGTCAATTGAATTGTTCACGTTATAGGTCACATTAAAGGTGGAAAAAGTTCTGACATGATTTATCTTTGTCTCATTCTTTTACATCACAAGAACCTGGCATTTTAACAGGGATGTGTAGACTTTTTATATCCACTGTAAATTAAAAAGCAATTAGTGCAAAAGTAAGTGAAAGCCAGGTTGCATTTGTCAAATCAGGTTTATTAGTACAATCAGGAGGTTAAATAAATGCGAACCAAATGAATCAATCAAAGGAAAGAGTTTAGGTGGAACTCTGATTTGACAAGAAATCTGGTCGAATTGATGTTACCTATTCAAGTGAATACAAAACACACCATGCAGAGAGGAAAGGAGATTTCCGAGGACATCAGGAAGAGGATAGTGAGAGCACATTATTCTGGAAAAGGTTATACAACGAGTTCAATCAGTCCATTGTGAGGCAAATCATTTAGAAATGCAAGCATTGACTTGACATTTAACATGACTGCGACTCTGCTTAGAAGTGGATGCCCTTCAAAAATACCTTGAAGAGCCCAATAAAGTAATTCATTTTTTAAAGTAAATTCAGTTTGACCACACAGTGCTGGCATATCTCTCTATGTATTTCAGTGTGATGACTTGGGACACATACTCAGGGTCATCAATCTAGCTCATGTATTAACTATGGATCAATTTGGCCACATGAGGGCACCATTGGAAAAGACAAATCATCCATGTGACATTTGGTGGAACTATGGGCATACAGTACATGTTTCTCTCTCAGTGCAAAAGTGGTGCAATAAACCTAATAATAGCTGAATGCAGAAACAGTTGCTGTGCTGCTTACAGCTTTAATGTTGTATAGCATTTTTTGGGATTTGTTAACATTTGTAATTCTATTTTTGATTTTGTTATTGATTAGATCATCAATAACAAAATGCACTTTCACTTTCTAACATGAATTTTGCAGTATAGTAAAAGGTCCCTTCTGCCACTGCTTACAAATGTTGTCTATGTTTTTTAATACATTAAAAGCGTTGTGCAGAAACACACTTTGGAACGAGAGAACTGGTAGGTGTGATCTTTCAGCCATCCCTATGCCTTGCTCCATAGTTGAAGTTAAGAGCAATAAAAATGATTAATTTACATCACACGTAAAAATATTTAAATTAATATTAATTCCTACTCTTCCAATGAGTCTAGTTTCTGTAAGGGGGCTAATGAACAACATAATGGACTGATTCTTCGGAGTAGCAGTTATTTTGGTAAGAGAAAAATATCTCTTCTACATTTGATTATTTTCCCTAGACCAAGCGTTGTGCATCTGATTTGAGTGGTGCAGTTGAATAACACGAATGATAGAAGTGAGTGGTGCAGCTGAATAACAACTGATGGAAGTGAGTGGTGCAGCTGAATAACAACTGATGGAAGTGAGTGGTGCAGCTGAATAACACGAATGATAGAAGTGACTGGTGCAGCTGAATAACACGAATGATAGAAGTGAGTGGTGCAGCTGAATAACACTGCTGTTAGATGTGAGTGGTGCAGCTGAATAACACTGCTGTTAGAAGTGAGTGGTGCAGCTGAATAACACCGCTGTTAGATGTGAGTGGTGCAGCTGAATAACACTGCTGTTAGAAGTGAGTGGTGCAGCTGAATAACACCACTGTTAGATGTGAGTGGTGCAGCTGAATAACACCACAGCTCCTCCACCTGATGGCACCACCCTGTCTCAAATGTTAATGGATTTTAGGCAATATTAAACGATTTACACCCTAAAGCCCATTCCATTTTAGCCCTGGAGAGGGATTGTCCTCAAGGGTCCTCAAGGGTAACAGGACACAGGACAGTGACTTACATAAAGGTGCTTTAATTCCAAGACAGATTTCTTTACAAGGCTTTACATAAACAAAAACACAGACCACAACATCCAACAACAACTCACAAGAAATACTAGAGCAGGAGGAACCTATACAGGGACTTAACAAGTGTAAACGAGGAACAGGTGACAAGAAAAACTGGACAGGTGAAACCAATAAATTAAGGGGAATCAAACAGAACACAGAAATTAAGAAACTAACCCTGAAACACACAGAACACAGAAACAAAGAAACTAACCCTGAAACACACAGAACATAGAAACAGAACGTGCCATGCTGATTGTTGCATTTCCTCCCAAAGTGGGGACTCGTCATAACCGACTTGAGTGGGCAAATGCTCACATTCAATGGCGTCTGGCACTTTGGAGAGGTGTTCTCTTTACGGATGAATCCCGGTTTTCACTGTACAGGGCAAAGGGCAGTGAATGGGCCTCAGGATCTCATCACGGTGTCTCTGTGCATTCAAAATGCCATGGCGTTGTGTGGGTGAGCAGTTTGCTGATGTCAACGGTGTGGATTGAGTGGCCCATGGTGGCGGTGGGGCCTTTTATTGTGGCCAGCCTAAGGCAAAGATTTGTGAACAATATTTGAGAGAAATAGGCCTTTTGTTTACATAGAGAAAGTCTTAGATCTTTGAGTTCAGCTAATGATAAAAGGTGGGCAAAAACAAAAGTGATGCTTTCATAATTTTGTTCAGTGTATATATAGTCTTTTTGGATGTATTTATCAAATTGCAAAGCTCAAGCTGAATATAATTATGTTTCTGTATTAACTGCATATTAAGTTTGTAGTCATAGTTTCAGTATTAATGTATACATTCTATATTTAGACATTGCATAGAATTCAAAAGTTGCATTTTCATCAGGCTATTCATATAAAACCTTTATTATAATTGCTTTATTAGGTGAGTGAGCTTAGGGGGCAAATTAAGGAAATCTAATTAAACTCTAGTCCACATAAGCAAAAGGGCCTTTTGTTTGTTATTTGTTTGCCTGATGGTTTTCAAAAAAGGGACACAGTCATTACTGGACAATTGCTTTTTCACCCTGACTTTGAACTTGCTTTTGGCTAACCTAATTCCAGATTTTTTCTATTTCTTGGCCTCCATAAAAAAGGATCTATACCTGCACCTGGGCTTCTCCTCTACGGCGGAACGGAGAACATATTTGGGCTTACTTGTTACAGTGGTGGCTCCTGAGCGGAGTTGCTGTGTGATATAAATATTTTTGATGGGCTATAGATTTTCTCACATACATTAATATATGATATGACCCCTGTTGGTGTATTCCTGTTTTTGGAATAGTTGTCTTTGAATATGTTTCAATCTGTAGTCTCAACTTTGGCTCCCTACTGGTCTTGTAAATCCATTTCTAAGCCGTATGTTTGACATACTTTGCAGTTTTTTTTTATTTCTGTCTGTATGCATGGATGAGTTGGAGCATCTGATTTGCTGAGTTACCCCAATGTGGTTTGGATGCCAGTTTGGTATTCTGTCCTATATGTTGTCTAGCATTTGCAGCACCATTAAAGCAAGATAATTGTCTGATGACCTGCCTCATCGCTACAACTGATAGCATACATGGGACAGTGAATGTTGAGATATGTCTTCTGTACCACATTCTGTGCCATTCTGGTTGTTTTTATTCAGTACAATTCTCATTATGTGTATATGAACTTAGTGAATAAAGACCATTCTGATTTTAATTACCTTAAAAGCTAGTAAGCCACTGTTCAGAGCAAGATTGCGTCATTTCTGTAGCTAAGCACTAGTTGCGAAACATCTTCAAAAATAGTAATGCTGCTAATGTGACCTTTAGCTAACATAAAGGTAGAATTTTGGTTTAGATCTTCATTGGCTTTTATGTCTGGAATCATTCTTCTGAAATCTACAGCTGTGTTCTGTTATTTTCCCTACTGGTCTCGTAAATCCATTTCTAAGCCGTATGTTTGACATACTTTGCAGTTTTTTTCTATTTCTGTCTGTATGCATGGATGAGTTGGAGCATCTGATAGTCAGAGTAAACTAGATGTTATTGGTTTATGTGAAACGTGGCTAAAGCCTAATGAATTCACTGCCTTAAATGAGATCTCTCCTCCTGGTTATACTAGTGATCCTATCCCTCGTGCATCCCGAAAAGGAGGGGGTGTCGCTAATATTTATGACAGTAAATATAAATTTACTCTCAAACATATCACTGAGTTTCATTCTTTTGAAGTTTTACTAATGAAAGTTAACCAGGCCGATAAATCATTTTACTATTTATAGGCCCCCCGGGCCATACACAATGTTCCTCACTGAGTTTCCAGAATTCTTGTCTAACCTTAGTCATGGCAGATGTCTTATTACATTTACCGTTAAAACAAGAAATCCACTTGCTCCGGTAACAATGCGTTTCAAAAGCCGTACTATAAATTCTCGGACTACAAATAAATTCCTTGATATTCTTACAAGTTCGCTTAACGACAGAGATAATAAATCTGTAAACGATCAAATCGAGGATCTAAACTCAACACTGCTAAATACATTAGACACAGTTGCACCACTAAAAACTAAAGAAATACGCAACAAGAAACTTGCTCCCTGGTACACAGACAATACTAGAGCACTTAAGCAAGCCTCCAGAAAATTAGCGAAAGTGGCGCTCCACCAAGTTGGAAGTATTTAGACTAGCCTGGATAGACAGTACACTACCGAAAATCACTCACGTCTGCTCGATCAGCTTATTTCTCCAACCTGATTGAGGTGAACAAAAACAATCCAAAATTTCTCTTTGATACAGTTGCAAAGTTAACAAAAAAGCTAAGCTTAGCAAGTGAAGTGGGTCTTCACTTTAGTTGTAATGAATACATGAACTACTTTGATGAAAAGATCATCACCATTAGAAAGCAAATAACTGACTCCTCCTTAAATAGTTATGGTCCTCAAAATCTCAGTTCTCCTAAAAATGTCCTGAACCTCCCTGACCAGGTGTCAATGGGGACACTTTAATTTTTGTGATACCGTATTGCTCGACACATTTACTAAATTTGTAATGAGTTCTAAACCCACAAACTCTCAGCTAAACCCAATTCCAACAAAATTACTTAAGGAGCTATTTCCTGTGCTAGGTCAGCCAATGCTGAACATAATAAATTGCTCCCTTTCCTCTGCATGTGTACCAAACTCACTAAAAATAGCGGAAATTAAGCCTCTTCTAAAAAAAAAAAATCACATCTGGATCCCGACATATTAAAAAATTATAGGCCAATATTGAACCTCCCGTTCCTCTCAAAAATCTAAGAAAAATGTGTTTCCCAACAACTGAATGTCTTCCTAAAGACAAATAACATTTATGAAATACTCCAGTCCCATCATAGTACTGAGACTGCACTCATGAAGGTAACAAATGACCTTCTAATGGCCTCGGACAAAGGTTCCGCATCCGTCCTGTTGCTTCTTGATCTTGGTGCTGCTTTTGACACTATTGATCACTGCCTTCTCTTAGAGAGACTGGAAACCCATATTGGGCTACGTGGACATGTTCTAGCCTGGTTTAAATCTTATTTATCTGAAAGATATCAGTTTGTTAGTGTGGATGGCATATCCTCTAACAAGTCAAAGGTATGCGTTGGTGTACCTCAAGGCTCGGTTCTGGGGCCATTATTGTTCTCACTACATATGCTCCCCCTGGGCGATGTAATCCGAAATCACAATGTAAACGTTCACTGTTACGCTGATGACACACAATTATATATTTCAATGAAGCATGGAGAAGCCCCTAAATTATCTACTTTGGAAGCATGCGTTTCAGATTTTAGGAAGTGGATGACAAAGAATTTCTTGCTCTTAAACTCAAGGAAAACAATGCTCGTTTTAGGACCCAAGAAACAAAGAGCGTTGTTAGCAGATCTCACTGTGAACCTCGATGGCTGCATGGTCGTATCCCAAAAAACTGTAAAAAACCTTGGCGTTACCCTTGACCCTGACCTCTCCTTTGAAGAACATAAAATATGTCTCAAGAGTTGCTTATTTTCATCTTCGAAACATTGCAAAAACTTGAAACTTTTTATCAAAAACTGATGCAGAAAAATGTATCTATGCTTTCGTTACTTCTAGACTAGATTACTGCAATGCTCTTCTCTCTGGTTATCCAGAAAATTAATAAACTTCAATTAGTGCTGCACACGGCTGCTAGAATCCTAACTAGAACAAAAACATTTGAACACATTACTCCTGTCCTAGCGTCTTTACACTGGCTGCCTGTTAGGGTTAGGGCTGATTTTAAGGTTTTACTCTTAACCTATAAATCAATACATGGACTTGCTCCTACTTACCTTGCTGAAATGATCCACCCATACATACCTACACGTAACCTACGATCGCAAGATGCAGGCCATTTAATTGTACCATAAAATGTCTAAACAAACAGCTGGCAGCAGGGCTTTTTCTCATAGAGCTCCACTACTGTGGAATGATCTGCCAATAAAGGTTTGAAATGCAAACTCAGTGCAAACTTTCAAGTGTCTACTAAAAACTCATCTCTACAGCACGGTTTATAATTAGGTGTAGCCTGCCCCGGGGGCGTGAAGGTGACCAGTAGGCTTGATACTGTCCACCCTTGCTGTCTTGCCAGATGGGCTCTCGTCGCCACTGGGATGCCCTCCCTCCAATGCCTTTCGGGGGAAGAGTCACTGGCTTGTTGTCGTCTCTCTGTTGCGCACTTGTGCAATTGGGCTGTACGCTGCTGGCAATACTCTGCGCTCTTTTGGGGGGGTTGCGGTTGATGGGTTTCCCTTTGGTTGATGCCTGGCAATGTGGGTGGATTGATTTCCTGCCTATTGGGCCCTGTCCGGGGCCTCCCCCGGGTAGGGCCACAGTGCCGCCGGAGCCCCCTGTCTCAGTTCCAAGGTGTTACGCTGCTATATTATTGTGCTGCGGGATATGAGGAATGCACTTTCTAACTTTTCTCAGTCTCCTCCAGTTTTACATTTTAGGAGGAGATGAGGTCCTGGTCCACACCTGCGGAGTACCTGGTTTGGGGGCCCGTTGCTGTCCCTGTCCTTGTCCACCTGATCATACTTTTGACCTAGTCTAGAATCAAATAGAGTCTGGATTTAGCCCAGAGACATTTTTTTATTATTCTAATTGGACTCTTAATATCTCACCCGGCACAGCTAGAAGAGGACTGGTCACCCCTCTGATCCTGGGTCCTCTCTAGGTTTCTTCCTAAAATTCGGCCTTCTTAGGGAGTTTTTCCAAGCCACTGAAATCTAACACTACTGTTGTTTGCTCCTTGGGGTTTAAGGCCGGGTGTCTCTGTAAAGCACTTTGTGACAACTGCTGTTGTAAAAAGGGCTTTATAAATACATTTGATTGATTGATTGAATACTTTCTAAAGTCATTGTATATTAGATGTATTCTACATACAAACATTTGGGTATGTTTTCACTGTAACAAGGGCATGGGAATATATGAGTGAATTTCTGCCAAATTAACAATTATATGTTATTGTTGCAAAGTCATTGTAGCCAATCTTTTTGTTTACCCACATAGGCCCGAAAACATAAATGTATTTGCCCAATGATCTGTGGAATGCCCATCCTAAAACTATTAAGTTCAAAGAAAGGCAAGTGTTGTGAGTTCAACAATTACCTCTACTGTATCCAAACTCATCTCATCTTCATGATGAGATGAAGATGAGACTCTTATTTGCTGTATCCGTGCTGTATCCAAAAAAGCTTTATAAAAGCTTTTTAATTCATTTCAAAGAGATTGAAGTTACAACACCTATCTAAAGCCAAAAACTGCAAAGCCATTTCCAAAAAATATCAGACAACACAGCGGAGGTCCTTAACACCTTTCAATTACATTCAAAAATGGTATACAGCAGTAAAATGGAAATAAAAAACATATAAAACTTATCCCAGAACAGACCTAAATTAGAACATGTTAAGTAATGTACTTAAGTTAAAGTAATCTCTAGACCACAACAGAATCCTTCTAAATGTGGTTGTTATTATTTACCACTAGCAGCACAGTACTTTGCTGCTCATAAAGGCTGAGAAAATATACACCAGCTTGGCTTCGTTGGGAGACAGAAGTGTAGGGGCGAAACAAAGGGGGATAGTGAACTGGTATTTTGACATTAGATCACTGTTTCCCAATCCTGGTCCTCGGGACCCAAAGCACGTGTTGGCTTTTGCCCAAGCACTCAACACACCTTTTTCAAATGTTGCCCTCCCACTTACACACTTGATTGACGTAATCAATCTTTCATCAAGTCTTAAATTTGAATCAGGTGCATGAGTGCTAGGGCAAAAAGAAAAACATGTACCCCTTTGGGACCCGAGGACCAGGATTGGGAAACACTGCATTAGATTATCAGAAATGGGCAACGTGTCTAGTAAAAGCCAATGGTGGGTGGTTTCAAAGCATACCACCATATGCCAGTGCTGTCAGTGGGAATGTTATTCCTGGACACCAGTCCAAAGCATGTGATCTGGCTGGGACATTTGGACGATACAGCAGGGATGAGGAATGCAATAAACTCAGCCTAGATAAACAGAGAGGGATAGAGAGAAAGGGAAGGGGAACAAGATTCCCCTGAGGGCCAGCCAGATTCTTACTCTCTTTCTCTCAAACACACAGACTCGGACACACTCTGCTGATGCACATTTTCCTAATGATCTGGGGTAACCTAGCAGGACCGTACAGATAAAGCTTCCCCAGACAATTTAGTGTGGGAAGCTCTGCAGTTCTTTTACTACAAAGGCTACTGCATGGCTCACACGCTTTAAGCCAGTGATTTTTCCCATACATATTTAGAACACATTTCTAGTTATAGTGCTTCCAAACGTTAATATCTAACACAATCTCAGTGATCAACCATGAGATTTGCTGTGCATTCTTTTTAAACACACTCAATGGAGAAATAATGTGGGTTGTTTGTATCCTTACTTTTCTCTATAATATACTTTTTAAAAGCAATTTTCAATAATGGGGGCTACAAAATGTGGCCCTTGAATGCAGCCCAGCTGCTAGCTTTGAATGCAGCTTGGCTGCCACCCCTTGATAAGGCACACCAGCCCCCAATCTGGCCTCATCAGGGGGGGAAGAAAGGGCTCCAGGAAAGCACCGCTGGGCATTGGGGGGCTGGAAGAAGAGGTGGATGCTGTCTTCTGCTAAGATTGTTTTTATTAGGTTTCAGTTGTATTTTTGTTGTTGTTTTATTTCAATTGTATCCTTGTTAGTGAGTTCTCTGTTTATAAGTGTAACATTTACAATGTTATCATTTTGCTTAGCTAGCCTGTATGATGGCCCACAAGATACATGTACAGTTTTCCCTTGGTTCAGGATGTGTGCTCATAGTTTAGTAATTACTAAACTAAAAAAGCACACAGTTCTTAAATACACCTGAAAAGGTCTGAGCTAGACCTCCATAAACACTTGCTCTGGCGCATAACTTTAGCCTCCAAAAGCCCCTCGGGTGCAGTACATCAGGGATGTAAGGAATCAGTGCACTCTGCTAATGAAAAAAAGCAAAGACAGGATTTAACAAGCATCTCAGTCACCTACAGCACTCACATGAGAAAATATTGGCTACCGATAAAGCTGATATTTTTCACGGCTTCAGTTTGTTGTCATGCATCTTTATCTTCCTTGAAACTCCTGAAGTATAATATTGGTAAATGAGGTTCATACAAATAAACTGGACTGGATGATATGCACTCCTGATTTTTAGGTTAAACCTCCCCTTAAATACATTATACCGGTCAATAAGTGTTCTATGGACTGACCCTATTCTTTGAGTATGTTAATGACATTCGGCTTCTGTCACTGAATGACATCCTGTCAACACTAGAATACAGTTTTAAAACCATCCAAAATGCATTATTTGATTTCAGCTGCTCCTTAACAGAAAAGGCTAAATGTATGCTCTTCAATCTGTGCCAACTTCAAACTGCCTCCCCCCAAACATCCTCTTAATGGGACTGAGTTATATTAGTAAATATCGACAACTACATCTTGATGTACAACAGCGTTTCCAAAACAGTTGGGATGCTGCATGAAATGCAAAAAACAGAATGCAATGATGTGCAAATCATGTATCCCTATATTTAATTGAAAATAGTAGAAAGACAACATAAAATGTTGAAAGTGAGAAACGTTATTGTTTTTGGAAAAATACATTTAGAATATGATGCCAGCAACACGTTTAAAAAAAGTTGAGAGAGGGGCATGTTTACCAATGTGTTGCATCACCTCTTCTTTTGACAACACTCTTTAAGCATTTGGGAACTGAGGAGACCAAATGCTTTAGTTTTGAAAGTGAAATGTATTCCTACTCTTGCTTGATTTCAGCTGCTCAACAGTTCAGGGTCTCCGTTGTCATATTTTACATTCCATAAAGCGCCAAATGTTTTCAATGGGTGACAGGTCTGGACTGCATGCAGGCCAGTTTAGCACCCAGACTCTTTTACTACAGATCCATGCTGTTGTAATACATGCTGAATGTGGTTTGACATTGTATTGCTGAAATAAGGAAGGCCTTCCCTGAAAAAGACATTGTCTGGATGGCAGCATATGTTGCTCATAAACCTGTATATATTGTTCAGCATTAATGGAGCCTTCAGAGATGTGCAAGTCACCCATGCCATGTGCACTAATGCACCCCCATACCATCACAGATGCTGGCTTTTAACTGTGCACTGATAAGATCCTCTACAGTTTGTAGGACACGGTGTCCATGATTCCCCTCAAAAATGTAACATTTTAAATCGTCAGACCACAGGCCAGTTTTTCATTTTGCCTCAGTCCATTTCAATGAGCTAGTGCCCAGAGAAAGCAGTAGCGGTTCTGGATCTTGTTTATAGAGCGCCTGAAAAAATTAAGAGACCACTTCACCTTTTTATTTCCTTTCCAAAAAAGTTGAAAAGGAAAATGTTTAGTTAGGAACAGAAGCTTTCAATTTGCAATGGTCTCTTAATTTTAACCCTACTGTTCCTCACTCAAAACTTTTTTGGAAAAGAAAAAAAAAGGAGCAGTGGTCTCTTAATTCTTTCCAGGGCTGTATATGGTTTCTTTTTTGCATGGTAGAGTTTCAACTTGCATTTGTGGATGCAACAACATACTGTGTTCACAGACAACGGTTTTCAGAAGTGTTCCTGAGCCTATGCAGTGTTTTCCGCTACAGAATCGTGTCTGTTTTTAATGCAGTGCTGCCTGAGGTTCCGAAGATCAAGGCCATCCAATATTGGTTTTCGGCCTTGTTCCTTGATTGCAGAGATTTCTCTGGATTCTCTGAATCTTTTAATGATATTATGTACTATAGATTATGAGATCCCCCAACTAGTGATGGCCATATCAGGCTTCATTACCGTTCTTCTAGCAGCAGGAAATTATGCTAGCAGCACTACCTGAGAATTTCTTTTTCAAAATAAAAGCCATCGTTGAACTATATAAAGGCAATATTGTTAGCAATCTGGTCTATACATTTTATGTTTAATGTTTGTTCCAATATTGTTTGTGTCTCTTCTTTTTTACAGACTAGATTGTTAACTATATTGCCGTTTAAATTGTAATTATGGCTTTTATTGTGATAAAGAAAATATGCGTGCTGCTAGCATAATATCCTGCTGATTAAATAACGATAAATAAGCCTTGTTTGGCCATCACTACCCCAAACTCTTTTCAATTTTACATTGAGAAACGGTATTCTTAAATTGTTGCAATATTTGCCCACACCGTCTTTCAGAGTGGTGAACCCCTCCCCATCCTCACTTCTGACAGGCCCATCCTCTCTGGAATGATCTTTTAATACCCAATCATGTTACTGACCTGTTTACAATTAACTTAATTAGTTGTGTGATATTCCACAAGGTTTAGTTTTTTGCATTACATAACTTTTTCAGTCTTTTTTTGCCTCTGTCCCAATTTTTTTGAAACGTGTTGCTGGTGTCAAATTCAAAGTGGGCATATATTTTTCAAGAAACAATAAAATATCTCAGTTTCAACATTTGATGTGTTGTCTATGTCCTATTTTCTATTGAATATAGAGTTTAAATGATTTGCACATCATTGCATTCTGCTTATATTGAACTTTTCCCCAACTTTTCTGGAAACAGGGTTGTGTGACTTGATTGCTCAAATATAAAGAAAATGTGTTTTGATACCATAATCCTTGTGGTCTGTGAAAATAATGAATAATAATAATGATAATAATATTGTGAATCCCCTTTGAATAACTCATATTTTGCACAATTATATAGCTAATACAGGTGCTGGTCATACAATTAAAATATAATCAAATAATTCCATTTAAAAAGTGAAACTTGTATATTTTACTCATTCATTCCACACAGACTGATATATTTCAAGTGTTTATTTCATTTAATTTTCATGATTATAACTGACAACTAATGAAAAACCTAAATTCAGTATCTCAGAAAATTTGAATATTGTGAAAAGGTTAAATATTGAAGCCACACTCTAATCAGCTAATTAACCCAAAACACCTGCAAAGGCCTTTAAATGGTCTCTCAGTCTAGTTCTGTAGGCAACACAATCATGGGGAAGACTGCTGACTTGACAGCTGTCCAAAAGACAACCATTGACACCTTGCACAAGGAGGGCAAGACACAAAAGGTCATAGCTAAAGAGGCTGGCTGTTTCACAGAGCTCTGTATCCAAGCATATTAATAGAGAGGCGAAGGGAAGGAAAAGATGTGGTAGAAAAAAGTGTACAAGCAATAGGGATAACCGCACCCTGGAGAGGATTGTGAAACAAAACCCATTCAAAAATGTGGGGAAGATTCACAAAGAGTGGACTGCAGCTGGAGTCAGTGCTTCAAGAATCACCACGCACAGACGAATGCAATACATGGGTTTCAGCTGTCGCATTCCTTGTGTCAAGCCACTCTTGAACAAGACACAACGTCAGAAGCGTCTCGCCTGAGCAAAAGACAAAAAGGACTGGACTGCTGCTGAGTTATGTTCTCTGATGAAAGTAAATTTTGCATTTCCTTTGGAAATCAAGGTCCCAGAGTCTGGAGGAAGAGAGGAGAGGCACAGAATCCACGTTGTTTGAAGTCCAGTGTAAAGTTTCTACAGTCAGTGATGGTTTGGGGTGCAATGTCATCTGCTGGTATTGGTCCACTGTGTTTTCTGAGGTCCAAGGTCAACGCAGCCGTCTACCAGGAAGTTATAGAGCACTTCATGCTTCTTGCTGCTGACCAACTTCATGGAGATGCAGATTTCATTTTCCATCAGTACTTGGCACCTGCACACAGTGCCAAAACTACCAGTACCTGGTTTAAGGACCATGGTATCCCTGTTCTTAATTGGCCAGCAAACCTTGCCTGACCTTAACCCTATAGAAAACCTATTGGATATTGTGGAGAGGAAGATGCGATACACCAGACCCAACAATGCAGAAGAGCTGAAGGCCACTATCAGAGCAACCTGGGCTCTCATAACACCTGAGCAGTGCCACAGACTGATCAACTCCATGCCACGCTGCATTGCTGCAGTAATTCAGGCAAAAGGAGCCCCAACTAAGTATTGAGTGCTGTACATGCTCATACTTTTCATGCTCATACTTTTCAGTTGGCCAACATTTCTAAAAATCCTTTTTTTGTATTGGTCTTAAATAATATTCAAGTTTTCTGAGATACTGAATTTGGGATTTTCATTAGCTGTCAGTTATAATCGTCACAATAAAAAAAAAGAAACATTTGAAGCATATCAGTCTGTGTGTGATGAATGAATAAAATATACAAGTTTCACTTTTTGAATGGAATTACTGAAATAAATCAACGTTTTGATGATATTCTAATTTTTTGACCAGCACCTGTATTATAACCTGAACAGAGCTCTAAATATCCTGGTTGTGAAAAATACTTTTCCCTATCCTTATTTAAAAAGTCAATATCACAACGCTTTTTTTCCAATAATCTGCCTTTAATCTCTTTATTCCATGCCGCATTGTTTGTTTATAAATCTGTAAAATCATACCTCTGTTACTTTGAACAAGACATGCCATTCAAATAACTTAATTCCCTTCGGATTTTAATTAACATACATACTGTTATCTCTCTAGTTTGCTATGAAATGGTTTCCCACTAACATATGAGTAGGTGGTGCCCAGTTTACTGTAGAATAAACATCGATCCATATTCAGCTCTCTATGATTATTTAACAAATGCATCAAATGCTGTCATAATGTTGAGACCCTCCCCTACACATTCATGTCCTGTGTAAGGATATTTAATCTAGTTGACTTCTCAGAGTGCAGTAATTGTTTTTGTAAATGAGGACACCTTCCGCAATTGTCAGAGTGCTTACACAGACACCCAGCCTAAAACCCTTAAAATAAAAAAATACAATATACTGAAGTGAAAAGGATAAAACTCCCTAGTAAGGAAGAAACATAGAGAGGAGTCAGACTGATACAGGTGGCCAGTTCTCTTTTGGCTGCATTGGGTGGAGATTACAAGAGTACATGACCTTTTAAGGCCACCTTGTATATCAATATACAGTCCTTTGCAAATGTATTCAAATCTCTATTTAACCCTTTCATGCATGAGTATCAAATATTCCTTACCGACCCCCAGCGTTTTTTTGTGCGTGACTTCAGTACTCACTACAGCATTTTAACTCACTCCAGCATTTGAATAGTCACCTTGCCAGGTAAGGAACACTACATACACTCAACCAAAATAATTATTAGGAACACCTATTTCTCATGAATGCAATTATCTAATCAAACAATCAGATGGCAGTTGCTTCAATGCATTTAGGGGTGTGGTCCTGGTCAAGACAATTTTCTGAACTCCAAAATGAATGTCAGAATGGGAAAGAAAGGTGATTTAAGCAATTTTGAGCGTGGCATGGTTGTTGGTGCCAGACGGGCCGGTCTGAGTATTTCACAATCTGCTCAGTTACTGGGATTTTCATGCACCACCATTTATAGGGATTACAAAGAATGGTGTGAAAAGGGAAAAACATCCAGTATGCGGCAGTCCTGTCGGCGAAAATGCCTTGTTGATGCTAGAGGTCAGAGGAGAATGGGCCGACTGATTCAAGCTGATAGAAGAGCAACTTTGTCTGAAATAACCACTCGTTACAACCGAGGTATGCAGCAAAGCATTTGGGAAGCCCCACCACGCACAACATTGAGGCGGATGGGCTACAACAGCAGAAGACCCCACCGAGTACCACTCATCTCCACTACAAATAGGAAAAAGAGGCTACAATTTGCACGAGCTCACCAAAATTGGACAGTTGAAGACTGGAAGAATGTTGCCTGGTCTGATGAGTCTCGATTTCTGTTGAGACATTCAGATGGTAGAGTCAGAATTTGGCGTAAACAGAATGAGAACATGGATCCATTATGCCTTGTTACCACTGTGCAGGCTGGTGGTGGTGGTGTAATTTCTAAAGAATGCTTTCAGCAAATTGTTGAATCAATGCCACGTAGAATTAAGGCAGTTCTGAAGGCGAAAGGGGGTCAAACACAGTATTAGTATGGTGTTCCTAATAATCCTTTAGGTGAGTGTATAACTGTAGCTAGCTAGAAAACGTCAGCTAACCGCTAGCAAACGTCAGCTAACCGCTAGCTAACATAGCGTGACCAGTAATTCCGTGCAGTGAAAATGAATATTTAAAAAAAACTATATAAGAAGCATACAACGGGTAACGTAACTTCTAGAAGAATTTTACAATGGTTTTGATCGGTTGTCAGCTCTTCCAGGAAATGTTAAGATGCTCTATAGTAGTCCCTAATATAATTTGTTTTTGTGTATTAGTGTTGGGCTGTTGGTACGTAAGTAACACTTCTTGTCCCGATTTGAATTCTACCTGGTTAATATCATAGTGTGGTTTTGAAACAATTACAATCAGGAAATAAAGTTATAAACACTGTTTGAGCTTAATGTGAGTAAATAACAGCACGGTTTGACCAGCCATTGTTACGTTACTTGTAGCTAGGCATGCTAATGGTGCGTTCTAAACAAGACGTTCTAATCACACCGGTGTGATCGTACGCTTCAGGGACCACTCTAGCTTGATTACACTGGTGTGATCGTAAATTACAACATTTCATTTTTCTTTTAAAACACAGATACTCAGAATCAATAAATGTGCCAGTAATACACTTGCACATAAATATTTTGGCCTATTTATCTTAGTTGTTCAACTTAGTTGAAAAATGCTTAAGGACTGCCATTTTTAAATAGTGCCAGAGATTCTCATTGGGATTGAGATCAGAGCTCATCTAAAACATGATACACATATTACTTGTCTTTACATTTACATTTCAGATAAAGGTCCTTAATGTCAGGTCCTTAAAGTCCTTTATGTAATAAAAATGTCCAGTAGAAGAAAATTATAGCTCTTAACAATACATGTTTACAGTCTTCTAGAATTTGTGCAGTGTGACTTCACAAGTGGATTAATAGATCGGTTTGAGTTAGAGACTCAAAAGATGCTAGTTAGACAAGAGTTAGACAAGATGCTAGTTAGGGACAACCTCCCTCCCAATCCCTAATCACTGCCCATTGGAAGGGGGAGATACTCAACGAAACACTGGCTAGAACTAGGACTTGCAAATCAGACATTATCAAAATACATTTTTGTAAACTTTTATTGAAACAAATGGCTGCCTTTAATTAACAAAACACCTACAGTGTACCTGCTTTCCACTCATTTCCTCTATTGACCACACCCTTTCCCTGGCCTCCCATTCACACGTCGTCACTAGATGCTGTTTGTCAACTAATCTCATTACAGTTCTCTGAATACTTCCTCTTCCTTTCTCCTTCTCTCTCCTCCAAGCCCTTCCACTCAGCCCAGAGCCAGATGGTAAGTTGCTGTTTCAATCTTTATTCTCTCCTCACTACTAATCTCTTCTTAGTACAGTGCCCTTTCATTATTATTGGTACCCTTGGTAAAGAAGTCATTGTTGTTCATGAGCTCTTCCACAGTACAGCAGAGAACCAGTGAGTTCACCTGTCTTCCCTAAGTCCATTTGTTTCTCTAAACCAGGCCAGGTTGGGGAGCAGTGGAGGTCAAATAACAATGTCTGAAGTACTTTTAAATCCTACCTGATAGATTTCCCCACCCTATACACTGCTCCAAACAAGCTCTCTCCTCCCCATGATCACAAGTTAAAGTTCAAAGATATTGTTATATGTTACGCACTACAGATGCTTTGTAAAGAGAAATCCCAGCCTTACATTTATGTAAGCTCTTAATGCAATACTTTCATCTTAGTCACCCCTTTTTCGGATTTATGTAGGACAGATGAGTGATTTTGTGAACCTGACACCTGTGTCTACCAGTGCTCATTTGTTGAGACAGTACAGCACTTCACGTCTAAATGTGGAGCCATAATTTGGGTAGGGTTGGGGTTGGGGCTGGGCAGGGGTGGGGCTGGCCCTCCTGGCTGCCCTTGGAATTTTCCCAGAACTTGCCGGCCTTCTTCCTTGGGGGCCTTGGTGAGAGGCTGATGTGGAAAGTGGGGGCATGTTGGTGCCAGAGTATTTATCAATAATGTATGTTGATTGCTCCGATTAAGAGCTTCACCTAAATGGCTAAAATATAACTGTAAATGTTCAGCACATTGTCAATTCATTGGAATTTATTATTCATTCAGAAATGTAATAGATTGTACCTGTCAGACTATGCTCCAGCAGGACATAGCTACTGAAGCGTTACTCAGCACCATGACTTTTCCTGCTATCAGGGCATTCAGGGGTAATCTATTCTCATGTCTGGAGTTAATAAAGATGAAAAAAAGATTACTGTAAACATCATAGTCAACCATTCATACTGGGACATTAAAACAGTGGTTTTGCTTTTAAATTTAGGTTGGCATTTGAATGCAAAAACAAAAAAATCTGTGCAAGTCGAACTAGAACTTTATTTCTAGCCAATTATAAATGTACATTTCAATTCTCTTGAATCTTACAACAATTGCTCAAACCTACAATAGTGAGCTGGAATGACAGTGGTGTTTCCATGCTCTGGGGAATACTGTTCTGTTAAATGGTGTAGTCCTCACTGACCAGATCCTCCACCTTGTTCACCGTTTCCCTGTGATTTATAAACATGTTGCCATAGAACAAAAGCGTATGTAGAGTTACCTTGTTCTAGTGATATTTACATGATTATCAAAGTGCAGAGTCAAAAAATCCTTTATGAAATAAATAAATCATGTTAACCTGAGCTTTTTTGGGGATTATGACTCACTATTTTAGTTGAATGCAAATCTATTTTTTATACCCACTGTTTACAAAAGCCTGGGGACAAGGTTATACTTTACTGACACAAACCTGCACCCTTGTGCAGTACCACTGCAGCTCCTCCTCTACATGTTCCACTTCCACATGGCAGCTAAGAGACACCATACTCTTTGTATCCTATAGTAAATTCTTACCAAATGAATTCCAGTTTCTCTCCATAGAGATAGGGTTACATCAAGAGCTGCTTTATTTATTTTACAAGACAATCATTTTTTGTAAATCATGGCTCCACATTTAGAAGTGAATTGCTGTACTGTATATAAGAATTACATTGTCAAGGCAAATAAGGCAGTCAGAACAATTAGAACTCTACAAAGGATTTTATCAAGAGCCAAAAAGGGTACCGAAGAACATGTGGTTCTACTTTAATACCTTTTTCTGTTCCTGTATCTAAGAAAGCAGAATAATATCATTTGTTTTAGTATTGTCTCATTCATGATAACACAGACCTGAAAGCAGTACATGGGTTTTGTAATGTACTTAGTTATTAAATAATACCATCCAACTGTGACACACCTGTAAAAGCCAACATATTATATGGAAATATTATAATAATGTTGGGTGATTCATGATGGCTTTTCTACATGGCTTTTATTCTTTGGTTTGGTATTTTATTTGTGATTCCTGTTTCACACTGTATACACACACCTCAGACAACACATACTGAGCTGTACAAGAACTCATTAATTATACACCAAGCACTAGCACTCACTGAACATATTATTTTGTGCTGGGAAAATATTATTACTATTATTACCAAATCTGGGATGAATGCCATGTAGGAGGTGTTTTTATGTACGCGCTACCTGACACAAAACACCCAGGAAGAGAAGCAGGTGGAGTCTCTAATCATCTGAAGTTAAATTATTCCACTAAGAGCTGAGAAATGAAGACGAGGAGCCAAGGGGGAAAATGTTATGCCTGAAAGAAATAGGTTCTTTCTGTAGAGCCTGTGGTCAAATGGTAACTATCCGTGCTTGTTACACATAGGCTGTTAATACAACCCCATTTCCAAAGTTGTGATGCTGCGAAAAAATTGAAAAACAGAATGCAACGATGTGCAAATCATTCAAACCCTATATTAAATAGAAAATTTTTATAACTGAGACATTTTATTATTTCTTGAAAAAATATACCCTCTTTGGATTTGATGCCAGAAACATGTTTCAAAAAAAGACTGGAAAAGTTGAGTAATGCTAAAAAACTAAACATGATGGAATATCACACAACTAATTAGGTCAATTGGTAAAAGGGCAGTAACATGACTGGGTTTCTCAATGTAAAATTGCAAAGAATTTGGGGATCTCAACCTCCACAGTACATAATATCATTAAAAGATTCAGAGAATCTGGAGAAATCTCAGTACGCAAGGGGACAAGGCCAAAAACCAATATTGGAGAGCCGTGATCTTCGGGCCCTCAGGCTACACAGCATTAAAAACATAAATGACTCTAGTGGAAAACACTGCATGGGCTCAGGAACATTTCCAAAAACCATTGTCTGTGAACACAGTACGTCACTGCATCCATAAATGCAAATTGAAACTATCATACAAAGAGGAAACCAGATATGAACAAAACGCTGCCGCCTTCTCTGGGCCCCAGCTCATTTATAATGGACTGAGTCGAAGTGAAAAACTGTCCTGTGGTCTGATGAATCAATATTGGAAATTATTTTTGGGAATCATGGACACTGCATCCTCCGGATTAATTAGGAGAGGGACCATCCAGCTTGTTATCAGCACACAGTTCAAAAGCCAGCATCCGTGATGGTATGGGGGTGCATTAGTGCACATGACATGGGTGACTTGCACATGTCTGAATTAATGCTGAACAATATATACAGCTTTTGGAGCAACATATGCTGCCATCCAGATTACATCATTTTCAAGGAAGGTATTGCTTATTTCAGCAAGACAATGTCAAACCACATTCTGCATGCATTACAAGAGAATGGCTCCGTAGTAAAAGAGTCTGGGTGCTAAACCGGCCTGCCTGTAGTCAAGACCTGTCACCCATTGAAAACGTTGGCCTATTATGAAATGGCCTATTACGAAACGAAATATGACAAAAGAGAACCCAAACTGTTGAGCATCTGAAATCCTATATCAAGCAAGAATAGGAATACATTACTTTATTAAACAAGTACCATCCACCTATTGCCTGTTCTCCGTGCATTGAGAATATATACATGCGCAGAAGCTTCAGGAAGCTCTGAATCAGTTTGGCTGTTAACACAGGTGTGTCAATAGCAACAGTTTTTAGAGCAATCAATAAACAGGTGCATTGGAGTTTTGAAAGCAAATGAGCCACTGTGTGGGCTCTGTTTTATTACTCACAGGATAGTAAGAGATGGTTGAAGTCAAATAACACAATTACAGGAAATCTGTACAAAACTTTCAATTGGATTTCTGCAGGAACATACTCTCACCAATAGTCTTTCTCAAGATTAAAAGTTAACATAAGCATGACAAGAAACAAACATAAATTAGTTTTTTTAAATATTTCATGGTAATACATAATTTCTGCCCTTCCCACCACATTTTATCACATGCCAGCTGAAATCAAAATCACTACATGTGTAACTGTATAATTCCTATTGTGTTTTGAAGATACATTGATTATCATACAGTGTACATTCCAACCACTATACTTATGGGAACAATTATTTCATTGCTCAGATGACATTGCCGTGATTTCTACAAAATCAATGTTTTAACATTAATCAACATACAAATCACAAGTCAAAATCTGTGTTTACACTTGAATATTCACTCCAGAGTTTTCTATAATTCTATATACTACTGGCTATAAAAAGCTAGTAGTAGTGAAAGCAGTGGTCATGAAACACTAAGGGACCCCATTTCTTGTTTAACTCATCCAATTGTGTACCACATCACCAATTTCATAACTTGTTATTATAGTTTGAAATTATAATAATATCACACAGGAAATGGTGCAGGTACTAATCCAGGCACTTGTCATTTCTCATCTGGATAACTGCAACTTGTTGGCAGGGCTCTCTGCTTGTGCCTTCGAAACCATTCCACTTAACGCCGAGCGGTGCCTGCCTGGTGTTCCTCCTTCCCGAGTCAAACGGCTTCCATGTAAAGCCTGCATCCACTACAAGACTATGGTGCTTTCCTACAGAGCAGCAAGGGGAATAGCCCCTCCCTACAGTGTAATTACTACTAAGGGGTACCCCATTTCTTAAGATGAATATATATATAAAAACATATATACATTTTCAAAACGTATGATATACAGTGTCCCTTAGGTAAAGCTTAGCATGAAAAGCTATACTAAAAATTTCATTATTGTTTATCAGCTTCTTCATACACTAAAAAAGCATAGAATTCTCACCTTTAATAGAGGTTAAAACAATATTGGAACCCCAGAACTAAATGAAATAGCAGTATTTTATATTCACTGGGTTGTAAATATGTTCATTTAATGGTCATTTAAACATTTATCAACATGGCAAAAGTTATAGAACACACAAAAGAAAACAGACCAAGGTTGTTGAACATAAATTAGGCTATAGCTATAAAAAAAAAGTTAAACATTTGAAATGTTTATATGGCAATAATTAAGATGTTTTAATCAACTGGGACTGTTCAGTAAGATCTATTTCCGTCTCAGTCAATGTCTAGACAAACCTGTCTAGTCCGCCACAGTTATCTTCTCAACTGTTTTCAACAATGCAGCAATGTTTAGTTGGGTAGTCTGTTGTGATTGCATTATATTCTTTGTTTAAAAATAACAGAATATTTATGTTTAAGAAAAAATACGTTAATGATGTTGCATGATTGTGTCATTTAAAGATTAGTTGGTGAAGCTTTGTGATTGTGATTTTGCACTGAAAAATATGTTTTGTTCTTTTTTTGCCACCAAGGCTCAAAAACTACAATTAGACAAGGCCTCTACTTTCGTCATTAAATAAATGTCAGTGGCTGGAGTTTGCTAACCATCACTGCACATTTTATTGGAACCGGGTTCAAAGGTCAGACGAGAGTAGAAGCTTTCTTTAGTCAAGATGTCCAAATAGGTTGTTGGCATGGTTATTTACATAGCAGTATTTATGACTTTTACATAATTTATCAATGTCAACAGACTTTGGTCTAATTTAATTTGTGTTCTTCCACCTTTCACATATTAATAGATGACTTAGGGAGTTTGGCATGTCTGTAAATGTATACCCCAGTTGAACAGAAAGTCACAGGTGACCACTAAATAGTTCGTAGTGACTGATGAACCTACAACAAAAATGACTGTACTTGCATTCGATTTTGTTCACAAGAACTTCTAGAGCTGATAATAATTGTGACGTCCTGAGAAAAACATTGATTTCTTGTTGAAGATGATTTTTTCTTTAAACAATTTAACCTCAGTTAAAGATTGTTTCTATAGTTTTTTTATTCAGTGTTTGATCGTGCTAATAAATAAAAACATATTTTTGTAGCATTCCATCTTTATCAAGGAGGCCAATAATTGTGAAGGGCACTGTATACAGGTGTGCTTAAGATCCCGGAATGTATCTCTAACTGTATAGCATGACCGATCTACAGACCCAGACCAGATACAGAGATTTTATTTACATTCACGTTTTAAATATAGTCACTGTTCTGTCATTGGGTTAGTATGTTTCGATAATGGCCCAATAAGGTGGTGCTATAAAGGCAGAAACCATTCCTCTTCATCTCTCCCTCATTGCAACCACGCAGAGGAATACTGTCCAGTCAATAGGTTCAAAGTTTAACCTTGAGGCAACTCTAAAGCTTTGGCTCTTTCTTCACACTTATATAAACTACCCCAGTGCAAACTTTGATGAGACAATCATCTTAAATCTGAACAATATAAAACACTCTACGTTTAACAAGAGGCACCAGCAACACTGAACATCCTTTGACTTTGCATCCCAGAACAGTTTTCAATTGTCATGCTCTTGGACTCCAGGTATTTACACAATAAATACTTAATAAAGAAATATACATAAATGTACATAGAAGCACACACCCGTAAACACACACACACACACACACACACACATACAAACTCCCTAACAGTGCATGCGTGGTGCTGCATGTCTCCATTTCCACAAATAGGTCAAATGTATGTACAAGACAAAATATCAAGATACAATGCACTTTCTCATTCATTTAAAACTCATACTTTGGTCAAGCAATTAGAATAATAATGTCATTTTCATAATTCTACACAACAACAAAGTAAAATTTAAGGCAAAAGTAATGATCAGATACGTTAACCAACAAAGTTCATAAAACACACTTTTAAAATATTTCTGTATGCTGTGTTTTATCATAGAAAAATATGTGGCAGATCTTTTGAAAAGCCACCATAGAACACTGTGATATTGGAACCTGGTACCTCATATCAACAAACAGAACCGTTCATTAGCTTTAGGACTCCATCACAGTTCAATATGTGGCTTTCCTAAAATAGATGTCAGCTAGACTACAGCATTTTGAACCACAGCATGTTATTTCACCTGACAAGAAAGTTATGTTCTATTGCAAGATATAGGCTAAGACTGTTA
Source organism: Esox lucius (assembly GCF_011004845.1). Taxonomy (NCBI): domain Eukaryota; kingdom Metazoa; phylum Chordata; class Actinopteri; order Esociformes; family Esocidae; genus Esox; species Esox lucius. The sequence goes on from NC_047569.1 coordinate 22,570,168, forward strand.
TTATGTATTCTGTTTTAATTTTCAATTCCTTTCTACCATAACAAAATTAATTAATCTACAGTATACTATCATTCTTCATGGCAGGTCATCATGACTACTCTGATGTCTGTGTCTAACTCAGTCAGAGCAACCTTGAGGGCCGACCAGGTTCTGTGGCCCCTCCCAGGAGTGCTGTCAGAAGCTATTTTCTGCCTCACTCGTTGACTAAATGAGGTAAAAAGGAGAGACGGATGAATGGATGGATATCTACAGGGCTAAGGCTGGACTGGGGTCAGGTCAGGTCATCAGGGCTGAGGAGGTTAATGTCCCCAGGATGAGGCAGCCAGAGGCTCCACTGCAGTACTGGGGAGAGGGACCATAGAGAGGGACAAGATGTCTGTCCTATTTACATAGAGGATTATTGCAGGAATCAGTCAGTGTAGCTTTGCCACCTGTCAACACAGCAGGTCAATAAACACACTGTCCAGAACAGCTTCTGATGGTGTGTTTCTTGGACTGAAACACTTCTGCTGTAGGTTTCAACCAGTCCTCCTCCGGTAATGTCCTTAATAGGGGACACAGAGGAGTCTGGTGGCTTAACACTGTGGGCGTGTCCGTCTGTTGATCTCCTGTTCTGCAATAGGGGTGTCCTTACAATTACACTGCCAATTGCCCATGTGGCTCTGTTCAACAAAAGATAGGTGACACATTGGTTTCTAAACACTGCCACTGAAAAAATTTACGCTACACTGGATGTCCTTTGAGCTTTAAAAACAACCAATGGACGGATCAATTGCTGTTTTTAAGCATTAGGAGAAAGATTGAGGAATGTGTGAAATTATCTTTTGAGTCCTGGGAGTGAACTACAGTTCTAGAAGTGTAAAGGGCCAAGCTTCAGGAGGAGCAGGACGTTAACACACAGCTGACACCAGCAGAACATCCAACACAGGTGAAGACACTGCCAAAAGAAAGATAGATTCACATTTAGCATGTGATTCAAATGTCAACACACATTGCCATATAAACTACAGCACATGTAAGCAGTGATTTCTCCTTTATAATTTCTGCATGACTATTAAAACAAAACCAGAACTTCCTACAGGCCCGCTAGGTGACACAGCACCTATGCCCCCAATCTGTTGGCAAAAACACTCTTCCCAGATCCAGAAATGAGTCCTGACTTGACAGTAGTTGTAAGTAGTAGTAAGTAATCAGGCCCTGCAATTACATTTATGGGTACATTTTCACCTGGCTCTAAGCAGCTCTGAAAATGGGAAAATAGTAGGCAGTGGGTTTTCAAAATAAAGAAGCTGCTCCTAATAATAGCAACAGCTACCTCAGGCTGCCTCATGAATATGTATGAGGGAGTATTCAGATGGAACTCTGCTCTCTCTCTCTTCAGTATTCTTTCTCCCTATATTTCTGTCTGCTCTCTCCATATCTGTCTGTTCTCTACCTGCTCTCTACCTTTCTTTTTCTCTGTCTGCTCTCTCGCTTTTTTCTCCCTGTCTGCTCTCTCACTTTATTTCTCTCTGTCTGCTCTCTCCCTTTATATCTTCCAGCCTTTTTTCTGTCCCTTTCTCTCAAATCTCTCAGGCTCTGTCTGACTTCCCTCTCTATCCATCCCCCCCTCTCCTTTCTGTAGCTTTCCTCTCCATCTTTCTCAGCAGTCTCTCCATGTTTTGCTTTGTCAGTCGAATCTCTCTATACTTATCTTCCCTTCAGACAGTAAAGCTGTTCTGTTTAGCTGTATATATACATTTATTGACATTACACAATAAGAGCAAAGCAAATCAATCTAAGCCGGAGTAAAGCTGGGTACACATTTTAAGAATCCCAATTTCCATCTCTGTGTTCTACAGATAATACTATCAACAAACTATTGATAAAAAAACTGCTTGTTAAGCATAGGGTTGAGGTAAAGGTAAGGGTTAGTAAATAGTTAAAATGTCGGTATATAATCTATAGAGTATCTACAAAAATATATTTGGGACTCTCAACATGAAGTATTGACATAAAGCTTTATAAAGTTTCAAGTTCATAAAAGCATAGGAAACCAAAGCCAAAGGTGAATGTTTAAACTAGACCACATAATGACATTAGAATAACTTCTAGAATTTTATAGGGCACGTTAAGCTATTACAACAAGTTCTAAGAGTTGGATATAGGACACATTAAGCCATTAGGATAAGTCTTAGACACAGGATATAGTAAACATTAAGCCATGAGGAAAAGTCTTATTTTCAGGATATAGAACACATTAAGCCATTAGGATAAGTCTTAGGTACAGGATATTGGACACATTAAGCCATTAGGAATAGGCTTAGGTTTTGGATATAGGACACATTAAGCCATTAGAATAAGTCTTAGGTTTTGGATATAGGACACATTAAGCCATTAGGATAAGTCTTAGGTTGAGGATATTGGACACATTAAGCCATTAGGATAAGTCTTAGTTTAGGATACATTACGCCTTTAGAATAGGAGTGCTCACCTTGGCCCAGGACACTGAGACCCCTGTCCACCTCCTTTTCCATCCGCCATCTCTTTCTCTCTCTCTGTCCGTCAGGGAGTGGTGTCTCCACGGTGCATGGAGGCCCGCCCCCAGACGCCATGACCACCGCCTCCTCCACCTCCTCCCCCCGGGTCCTTGTCAGACTCTGGTTGGCTCTGGGCCCGCTCAGGCTTGGGGTTTGGGGTGCAGGGTGGGTCAGGCTGCTGAACAGACATGGTTCTCCTCAGGTGGGTGCGTTTACACAGGAAGTCGGGTTTGGCAGAAAGGCCAAAGGAGCCTTTCCTCAGGACCATTCGGACCGAGGAGGTCTTCTTGGGTCTGGCCCGGTGGCCAAACTGCAGGGAAGAGAGGTGCACTGCATAGCCATCACTGAGGAACTAGGGGAAGTGAGACAGAAAGACAGTGAGGATGATCACGGTAGATAGAATAACAGAATATAAAACAGATAGCAAGAAAAGAAATGGAGAGAGACAGGAAGCCACAAACACACCAGAATAGAGTTGATACATAAATAATCAATAGCTTTTAGTGAGTCAATGCTCTTGGCTTGACGGATAAAGAAAGGGAGAAGGAGTGTACAGTCCCCGGCGTCTACCTGGCATTGATTCTGGTACTTCTTGGAAGGCCTGCCCACAATATAAATCTGTGAAGGGCTCAGGCCCAGCATGTTGTACACTGAGATGTCCTTCATGGAGCCATAGGCAGAGTTTATCTTAATGTGACACTGGTAGAGAGAAAAGAGACAGCGTAAGAGTTAGATAGACATAGAGACAGAAAGAGGAGAGAAAAAAGGGGGTGGGGGAGGATGAAACATTTGATAATGGGTTTACCACTTGTAAGCGCTCGGTCCAGACTTTATACTCCTGACTGCCTACAAAGTTAATGTGAGAATCAACAAAGTCTGAATGACAAAATAATTTTGAGAGACAGAGAGATGGAGTGAAAGAGAGTGAGAGAGTCAAACAGTTGTTTTTAGAAGTATAAGTATTTAACAACTGAATAGTACATTGAACTTGATCTAGTAAAATTCCTAGATATTGCTGACTTACACTGTTTTATATGTAGAAGTCAGAGGTGCACTATAGTTTCGTAACATTTAGTCTCTCCCTATTTTACAATGTGGGAAGAGGTTTCCTGGGCAGACGTGTGCAAAATAATGTATGCTATTGCAAAGTCCAATGCTTCTAACAGAAGTCGACGTGATGAATAAACCATCACGTCGACTTATACTGTCTTTTAAATGGGCTTTTCAATAGTTTGCATAATAGTTGAATGTGCATTTGCTGTCCAGATTTGTCTATCACTATACCCTACTGAGGGACTATATACCTGGGAGGAGTTGCACTAGTCATCATGGCTATGCAAAAACACCATTGAATCGTTTAATTATGCAGACATATGGTGATATATTGCCATGCCATTATTATAGAAGGAAATCTCAAAGAGTATTGTACCAATATAATATAATATCTATCAGTACAGTAGAACATTTAAAAAGTAAATATTATGAAGTGAGACCAGAGGATTTTATTTTCCCTAACAGACTTTAGTTCTATATCCAACTAGATTCTGTTTGCTCTTTGTTACCCCAAGACACTATTTTGTTGAGTAGGCTTGCTATAACTTTCTTTCTGGTAGTTTTAAACAAGGAAAACCAAATGCACAGGTATTCTGTATGAGACTATTCAGTGTACTTGCCAATGACCTCATGATGACTTGATTCAAGTTCCTTGTTGTAAAAAATGTAAAACCCAAAACGATTTGATATTTTCATGTGACTGTGGTGAAAGACAGACTCCCCAAAACAATAGTTGGTACATTTCTGGCACATCTTTGCCTCTGTTTTGGTCCCATGGCTTATGGTCCCATGACTTTTGGTCCCATGGCTTTTGGTCCCATGGCTTTTCGGTATGAAGAGAACCTGTGCCCATGTGCCAGACAGTGTGTGACCGCATATCACTCATCCCAGTATCTGCAGTGCTGCTTGTTGCAACGTCCTTTGGCTAAGATTACCTTTCAATGGTGAATGCCTGTCATGATTGCCTGTCATGAAGTGCACATCTGTAGGAGTCTGCCCTACTAACCTCATTCTATGGATATTTTCTATTAAGCCTACATAGTAATATGTGCCACAGTGACAAGACAAAGTGAGATGTGTCATTTTCTACAAAACCCCACTCAAGAGATAGTTGCCTCTATCTATAGTTGGTTACATATCTTAACTCACTGGAATAAAAAATTAAATGGTGAATACATGGTGTCAGTGAACTCCACATGGAACTGTTCCCTTCACACCTTTACACACAAGTATTGAACAATTCTAATGTAATGGGTGTTGGAACATATCAGTGGAAAAAATGAAACTAAGGAAAAAAGAACCGAAGTTCCACAAAACGTAACAACGACCGATTATATACATCAGCCAAGGAGGAACCTAAATGGGGACAGTGTTCAGGAAAACAGATGAGGGCAATAATAATGAGGGATAGCAGGGCTGTCATGCAGAGACTTTACATTTGCCCTTTCTTTTCCTATAGTCTATTCAAAGCAGCACATAACTGTCTAATTTAGACAGATTCACGTGAGTTAAGAGGAACTGATCAAACAAATGACATTTCTACCACAAATGAACAGGGAGCTGTTGATAACAGCTTCTTTTTCATCCACAGCGTTCAAAACGTTAGTTTCCTGTGCAGGTCTCCAGCTACCCAGACATTCCTAGCCTGATGAGGTGCAGTAAGTGTGTCTAGCATGAAAGCTGTGCAAACCTGTGTGTCCAGCTATGGATTATAACATCCAACTAGTGCCTGTTGAGGCAAAGGTCCACCACAAAAGTCCCCTCCGAACTCTGCAAGCATCTAGAGCAAGGGTTAACTTGCTCGGTTGGTTGCTCAGGGTTGGTCCTAGTCTGTCGTCACTCATTTAGCCACTGTATTATTTGTAATATCTGTTATGTTTCTGGGTCATTGGGAGAATCTTCATTATATTTCCTTGATTCATTGCATCCTCATATCCTAATGAAAATCTAATGACTGAAAATGTAATGGGTTTGAGAAGGAAGTAAAATAGAGAAAATGTTAGCAATCAAGGGAATGCTGCTTAGACCCTCTCCTTGACTGATTCATTCATTTGTTTATCATTATTAAGGAATTAGCATGGCTACACATGATAGAGAAGTTGACTTAAGCAGAAACAAACTTGGCTACATGACATGCACATAAAACATGCCATGTGATATTATATGTATATCAAATCATTTTAAATGCTGTAATATATAGAAATACCTATTTTCAGAGTGAGAATAAATTAAGGAAATGAACAAAAGATCTGTGAATGTAAGGTACCTCCTGCACCAGGTTTCTGAGGAAGATGGTTTTCTGCCTCAGTGGATCATGGACCAGGCCCTCTGAGAAGAAGATCATGCCCTGGGGGAAGTTGTGTTGGGACAGCCATGACACCACACGTTGCTTCTGCATGTCTGGCCTCCCCGTGATGTAGATAATCAGATAGCCCAAGTCCTGCCAGTGTCTGGAAACAAAGATGGACAAATACATATCAATATTCCTATGAGAAGGTACAGGCTTTCAGTTAGAATAAAGACAGACTATAATAATGGTCCTCTGAGAAGAATGGTGTCTTGTTTTGTCTCCTTATAGTTGTGGAGTTGTGATTCATTGACCATTTTCATTCAATTAATATTTTTTCTCTGCTTGCATTGGGCCTAAATGATGCATTCTGGGATCATACGTAGACCAAATCCATATGCAATGTTACCAAATGGATTCCAAGCATTTGACATTAACCGCACAAAAAAATACAAATAAAATTCCATACGAAATGGGCTGAGTAGTACATAAATGGATGAGGTAGCACACAAAAAAGGGGGTCTGTTTTGACAAAATTTGAACACTTTCACTACCTCTTGGCTAAAACTATTTGAAAACTCTGGATTTTTTTTATAAAACAAAAGCTGTAAAGCATACTCTCCCAGCCCATGAACACACACACACACACTTTGAGGAATCAGTTACCTGACAACATCCACCGCTCCGGGGCGGACTTTGGGGTCGCTGCCCATGATGGAGACGCTTGCAGCGAAGGAGCCATCGATGCTGAACACCACACAATCCATCCCCCGAGGCAGCACTGTCAGGTAGGCCTCCGCACTCGTCTGGTCTCCCCTGGGGACAGAGAGGGGAAGATAACAGGAGATTATTGCTTGGTACTGGAGGCCATTCACAGCAGCAAGGGCCTCGTTTTCAGTCAGCACCCTGAGTTCACTGTTGGAGCTTCACAGTGTTCACCTCTACCACTTATATGGACTGGAATTCAATACCACTCGGCTCAAAAAAGACCCATTCTGCATCCATTTAATTACGGATACAATCACAAAGCAATGGTAACAATACAAAATCAAAGCTACTGTAACAATACAATCTCAAAGCTACTGTAACAATACAATCTAAAAGCTACCATAACAATACAATCTCAAAGCAACTGTAACAATACAATCTCAAAGCTACTGTAACAATTACCGTCTCAAAGTTACTGTAACAAAACAATCTAAAAGCTACCATAACAATACCATAACGATACAATCTCAAAGCAACTGTAACAAAACTGTCTCAAAGTTACTATAACAAAACATTCTCAATGCTGTGATAAAAATACAATCTCAAAGCTATTGTAACAAAACAATCTCAAAGCTTTTGTAACAAAGCAATCTAAAATCTACCATAACAATACAATCTCAAAGTTACTGCAACAAAACCGCCTCAAAGCTACTATAACAAAACAATCTCAAAACTAATGTAACAATACAGTCTCAAGTCTACTGAAACAACATAATCTCAAGCCAACTGAAACAATACAAACAATACAAGCCAACTGTAAAAATACAATCTCAAGCCAACTGTAACAAAATAATCTCAATCCACAGTAGGAAAGAAAAGGGAGCCGTAAACTTACTTTACCACCATTTTGATCGGGTAGACACCAGTGGCCAGCTTTTTGCTTTTGGGGAGAGTGTAAACCACTCTGCCACTACTGGTGGTCACCTCTGTGTCAAAATAGACCCAGCGGCCAGACTGGGGCTGTGTCATGAGGAAAATGTCCACCTGAGGGAGGACAAAACATTCACAGATGGTTTGTAAATAGTTTACACATCTGCAGAATATCTATAGGCTACTATCCAAATAATGTGATACAATTAAATATATTTGTTTTACAAATAATCAGCAGCAACTTAAGTCCTCTCAACAATCTTTGGCATTGAATTGCTTCAGAACAAGTTTGAGTTTTTCAGATGACAGGTGCCCGCATATGACCAGTAACTAAAAGGCTGCTAAAATCAATACATGAGCCGGCAAGGTGACAAATAAGTAATTCTGCCTCCAAGCCAAATAGTTGAGGCCCAATATGTCCATTCTCTGTTGGGGGGCTTTGGTTAGATGCAGAAGTCAAATTTGGACCTCAATTAGTGACTAGGTGAATTTAATATTTTAATCAAATTCACTTGATTGGCCTACAGGCTTTTCATTGGTGAAGCATGTTGTGTTGCGGTCACCTTTTCCCCAGTCAACGTCACCATGTCCAGGGGCCCATACATGAACCGACCAACCAGAGTCTGTGGCCCCTCCTCTGTGGAAATGACATCATTCACCCTGTGATTGTCAGTCACGTTCTGTGTGGGAAACACAAAGATTCGCTGTCACTTTTGTTTGGCTTTGTGTTGTTGCCAAATGGCACCCTCCTACCTGTAGGACACTGGTTTAGGACAGGACTTATACCCGAGTCCACGTTGTGTTCTATTAAGGGAATAGTGTGTTTAAAACATAGTGAAAAATAAAGTGAAACAGGGTATTTGTCTTTCATGGCATTATTCATCACTCTTCCATAGACAGTACTTCAGATATTGGCAGTAGGAAATTGGATGTTAAAGGAAGGATGATAACAGTCTGTTTCCCATATTTCCCTGTTTTGATATGATGCATCATGTTAGAGATTTGAGGTGAAGGAGTCTCAGAAAAACTGTGTACTACCACATAGAAATTGTAGCCAGGCATCATTTTGAAGATTTTAGTCAAATCATTAAGCCTGGCTACACTATCTGTGTTACAAAATCCTCTTCATTAAGAATGGCTACATAATCTGTGTGAGTTACTCTCCATTAGACCTGGCTACATAATCTGTGTGGTTCTAGTTACTCTCCATTAGGCCTGGATACATAATCTTTGTCATTGTAGTTACTCTCCATTAGGCCTGGCTACATTATATGTGTGGTTGTAGAGTAGTTACTTTCCATTAGGATTGGCTACATTATCTTTGTAGTTGTAGTTACACTCCATTAGGCCTGGCTATATTATCTGTGTGGTTGTAGTTACTCTCCATTATGCCTGGTTATGGTACTTTATCTGCATGGTTGTAGTTTCTCCATTAGGTCTGGCTACATTATCTGTGTGGTTGTACAGTAGTTACTTTCCATTAGGATTGGCTACATTATCTTTGTAGTTGTAGTTACTCTCCATTAGGCCTGGCTATATTATCTGTGTGGTTGTAGTTACTCTCCATTAGGCCTGGTTATGGTACTTTATCTGTGTGGTTGTAGATACTCTTCATTAGGCCTGGCTACATTAACTGTGTGGTTGTACTTACTCTCCATTAGGCCTGGCTACATTATCTGTGAGGTTGTAGTTACTGTGGCAGACTGTAGCAGCAGAGATGTGTCACAAATGGCAACTTAGTTCATATGTCATGCACTACTGATCATGGCCCATGTGGTCAAAAGTGCACAACATAGGGAATAGTGTACCATCTAAGTAAGGCAACAAATCTCATTAGGATTTAATGGGAAATGAAAGCAGAGGAGTTGGCTATCGGGCTCTGTGATACCATGCTGTTACCTCAGTCATTACCTCAGTGAACGCCAGAGGTGGTTTGTGATAAAAAAGACATTGGTGTCGATTGACTGGATACCTTCAGGAACATGTTAAAGGCCATTTATAAGGGTTGCGGTTCAGTAGTGTCCCGTAAATTATGCAATGAACATTGTAATGCCATTAATGATTCACTATAAATATACAATCGTTTTACCAAATGGCAAATTGTTTTTGTGCATCAACTGCCACATAAACAAGCTGTAACTGTTGAGGTCTCATAATACTCTTAATACTACGGTAAGCTTCATAAGCCTAGTTTTATCACCCTGACTTATGTGTTGTGTTTCTGCTCCTTGAATAGTGGGACCCCGGTGCCTAATGGACCTAAATTAAAGTATTTATCATCTAATGAGGCAAATAAACATTTCCAGACACAAAGCAATTTGCACGTTGATTAAGTTGGTCAATTATTTATTCTCATCTGAGAAATGCTGACGCAGTTGTATCTCAGCATGCAGTTGACTCACATGTAAAATGTACGCATGCATGCACCTGCAACACACACACACACACCCACACAAACACACACACAATCCAACCTGAACTCACAGCTAAGAGCACTTGAAAATCAAGTACTATATTGTAAACAGTGGTGGCCTGGCTGCAGACACACACACGTACACACGCAAACTTCTACATGCTCGAACAACACTGGTACGGTCTTCTTACTGTGAATAGACTGAAAGGCCAGATGGAATCCACTATCTGTCAACATTTCTCTGCTACAGGTCACTGACAAATCTCCCAGCTTGAAAGCCTGTCTCATGGGAAAATAGCTAAACATTTCGCTATCACACCAGGTTAGCAGTAAGTTCAACTCTCCCTCAGACACACACTAGCACGCATACACTCATTCACACAGTCAACCATACACACGCATACACACAGTGACAAACACACGCAAACAAGCACCGAGTGGAGTTTATGGGGAGAGTTGGAGAGGCAGACTCCTATTTTACAGCAGTTTTCAGGAAGTGGCATTGCTCTCAGCGTGGTGGCCCTCTCCATCAGTGACAAAAAGCCCCTTACTAGAAAGGGGCCTGAAGTCCCAGTGTTATCAATGGCATCCAGGGCTTTCTATATAATATCATTATTCCCTGGATGACCTGGCAGAGCCCAGAAGCCTATACACTGTAATAGGAGACTGTACGGCCACACTCAGTATAAATGAATGTAAAATTGGTTATTAAACTGAAGGCCTGCTGGCCAAATCTGGCCCATACATCAATAAAGAATCAAGTACGAACATTAATACGAAATAAAATAAATCCCCCCAAAATGTGATATTCAGTGCCAGCATGAGCCCTTACTCACTATTCTCCCATGGTAGAATCTGTTTTCCTGTAGTCCCGCCAATTAAGTCTCAAAAAATATCACCCAGTGCACCAATTCCAGCCAATCTGAACAACTAACAGGGACAGTCTGCCTGCCTGTCACCACTGCCACAAAGTGTGCAATGGACTAATAGGTGGTCAGTTGAACACAACACGGTCTCAATTATTATGGTTACCATTAACTTTATCCGTTCTACATGCTGCAGGGAGTAGCATGTATGCAAAAGCAAGTTGCCTTTCTCTGTGATTGCCACCACAAGACATTTTTAATCTAATTTTTTGAGTGACATCTTAAATTATTTGCCTGGCTTTATAGGAGAGGAGTTAAAGATATATATTTAAATGATTGACAAATTATAGTGCTTTTCCTAATAAAAAGGTTTCTTCTCCTATTTAAGCCCTATAAAACTGCTTGATTTCCCTACACAACGCAATGAGTCATTATCAGCACAGATTACTCCTAATCACTCCTCATTTGCCTTAACACGATTTTGATGACTTTCATCTCCCCACATAGGTGATGCAACGAGTTATGGGATTGTTCTATTCCGATGTGCGGAGGAAAAAATATGAAATGATAAAGAAATGCAAAACAGAAACAGAATGTGGTGCTGGTCCCGAGATAAGCTATGAATCATGTTATAACACCTTTAGGTAGAATAATCCCATTCAAAATATTTTTCACTTCAGAAATCAGTGTTAGTCCTGAGGGGTGGGGGGTTTATGGGGTAATAACATGCATGGATGAAGTGAAGGTAGGTAAGGAGCACTTCTTCCGGTCTCATCCATGGCAACATTGTTCACCTTTATCTATAATTGCACAATCTTTACAGTACTCAATTGAAAATTTACTTTTAACACTTTAATCGACAATTTAATAGAAGGCATTTACTTCACTGATATGTTGATGCCCAACAATTAGGATAGGACAGGTAGCTACTTGAAGGGGCTATTTCAAGCTGTGCATTTAACCAAAGTTCAATGGTATTTAGGTGATGTACTACAAGCTGCTCTTCCTTCCACATGGTGGCTGGAGCAGAATATGTAAGACAGTCCAAAAATAAAACCAATCATCAGCTTCTTTAAATTTGGGGGAGAACAAGTATTTGATATACTGCCAATTTTGCAGGTTTTCCTACTTACAAAGCATGTAGAGGTCTGGTATTTGTATCATAGGTACACTTCAACTGTGAGAGACGGAATCTAAAACGAAAATCCAGAAAATCACATTGAATTGTAAATAATTAATTTGCATTTTATTGCATGACACCTTTTATTTGATCACCTACCAACCAGTAAGAATTCCGTCTCTCACAGACCTGTTAGTTTTTCTTTAAGAAGCCCTCCTGTTCTCCACTCATTACCTGTAATAACTGAACCTGTTTGAACTTGTTACCTGTATAAAAGACACCTGTCCACACACTCAATCAAACAGACTCCAACCTCTCCACAATGGCCAAGACCAGAGAGCTGTGTAAGGACATCAGGGATAAAATTGTAGACCTGCATAAGGCTGGGTTACAGGACAATAGGCAAGCAGCTTGGTGCGAAGGCAACAACTGTTGCCGCAATTATTAGTAAATGGAAGAAATTCAAGATGATTCAATCTCCCTCGGTCTGGGGCTCCATGCAAGATCTCACCCCTTGGGGCATCAATGATCATTAGGAAGGTGAGGGATCTGCCCAGAACTACACGGCAGGACCTGGTCAATGACCTGAAGAGAGCTGGGACCACAGTCTCAAAGAAAACCATTAGTAACACACTACGCTGTCATGGATTAAAATCCTGCAGCGCGCAAGGTCCCCCTGCTCAAGCCAGCGCATGTCCAGGCCCGTCTGAAGTTTGCCAATGACCATCTGGATGATCCAGAGGAGGAATGGAAGAAGGTCATGTGGTCTGATGAGACAAAAATAGAGCTTTTTGGTCTAAACTCCACTCGCCGTGTTTGGAGGAAGAAGAAGGATGAGTACAACCCCAAGAACACCATCCCAACAGTGAAGCATGGAGGTGGAAACATCGTTCTTTGGGGATGCTTTTCTGCAAAGGGGACAGAACGACTGCACCGTATTGAGGGGAGGATAGATGGGGCCATATATCGTGAGATCTTGGCCAACAACCTCCTTCCCTAAGTAAGAGCATTGAAGATGTGTTGTGGCTGGGTCTTCCAGCATGACAATGACCCGAAACTCACAGCCAGGGATACTAAGGACTGGCTCCGTAAGAAGCATCTCAAGGTCCTGGAGTGGCCTAGCCAGTCTCCTGACCTGAACCCAATAGAAAATCTTTGGAGGGAGCTGAAAGTCTGTATTGCCCAGCGACAGCCCTGAAACCGGAAGGATCTGGAGAAGGTCTGTATGGAGGAGTGGGCCAAAATCCCTGCTGCAGTGTGTGCAAACCTGGTCAAGAACGACAGGAAACGTAGGATCTCTGTAATTGCAAACAAAGGTTTGTGTACCAAATATTAAGTTATTCTTTTCTGATGTATCAAACACTTATGTCATACAATAAAATGCCGACTTCTACATGCTTTGTAAGTGGGAAAACCTTAAAAAATCAGCAGTGTATCAAACACTTGTTCTCCCCACTGTAATTTCAGTTTGCCTTTAAAGAACAGAAACATATTTGTTGTTATATCATTTATCATTTGAATATAGTTGGGCAAAATGGATGGCCCAGAAATAGATTGGAATCTTCCAGCTTGGCAGTGGACATGTCTTTTATGCTGGGGTATCAGGTAATTGTGTTGTCGTGCTTGAATCAATGATCCAAGGTGAAACAGTGGGTCTATTGTTGGACATTCAAGTCTCAGCCCACACACTGACACACAAGCAACGATGACCAAGACCAGTAGCTCTCTGCCCATTCAGCTGTGGTGGTATTTTTAGTTCAGCTGGAGACCAAGGCTATTGAAGCAGAAATTCTTAAAGCTGTAAAATGAGGTGTGAAGCTAACGTAAAGTGTGTGTGTAAAAATGTGTGTGCGTGTACTTGTGAGTGTGCTTGTAAGCATGTGTCAAAGTGTCGGTGTGCATGTGTGGTCATTGTGTATGCACAAACGTTCTTATCACTTTGCCTCAAACATGGTACATTAGCTTGAGATTAAAATATATAATATTGGAACATCTTGAGCAGATTTCAGCTAGTGTTTTGATTAAATATTCATTGGGTTTTCTTCATACAGGGATTTAACTTCACTACTTAGCTGCTCAGGCTCTAACGGCTTGCTACAGTACAAAAACAAAAATAAGGGTCCTGGCACAAACCCGTTTTGGTTCCAGGGAGAGCCTTTTATTCCAGGGAGAGCTGAAGCACACATTTGGGATCTTTATTTGCTGAGAGTGTAAGGTTCTGTCAAAGTGTTCCCTTACTTCCCATGAATAGATCATGTCGGTCTCCTCACCCTCAGTTTGACCGGGGTCCTCCTGCGAAGCCACTTCTCCCGTGGGCTGGAGGGAGAGAAGAGGGCTGAATCCCTCCTGTCGGCTTCCTGGGCCTTCACACTGTCGCATCGCATGAGCTGCATGAACACACACACACACACAAGATAATATGCAAGAACACACACACACGGACACACACACACACACACACACACACACAGTCCAGATGAATCCACTGCCAGCCTTGTCCAAATAGCCTTCTCTATAGAACATTTACTCCTCTCTTAGGGACTTGATGCACATATACTGTACCAGTGGAGGGATACACACTAGACGGTCAGACTATACAGACAAAACAATGTACCATAACAATGGAGGGATACACACTAGACGGTCAGACTATACAGACAAAACAATGTACCATAACAGTGGAGGGATACACACTAGACTATCAGACTATACAGACAAAACAATGTACCATAACAGTGGAGGGATACACACTAGACTATCAGACTATACAGACAAAACAATGTACCATAACAGTGGAGGGATACACACTAGACGGTCAGACTATACAGACAAAACAATGTACCATAACAGTGGAGGGATACACACTAGACTGCCAGAAAAACAATAACATGGAATACTCATCATGTAATGCTTTACTATACTTAAGAGCTAATTAAACTAGGATCTTCAGGCAAACACATTCCCAGCTGCTAAAAGGAGCCCATTTGTTAAGAGGAACATTGACAGGCCAGAGGATGACATTTTAGGGGATGACAGACTAGAGGATAACAGGCTAGTAGATGACAGGTTAGAGGATGGATAACTATTGAGTGAACTACAAGACATGTACAAAAAAAAGAATATCTTTAACCTAATTAATATGTAGCTGGGGCACACTGAAACAGTCCAGCTAATGATGTGAGATCACGATGGGAATTCGTTAATATAAATGTATACATTTAAGGTTGAACTTATAAACAAGAAAGGATTTTGAATAGTTAATTGATTTCACTTAATTCAAACTAGACCAGCTATTAAGTATGGTAGAGTGAGAGACTGAACTCCCTGGACCATAAGCTCCCTAGGTATGGATTTCCATAATGTGATATGGATTGGAGTTGAAACCCACTGATCCAAGATAACCATGAATCAGTTTATTAGCATCCCAGCAGGGGCAGATAACACTAATTATTTCCTGAGTCATTTCTGATTCCTGTCAAGTCGCTCTCCCTAACCAATAACAATAGCCAATATCATTGGTGCATGCCAATTGTAACTAATTGTCTATCTAGTCTCATGGGGAATACATGTCCCCATATTAGTTTACATTCCGATAGTATCTAATATCCTATCTAGGCCCATTAGTATACATGTCCCCCTATTAGTTTACATCCCAATAGTATCTAATATTCTATCTAGTCCCATTAGTATACATGTCCCCCTATTAGTGTACATCCCAATAGTATCTTATATTCTATCTAGTTCCATTAGTATACATGTCCCCCTATTAGTTTACATCCCAATAGTATCTAATATTCTATCTAGTCCCATTAGTATACATGTCCCCCTAATAGTTTACATCCCAATAGTATCTAATATTCTATCTAGTCCCATCAGTATACATGTCCCCCTTTTCACACTGCATTGTTCTTAGCCCCAGTGTATGTTAGCCCCAGGCGTAGACTGGCCCTCTGTTGGTTTAGCCTGTGTTCACATCAGAATTTGTTAACCCTGGGCTAAGGTTAAACCCAAGGCTAAGGTGCAGTGTGACCACACCTAATAGGTTCTAACAAGACAAATTGCTTGGTTCACTTTACTTTCTCTTTAAGTGTCTAGGGACACCACAAGCAGACACACACACCTTTTACATCCAAATAATTCAAGCATATACAACAGAAACACACACATGTATGCATGCAAGAACACACATACACAAAACCATAATTAACATTAAACCATGCCAACTTCCATGTGAGTGTAGGGAGATCAGAATGTAACACAAAGCTTCGACTAAAATACACATACCTTCATAGCCTGTCCATAACAACCAGACTGGTTTACCTATACAATTACATTGCATTCCTCTCTATGTGTTGTATGCACACGCAAATCTGCAAAAAACACACACCTACCTGTCGCAGCACAAATGCAGCTACATCAGTGGACTCCCAGTAGGAGGCATGGAAGAGGTGAGGCAGAGCCACTGTGGGGAAGGAGGTCAAGACATCTGGACAGTACAGAGCATAGTCCATCCTCTTAGAGCCCCACCAACTACTGGAAACTGAGTCACACACACACGCACGCGGGCGCACACACACACACGCACGCACGCGCACACACACACACACACACAAAAGGACCACAATTACCATAGGCCTATCAAGATAATGAGGTGTTGTTGAGGTTATTATAAGTGATTTGTGGGTAGTAATGGTATTATACAGCCACCACTGTGTTACCAATAAGTATGTTAATCTGAGGTCATAATTGGAGAGGCTTCAGTCATTCTGGGTCTGTCTACCCAACGTACATAATTCATTAAATAATGTGTGAAGCACAGGCACAATGGGCCTTTTTATTCTGATCACTAATAAACACGCTACCTCCCTCTCTCCACCACTCTCTCCCTCGAATTCTGACGTTCCTCTTTATTTTCTTCTCTCTCCCACTTACTGTTGGCGATGGTGCTACTCATCCGGCCCACTGAGCAGACAGACGTCTCACTGTCCAGGCTGGTCACACTGGCCCGGCGCCCTGCTCCTTCCTTCTCACTGCTGTCTGTGTCCGGAGCAGGGGGCACAGCCAGGGCACCAGGACTGGCCTCGGCCTCCAGGAAAACCTCAGGGTGGCTCTGGATACTGTCAGCTAGAATGGGATGGGGGGGTTTGTGTCACTCGTTGCGGCAGTTAAGAAAACCTAGCCGACCAATAAGATGAGGGAGTATGCTTAACACTAACGTTCAAAAGTTTGGGGTCACTTGTAAGAAAAGCAAATTTTTCATCCATTAAAATAACATCAAATAGACCAGAAATACAGTGCAGACATTGTTAATGCAAAGGAGCTATTGCATCTGG
The DNA here is from genome assembly GCF_011004845.1 of Esox lucius. NCBI lineage: Eukaryota > Metazoa > Chordata > Actinopteri > Esociformes > Esocidae > Esox > Esox lucius. The sequence goes on from NC_047569.1 coordinate 22,587,397, forward strand.
AAACTGATGAATGATCTTTTTTTAAGTAATATCTACATAGGTGTGCAGAGGCCCGTTATCAGCAACCATCACTTCTGTGTTCCAATGTTTAGTTCGAGAAACAGATACCTCACAGGTCCTCAACTGACAACTGTTCATGTAACACAGGTTTTATAAGTTATATTTTATATTTATTGATTGAGTGGCCCAACAAGTGACCACTCAATTAGTTCAATGACAAATGTACAGTATGTTGAATGAAAAAAGAAACAAATGTGGACAACCTACTAAGCTCACATCATTTCCTAAACAACATCTCAAAAATTGTACAGAAAAATATTCTAAGCATGTAATGTTGAAAAATGCTATCTTAATGAAAATCTTTCCTCTTACAATGCTTTGCATATTTTCACCAGAAATAGTAATAGGCTGCTCTGTCTATTTTCCATTTTACTAGATGTGATTGTAACACCTCATTATTATTTTGTCTGTGGTATCGCTGGGGCTTAGTTCTGATTGGTGCAGTTCAATGGGACACGGGTGTGTTTCTGATTGTAACGAAAGGCTGTTCCGTAGACTGTATAAACACATCCATATTGTTTCAGCTCTGGTTACACTATGACTTGCCTTGTGTACATGAACCAACATGAAATTCCTGGATACAGCTCTTAGATGTGGTATATTGTAACCAATGCAACAGCACAGTAAAAAGTTATATGCTGTAATACCCATGGGGAATTTTTTAAGAATAATTGAACTTTTTTACATCTTAATGTCAGATGGTTACTTACTCTGAAAATAGTCCATTAACCAGCAGAAAACAAATTATGATAAGTGAATGCATACTAACTACATTCTTCCACTAGACGATATAGTCCAGACAACATCTGGGGGTTAGATCTTGTTATGTTGCCACAGACATTCATTCAGTTTTTTGCATAGTTGCTATGTAAAAAAGACTGGTCAGAGGAGGCTGTCGTGCACACTGGCTAATGCTTGTTTTACTTGCTGTCTTGCTGAGCTCAGTCAAGTAAAACAAACAAACTAAAACGCCTAGCTGAATTTTTGTACATTTTAGATGTTCTGCTGGCATTAACTGATCTGTAAATTTCACACCGTTTACTCATGGTTGCCAACTACTGCCTGGCTTGATCACATTTCAAAAGTGAAACTAATCTTCCAAGTTCAAAGAGTTTAACTTAACCCCATAAATTCAGATTTACCCCTGCAGTACAAATGTAATTGTTAGGGTTGAAACAATAGGAAATAACGTGCCAATAGATAAATACAATAAATAGATTCACAGTAACATGCTGATGCTGAACAACACTTAGCTGTGATTGGTCATATATCACAGCCCTCATGCCTTATTGCTTACTTATACCACAGATTTCAGCCAATTAGCATTTTGGATTCAAACCACCAATTACAGTGTATATAAAAAGTCTACACACCCCTGTTAAAATGCCAGGTTCTTGAGATGTAAAAGAATGAGACAAATTTAAATCATGTCAGAACTTTTTCCACCATTAATGTGACCGATATCGTGAACAATTCAATTGAAAAACAAACTGAAATCTTTGAGGGGGAAAAATAAAAAAGTCACAATAACCTGGTTGCATAAGTGTGCACACCCTCAAATTAATACTTTGTTGAAGCACCTCTTGATTTTATAACAACTCTCAGTCTTTTTGGGTAGGAGTCTATTAGCATGGCATATCTTGACGTGACAATATTTGCCCACTCTTCTTTGCAAAAGCACTCTAAATCTGTCAGATTGCTAGGACATCTCCTGTGCACAGCCCTCTTCAGATCACCCCATTGATGTTCAATTGGATTCAGGTGTGGTCTCTGGCTGGGCCATTCCAAAACGTTAATCTTCTTCTGGTGAAGCCATGCTTTTGTGGATTTGGGTGTGTGCTTTGGGTCGTTGTCCTGCTGAAAGGTGAACTTCCTCTTCATGTTCTGCTTTCTAATGGACACCTGAAGGTTTTGTGCCAAAATTGCCTGGAATTTGGAACTGTTCATATTTCCCTCTACCCTGACTAAGGCCCCGGTTCCAGCTGAAGAAAAACAGCTTCAAAGCATGATGCTGCCACCACCATGCTTCACTGTGGGTATGGTGTTCTCTGGGTGATGTGCAGTGTTGTTTTTGCGCCAAACATACCTTTTGGAATTATCGCCAAAAAGTTCAAACTTGGTTTCTTCAGACCATAACACATTGTCCCATGTGCATTTTGGAGACTTGATGTTTGTTTTTGCAAACTTCAGCCGGGCTTGGATGTTTTTCTTTGTAAGAAAAGGCATCCGTCTTGCCACCCTCCCAATTACCCATTCATATGAAGAATATGGGAGATGTCACATGTAGCACACAGCCAGTACTTGCCAGAAATTTCTGCAGTTCCTTTAATGTTGCTGTAGGCCTCTTGGAAGCCTCCCTGACCAGTTTTCTTCTTGTCTTTTCATCAATTTTGGAAGGACACCCGGTACTTGGTAATGGCCATATTTTCTCCACTTGATGATGACTGTCTTCACTGTGTTCCATGGTATATGTAATGCTTTGGAAATTATTTTGTACCCTTCTCCTGACTGATATCTTTCAACAATGAGATCCCTCTGATGCTTTGGTAGCTCTCTGCGGACCATGGCTTTTGCTCTGAGATCCAACTAAGAAAATGTCAGGAAAATCCTACTAGAACAACTGAATATTATTTGTGATTAATCAGTCACTTTAAATGATGGCAGGTGTGTAATGACTTCTATTAAACATGAGTTTGAATGTGATTGGTTAATTCTGAACACAGCCACATCCCCAGTTGTAAGAGGGTGTGCACACTTATGCAACCCGGTTATTGTAAGGTTTTTATTTTTCATTATTCCCCCTCGAAAATGTCAGTTTGTTTTTCAATTGAATTGTTCACATTATAGGTTCATTTAAGAAACAGCCACAATCTGTTGTCTGTCAGTCCTTAACATCTAAGGCATTTACCAAGGATTAGATACTGTCTCATTACATGACCAGCAATGTATCATTGATTGTCGGTTCCTCTGAAAGAGCTCATTTGAATTTGTTTATGCTATGCTGAGCAAGACAATGAAGGTCTGTTTGTGAATCCTTCTTTGAGATTGAAAATGCCAACAACAGTGACACAAGGAGCATTTTACGTTCTACCTTCATATTGTGGGGATTTTTGGAACGAGGTTAGGCTAAAATATACAACTGGGGTTAGATATAGGATTACAAGATAGGGTTTGTATGATTACTGTTAGCTAGCATTGCTGAAAGACACAGATGTGAATAGTGTACATCCCTGTTTGATGACATGTTTCTCAGCAGGCTATCACGACCTCTCCATGTTGAACCAGTGCATTCATCAGCAGCCAGGTATTTCCTCATTATATTTTGACAGGGAGCAGCAGAACAGAGAGGGGCAGACGATTTCTGTAATGGGGATTATCTCCTATGTGACTATATCTGAATGCAAAAGAGGTTGTACTGCTTCCCCACCTCTATTGGTCAGATAGAGGACTCCCTAAGAAGGAGTGCACATAACACATCTCTGTGATTCTGTCCATGTACTTGGTTGCGCATGTACAGTATTTATGTTCATGAATGTGTAGTATACTTTATATGCCAATATTGATGTGCTTGCACGTCTGGATATTTTTTATTTGAAACAATCTATCTGGCCGGTCTCTAAAGGCTTCCTATCATTATGCACTTCATTCCAGCAAGGTTAAAACCCTTTGTGTTTTCCACCCTGACCTTTAACAGGGAATTTAAACAAAGCATCGGAGGCTCTTCCACGTTATCTGGCTGTCAGTCTAATTTTGCAGGTCTGTAGGGAAGTGAAAGTCGCAGCAGAATACCAATTCCTGGACACTTCACCAGGCAGGCATGAGGGGGAATCAGGTGGAGCTAATACAGGCCTGCTCTGGTTGTGGCCAAGGAAACTCTGGCCTTTTAATGTCATGGATTCTCCCCATATGTCTTCCAAATACAGGAGAAACAACCAGAGTACTCCATTATGGTCTCCATGAGAGGGAAATTAGTTCTATTGTATGTCAATTAGTGTGAAATATGAGGCTGAGGTGACAGTATTTATTTTATACACACACATGCACAAAGGCATACACACTCACACACGCATACATGCACACACACACTTACACAAAGTCACACGCAAACACACACACACACAGACCCAGACCCACCCAATCATCTGCTATCTTTAATCAGCCCTGTTCCATACTCGCAGTGGAGCCGTCATCCTCTTTTACTCTCTAGTGGGCTTTGTGTTTCACAGCACACTGCACACAGACAGGCAACACTGACAGTGACACACTCTGTTGAGAGAGAAAAACAACACATACACACACTGTGTGCTGAGCAGGAAACAGAGGGTGAGAGACAGACTCAGAGAGAGAAAAAGACAGATGAGAGAAAAACAAAATCACTGTCTCAAAAAATAAACAAAATGTTTGAAAGACAAAAGGTGAGCGTGAGAAAGAAAATGATAAAGAGTGAGAGAGTGAACCTGGAGAATAATTGGGAAATGGGTGGGTGACAGAATTTGTGAGGGGGCGATGTTTGATATAGGAGCCATGAGGGTTGGGAAGGACAGAGGGTTGAGGCCCCGGAGAACCATGAGATAAACACCAGAGCATCACTATCATTATTAAAATAAAGGGGTTGAGGACCAATAGAACCAGCAGATAGGGACCATAACACCACGGTCATATAATAGAGGGTATGAGGCACCAGTGTCCGCAGGGGTTAAGAGAATAAAAGCACCCAGGTTGTGGTTAGTAGCAGACAGGAGGAGATTTTCAAATACCAAGAGGAAAAGGCATGATTATACTGTGGCCTTGAAATGTCTCTTCACTACAGGCTGGCTTTTAAGGCAGTGTGTGTGTGTGTGTGTGTGCGGGGGTGCGTGTGTGTTGGGTGCTAACAGAATATAGTGAAAGGACAGAACTTTCCCTGTGTGATATGAAAGCCATAACTCCATACAGAGTTAAGAATTGACAGTCCCAGAGCATTAGCTATTTATCTATGACAGTTACACATGATCATCATTCACATTTAGCCCAAAGTTCAGTCAGTAGAAATAAAATCCAAACAGAAAACAATTTGCACCTGTACTACCATACATCACAGCAATGCCTTCACACAGAGGATCCGGTAAATTGATGGTAAACTTGTACCGGCAGCTGGATTTGGTTCCTTCTCCAGGCCACCACTGCAAAAACTAATCATCAAATTATGGCACCATAGGTAATGAGTGGTGTGTGTTTGTGTCTGTGTGTGTGCAAGGATAGATAAACTAGAACATTTAAGCTGCAAACAATGCTGTGTGGGGTTCAGCATTCATCTATCTTGTTTAGGACCAAAAAGATCTAGGTTTAAATGTATGAAATACCTGAAAAGTAACACTTTTGTGATGAGTGAAACATTTTTCAATAGATTCACTTAATCAGGAATTAATGGTTTTTCCTGTCCATTGGCCAAGTTGAACAATCCTTTCTAAATCAAACCTTGTGATATAATCGTGTACACTCAGTGACACTGATCAACAAATACTGTCATCTGGCTGGTAAGCCGTCACCTTGTGGCCAAACTGAATTTCCTTGCACATCAAAGCGTAATACAGTTTTAGATTTTTATACTAACTGTTATTATAATGATTATTGGTGTCTGATTTATATGCATTCATCTGCTAAACCACACCCATGTAAATGTTTAACAGACAAAATTCAAAATGTCCAAAAATCCAATATGTCTTATCAGCACAACTTTTCCTTGATGTCATGTACATATCTACCATGTTCTCACAAGGACTGTCAGTAACCCAAGGTGAGTGAAGTGAGCACAATAAGTGCCTTGTTATAGCGCCACCTTGAGGCCAATTTACATTGCGTCGCATGGCAGGGTGTCGCCTCTGGGCCCTTGCCATCATGCAAGTTTGGGCCATTTTTGGCTGTACCAACTTTTGCAAGTGGAAAGAATATGTATTATAATAATATGATAAATAAAAATGAACAGAAGCAGGCAAGCCTAGTTCGGCCGGCCCCCAATTAGAAGGGATGAGTGTTGTTGACCTCGCTGGATTCGAACCAGGGCCTCCCATGTGACTGGCTGTGTCTTCAACCTCTATGTCACTAAGCCATAAGTGTGCAGAGTGTCGTGACATTAGATCATTTTGTAACGCATTAACACTGCGCCCAGTTTTATTATTTAGACAGACACCATTAAGCATTGTGTTGAATTGACGAATGTTTCTTATTAAGTTTACTTCCACAACAAATAGAATCTATGAACTATGAGCTTTTGCCACTGGCTGTTTGAACAGCTTATTAGCCAGTAATAGGCTAACTAGTATCTACTAACTTAATACTTGGAATAGTCATTAGAACTGAGCAATTTCTAGCAAGATTAACTTTACACCGCCCAAGCTATTTAATTTCATGGCACAACAACGTACCTTTTTCTTTCATTTGTGAATGACTGTAATGCCTATGCGGGAGTAAGGAACCAGGCGCAGGCAGAAGGTGGTCCATTTCGACTTTTTTAATTAAACAAATACCAAGCACAACCAAACACCAAAAGAAAGGGGCTGACGGATGCATTCATCGATCAATCTGTAACATACATCTGACGGCAACACACACGACAACATAAAACAACTATGATCCACCAATGTGGGGAGCAGAGGGGAAACATTTAAACACATACTAATGAGATGATAGGGACCTGGTGTGAATGATGAAGGGCGTGACACGAAACAAGTCCAGGATGCGTTCGTATGTGATGGGAACTGAACGGTGGCACTGCTGCTCACCGTACCGTGACAACGACATTGATACAATAATTATCAAGAAAGGTGACGATAACTAAGAGAAACGATGAGAGAATCGTGGAAGTAAAAAAAAATAATGCAGTGGTTCACAATAGATTTGAACCACAGTCTTTAACCATAACGCCATGGCATTACGCATTTCACCAGTCGCTAAACACTATTCAGCATTGTGTTAAATACTGACTAATGTTTCTTATTAAGTTTACCTCCATCAGAAATAGCGTCTATGAGCTGTTAGCTTTTGCCACTGGCCGTTCGAACATCTTATTAGCCTGTAATAGGCTTACTGGTATGTACTAACTTCTTAGGAATAATCATAAGAATTGAGCAATTGCTAGGGAGACTGAAGATGAACTTTTCCATGCCAGAAACAGTCACAATATAACCGTATACAATTTCAGGTTCAATAGGGAATAATTCACAATGCGTACTTTGCTTTGCCGGCGAGGAGATACGAATTCGGGACCTATTGTTCACAAGTCCGCTTCTCTAACCACTACGCTATTTGACAAGAGGTAATCAGTCAGTCAGTCACTCACTCACAGTAAGAGACATTCGCGGTCTGGCAAAAAAACTACTGAACAACATTCTTACATGGTAACGGGGGAACAGAAAGTAAAACAGAGGGCTGAACACACTCCCCTGGGGGCCCATTGTTAAGAGACATTGAGGAGGATGAATTGTTGTTATCAATTCTCACAGCCTGAGGTCCGCCCATCAGAAAGTCTATCAGAGGTGTATAGAGACCCAGCGCTTGGAGCTTGGCGACGGTCAATGAACAGCATTCATACATAGGCGTTCCTGTTCTGTAGGTGCTGTGAGTTGGAAATTACACTCTCTGTGGGTCTGTCATAGCAGAAGGTGAGTGGATCCGTTTGAATCTGCCGTTGAGCCATGAAAAGCACTTCATGATGTCATGGGTGAGTGTGACGGGGTGATAGTCATTTAAGGCATGTTACGTTGGTGTTCTTGGTTTTCTTCAGGGACAAGTTGAAGAAGTCTGTAAAGTTGCCCATCAACTTGCAGGCAACTGCTCTAAAGCCGCAATTAAGGACGCCATATGGAACAGTGGCTTTGTGAGAGCGTTCACTCTTTTTATAGTGTCCCTCATGTCAGCCTGGGTGAGCGAGACCACCTTGTCGTCTTGAGCAGCAAGGGCTTTTCTGGATGGCTCAGTGATGTTTGCATTGCGGCTTTATTAAAAGTTGCTCCAAGCATTTCCCCCTTTTCAATTTTGGGATTTTCTAGGTGGGATAAAAACATGTATCTATCTCCGTACGTAGGTTTTTCTCATCAATTCAAATGCTGCTAACCCTTGCTCACTGAATTATCCTTAAATACATGTCATCTACTCGTCATGCCTCAAATTCAGTTGAAATCTCACCGGCGTTGTCACCTTTGGCGTAGAGCCTTTAGCAACGTATCTTTGTTTGGCTTCCCAAGAACCCAGGAGCCGGGTGACATTTTTACACATTTCCACCAGGTAGCCACTGGATTACCCAGACTGACCGTAGCTGTTTGAGATGTAGCGTCTCTCCATCTAACCACACCAACAACATGATTAATCGGTAAGCAGAGCCTGATAGTACATGTATGATGTTTTGGCCTATCTTAAAAAGCTAGTTCACTGTATTTCTTTTTACACAGATTAGTTAATGCAATGACCAGCTACAGTACACAGAGTAGGTAACAACAACAAATGCAGGCAGCTATAGTACCAGTCAAACGTTCACTTGAATAGGTGTGTACAAACGCTTGTCTAGTCCCATATACAAACACACTACATTGGCTGGATGACAATAGATTTGCAAGTACAGCTCTGACCTGGAGAAAAGGTTACTGAAAGTTCAGCCGTGTCCTGGATTCACAGTGGTTGGTAACATCTATGGCTAAGTTTTTTCGCTGTTAATGTGGGACAAGAAAGTTACATGGCTATTCATGAGGATTTAGAGGCAATAAAACAAAAAAAATAATACATTATCCATTATCCATTATTGGCCCCTATTGGGGTTCATTTCTTGGTAGGTGATTATGATGACACTTAACTAATATAAAATGTGAACATTATTAAGATTTGTTGTCGAGTTTACGGGCACATTTAAGCGAACATAGAGTGTCTTTAGGACATTTGGTAGGGAGAAATCAGATGGCATCCATTTGCCTGTGAGTTCTGTGCTGGCATTTAGTCCTTAGCCATTTCATAACAAGTTGGTTACGGACTTATAGCTTGAATTGTTATTTCCATTATTTTTCCATTTATTGTGACAGACTGTAGCAGTGTGGCATTCAACGTGTTTGGTTTACAGCTAATCTCATACTATTCTACAGATTTCGAGGCTCAGAGAATAGTTTGTTGTTTTAAAAGACAATTTGTGATGTTGGACAAACAAACAAATGCTATCTGGATGGGGGACCTTAAAGCTTGGTGTCCCTTGCATCATGGAGGGGTGGCGGCACTGCGTTTAGCTCTGTGTAAGCTGTGTCAGAGTGGGAAACACTTCTGTAGCATGAAGCAGCTTAAAGTTGACCCCATGGACAGAATCATAGCTAGTCATTCCTTTGTAATTCAGAATTTATATTGATGTCATGTTATGAAGGATGTAATTCACAGTGTAATATACAGCCTTGTCTTTCTCCCCAGATTTATCTTAAAAGGGGCAGGGGCAGAAGGAGGCAAAGACATAGTATAAGTGAGTCTCAATGTCCCATGAGGTGGATAAAATCATTCTTAACATAAATCTGGGCTTCATTGAAGAGTGGAAAAGCGAGCCAACTTTCCTCCCCCTTTATCCCAGATGGAATCCCTGTACTACTTAGTACCAACTGTACCTAGTCACATATATCTAACCCAGTACTAACAAATAAACACATCTGACAATGAACCATCCTTCTGAAGAAGTATCCTATTAACCCTAAACCTAACCTTTAACCTAATCTTTAACCTAGCCCTCAGCCAAATGTTTTACCTCAACCCTATATCTAATCCTCAACCCTATACCTAATGCTCAACCCTATACCTAATCCTAACTCAAACCCCAGTTTTAACCCTAATATTAACAATAATGTAACTGTAACCTTACTCATAAGCTAAAAAACGCCTTTTAGCCCATTCAAGCAGAAATTCCAATTTGGACCATTTGGTCCCCACCCAGACAGTAAATCCTGTACACACCCAGACATACAAATACAGACACACACAACCGTGATCAGTATCTGATCCTCAGAGAAGTACGCGTTCAGTCCAAAGGTGTCATAACAAACTAGACAACAAATGAATTTATCTTTTCATATGCCAGTATTTCTTTAAGACAAAAAGACAGTGGTGTTCAACATTGTGAATGTGTTTAATAATATAATAATGTGAGGTTCTGTTTTGTTCTGTTTGGTTTGGGCCTTGTGTTTCGGAATGTAGCCTGTCCTTTTTGTTCTGATTGCTTTCTCCAGTTTGTAATTTGCTCTCGTTAGCTCCCTATTTGGTCTGCCCAGTTTCGTTCAGCCGTTGTTGAGTTATTGTGTGTCTTGCCTGCTGTTGTGTGTGGTTCTGCCTGCTTGCCTGCCATGTTATTGTATTCCCGCCATTTTGTTGTGTTTTGCCTGTCCTAGTTTCCTTATTAAATCTGTGATTGTCCTATATCTCTGCGCGTGGCGTCCTGTCCCAAAACCATTACAAATAAATCCTAGCATCAGTTCTGCCTTTTTCATTACAAACCAACCCACTTAGAATTCCCTTAATGTTTCACACTGACTTTGAAATGCAAAAACCAAAAGATGAGGAACATCACACAACAATACAATTACAAGTGATAACAGACAAAACAAGCATTCCATTTGCTTCAGAAATACATGATTTTCTAGGCTACGTTTCCTTTGAACTCACCTAGGAGTGTGGAGCGTCCATCGCCCATTGGGTAGCGCTGATAGCGTGGCATGGGAAAGGGGGGTAGCTTATGGAAAAGAGGCTCCAGCAGAGGTTCCAGTCTTGAAGCAGAGGGATCCGAGGGGTAGAACAAGTTGAATATCTGGGTGCAGGCTGGACGGAGGTGACTCACTGAAGGACACAGGACAACAAATAGGTAGAGCAGTGGGCACTTAGCCTGAGATGAAACGGCATGCATACAAAATGTGAGATCATTGGGAAGGGCCAGCCGTATCTATATATAGTATCTGTGGTCTGAAGAGTCTGGATTTACTACATTATGTATTGGGGTTCACAAGTACATTTTGCATGATTGTTTATTTGGTCCTTGAAAGGGGTGGCGGTACATTACGGGAAAGTTGTTGCATCAGCGTCTGTCCAGACACAGAGGTGTCTGAGATACGTGGATTGTGTGTGTGCATGTGTGTTTTTCACAACACCTACCCTGGACTGTGGGCAGTACCGTGCGTCTCATTGCCAGCACCAGGCCCAGTGGACAGCCCAGCAGAAAACACTGAGAAACCTCAAAGTCAAACTTCCCTGGGTTCAACATCAGACTACTACTGCTGCCAGGACGCAGGTCCACTCCGTCCTGCATCAGACTGGGAAAAGGAGTGAAGTTAACAGGAAAGAGGTGTGGAAGGAGAGGGCCATGAAACAGAAGAGGGAAGTGGATAAATAACATCTACACATGTTTGAATCTCTGCTGAGTATAATGGATTTGTAGTCCACTGTGTTTGGATAATGGATTTGTAGTCCACTGTGTTTGTCCTTTAGGCAGGTGAAAGGACTGGTTGATACATTTATCTGGAGGAGAAGACCGGGTCCTGGGCGGACCATCCCGAACTACTCGTTTCTCACTCCAGGTGAATAGTGAGTGGGATGCTGGGTGTTTGAAAAGCCAAGCTGGCCTCACAACTACTGCCTAAGATCCTCCAGAAACTGGGGCTGTGTATGACCTCTTGACCTTCCTGGTCGACCAACACTATCAGTCTGGATGCTACGTCCAGCATTGGAGTTAAGGATTATGGTCAAATCTATCTACCATTGCTAGCTGCTCTCTTTGTCTTTTCAACACCTGTGTCCTACTGGCCTTCCACCAATCCACCCCTTTCTGTTGGAGTCTGAATGCCACAGGTTATCTGTCAGCCTCGTTGTCACTGCCAATGTTTCATTAGCAAAAGAAAGAAAAAGAAACTGAACAGAAAGAGCAGAGAGAGAGGGATAACTAAAGATATAGATATAGGATAAAGACTGACAGATCAAAATGGCAACATATACACTGTCGCTGAGTGTTAGCACTGCCAAATGAGTAAAAGGCTTTTGTTCATACCAGAGTGTCTACCGTGAAATCCCTTGGTTGAGGTGAAAGTGTGAGCAGGTTTCCCAACGGACCCCTATAAGAGGACTGATGCCTGGGAATCACAGCGCTAATAAGAGCGTGAATGAGCAGAGCCCTGTGACTAGGCTGGGACGCTCCGATGGGGAGAGCAGAGGCTGGGAGGCTCTTTAATCATCATCCACCATTTTCAACATTGCTGAGCTGACAGGGGTTTAATGAAGAGAATAACAAGCGGTGGAGAAGACCAGAATAGATGTGTCACCATGGACACACTGTGGAACCATGCTGTATGAAGTAGTCAAATCTCTGAAAGATTAAAGTTCAGTGCAGGAGTCTAAGGCACTGCCCCACAGAACAGCAGCATCGTTGCAATCAGGAGTTGGCGTACAGAAAATGCCAGGGAGTCTCGTAGAGGGCGGTGAGAATTGGCTCAGCGGGGTCTGGGGCAGCAGGCCAGGGGCTGCTAAAACAAGGCGTGTTTATAATCACGAACTGGGCATCAGTGGCAAAAATAAATATGTAAACCTACTTTAAGGTGCTCTGCTTGTTGTATCTAGGTTGCCAGGGAACTGAAGTGTGTATTTCGGAATTAGAACACTGGTTGCTTGGGGCCGATAAGTGGTGATGATTAACTTCCCATTCACCAAACTATAGCTAGTACCCCTAAGTGGTCAGTGTCATATGCAGAATAGGCTATTATTAGCCCAGAACAGGCAGACAAACAGTTTGACAGTGGTTAATTCCATACAGACCTAGCTGGGGGCCAGATCTCTACAGTACAGCCTTGCACACCTCACTAAACTGAAAGGGATTGACAAGCACTCACACACACATCATTTGATGATGATGAATATTGAATACATGTCTGGAAGAAATATATTGTAAAATGAATATACTAGGGAATTGTGAGTACTGGCCCTTATTTTCACTCTTGTTTACTGTTGGTAAATCAACATTTTTATTTTGTTTAGTTACAGAGAAAACTGGTTGTCTCATTTGGTTGTCTCATCTTGCTGCCATCAATTGCCGTAGATGCATTGTGTCCAACAACGCTATAAAAAGTTCTAAAACACTCCAAATTCATACCAGAATCCCATTCAATTATAAAATGCTCTAAAACACTCCAAATCCATACCAATAATCCGATTCAATAATAAAATGCTCCAAAACTCTCCAAAATCATACCAGAATCCCATTCAACTACAAAATGTTCAAAAACACTCCAAATCCGTAATGGAATCCCATTCAACTATAAAATGCTCTAAAACACTCCAAATCCATAACAGAATCCCATTCTGCACTAACTATAATTGTTATCATTCATTTTAGGCCCAATAAACCGATGGCATTCTATTTTTCTCCACCCTATGACAAGATGGGTAGCAATTGCTGAATTTCAGCTGGACAACAGCCCTGCCTGAGTAGAATGACATGACTTATTATTATTATATTATATTATTATACAAATTATTCCCTATTTTTTATGCCAATTAAAAAGATACAGTATATGCACAGAAGAGTGGAAATAAGCACACACGACAAATCAGTGAAACTCCCCCTTAAATAGGGAAAAGGGAGAGTAAAGAATCTTAGGTTAAGGTTGTGGTTCAGTGCCCGTCAGTGTGTCGTCTGTCCACAGTACCTGCTGAAGAAGCTGTGTTGTCCAGTGGATGTGTCATCAAACGAGTCACTCTGCTTCCTGCCCAGAGGCTGTCTGCCCTGGCTGTGGCCATCGCCGGGCAGGGCCGAGATATCAATGTTGCTCTTACTCAGCCTCTTACTGGAGTTGAGACCCAGGCTGGGGCTGGGACAGGGGCTGTCTTCAGGGTTATCCTGTGTGACAGCAAGAGAGCGTGGGAGAATTTTTTTTTCAAGTTCACTCACACATGAATACTGTACAGGGTACTGTACATAAGTGAGCATCTGATTGTTAATTCCTCTGTCATCAGAGAGGAGAATGCATATTTGTATTGTATTTAAATACTTATATTCTTATAGTATATTGTATTTTTCAAATGATGTTACCGAATCAAGCAGTTGTATCTTCTATGAGTAATACAGTGGGGAGAACAAGTATTTGATACACTGCCGATTTTGCAGGTTTTCCTACTAACAAAGCATGTAGAGGTCTGTCATTTTTATCATAGGTACACTTCCAACTGTGAGAGATGGAATTTAAAACAAAAATCCAGAAAATCCCATTGTATTTTAAATAATTAATTTGCATTCTATTGCATGACATAAGTATTTGATCACCTACCAACTAGTAAGAATTCCAGCTCTCACAGACCTGTTTTTCTTTAAGAAGCCCTCCTGTTCTCCACTCATTACCTGTTTTAACTGCACCTGTTTGAACTTGTTACCTGTATAAAAGACACCTGTCCACACACTCAATCAAACAGACTCCAACCTCTCCACAATGGCCAAGACCAGAGAGCTGTGTAAGGGCATCAGGGATAAAATTGTAGACCTGCACAAGGCTGGGATGGGCTGGGTCTTCAAGCATGACAACCACCCGAAACACAAAGCCCCTTAGTTGCCCTACTAAGGAGTGGCTCCGTAAGAAGCATCTCAAGGGTCCTGGAGTGGCCTAGCCAGTCTCCAGACCTGAACCCAATAGAAAATCTTTGGAGGGAGCTGAAAGTCTGTATTGCCCAGCGACAGCCTCGAAACCTGAAGGATCTGGAGAAGGTCTGTATGGAGGAGTGGGCCAAAATCCCTGCTGCAGTGTGTGCAAACCTGGTCAAGAACTACAGGAAACGTATGATCTCTGTAATTGCAAACAAAGGTTTCTGTACCAAATATTAGGTTCTGCTTTTCTGATGTATCAAATACTTATGTCATGCAATAAAATGCAAATTAATTACATAAAAATCATACAATTATTTTAGATTTCGTCACTCACAGTTGAAGAGTACCTATGATACAAATTACAGGAAAACCTACAAAATCGGCAGTGTATCAAATACTTGTTCTCCCCACTGTATATCTATAAAGAAATAAATAAACACTCTAGTGTACCCCAAAAAACCCCCAGAAATATAGCAGTCTGTGTATTTGTGTATTTTCATGCATGCCAATATGTTCCATCATGCGTTTCAATATTCAAGCTGTCTTTCCTTTCAAGTCGGTCATTTTGGTACAGCACATTATGGGGCATGCACTGTCACCACCTGCACACGTCAATTCACAATACATAAACGCCTTTCAATACATTATCGCCTTTCAGTACATTATCGCTCGAGTCCGACAGGAATGCCATCGTCCCCGGATGATGTAATACTGGTTTGGCACTCAGCACTCTTCAGCTCCTCATCGGACTGAACGGAAGGTCTCACTTTTCTAAAGAACCAGCATTTTATAACTTGGAGAAGATTCACTGCCAACTTTACGGCATAAGCATGCCCACTGAGGGAGGGTGTACCCCGTTGGCACTAACACTGTGTTAACTAAAGGCAATCAGAAAGATCCTCAGCTAGAACCAGTTGGCGAAGGGTTGGACCAAGTCTTTTATCATGAACCACCGATCCCTTAGTGAGTAGCGCTTTGGCCACACTTTTTCTGCCCGTCCCGTTGGTGTGCGAGACGTGCTCCAGAATGCCATATCTTACATGAACACCTCCTCGGTTTCCTCAACTTCAGCTTTGTCCAGATATGTGGCATTGTGAAGATCTTGATCTCTTCTCTGAGCTTGTGATATTCTTGTCGTGGGTCAGGTGACTGGTCCAATGGAGGGACATACAGCTGCTGTTTAGATGACCGACAGTGATCCCAACAAGCTTCCTCAGTGGGCGCGGATGCCCTGTGTGTTGGTGACTCAATAAGGGGAGGAAGGTCTGTGACACACAGCACATAATTAACTTGATGTGATCGCTCCTAGCGATTTACCTATTGCTAAGGCAGATCCAATTGTTGGACGAGAATATACTGAATCAACATGACTGCTGTTGAGACATGGCACAAAATAATAGCTGGGCCAAAATCAACAGTTTTGTACACTAAGAAGAAGAAAGAAAGCACTGGTGAGTACTGCAATGGCAGATTACCTGGAAGGCCAAGAACAACCTATACAGCGCATGACCAAAGAATGCTTACCGTCATGAAGACGATCAAACAAACAAGTGTCCGCGCTCTCCAGGAGGTAGGCATGGTTGTGTCACCCACTACCATCTGCAGAACACTCCAGCAGACTCCTCTGCAATTAGGATGAATTCTGAAGTGTACAGAAATGGTCTGCACAGATATAACCTAATGCCTCTAAACTCATTGGACTGCACTTCTGCAGTCACTTCTGCAGCAGGACAATGATCCCAAACACATAACTACTGCGACCAAGCAGTGTTTCAGGGACCAGGTCACCTGGTCTGAATCCTTTTAAGCATGTCCTTCACATATCAAACATTGAAAGCAAAAGGCCTCAGAAACTAGCAGGAACTGAAAATGGCTGCTGTACAGCCCTGTCAGAGCAAAAACACAAGTAGCACCACTGAGTGTCTTCCAGAACATGTGTGAGTGTGTTAACTGAATTGTAGTCAATCATGTAATCAGTGACTTAATCAGTTATGGAGTCAGTCATATAATCAGTGATGGAATCAGTCACATAATCAATGATCGAATCAGTCACGGAATCAGTGATGGAATCAGTCACATAATCAGTCATGGAATCAGTCACATAATCAGTTATGGAATCAGTCATTGAATCAGTCACATAATCAGTCATGGAATCAGTCATGGAATCAATCATGGAATCAATCATGGAATCAGTCATGGAATCAATCACGGAATCAGTCATGTAATCAGCCATGGAATCAGTCATGTTACCTTGAGGCTCTCAGTGCTGTTGTCTCTGCTGCTGCTTGGGCTGCTCTGCTGTCTCTGGCTGCTGCCGCTGCTACTGAAACACAGGGCGTCAAAGCAGAGCACCCCGCCCACACAGTCACCCATCAGACACACCTGGAGAGGAACACACACACACACACACACAGTCAAACACACACAAGCAAGGACACACACCGTTAAAAACCATCACTCCACAAGTGTCGGCAGGTTTGGGCTCGTTGTTTAGGACATTTCTCT
Organism: Esox lucius; assembly: GCF_011004845.1. Lineage (NCBI taxonomy): Eukaryota > Metazoa > Chordata > Actinopteri > Esociformes > Esocidae > Esox > Esox lucius. The sequence continues at coordinate 22,604,570 of NC_047569.1, forward strand.
TTAAAGATTCAGTGCAGTCAAAACCTTTATTTACAAAAAGAACACTCTGTATTTATGAAAATTACAATAATGCCACATCTTTTTTGTGTAAGCAAAGAAATCACACAGGGTGTGATTCAACATCCTGCTAGTCTAATGGTTGACAGGATTGTGAAAACAATTTCTCTGAATGTGTGCAGTGTGTCAAATCTGAGGGTGTGTTGTGGTGCGTTGTTCGGACCTATTGCTTCATGCCTTTGTTTGTCATTGGAAATGAGAATTGGTTCTCAACTGATCTGGTTAAATAACATTAAAATGTGATTATTTTTGCAGATGCTCTAATCCAGATCAACTCAGTAGTGAGTACATACATTCTTTTGTACTGGCCACTTGGCATGGAAATAATCCCACCCATGGTTTATACACAGATTTAAGCTTATGCATGACTGAAAAATTACAAAAAGGGAATTATCATAATTTTCGCAATTATACAATTACAAAGACAGCATGGGGTCTTTTGTACCTGACGTCCTGACTAATTGACTAAACAAATATCCAAGAAGGAGCAGTTTATATAGTATAGTATGTATAGTATTAGCATGTCAGTACAGAAGGAGCAGTTTATATAGTATAGTATGTATAGTATTAGCATGTCAGTACAGAAGGAGCAGTTTATATAGTATAGTATGTATAGTATTAGCATGTCAGTACAGAAGGAGCAGTTTATATAGTATAGTATGTATAGTATTAGCATGTCAGTACAGAAGGAGCAGTTTATATAGTATAGTATGTATAGTATTAGCATGTCAGTACAGAAGGAGTAGTTTATATAGTATAGTATGTATAGTATTAGCATGTCAGTACAGAAGATTACCCACTCCTGCCTAACTGAATCATCCCTTTGCATGGAAATATTTGGATACCATTAAATGAACTGGACTCCAATGTTGAATTTGGCATGGGAGGTCAGGCCTAGAATGCAGCAGATCTCTCTATCACTCTGTCCCCTTCTCCTATCGTGTTCCTTACAGTATGACTCATCTCCGGTGAGTCAGCTTGACCCAATGGGAGCCAGGTAGACAATTTACGGTATTTTTACTCTCACTTGTCCAGTGAAGCCCTATATAGAGGGATTTTAAGAAAAGAGATCTACAACTCTTTCTGTACATTGTCCAAAGCTGGTGGTTTTCTGTTCTACCTGATAATAACTTTCAGAGCACAGACTCACCGAGCCGGTAAAGCCCTGTCCATCCTGGGACGCCAGGAAGCTGTGGTAGACTTGGTTGGCGCGGGCAATGAGGGTTGCCACGGCATCCTGGTAGTGCGGAGCTGCGATGGCGAGGAGTGGGAGGGCAGCCAGCGGCAGGTGATCGACGCTGCTGGACACACAGCTCTCATCATAGCTGTACGGGTTCAGACTGGAGGGGAAAAGAAGTGGGACACAAAACAGGAAGTATTTTGTAAGCCATGAACAAATTCCATATAGCTTTCATCCCAGAGCCATTCCTTTTATCCTCATATATTGGTGTCCCGGACAATGGAGTGAATGGGTATTCCTTACATTTATTCATTCAACAAGAGTTTGTAATGCAAAAAAATATATAATCTTGTAATTGGCTTTCTACTTCTGCTAATATATGATTCTTCTTGGAAGCAGAGCCAATAAAATGATTTGTTACCATAGGAACGTATGAAATGATGAGTGAGCCTGTGGCTGTTCAGATTGTCTCTCTCCCACTCTCTCTGCAGGTGCAGACTGGCACTCTGCTGGCACAACTTCTCCTCCTCTGCCAATCTGATAGCACTGTACACTCTACCTGATGGTAGGGAGGGAAGAGTGCATGTTTCTCTATGTGTGCATGTCCATTTCCATGTCCCGGGGAGTGAATCACAGGGAGTGAATCATGGGACGTGACAGCACACGTTCCACAGCTACCAAGAGCCTTTATCCTACAGACTGATGAAAAAGTGAAGGATTGCCATGCCCCAGCCCGCTCTCCTTGAACCGATGTGCCAACCCTGTCACCATCCATCAGCCACTCAGGTTACAGGGGCCAACATTGTCAAGGCTAAAATATGGGTTGAGTCATGGACACATGTACCGGCTCCTTTAATGCACAGTACACAGTACACAGTACACAGTACGCAGACACACATAGTTTGCATCCCAAATGGGACTCGATTCCCTACATAACACACTACTTTTGACCAGGGATCTAGTATGAGATGAACCGGTTGTTGCTGTCAATAAGAATGTGTTGTTAGCATACTTATCTTGTGATATAATAATCAAAAATGAAGCCTGCAGAAAAGAACATCTACCACTACACCATTAGGAGACCTGATGTGTCAAACACCACCTAGGATGGGCTTCACAGGGTGTGAAGACTCTGCAGAGGAAATGCACTACTCAGCACCATCCCTGTCAGACACACCCCCTAGGAGGGGCTTCAGAGGGTGTGAAGACTCTGTAGAGGAAATGCACTACTCAGCACCATCCCTGTCAGACACACCCCCTAGGATGGGCTTCACAGGGTGTGAAGACTCTGTAGAGGAAATGCACTACTCAGCACCATCCCTGTCAGACACAACCCCCAGGAGGGGCTTCAGAGGGTGTGAAGACTCTGTAGAGGAAATGCACTACTCAGCACCATTCCTATCAGACACACCCCCTAGGAGGGGCTTCACAGGGTGCGAAAGCTCTGTAGAGGAGATGCACTACTCAGCACCATCCCTGTCAGACAAATCGTCATTGATGAGAACATCCACAAGAAAAATTATTGGAGCCTTCAAGAAGGATAGCAAGATTAAGCAGTGATTTCTGTCTGTTTCTGTTAAGGAAGCAGAAGCTCTCTCTTTCTCTCTCTCTTCGGTGATAAATGATCGTACTGGAGGAGAAATGTGAAGAAGTCGGGCTGAAAAGGCTGCGTCGTGTTAGCATGTAGCGTGAAACAGCGACATCACTATAATAAGACATCCACTACACTTACAACTGATATGTACGGTTCTTAGTTATTTCACAGGTATAATACTACAGGCAAGGTGCAACATTAGGTCAACGGTGCCATTTACTGGAATGCTGCATGTGACTGTGGCTCACTATGCCTAATGTAACATTTTGGTACAATGCCACCAGAATGGCTTTCCGCTTTTTAAGGGGATATCTGTAATTTCCGCTCTGCAGTATCCACACTTAGAATATTAGATACCACGGTACTCTGTTGATTGCCTCAGCAGCTTACTAGTTAACAATAAGCTAGCTTGGCAGTCTAGCCAGGGTTTGGGGAGTATGGGATAAAATGTAATCCACCACATTGGTGCCATGCTTTGGTGGCTACTATATGTTTAAAGATCGTAACATTTGTGCTGCTTTCAATATTTTAGGATGAAGACTTAACATATCATAGTGTATGGATTATAAGACATTATTTGAGGAAATGTTTGTTGGCAACATCAATTGGCCAGGAACAGTGGCGTCGGACCAGTGGAAAAGGCGTACTAAGTATATAGGGCCCTAGTGTGGAGAGGGTCCCTCAAAAATGTTTGAATGTAGAATAAAGCAGGGAGGGGCCCTCAGGGACAACCTACGTACAGGGCCAAGAATGTTGTGCTACACCCCTGGACAGGAACAGCGAGCCATGGCAGATTCATCATGTCCATTCAATTCCATGATCACTGCTAAGCTGCATGCAGATATGACATGTGATTATGCTTGCTATGGACAACAGACATCCGTAATAGCGGCTGCAGACAATATTGAAGCTGTGCTCATTAGACATATTTCTGGCTTATTTCTGTATCACACGTTTTAAAAATCACTGATGGCCCTAATAATTACGGGCTACATTTGCACACTGTAATACGTTTGTTTGTGAGCCTGTGTTTCTGTTGCACTCTAGCTTGAGCGTGTCGGGGGGGTTTTCTGGGAGGCAAACACCTTTGAAATCCTCTAGGGAAATGTAGCGCAGCGGTGATGAGCTACAGATAGCCCTGCCTTTATGTACCATAACGTGATTGTGAACACCACTCCGGCTCCATATCAGCCTGTGTGTCTCTCAATCACACAAAGGTTGTGCTTGTATTTATTCTAGCTCTCCAGAGCTTTATTCCAATTTCTTTTGGGACTGCTAATGGTTTCATTTTCTTTCGAGTTCTGCTATAATCTCTTTCCTTCCATCTTCATTTTATCAGTCATATTTAAACTGGAAGAAGAACTGGAGAAAGTAATGAAGGTGAAGGGGGATGTCAAATAGCGTGCGGCAGAGGAACCCAGACTAAAACCACCTGGAACAAGATATACAAGAGAAAATCATCAGGACAGAATCTACTGAGCATTAATACGGCAACAATAACAAGCACTTAGGCTTTAATAGTGTTGCTATATACTACCAGGTTTAGCCAATCATCTTCATCACAGAGCCAAATCAGGAATTCAAATTCTGAACTGGTTTCTTCAGAAAAAAGGCCAGTTATTTTAACATATATAGGTTCAGACATTTAAGAGTGCCGGTCAAAACAACACATCATATTGTATTTTACTAATACTTCCTGTATGCTGAAATAAATAAAATCTGCCATTAGGACTTCCCCAGGACATCTGGAAATTGTGTGTCGGTCACATTACCCCTGCTATATACAGTACTGTAGGTGATGCACAGGGAGTCACTAATGACCAGCACTGTATCACGTACATGAGTAATGTGAAGTGTATTAATGTACTGAGAGCTGTTCTCAACCAGCTTTACTGTCATGTGGCAGCTCCTGTCATGTTAACAGAGCCCGGGAGCCTCCTGCAGCTGACACAAGACATGTCCAGAGACCATCACATGGTCTGGGGATGTTCTAATGGCAGATTTTGGTTTGCAGGGTATAATTAGCAGCACTTGCCAGGGGACACAAATTACCATAACACCACTGGACAGGCAGTTACACTGTGCTAAAAGAAGTACTAAGCCCCAGGCCCTGGGTCAAAGGGCACTAGGCATAACAAGACAACATAAAACCACCCACTCGGCTTCACTCGTCTGCCTGTTAATTATTTATTTCTACAGATGGATAATTAGTTGTCTACTTATGCAAGCACCTGCTGGTATTGCTGTGGGATGTTTTACCCTCACCCAATATATATTTCCATTTTGTCATTTGCCAGATACTCGAATCCGGAGTGACTCAGTTGTGTGACTCAAATTGCATTAATCTTAAGATACAGTAGCTACGTTAAAAAAAAAACAACAACCATTAATACTAAGTACATTTTACTCAATAAAGCAGCTGTTCACAAAATCAGTGTTACAAGAGATATTTTTAAGCAAGCATTATTTCACTAAGCCTTACCAACACTTTGCATTTGCACGCTGCAAATACGGCGTTCTGTGTGAGGTAAAGTTTTACTTTACAAACGTTGTTGAGTATAAACCTGCTTTAGAAGAGTAGCTCTGTTATGTTAAGGTTCGCAGATATGTGTATATCTACCTAAGCATCAGACGTGGGGAAGGAGAATTTGTTTTGACTGTCACCCACATACCAATTATAGGAAAGACCTTATAAGGAAGTGACTTGGAGTGTAGAGAGAACAGAAACTGAGTCCCAGGGGACACTATAGTTCTACTGGTGCTTTACCCTGGAACACCGGTGATTTACTCCAATGTTGGCTCCAGACTTTTCTGTTTCCACTATACATTTGGTACCAAGGACTTAAGGAGGGGCTCACGTGGGGAGGAACGAGTAAACTATCAACGCGATTTGGTTTTCTGGTTACTAAAAATAAAAGGCAATCTTTTTTCTGGTACTAAAATGAACAATAACACCATGTTTTGTTTACAATACGGCATTTGAACTTAAGTAACAAAACTAATTTATTCCTCAAACTCCTGTGACCGGCTCCTTCTACACCTACACTCATGACACTGCAACTGTAAGCCAGTGTATTCATTGTTTAGTTTAATAAGTATTTTGTCAAAACTATCTAAGTTTAATAGAAGGATCTGGGAGAATTCTGAGGTAATGTTGTGTTGTTATAGGTTCTGCAGGCTATGTCTCAGTCTCAGCACTCCGTTTATCTATTGAGTCAATGGCATCGTATCACCTTCGGTCGTTCCAACTCTTTCCGTTCTGAATCTTTGCTTCCCTGCACTGTTGCTTCTTGTTCTTAATTTGATCAGGGATCTGTTAGATCAGATTAAAACCATTACGAGAATCCTAAAGCAAATGACATGCAGCGTTTTTCAAATAGAACAACATGCCGCGTTTTCACACCATGTAACCACGCCCTAAGTCCTAAAGACCGGGGCTTGGCACCAAGTGAGAGACGGGCTACTCGGCCATTGCCTAGTGGCCGACTGGCCCGTGTCAGTAGAAACAGAAAAAAATCTTTAGGGTAAAACACCAGTGTTTGGCACCAGTGGAAACGCAGCATAATAGTGAGAGCTCATAGAGAAAACCCTGATCCTCCCCACCTCAGCTGGCATGAGTGACCTGCCAAGCAGCAATCCAGCTGTGTGCAAACCCTGAGACCCCACGAACAGAGACAGAAAAAGAGAATCTGATGGTTCACATGGTCAAAGGCAGAGGGCAGATCAATAGACGAGACGAGAAAAGCAAAGACCCTCTGTGACACAGAGGAGAGTGGTCCCTTCTTGAAGCCTGACTGGTTGGGTTCAAGAAGAATGTTGTGAGAGATATGCACATTTTTGATGTCACAGGAGTCAAGTGTTGTTTTCTTTGGGGGGGGGGTTGACTCTGAAATCAGAGGTGAAGTAGTCGGTGGTCAGGGATGAGGGAAGGAACAGGAGAAGGGCTCCAGAGGTCTTCTGGTCAAGACCGAAGAGTATTAGGTCGAACGGGGCAGGTTGCCTGTGTGACCCGACACTGCTACAGAGAAATCAGGGAAAATATTCTTTGAATTATGCATGGATCAGTCTGGTGTGTGAGGGTCCAATGGACTCAAAAGGTTGAGTAAATGATGTGTGGATATCATCAACCTTCTTTACAAAGCGCTTGACAAAGTAATGCACGGGGGAGATGTCCTAACAATGCTTTCTCACTGAGCTTCACCAACTGACAATCAGCTACACAGCTACAGTATACTGATATCCAATGTCCATGTTGTACGAGAGTAAGGCTTGGCATGCTGGATGTTCTCAAGTAACATCTGATCCTTGCCTCTCCTTGTCATTAACAGTGCATTTGACACACGCCATGGAGTACAGGAAAGTACAGACTGATATCCAGCCTAAGAATATGCTGTTTATTTTGTAGATAAAAAACAAAATTAATTAGATGCATCGAAACAACACATTCTTTCAGGTGTAAAACGAGTACTCAGCCAGGGGCTCCTTAATTAGCATCTGAATTGACATTGAAAAAAGTAACAAAATCTAAATGGTAACTTCTCTTAATCTCTTAGATCGGGCAAAGTGATAAAACGGTAGAGGAAACACATTATAGCTAACCACAATGCACCAGGTGCAGGACTTTGAGGAATCAGGTGAGAGCCTGTTCACATGAGCCTTTGAGTGATCTTCAGCCCTAAAATACATTCAAAAGATTTCCTATGTATTTCACTGGGTTTATGTATATTCAAATTTATTTTGCAGTTGCATGTTATCTGTATTGTTTTTATTTCAAAATAAATGTTTCATTCATTAGGAAAATATATTGAAAAAGTCAAACACACTAATGAGGCCGACAGCAACACCAATACCGCAGCACTGCTTGAGACAACGGGTCAGGAAACAGAACAGAGTAAACACTGGTATCTGTCCGTCCTCAGGAGACTGGCACTAACAATACATGTCTGCCTCAGTTGGACACATCAACAACACGTTGCCTAATGGGAGCACAGTGGGTTTTCAAGTCTTGAGACCTTATTTCAGAGAGTATCTCTGCCATGTGAGGTAAAAAGACATTCACATACACAAAGACACACACCACTAATGCTAACCCCATTTACATCTCTCTCTGTATTCTCATTAGGATGGTGAAGATGAGGATAAATCGTAGTCTATTATCAAAGCAACACAGACCTTCAAAGAACCCCTCTGTAAAGACGGCAAGAGAACACTGTTATTTGCTACACTTGCTCTCTGCTTGTGTTTAATACTTGTCACAAAAATAGACTTACCACTGTCAGCTCATTCCTACAATATGTAATTTACCCTATTCAATAATACAACTTAGAGCATTGGTGGTGGTGTAAAGTTCTATCAAGGTCATTCACAAAGTGCTTGTCAATGCACTGCTTACTGTTGTTTTTAAAGCCAGGGGAACCCAAGTAGTTCAGTAAAAAATACAGTGCAATTCTGGATACAAGGTCTTTCATCCCATCTCCGGTGCATTTCTGATTCTACCAGTTTACATAAGAATGTGCTGATGAAGAAATGCCTAGCTAGCTGCCATTAACAGGACCCGTCCATTAGGAGTGGCACTACAGGAGAGAGGAGACCAGGCTCACTGAACTGAGAAGCACCTAACCCAACATTAATAAGCCAGCATCCCTCCTCATACCCAACACTACAGCCCTCTTCATACCCAACACTATAGCCCTCTTCATACCCAACACTAAAGACCTCCTCATACTCAACACTAAAGCCCTCCTCATAACCAACACTATAGCCCTCCTCATACCTAACACTAAAGCTCTCCTCATACCCAACACTATAGCTCTACTCATACCCAACAATACAGCCCTCCTCACACCCAACACTACAGCCCTCCTCATACCCAACACTACAGCCCTCCACATACCCAACACTAAAGCCCTCCTCATAACCCACACTATAGCTTTCCTCATATCTAACACTAAAGCTCTCCTCATACCCAACACTATAGCTCTACTCATACCCAACAATACAGCTCTCCTCATACCCAACACTAAAGCCCTCCTCATACCCAAAACTAAACCCCTTCTCATACCCAACACTATAGCTCTCACAATATCTCTCACATGACATCACAAAACTGAAAAAAGGCTATACATTCAAAGAGAGTTTGTGCTTAGTTGCAATGTCCTCGTCTAAATGGACACATTATGAAGTAGGTGAGACGCAGGGGTAGGGAGAGGCAGGGGATATACAGAGGTAGGGAGAGATAGAAAGGGAGAGGCAGGGGATATACAGAGGTAGGGAGAGATAGAGAGAGGCAGTGGATATGCAGAGGCAGGGAGAGTTAGAGAGATGCTGGGTATATGCAGAAGTAGGGAGAGTTAGAGAGAGGCAGGGGATATGCAGAGGTAGGGAGAGATAGAGAGAGGCAGGGGATATGAAGAGGCAGGGAGAGATAGAGAGAGGCATGGGATATGCAGAGGCATGGGATATGCAGAGGCATGGGATATGCAGAGGCAGGGAGAGTTAGAGAGAGGCAGGGTATATGCAGAGGTAGAGAGAGTTAAAGAGAGGCAGGGTATATGCAGAGGTAGGGAGAGATAGAGAGAGGCAGGGGATGTACAGAAGTAAGGAGAGATAGAGAGAGGCAGGGGATATGCAGAGGCAGGGAGAGATAGAGAGAGGCAGGGGATATGCAGAGGCAGGGAGATAGAGAGATGCAGGGGATATGCAGAGGCAGGGAGATAGAGAGAGGCAGGGGATATGCAGAGGCAGGGAGAGATAGAGAGAGGCAGGGGATATGCAGAGGCAGGGAGAGATAGAGAGAGGCAGGGGATATGCAGAGGCATATCTTGCAGTGAGCTTCATTAGACAGAGATGTGTAATAGACTGACTGAGAGTCCTCCTGTGTGTTGTTCTTGGTCAGAATAATGAGATGAAAAGATGGCGCTGCAGCTGGTAGTCACTGTCTAAAGGTCCTGACCAATCCCTTTATGTCTTGTTTTTATACTGCTCTCTACCGTCTGTACATTTACCCAAGAAGAACTTCTGAAAATCAAAACAGAGATCAATTTCTTTAACAACTCTGAGGTCCAGGATGTACTGCTAACTTCATAAAAGGCTCTGGTCTCTGGTCTCCGAGGCTCAGAAGACGCAGTAGAATAGAAACAGACCAGGCGGCTTTCTGATGAGACTACATCAGCAGGCAGACAAAGCTCCATTACCCACTGCCCTACAAGTAAACATGAAATTGAAAGAAAATCAAATAATTCTATTCTATAAGAATCAATTTCTTAAACATTTGAGTGTTAATGTGCGATACTCTCTGTTAGGTCGATGAGATACCAATGGGAGTTGAATGGTTTAACTACTGCAGCTAGCATTTGCATGAGATTAAACAAACCTTCTCAAAAAGTATTGATCGTCTCAACAGTATTAACAAATAGTGTACATTTTTCTAAAAACCCCATAGACAACATTCAGCGCAAGGAACCATCTAATACCATGTTTATGGTTGGTAAAATTCGCACTTTGACTTTTTTTTTTTGCCATTTCCTTTAACTCACCCATATTTCTCCCTAGACAATGGTAAATAGTAATGTGTGCTTTGAAAGCACATTGGTGTGTGTATGAAATGTGTACATTAGGGGATCCACAAAGACAGTAAAACACAAACTGCTCCCCACCAAACGGTATGGCTCCCCATTGAAAAGGTTACATTTAGGGTAAAACTTACAATGGTAAATTGTTTTTTCGAATTTGGGTTACCTTTAGGCCTTATCAGTTAGAATTAGGCATTAGGGCTAGGTTAGGTTTAGCCATAAAGGATAGGTTACCCAAGTTAATGTTAAGATTAGGGATAGAGAACATGGATTTCTGCATGTGGGTGTGTGAGAGGATTATCTTGCGGGTTCCTTTTTTTCAACGCTCTCATTACAGCGCTCCCCTTGACACCTACTGCAGTAGCTCACTAGGGGCACAGGGTCCCTTCATTAAGAGAGGAAGCCCATAATGAGCTTCAGGGTCTTTCGGGACCTCCAGAGGCCTCAGACAGACACCAAGGGTGCAGGACAAACAGCACCCTACCAGTTCTCGCCAGAGCACCACACAGAACAGTGAGCAACCCAAGAGAACAAGCAGCACCCGTAAGCGAGAGACAAACACACGGTAACTCACTCTGTTCTTCACACAGGGAATCACGCCCTGGCCTCCACAGACATCTGGTTACACTTTGGCGTGTTAGGAGACTATACAGCCCATACACTCCTACTGAGATTTCCCACAGAGCTTTCGAATCCCAGCAGGAGATTGAATTAGCAGCGCAGAAGCAATCTATTTTCCCACCACCTCCTCTGCAGCGTATTCCACTGATGTTGTTGTGGCTGGTGTTAATACTGGCAAGCGTAAACAAACGAGGCCAACACAGCCACCGGTCATGTGCTGTCGTAAGCACACGCACACCATTCAACGGCAGAGCTGTTACCTGTGTTGGTGTTCGCGTGCATGTGCGTGCACGCGCGTGCACGCGGGTCACGCACAGTGCACACGCGTGGGAGTTGGTGTGTTTATGGGTCGGGCCCAGCCGAGGTAGAAATGGAGCCACACTCATATGTATTTTTTACTATCCATGTGGGAGTCCAAAATATATTCCTGATTTGTTTTTAAATTAACGTAACACCTACCCTAAAAATCCAACCTTAGTAGTAAATCCAAGCTTGATTGTAATCCTAACCTAATTTGTACAGTTACCGTCAAGTCCAAAATAATTTTTCATCACGAGGTCTGGCTAAATATTTAAGGTTTATTCGTCAAATGCACCGAACAACACAGCATCATCCTGCACAATGAAATCCTTGTTACATGGCACCTGACAACTACATAGTGAGAGTTAAGGAGAAGAATGTATAAGCAAAAATAAAGCCAGACAAAAATAATAATAAAATAAAGCAACAATATACACTCACCTAAAGGATTATTAGGAACACCTGTTCAATTTCTCATTAATGCAATTATCTAATCAACCAATCACATGGAAGTTGCTTCAATACATTTAGGGGTGTGGTCCTGGTCAAGACAATCTCCTGAACTCCAAACTGAATGTCAGAATGGGAAAGAAAGGTGATTTAAGCAATTTTGAGCGTGGCATGGTTGTTGGTGCCAGGCGGGCCGGTCGGAGTATTTCACATCTGCTCAGTTACTGGGATTTTCACACACAACCATTTCTAGGGTTTACAAAGAATAGTGTGAAAAGGGAAAAACATCCAGTATGCGGCAGTCCTGTGGGCGAAAATGCCTTGTTGATGCTAGAGGTCAGAGGAGAATGGGCCGACTGATTCAAGCTGATAGAAGAGCAACATTGACTGAAATAACCACTCGTTACAACCGAGGTATGCAGCAAAGCATTTGTGAAGCCACAACACGCACAACCTTGAGGCGGATGGGCTACAACAGCAGAAGACCCCACCGGGTACCACTCATCTCCACTACAAATAGGAAAAAAAGGCTACAATTTGCACGAGCTCACCAAAATTGGACAGTTGAAGACTGGAAGAATGTTGCCTGGTCTGATGAGTCTCGATATCTGTTGAGACATTCAGAGTCAGAATTTGGCGTAAACAGAATGAGAACATGGATCCATCATGCCTTGTTACCACTGTGCAGGCTGGTAGTGGTGGTGTAATGGTATGGGGGATGTTTTCTTGGCACACTCTAGGCCCCTTAGTGCCAATTGGGCATGGTTTAAATGCCACGGCGTACCTGAGCATTGTTTCTGACCATGTCCATCCCTTTATTACCACCATGTACCCATCCTCTGATGGCTTCGTGCCCTGGATGTGCTTCCCACAAATCTCCATCAACTGCAAGATGCTATCTTATCAATATGGGCCAACATTTCTAAAGAATGCTTTCAGTACCTTGTTGAATCAATGCCACGTAAAATTAAGGCAGTTCTGAAAGTGAAAGGGGGTCAAACACAGTATTAGTATGGTGTTCCTAATAATCCTTTAGGTGAGTGTATGTCAGAACTGTCTATTTACAAACATCAAGTAAGAATGAGAGAAGACTTGCATTCTACAATGAACTCCTCAGGTATTTGGACAAACAATTTTTTTGACCCTGTATTCCAACACTTTGGATTTGAGTGAAACAATGACTACAGGATATAAGTGCAAACTGTTAGCTTAAAAATTGGGATATCCATATACACTGCTCAAAAAAGTCCAGCTCCTCCAGGATGGCACATCCATACGTGCCGTCGCAAGAAGGTTTGCTGTGTCTCCCAGTAGAAATTCCAGGAGACAGGCCATTACACGTGGAGAGCTGGACAGGGTCATAGAAGGGCCTCAACCCAGCTGCAGGACCTGTATCTGCTTCTTTGTGTGAGGAGGAACAGGAGGAGCACTGCCAAAGCCCTACAAAATGACATCCAGCGGGCTGCTGGTGTGCATGTTTCAGACCAAACTGTCAGAAACAGACTTCATGAGGGTGATATGAGGGCCTGAGGTCCTCACAGCCCAGCACAATGCAGCTCAATTGGTATTCGCCAGAGAACACCAGAATTGGCAGGTCCTTCTCAGTAGTTCTCTTCACAGGTGAAAGCAGGTTCACACTGAGCACATGCTGCCTGCAACATGACCAGTTTGGTGGGGGGTCAGTGATGGTCTGGGGAGACATATACTTAGAGGGTCACACAGACCTCCACGTGCTAGCCAATGGTACCCTGACTGCTGTTAGGTACCACGATGAAATCCTCAGACCCAATATCAAATCCAATTGAGAACCTTTGGGACGTTACGTATTGGTGCATCTGACACCACCAAGTAGCGACACAGACTGTCCAGGAGCACACTGATGCCCTGAACCAAATCTGGGAGGAGATCCTCCAGGACACCATTATGCACCATTAACAAATTACAGAATGTGTTCTACTTAGTCCCCCTTTTGGGTGCCAAAAGTATTTGGACAGATTAACATATACTGTACAAGTGTTATTTTTAGTAAAAAGGGAAACTATATGGGGAATCATTTGCAATTTGGGAAGCAGATTCCACCATAATAATTAAAGTCATATAGACACAACCATTCTCACAAGCATATCAATGGAAAAGAGCTGTGCAAAACAAAGTGACATTTTACCAAAGACAATATGGAGTGGGGAGTTGTGCATATGTCTAACAAGATTCCCCCCCAGAAAGACTGGCAGCTTTAAATACAACATGAAAAGATTAGTCATGCTTAAGAAGCTCTCTGCACAGCCAGGAGCACAGTGCCTACAATCGCCTGAACTGAACGGAACAGAAAGATATGCCGCTGCCTCCTCAAAACGGCTGAGAAACCGCAGATAGTCTGCAGAGCCTTTTGGTTGTCACCTCCCCAAGGTCTTCATTACTTAATATAGGTGACAATAGGAAGAACTAGAGGATCCAAAGACAGTAAAAGCTATTCCAACTCATGTGTGAATGAGGACTCACAGGAACCCATCACCAAAAACATTATTGGGAAAAAAATCTATAACAATGCATGCTTTAGGATAAATACTAAATTACATTCATCTTCTTTAAGGCAGGCAGTTGCTGTGACTGATGCTTGAATTTTATTAAATGGAGCAAAATGTTTGACCATTATTGTACCATGATTCGATGAACACCTTATTTACAACCTAGGAGCAATTAGGGACAGCTGTCTTGCTCAGGGGCAGGATGACAGGGTTTTCCCTTTGGGGTGTAGAACCTGCAACCTTTTATTCATGGGGCCAAAAGTCCTGACCATTAAGCTACCCTGCTGCCCTCTTTGACCCTTGAGGTAACCGCCTCTTTAGGAAATCTGTTTTATCTGTTTCTGGAATTCTGTTTAATCTTTCTCTGTCCAGAGAATAGTCCATTGTGTCTTTATGGTGGGATTTAACAATTAAATAATAATAATAATAATAATAGTAAGCAGTGAAAAGAGGTTAGGAGTTTAATATTCCAAATGCCTCAAAATGCAGGAAAATGTCAATGGCATGCTAATTAACATTTCAACGTCTGTTTAAAGGCTGCCCGCTCGATATGTTTTCCCATTTAACCTTCAACACAATTGCCGGTTTGGCAACTCTGTCACAACATTGCTGTTTTTTCTTTTGACTCACGAGAGCGAGTTCTGTGAACTGGAAATCTTTATTCATTTACGGCCACTTGGGTATTTAGTTCTGCCTCCTTAAAAGGACAAACATGCCGAGTGAAGTATCATTCTGACTGCCAGACTAAAAAGGAAATCACTGTTGGTTGGTAAATTCAAAGCAATTGCAATTCTGTCAAATAGAGAACATATCACAAGCAATTATTGATTTAACAACAGGGGAATCCAAACCTTCAAAGTCAGGGCTTCCAAATCTTTTTGCATTGTGACCCACCAATTCAGGTGTTTTGAGTTTCAACCGACCATAAAGGTTGGGAGCGAAAAAACATCCAGACCAAAGAATAAGTGAAGAAAATGTTTTCATAACACCGATCCCTAAAAACACGTAACTGAATGAAGATTTTTGATTTTTGTACAACTGCTTGTGACCACGTTTTACAGATTGACTTTATAATTAGGGAATTATGTTTTAGGGCTTAGCAATGAATGAATTATGTCCGTAGGCTGAGCAAGCATGTATATTTGACACCCTTCTCTTCATAGAGAGGACAAGCTATTAACATTAACATGGTTAATGCTGGGTTTTTATGCTCAAATGTGATCAAACTCTGTAAGTGCACTCATCATAAGACACAACTCAGAAACAGGAAGTGTCACATCCTGGCATGGCATGCCTGCTGTGTCAGTGAGACCCAAAAACATTTCTTATTAAAGTGATAGTTCGACGTTAGTCTAACCAACCAATCAACTCCCACAAGACCTTCTCCCACATGTCGTTTTGCACCTCAGCACCAACAACTCTGTTATAACAAGGCTGTGGGACAGCTGAGAATACAGCACAGCTGAGCTGTCTCATACCGTACTGACTGAACAAGGCAGCTCTTGCTTCATTAAAACAGATTGACTGTGATGAAATAATGTTAATACAGCATCTACAGTGGATATAAAAAGTATACACACCCCTGTGAAAATGCCAGGTTTTTGTGATTAAAAAATTAGACAAAGATTAATCATGTCAGAACTTTTTCCACTTTTAATATGACCTATAATGTGAACAATTCAATTGAAAAACAAACTCAGCCGCAAAAACAATACTGCACATCACCCAAAGAACACCATACCCACAGTGAAGCATGGTGGTGGCAGCATCATGCTTTGGGGCTGTTTTTCTACAGCTGGAACTGAGGCCTTAGACAGGCTGGAGGGAATTATGAACAGTTCCAAAAACCAGGCAATTTTGGCACAAAACCTTTAGGTGTCTGATAGAAAGCTGAAGATTCAGCATGACCATGACCCAAAGCACACATCCAAATCCACAAAAGCTTGGCTTCACCAGAAGAAGATTAATGTTTTGGAATGGCTCAGCCAGAGCCCAGACCTGAATCCAATTGAACATCTGTGGGGTGATCTGAAGAGGGCTGTGCACGGGAGATTCCTCGCAATCTGACTTTGGAGCGCTTTTGAAAAAGTTCTGACATGATTTATTTTTGTCTCATTCTTTTACATCACAAAAACCTGCCATTTTTACAGGGGTGTGTAGACTTTTTATATCCAATGTACCTACTTAATTAAAGAAACGTTGCTTTGTGTGATAGGATATTAGCTGGTTAGGTTGTCTTTTGTCTAATGAAGTGTCTGGCTCAGGTTGTCATGGGCAGAAATACCTCTCGATTGGGAACCATGCCTCACAGTATTTTGACTTGCTACATTTAAGATAAGATAGATAAAAGGCATTTTATGAATTTTAAGCATTTTAATGATCTTATGCCATCTTAGAAAATTGTTTAAAGCTATTGATCTGGGAAGTAAGTGATTATTTGCATGTAAAAAAAAAACAATGCTACATTAGAATGAATAAAAATTAAGATTAAAAAAATAAAAAGTAACAGGAATTTCTAACCATTTTGTCCAAAGAGTAACAGAAGACCCCAAACGTTTTTATCTGATGAACAGTGCATAAAGAAGATATCCCTAATTAATCTAAACTTTCACTCTTGGTCAACTATAAAAAGGGATTTAAATACAAAAACAAAATATTTGTATCATACAATTATCTCACTTGAAAAGACATTTAGTGAACTGTGTAGATAATAATAATAGCCACATAATAGCAAACAGGAAATTACCTGAGGGGTGTTCGTCTATAGGCTTTTGGAGAGATGGTCACGTATCTTACTGATGTCAGTGGAAGAGAGGGAGGGTGCATCTTTTTCATTTGACAACAGAATCCAGTCTTGCTACTGTTGACTAATAGTAGGGGTGGTTTTGTACACCACCGAAATAATGGTGAAACACTATTATTCTACTGTCAGAAGAGACATATTATGGATATTTTCTTAATACAATGCAAAAAGTCTATGTGGCTACTTGAAAACTCACTTCCTTGAAGGACAGAAGTAAATCCAGTGAAGTGCTTGCTCAGCAACTTGCAGAGTCTTATCGTTCGTTACAATTTCTCACAGCTTGACGAATTGGCAAACATTTTATCTTTCAGCACGATAATGACCCCAAACAATTTGCAAAGACAATTAAGACCCACTTGCCACAGAAGTCCTCAGATGGATCATTCACATCACATTAGCCATATCAGAGCTCCATAACATCATTTAAGATGTGTGAGACCATTAAAGAAATCTGCCAAAGCATGGAAGACTAACATACATTGCAAAAAAAAAAGTCCTTAACCTACTGAGACCCTGTTTCCACATATGACACTATATTTTAGGCTTCCTGCACCATGTACTTTATTCTGTCCTTAAAGAGGACAGTTGTTTGCGCCATGCTTAGAAATTATACTTATCAGGTCCTATGTATTATTAAAAATGCTTACATTATCAAAGCTCAGGTCTTAGGAGTTAAAAAAAACATAGATATCAAGGTTTTTGCTTGAAATATGTGAAATAATCTGCCAATGGAACAAAATAAATCACTTGATATTCAAGACTTATTTTCTGAAACCAAGCAGTATTATTTAGCTTGTTAAGAAGAAAAAATATTTTTTTTTTTAAAACAGAATATGTTTTAGTAACTTTTTATTGTATTCATGTTTTTTGTGTTTACTTCAATGTTCAAATGTTTTTTGCAAAATGCTTCTCAGATACATTGCTTTAAACAATATTCTCAGATGGCCTAACATATTGGCACAGTACTGTACATACCATTAGCCCACTATATTTTCTTTGTGTTTATAATTTGTTTTGGTCTTTGCATTTCCATCTCAAAAGTGTATTCAAAATACTATAATATTAATAAAAACCAGCAATCTACTTTTTTTCACCCACAGTTTGGGAAAACCTATGATAAACAACTCTCCACTCAAACGATAAACAATTCCACAATAAACAACTCCACACTAAACAACTCTCCACTCAGCGATAAACAACACTAATGCGACAGCTCACCAGAGAGCAGAAATCGTCCCACTAAAGAGGGGCGAATCCTTTCACTACTTTCCTCTCCTTCGACAGACCGTGTGACCGACTCACTTTGAGACCAGCGAGAAGGCCTCAGCGCACACAGCCGGGCAGGCCACCAGCTTGATCATCATGTGTTCAGCGGCCGCCTGAAAGTGAGCGCGTGCCACCTTCTCCAGCACGGAAGACAGCGTGGTGGCATCGCCAGCCTTGGTGCCAGGGTCGCCACCACCGGTATCCAGGATGTTCCCACCGTGCAGGACCAGCAGCAACACGTGGGTCTTACACTGGGTCTTCTACAGAACGGGGATGGGGAGGGGTTGGATGGACGTGACAGGAGAGAAGTGACAGGTTAGTGGTAAGTGGAACGGCACCGAGGTCTGCATAGTCATGAGGCCAGGAGAGGTATACTCACACGTTACACAGAGAACCTAGAAGACATTTTCCAAATTAATAAAAAATAAACCGGAGAGGACTTGATTGTGTATACCTTCACACCCGAGAGTTAACACTTGGAGGAATTACCTTTGGCAAGACTGAGCTGTGAGTAATTTCCAATGATATTCTATGAACTATTCATCTCTATGGGCAAAAATGTATGTCAGTGTAGACACTGGAAACCTCAACATCTGTTAAAAAGCTATTCTGGAGATTTAGATATATTTATACAGTTCTAACCCAGGATAAATGAGGATTCAGGCCTGTTTTCTTTTGACTTTATGTGCTCCTTTGATATTGGTTTTGATCTTGATAAATTCCCCAGTCACTGCTGTTAACACGCATACAGACAATATAATGTAGCCACAACAACACTTGACAGTTGAGAGGTTCTACCTCTGTGTTGTGTTGAATTACATAACACCCAGACCTGTAGGTTTTAAATTAGGTCTGAAATGAATTGTCTTTGCAGTGTTGTCAGAATTACTTAACAGGCTTTTTGCAAACATGGATAAATTGAAGTGGATTTGTCAAGACAAGATGTGGAGTGAATGCAATGTTGTTGATACAACTGAATGTAAAGTATTATGGTGGCAGCATCACATAAGGATCTGTTTATCGCTGGCAGGGACTGGGGTAGTAAAAGGCTCAAAAGACATGGAAGGATCAAATATAGGACTACCTGTCACAGTCTTCTGAAAACTAACCCTGTGATATAAATAAAAAATTCTAGGGGCCAATTTCCCAAATTCTTATGTGAAATACACGATATGATGGCTTTCCATGGGTTTTGAGTGTACCTGATGGGTCCAATCTCAGTCCAGACATCCGTCAGGTACAGGGTTTGAAATTTGCTGATATAATATTGATGATTAACCCCAACCCAATTTGCTCATCTTAAGCAATTTGGCCAAATGCAATGGATGTATATTGCCCTATAATTTGTGCAAAGTTGTTAGAATCTTATTTAAATTGAGTTGAAGGATCTTCAACTAAGTACTCTCTTGGGTATGAAAAAATACACAATCAATTCGTCTTTTGATTAGGACAATTCAAAATGTTTATAAAAAATAATACAGGAAGTTGTTCAAGCTATAAAATAATCCCTTTATAGAATTAATTTGAGGACAGCAAAGGTGTGTAGTCCAACACAGATCTCCTGAGCAGGGCAGTCGACCTGGTAACAGTCAGATCTATACATGTGGGTTTACTAGATATTATGAATGTGATCCTCCTACCTCCATGTCCTCTAAACCATCGATGCTGCTCTGAGGAACACAGCGAGGACGCCCCAGACCATACAGGCTCTCTACGCAGTCAAGACAGAAGAGACGGAGAGAACCGAGAGAAATGGAGGGTGGAGGAGAGAACGATAGAGGCCGGTGAGGAAAAGAGGGAGAGACAGGGATACAGAAAGCAGATAGGGAAGACAGGAGTAGGAGTGAGAGGAATAAGGAAGGAAGAGGTAGGAAGAGAGAGACAACGGGCAGATGAGCTACATCTCAATATTGTTCCCAGGAGCTGGCCAATTTCAGGATTAATAAAGGATTTACTTTTTGCTTTATTTGTAGATGGGTCACAAAATCCTCAGATCTCATAACCCCATACTGTCGAAAAGTGGTTCATAAAAGTGAATCCTGTCTTACACACACACATGGTTATGTCACAACCACAGTAGCTGGCACTGTCACATAATTGGATCTTGGCCTGTCAGAAACAGCTGAAGCCATGCAAATATACACAGGGGAATGAGAAAGCTGCAGATACCTACATAGTGCTTTTCCGATCCACCAATGCAGTGTCTGTCTTCATTCCTATGTAGAGTGTGCCATGCCACTGGCTCATGGCCAAATTCATTATCCTCCCCAAAGCCTCTTTATGCTCTGCCATCTCATTCCAGAGCCCTCGCTCTGTCTTTTTCTCTCTTCCCCTCTCCCCTTAAACCTCTCCCTCTCTCCCTCTCCCCCTCCTCTGAGCCCACCCCCCAACCCTTGAGGCTCTGCTACACTTTACCTTACTCAACATGTTTATTGGTTGTCCTTGCTGGTAGCATTTCCCAGAAAAGACTTTCACAACCTCCCAGCCAGCCCTATCCCACCTGCCTGTCTGACATGCTTGGGCCTGCATTGTACAACCTGTCTGCCTGCCTGCCTGCCAGCCTGTCTGTCTGTCCGTGCCAGCATTAAACAGCTTTACAGTCAGCCTGTCAGTAGGTCTCTGGATATCTCTTCCCTGCCTCTCCTTCTAACTGAACACTCAGGGGACCCACCACACTATTCTTGTCACAAAGTTAGCTACAACAAATCAATCGAAAAGTTTCATTTTAAGTGGGAAGTGGAATTTAGATGGTGTACTTTTTTCTCCTTTGAACCAGTACAGGAAGCGTTGTACCGATTAGTCATACAGACAGAATGAATTGTTATCAGAGGTTCACTGCATATTTACAAAGAAGCCTTTTGGCCTTTTTATGTAACTTCTTCTGAAGATTTAAAAGAATCTGAAGATTTAGCAACAGATCGTTTGGAATGAACCCAACTCACCAGGAATCCCCATCTTCATATTAAGTGGTTAAGTTAGTATTGCATTAGTTATAACTCTGAAACCAATTAGAACATCCCTTTAAGACGGCAAAAATCAACCAGTGTCTATATGTTTGCACATATGGTAAACTGTTGGCAGCACGTCATTGCCAGTGAAAGCTGTACACAAGCACAGACTGTAGACAGGCAGAAGCCCACTTTACTATAAATAAGATATTTGTTTCATTCTGAAGAGCATTGACGTAATCGTATTTGTGCTGAGTGGTAAAAAGCAGTCTCCCATGGTCCTCACTAAGCCTGTCAGGCAGCCTGGCGGACTAGCCAGCAGCAGGAGATCTATCCAGGTTTGCACCACTACTCAACTCTCCCTCCCTCTCCCCCATTTCTTCTACTTTCTACCTGTTTTCCCCTTTCCGCCATCACTCTCTCCCTCTTTCACACAGCAGTCCCCTCTTATTCTGCCAATCAATATGTGCATTACAAGGCTCAAAGGTGCTTAGTGTCACTAGCTGCCTCTCTCACTAAACTAATGAATTTGCACAGAAAGCCCACTCTAGAGTACTCCAGTCTGGGAGTGCAGGGTGCCAGGATTCAGAAGCACCACGTCTGTTGTCACCACCCAGTCTCAGCCATACTCACAAAGCCATCATGTCCACTTCAGATTCAGCCCCCATCTTTGGTGAACTAACAAACTGGACATTTGTGTTTGTTTTCAAGCACTAAATGGACATTTATAATTGTAGCATTTTGCAAAAGACAACCATAAATATATCTCAGTTTTTTAGGGTATCATGTGACTATATGGACGAATAAGAATATTCTGCCTGATTGAATAATTCAGCGAAAGGGGGAGAGTGTGAGAGGAAAAGAGACAATGACAACAGGGAGATAATCCAGTAGGGAAGCAGGAAGGAGTGAGGTCAGCAGGAAGAAACTGAAGGACAGAGAAGAAACAGAGGTGGAGGATTTGAAATAGCCGATTGGCGCCCGGATCCCTCTGAGTCGTTCTGTCTGTGCCACTATTTCTTCAAATATAATTCTTCCATAAATTCAATGAAAACCTTTTGTTTTCCTTCAATGTCTTTTGTTCCTGCCAGTTCGAGTTCTTCCCCCATCTCTTTCTCTCTCTCTCTCACACTCTTAGTCGATTGCTCTATTTCTCTCTCTCTCTCTCTTTCTCCTGGTACAGCTACTGCCCCAATGACAGATTTTTATCAGCTTAGAGGGAGCAGAGAGAGCAAAAGAGACTGGGAAAGACACACACACAAAAAGAGATAGAGGACCACATAAGGGGCGATTCATAATATACTGTGGAGTGCAAGTCTAAGTCATGGTGTCTTATAAAAACTAAAAGAAATCCTGCAAGAAAGCTGCATTTTCAAATGACCCTCCCATTGGACTGCAAAAAAAACGTTTTAACACCCTCATAAAATTACAGCTATGACCACAAACAACCATAACTGTAGAAACCCTGGGTTGACAAATATGGAAATCAACTCGGGCTACCAACCAGAATGTTAAGGGTCAGCTTACCACACTGGACCACAGTCCTACATGCAACCAATAAGCAACAGGTGACTGATGACTTTGAGCACTTCAACATCATTGTTTGCATTTCAACATCCCAATCAAATAAGCGTACAGTATAATCTGACCAACAGAAATTAATAAATCCCTCTTTATCTTGTACCTTTTACCACATGTGAAATGTAATACGGTTTGAAATAACACATTTCTAGGCTATACTGAAGGTCCATTGAGCCTCTCTGAATAACTGGGCCTGCTGGGATAATAGGCTTATAGGGTCACACTATATAGAAGAATGACTGACAATAATGAAACAATACAACCTGCTACTGTGCCTTTCAGGACATCATAATCTAAATTGTATGAATAAAATTTAAAATAAAATAACATTATTTAAGTGATATTTCCAGTGCAGTTCATATAACCTAGAATCAAATGTTACTCAGTTGAACTCACTAGGCAGGATCATGTTACTGTCCCAAAGCTTTCTGAGCTGAACGTGTCCAGTCATTATTTAACGGACATTGGTTCACCTGGGAGGTGCATGTAAGCAGATGAGGATGTGGCTAGGATTGAATCAATTACAGAGTACCTTCAAATAACAAAATAACACAGACGCAAAACAACATACATTCAGAAAACCCTGAGGCCCCTTACAAAGTGATTTTGCAGAATACAGATTTCCAATAACAAACGTGTCTCCAAAAATATCCCACTGAGGCTACATAATGTCAGCTCCACTTAGACTGCAGGCTTGTGAACTGTATGGCTTACTATTGGAGGGCCCTCAGTTGAAATGCAGACCCAGAGAGAAGACAGAACCTTCCCAGATCAAAATGTGAACCCTATTTGACTACTCACGTAGTGCTCGAGGGAATGTTTTCACTCAGTGAGACAAATCCCTCACCACACGCCAACATTGCTTTGTGTAGAGCACTTAGCGCCTTAACAACATTCACTTGTGTCCTGCCATGCAATGCAAGCTATGTACTACACTCTCAACACCCCATACACACCCAAACACTAGAATCATAATCAATTATAACAAAGTTAGATCCCTCAACATGATTGCCACACTCATCAGACTCGGTTGCGGAGTGCATTTTCCAGGGCATGTCATTGGTAATGAATCAGATATGGAACGATAACAACTCCGAAAGAAAGATGACACATTACAAACTGTTAGGAACCAGCCTGAATATGCAAATACGAATGTTACCCGATTCTCCATATACACATACGACTGCTGAAAAGTAGTGCGCTACATGCAATAGGGTGCCATTCCAGACAAAGTATTCATCTGACTTTTCCGGCATAGCAGCTGGTTAGGATCTTAATAAAAGATTGTTCTCAGTATCAACTGACATGGAGCTGTGACCTTTGTGACCTGGCCCAGGGACATCGGAGGTATGCAAACATCCAGCTCCATCTGTTCACTACAGGCTGGAGGTCAGCGCAGCACACACAACAGACAGAAGGTTCACCACCATTACAAAACATTTAGAACATTTAGACAAACACACAGAAACACACAGGCGCCTCAAACTGAGAATACATCCGCGTATGCTTGGACAAACATTAACAAGTAGAAGGACCACATACACCGATCAGCCAGAACATTATGACCACCTGCCTAATATTGTGTGGGTCCCCCTTTTGCCGCCAAAACAGCCCTGACCCGTCGAGGCATGGACTCCACTGGACCTCTGAAGTTGTGCTGTGGTATCTGGCACCAAGACGTTGCAAGGAGGG
The DNA here is from genome assembly GCF_011004845.1 of Esox lucius. Classification (NCBI taxonomy): domain Eukaryota; kingdom Metazoa; phylum Chordata; class Actinopteri; order Esociformes; family Esocidae; genus Esox; species Esox lucius. The sequence continues at coordinate 22,629,158 of NC_047569.1, forward strand.
GCCTCCATGGATCTGAACTGTCTTTCCAGCACATCCCACAGATGTTCAATAATTGATTGAGATCTAGGGAATTTAGAGGCCAGGTCAACACCTTGAACTCATTGTGTTCCTCTAACCATTCCTGAACCATTTTTGCTTTGTGGTAGGATGCACTATCCTGCTGAAAGAGGCCAATTCCATCAGGGAATACCATTGCCATGAAACAATGCAACAATGTTCAGGTAAGTGGAAACAATGCAAAGTAACATCTACATGAATGACCCAGCAGAACATTGCCCAAAGCATCACACTGCCTCTGCCGGCTTGTCTTCTTCCCATACTGCATCCTGGTGCCATGTGTTCTCCAGGTAAGCGACGCACACGCACCAGGCCATCCACATGATGTAAAACGTGATTCAAGAGACCAGGCCACCTGCTTCTGTTGCTCCGTGGTCCAGTTCTGATGCTCACGTGCCCATTGAAGGCGCTTTAGGCAGTGCACAGGGGTCAGCATGGGCACCCTGACTGGTCTGCGGCTACACAGCCCCATACACAACATACTGTGATGCACTGTGTGTTCTGACACCTTTCTATCAGTAACAGCATTAACTTTTTCAGCAATTTGAGCTACAGTAGCTCGTCTGTTGGATCGGACCACACAGGCCAGCCTTCGCTCCCCATGTGCATCAAATGAGCCTTGGCTGCCCATGACCCTGTCGCCGGTTCACCGCTTTTACTTCATTGGACCACTTATGATAGGTACTGACCACTGCATCGGGAACCCCACAAGGGCTGCAGTTTTGGAGATGTTCTGACCCAGTCGTCTAGCCATCACAATTTGGATTCGCTCAGACCCTTACGCTTGCCCATTTTTCCTGCTTCTAACACATCATCTCTGAGCACAGACTGTTCACTTGCTGCCTAATACATCCCGCCCACTGACAGGTGCCATGATAATGAGATTTACAGTGTTATTCACTTTACCTGTCAGTGGTCCTAATGTTACGGCTGATCGGTGTAATAACAACACACATACGGAACCTACCTACTTACTTATCTACCTACCTGCCTACCTCCATAGAGTACCTACACACATAGACGCACAGACACAGTCCCCCAGTAGGTCCCTGATAGGCCCAGTGGCTCCCTGCATCCTGCGGAGCTCTGTTCAGTAGTGCACTGTGTAGGAAATAGGGTGCTGTTGTGTATCCAGCCTCACTGGGGCATTCCAGTTCTTCACTGCTAACACACATTTCAACACTATAAAATGCTTCAAAACTCAAACTACACTGACCAAACCCCAGACTTCCAACACAAAATGATACATCACACAAAATCATATTATCTGGCTTATGAATGAAACTTTGCACCGCAAAAGTCACATAAAAACATCAAATACAATGACACTCCTATTCTAGGAACTGAAAACATGTATTAATTAATTGCAATGTGTAACAGAACTCCCCCTATGAACTTTGCCCTTTGCATGATTTTATAGGCCATAGATGATGTGACTACGAGTCAGGTGAGTCGGGGAATGAGCTGGGGCGGTGTTGTTTTTGGGTACAGGATTAAGGTAAAAGGGTCTAAGGTACAGATCAAAGTGCAGGGCAAATAGGTAGTGAATTAATGGATGGCCTTTGGGTACATGTCCTCTTCCACCACCACAGCATTTAAATGGACAACGCCAGCTACACACCCTCACATCAGTAGTAAGCATCAATCACACATCTCCAACAGGTCCTAAAGCTGTCAACAAGGACCAGGACTTGTACATCTACAGTTAAAACTTCCATTTTGATTTCCTATCCTTTTACGTTTCCTGAGCCTCAACTAATCACTTCAGGTTTGATTACTGGTTCACAGTGTTATCACACCATATTTCCCACCAGACAAACTGTGCACATACATACACACAGCCAGACAACCCCCCCAACACACACCTTCCCAGATACCTGCGCGCACACACACGATTGACAAACACGACATCCCAGCAGAGAGACATATAGTGTTCAGACCTAGGAGGCAGACCGATCGCCCAGATATTTCAGACTAGCTGTCTCCTTCTTAACGTCCATCACTTGTAATCATTATGTCTCCTCTGACTTCCTTTGTTCACCAACCTTTTATTATTCCAGAGAGAGGCTGTCTGTCTCCCCAGATCACATGTTTTGGGCATTTTGTGTTTAAAGACAGAAGTCGCAAAAATGCATAAACTGAAAAAAGTAATTAGGAATTAGCTGATAAACAGATTTTGTCTGCCTTTACCAGCAGTGTATTACTTTCTTTTTTTTTTTTTATTCTTGGCAGGTGCAAAATTTAATGGGAAGGATAGAGTAGATTACATTTCCTCTGTGTACAGAAAAGCTAGATAGCTAGGGTGCACAGAAGGCTAGAGATAGCAGCTAACTACAGTATGAAAGTCTAGAGAGAGCAGCCAGCTACAGTTAACAGGGCTCGAGAGAGCAGTCAGCTACAGTTAACAGGGCTAGAAAGAGAAGGTAGGTACAGTTAAACAGGGCTAGAAAGAGAAGGTAGTACAGTTAACAGGGCTCGAGAGAGCAGTCAGCTACAGTTAACAGGGCTAGAAAGAGAAGCTAGCTACAGTTAACAGGGCTAGAAAGAGAAGGTAGCTACAGTTAACAGGGCTAGAAAGAGAAGGTAGCTACAGTTAACAGGGCTAGAGTGAGAAGGTAGCTACAGTTAACAGGGCTAGAAAGAGAAGGTAGCTACAGTTAACAGGGCTAGAGTGAGAAGGTAGCTACAGTTAACAGGGCTCGAGAGAGCAGCCAGCTACAGTTAACAGGGCTAGAGTGAGAAGGTAGCTACAGTTAACAGGGCTAGAAAGAGAAGGTAGCTACAGTTAACAGGGCTAGAAAGAGAACGGTAGCTACAGTTAACAGGGCTCGACGAGTGAGAGCAGTCAGCTCAGTTTAACAGGGCTAGAAAGAGAAGGTAGCTACAGTTAACAGTGGCTAGAAGAGAAGGTAGCTACAGTTAACAGGGCTAGAAAGAGAAGCTAGCTACAGTTAACAGGGCTCGACGAGAGCAGCCAGCTACAGTTAACAGGGCTAGAGTGAGAAGGGTAGCTACAGTTAACAGGGCTAGAAAGAGAATGTAGCTACAGTTAACAGGGCTAGAGAGAGAAGGTAGCTACAGTTAACAGGGCTAGAAAAAGAAGGGTAGCTACAGTTAACAGGGCTAGAAAGAGAAGGTAGCTACAGTTAACAGGGCTAGAGTGAGAAGGTAGCTACAGTTAACAGGGCTTAGAAAGAGAAGGTAGCTACAGTTAACAGGGCTAGAGTGAGAAGGTAGCTACAGTTAACAGGGCTAGAAATTGAGGTAGCTACAGTTAACAGGGCTAGAGAGAGAAGGTAGCTTACAGTTAACAGGGCTAGAGTGAGAAGGTAGCTACAGTTAACAGGGCTAGAAAGAGAAGGTAGCTACAGTTAACAGGGCTAGAAATGAGGTAGCTACAGTTAACAGGGCTAGAAATGAGGTAGCTACAGTTAACAGGGCTAGAGAGAGAAGGTAGCTACAGTTAACCGGTTACTGCAGTGGGTGTCACACAGACTGTTTTTCTGTACCCTGTGGTGACTATTTGGAAAGGCTTCAGTGGTAGTCCCCTCTAGCGATTCCCCAAAATCTTGGTCAACATCTACCCAAAAAAGGAGCGGATATCTAACATCAATCTAGCTTGTAACTTAGAGGAAATATGTTTTGAAGGTTCTTGTTTCGAAAGTAATCCCTATTAATTCGCATTATTTGTGGACCAAAACAAGATACAAACATCAGGAAGGTGACATTTCCCCAATTCCCTGTATAATAAAATTTGAACTACCTACATTTGTATGGTGGACATCTTACAAATTGAGAAATATTTTGTCTCAAAATCTGCTTAATTGTGACTACATGTTCAACTAGATGGGACTATTGACCCACTGAGCATTTCTGAATTAAAAAAAGAAACACGGCAGTATCAGGCTGACAGCACTAAACAGAGCAGTAAGCTAGACTCTGCAAGGCTGGAGAGCAGATGACGACAGTTAACAGGACAGTAGGCAAAGCTAAAGGGAGCAACTACATACAGACTACAGTCGGATACAAAATGTCTACACACCCCCTGTTAAATGCCAGGTTCTTGTGATGTAAAAAACAAAGGAAATGTGATTCATCAGACCAGGCCACCTGCTGCCGTTGTTCCGTGGTCCAGTTCTGATGCTCACGTGCCCATTGTAGGTGCTTTAGGCAGTGGACAGGGGTCAGCAAGGGCACCCTGACTGGTCTGCGGCTACACAGCCCCAAAATGTGACAAAGATAAATAATTTCAGAACTTTTTCCACCTTTAATGTGAAATTTTCCACATTTGAATTTAAAACACAATAGGGTGTGCACACCCTTAAAACTAATACTTTGTTGAAGCACCTTTTAATTTTATTACAACACTCTGTCTTTTTGGGTAGGAGTCTATTAGCAAGGCACATCTTGACGTGGCAATATTTGCCCACTCTGCTTTGCAAAAGTGCTCCAAATCTGTCAAACTGTGAGGACATCTCCTGTACACCGCCCCTCTTCAGATCACCCCACAGATGTTCAATTGGATTCAGGTCTGGGCTCTGGCTGGGCCATTCCAAAACGTTAATCTTCTTTTGGTGAAGTCATGCTTTTGTGTTGTGCCACATATCCTCCACTTGATGATGGACGGTCTTTGTTGTGTTCCATGGTATATCTAATACTTTGGAAAACATTTTTTTCCCTTTCTCCTGACTGATACCTTTCAACAATGAGATCCCTCTGATGCTTTGGAAGCTCTCTGCGGACCCATGGCATTTGCTCTGAGATCCAACTAAGAAAATGTCAGGAAAATCCTACTAGAACAGCTAAACTTTATTTGTGATAATCAGAGTCACTTTAAATTATGGCAGTGTGTGTAATGACTTCTATTTAACATGAGTTTGAATGTGATTGGTTAATTCAGAATACAGCCACATCCCCAGTTATAAGAGGGTGTTGCACACTTACGCAACCCGGTTGTTGTAAGGTTTTTATTTTTCATTTTTACCCCTTGAAAATTTCAGTTTGTTTTTCAATTGAATTGTTCACATTATAGGTCGCATTAAAAGTGGGAAATGTTCTGACATGATTTATCTTTGTCACATTTCTTTTACATTACAAAAACCTCGGCAGGGGTGTGTAGACTTTTTATATCCACTGTATATGCATTGGTTTCAATTGGGTATTGGGAGGTGGGGGGTTAAATAACAGGCAACGTTGACATTGTTTACAGCTTATTCTTTGCAATATCATTGGTAAAATAGTTGATCCCATGGGCCTGATGCCATGAGGTAGGAAGGGGTTTTCACATAGATTTCCTATTCATTTATAAGCAGTCATGATGTCTGCATCTGAATCTAAATCACTTGACCTTGTTGGCCACCTGCGCATGTGTCATCACTTAAATAATTCTAGCATCTGGACAGCTAATGTCAACATGATGAATGGAAATTTATGAAAATTAATGAATGGAAAGACAGAGAAAAGATGTCTGATGGCATTTGGTAGCTAGGTTATCATATATTATCTTGTCGCGTACACGCCGTCGCTGTCTTCCACATGCAGTTTTCAAATAAAATGTTCATAGTTTGCAATAACACCAAACAATGGTGTAATTACCTGTAGTACGGAAAGCCTTTCGTTTTTCATGTTTCATTTATGTATACAGTGACTTTATATATCCAATATTTCAATTCTTAATGTTTCGAAACCACTGTCACCAGACAATAGTTGATTTTGAATGTCAGCGTTTTAAAACATCAAACAGAATCACATTTCAAAGTACCAATTGTAACTCAGCAAAAGGAGAGAACTGGTAAGAAGTTTGAATTCACTTTGCAAGGACTATGTGTGTGTGTGTGTGTGTGTGTGTGGTGTGTGTGTGTGTGTGTGTGTGTGTGTATATATATATATATATATATATATATATATATATACACACATATGCATAAACTGGTCCCTTTTTGCAATGTGCATGCAGTGCACACGATGCTGCAGTGAAAGCACAGCACAGCTTTCATGCAGGAAATGGATGTGCCTTGTCTTTTTTACTCAGGCATCTGAAGTACTCCCTAAGTGTTGACACCGTGATGTAAGATAATGGTGCCCACCAGGCCTGGCATCAGCCACTGAGACAACAGCCAAAATCACAAGCTCTTATTTTCGATGCACATTTAAATTCACAAAAGACCCGTTATATAATGTAGCTATTTTAGGCTGAGACTATACTATAACACATTGGTGGCAGAGGGGAACTGGAAAAACAAAGCCATGTACGTAAGTAGTGTCGCATAAGTAGCGCTGACAAATCTCCACCCAGTGTGCAGGCAGGTATAACAGGGCTAAAGACACGGAACAGATCTAGAATGTTAGATGGATAGGACTGCAGTCCGTTCTGTGGTGTCACTAGGCAGGCGGGCCGTGGAGGGGGGAGGTTAGGATCCATCAGAAGCAGTGATACAGGAGAGGAGCCCTCACCGTCGACGTGACTTTCAGACATTGTAGTGAGCTGAGTCATTGTGACGGAGGGGGTTTACGCTGGGAATAAATTGGGCCTATGATCCCAAATGGGGATGAGCACATACACCTTCTGTTATGCCGTTTCCATCTATGACAATATCTAATGAAAATGATCACTGAAAAAATATTTAATTGTTCCACTCTTTTCAATATCACACAGTAAGGCATGGATACAGGTTAGGCTACCAATCCAAGCAACAGTGAGCATGCACAGTTCTTGCTGTCATTTGAAGAAAGAGAACTGTGCAATAGGGAAAAGTTGAACCTTTCACAGTATTGAAAACAAGGTGCCAACTAGGCAAGTAAATCATTATGCAACGTTACTGTGTGTCAGCTGCATTAAAATGAGTGGACTGAGCGGAAAACCAGCGGTAGACCTAGCTTTACACTCCAACTTACGTTGTGGTTCGACAAGAACACTAACGTTTTGCCAGGCAGGTGATATTGTGGTTGAAACCGTTATAGCAGCAGGAAAAATCTCTTTCCATCCATGAAAATATGGGTTTACAATGCATTGCTTCAATGCTGGAATTATTTCAGGCTACTAGGTTGTAACACTTTATGTTTCCTGTAAAAAATACTGTACATCCCAACACTGGATCCCCAAAGCAGCTTCCTGCGACTAAATCCCAGTTTAACTACATGGTTGCAGAAGGGTTCAATAATGTAGGAACAGATAAGAGAGTGAGATTGAGATACCAAATAGATTTGAGTCAAATTGTGTGACGAGAGAAAGACAAAGAAAATAAAGATAGTGTGGTTAAGAACTAGCCGTTTAAACATACTCTCTAAATCTTTATGAAAAACACATGATCAGTATCACCTTAATTTGGGCTAATACAGTTCATATACAGGTATCTCATAAAAGTGAGTACACCCCTCACATTTTTTGCTAATATTTGATCATATCTGAACACTGAAGAAATGACGCTTTGCTACAATGTAAAGTAGTGAATGTACAGCTTGTATAACAGCGTTAATTTGCTGTCCCCTCAAAATAACACATCACACAGCCATTAATGTCTAAACCGCTGGCAACAAAGGTGAGTACAACCCTAAGTGAAAATGTCCAAATTGGGCCCAATTAGCCATTTTCCCTTCCCCGGTGTCATGTGACTCATTAGTGTTACAAGGTCTCATGGTGTGAATGGGGAGCAGGTGTGATAAATTGGTGTTATCGCTCTCAAACTCCCTCATACTGGTCACTGGAAGTTCAACATGGCACCTCATGTCAAAGAACTCTCTGAGGATCTGAAAAAAATAATTGTTGCTCTACATAAAAATGGCCCTAGGCTATAAGAAGATTGCCCAAGACCCTGAAACTGAGCTGCAGCACGGTGGCCAAAGACCATACAGCGGTTTAACAGGACAGATTCCACTCAGAACAGGTCTTGCCATGGTTGACCAAAGAAATTGAGTGCACTGTGCTCAGCGTTCATATCCAGAGGTTGTCTTTGGGAAATAGACGTATGAGTGCTGCCAGCATTGCGGCAGAGGTTGAAGGGGGTGGGGGGTCAGCCTTGTCAGTGCTCAGACCATATACCGCACACTGCATCAAATTGGTCTGCATGGCTGTCGTCCCAGATGGAAGCCTCTTCTAAAGATGATGCACACGAAAGCCTGCAAACAGTTTGCTGGAGAAAAGCAGACTAAGGACATGGATTACTGGAACCATGTCCTGTGGTCTGATGAGACCAAGAGTAACTTATTTGGTGCAGATGGTGTCAAGCATGTGTGGCGGCAACCAGGTGAGTAGTACACACTATCTTTAATTTTCTTTGTCTTCCTCTCTCTCACAATTTGACACAAATCTATTTTGCATCTCAATCTAGATACTCTATTCCTACATAATTGAACCCTTCTGTAACCAAGTGGTTAAACTGGGATTTAGTAAGTCCAGGAAGCTGCTTTTAGGATCCAGGGTTGGGATGTACAGTCATTTTTTACAGGAAACAAAGTGTTACAACTAGTAGCCTGAAATATTCCAGCATTGAAGCAATGCATTGTAAACCCATGTTCTTCATGGATGGAAAGAGATCTTTTTTTCTTGCTGCTATATGTGTTTCAACCACAATATCACCTGCCTGGCCAAAACGTTAGTGTTCTTGTTGAACCACAATGTAAGTTGGAGTGTAAAAGCTTAGGTCTACTGCTGGCTTTCCACTCAGTCTCTGACTGAGTGATCTGACTGACTTGAGTAACTACCCATTGTTAAATAGCGTAGTGGTTAAGAGACGCCAGACTGCCATGCCGGGCGGCTGGTGTTCGAACCTCGCCTCGGGCAGAAACAAAATATGCTATAGTAATGTTTAGGAACAAGAAACCAGGCAAGCCTAGTTCACCTGGCCCGCAATAGAAATGGTTGCCATCTCAAGATTTAAACCCAGGTTGCCCATGTGAAAGGCTGAGTCGTTAACCACAACACTGAAAACATTTATAGTTAATTAGCCATTCGTGGAATGACATTGATACAGTTAAACTGACTAACGTTTCTTACTAAGTTTACCTCCACCAAAAATAGCGTCTATGTATTGCATTTGCCACTGGCCATTTTAACAGCGTATTAGCCAGTCATAAGCTTTACCGTTATCTACTAACTTACTGGAACAGACATAATAATTTGAGCAATTGCTAGCGTGTCTGCCAAAGCTAATTCATTTCATGGCACAAGAACATATTTTTTTCTTTCATGGCCAAAACAACATACTTTTTTTCTTTCATTCGTGAATGACATTTATACAATAACTATTAATAAAGGTAAATACAAATTCCTTTTTCATCAAGTGAAAAAAAATATTAATAAATGTAATTGATCTCAATAGATTTAGAATTTAGATATTCCACATGAGAGACACTGACACCATAGCGTCTATGAACTGTATTGCTTTCGCCACTGCCGTTTCAACAGCTTATTTGCCAGTAATAGGCTTACTAGTAATCTACTTCCTAGGAATAATCATTAAGACTTGAGCAATTGCTAGCGGGACTGAAGATGAACTTTTCCATGCCAAGAAACAGTGGCAATATAACCGTTTACAGGTTTTAGGCTCAGTATAACATAACTACTGTATGTTAAGCCAACAAATGTGTTCGTTCTATCCTGACCCAAAACGCATGCACAAATGCATACTTTGAAAATCCACCAGAAACAGTTGCAATAATCGTAAACTGTTTTATTTCAGGCTTACCATAATGTAGATACTAATGGTTTTAGCCAGCTAAGTTTTCGTCTAAATGGAATAATTCATACTTAGCTTCACCTGCGAGGAGATTGTGAACTATAGTTCACAAGTCCGCCTCTCTAACCAATACTCTATTTAACGAGGGGTAGACCATCAGTCACTCACTCTGTAAGAGACATTCGCTCTTCTTGGCTCGCCCCGCTTACGCAGTCCAGCAAAAACAAACATTTTGCTGGCTACAAGCTTCAGTAGCTATGGTTACAGTGAGCCTAAAGTAAAACTGTTTATTTTTATACGTGAGGTATGTACATGTAGTACGTTGTATGTAGTATGCGATTTGAGATTCAGACTTAATTTCCTCATGGTTTGATTTCCTCATAATTCACATAGCATAGTGGTTAGCTATTCAACGGCCTACAGTAATCTTTGTACAAGAGTACACTTTAGTTCTGTTAATAAACATTATTTTGTTATTTTCAGCAGAAATATAATGGCTGGTATAAAAGTTTGCATTTGGAGACTGTACAGAGGTAGTCTGACTACCAGTGAGCACTGTGGTCTTGTGGGAGCATCCCTGACCTTGACCCCGGTTCAATTCCCGTCTCAGATGTTTCACATTTTTTGTCTCTCAGAAATATTTATCCACTCTGTACTTTTCAGCTGTTACACAACAATACATATATTGTACATCGTGCAATTGGGCTGAACTCTGCTGGCAATACTCTGCCCTCATTTCAGGGTGGTTGCGGTTAGTGGGTGTCCCTATGGTTGATGCTTGGCAATGTGGGTGGATTGATTTCCTGCCTGTTGGGCCCTGTCCGGGGCCTCCCCCAGATAGGGCCACAGTGTCACTGGACCCTCCCTGTCTCAGCCCCAAGGTCGTACGCTGCTCTATTATTGTGCTGATGGGAAAATGGCTTTAAAAATACATTTGATTTAATTTGATTGATTGATTCTTTGAAATAATCAATTAATTTGAATCAGTGATTCATTTAATTAATCTTTTGTCCAAGCTCTTAATTCTATCACTATCATGGTGGGACCTCGTTGTTTGCTATAATAGCAATCAGTTAATTGACCCACAAAAATAGTAATGCAGGTTGCAATTTTTCAGTCTAGAAAAAGAATATCACAAGTAAATGAAGTAGGCCGCCATGAACAACAGCAATAAAAACGATGTCGAATGCATGTTTGGTTTCTGCAGTTAAATGAGAGAAATTACAAATGTTCAGTAACTTAAATATGATAGGGTAGCTCGGCCTACGTGTCATACACGTTAAACCTGAAGAGGAGGTGGAGGTCTTCACAGATACCACGCCTAGGGGACACGAGCCAATAAAGGTAGCATACGAGTGGGGGGCGGTTACTGTGCGTACTACGAAATAGAATCCTGCTGGCGCCACTGTGACTGGGCACAGTTCAGCCCTGGTACTAACGATGGTGGGCACAACAATATCAAACAAAACTGAAAGCAAATATGACATTACAATGAATAGTGTGTCACAGAACTCACAGCTTGGGCATCTGAAACTCAGGGTGTACAGTAGGCCAGTTCAATACAAACATGGTTAAAGGTTAGATTATTATCGTCCAAGACACATTCAAGCTAACTATTTATCCATATTTCAATTCTATATTCACTGGATGAAACAATGATCCAGATAAATGGAAGTACCTTGCTCAGAGAAGCGGTCAGTGTCATACATTTAATTTGGCCACAGTTTGAATAGCAAAAGAATATCAAAGGCCAAACTAAATCCATAGGGAGATATTGTGCACACACTTGATTCTATGACAGAATACAAATAAAACACATTTATTATGAATTGCCTGATGTGCGGAAGGAAAGTGGATGCACATTGATAAATCTTATGTAACAAGCATTACCTGGTGAATTTGGGGATTGTGGTGAATAACATCCAGGATCCAAACACCCCTTTGTAGAAAATTAATATTAGGTGTTTAAGAACTGACTAGAGAGAGATACACACGTGGTTGTTTCACTCCCTCAGTCTTGGAAGTGGATCTGCCCTGAAGGCTGAAATTAATGTGACTGGTAAAGTCAATCGAGGCAGCAGAGGTTACGTCCCAGTTTAAGTTTACATTGGTCAAACCCTGGTCAGTTTTCCTATATTAAAGCATTAGGCCATTTCAAATGCAAGCTCTGCCCTCTCCATTGACTCAACTAGACACAACTCCAAGAGATTGCCTAGATAGAAAAACCGAAAATTAAAATGGCCTTTATTTCTTTGTTGTTTTTGCGAGTTATCTGATTAATATTTCATTTTATTTGGTTGGCTAGCTTAGACAGCTACAGTGACAAAATCTTTACAACTGGTTGGTAATACATTCTACACGGTTCTATTATTGACAGTTAAGCTAACTCAGGAAATTGGTTTGAATCTAGGTATTCATTTTACATTTTGAGAAACTTAACCAATATTTACAAATATTTAACTTATTATCATTGACTAGTGAGGACTCTCTAGTCTTCTTCGCAAGCAATCCGTAAAAGTCTTTAGATACTCTGTGGTGTTGTTCCATGCATGCAGCATCAAACCAGAGAGAGAAAGCAAGAGTGTGGCAGGAATGAGGGCCCAATGATTGCTTCTTCATCACCATGTCAGTCCTGCTTAAGACCCCTGGTTCTTTATTCCAATTTTCCTGTCCAATAGAGAAGTGTAGCTTTGTTTATAAGAGTAAACACTCAAGTTGTCACAAATGAAACCCAATTCCCTATGTAGTGCACTATATTTTACTAGAGGGTATATAGTCCTGGTGCACTATATATGGTATATGGAGCCATTTTGGATGCAGCATCAGACTAGAAAAAGACTGAGTAACCGGGTGGCTCAAAGAGTAATCCGATCTGGGCCTTGCTAGGGGAACTCTACAATATGAAAAAGATGTGCTTCATGAACTACAGAGCATTGGGCTGTATTTCTACCACTGATATATCATTTATAGTACGGTATGTGTTGAGGCTGTGGGATGTCCGTAATTTAATATGGCAATAGTTAGACTCCAAAAGGCTTTGTGTTGGTATTTTCAAAATGTTATGATAATCTCCCTGTACTGAGACTACAAACACAGATCTATGATACATAGAGTAATTTGCAGTAAACGTAAGAGGCTAATTAGGGAAATCACTTGGCTGTACAACATCAAGCTTGGATTTCAGCAATCCCATTTCAAAAACATGTCGCCACATTTAAAAAAAGCGATATTTCATGAATGTAAAGATTTTCTGATACCATTGATGTGAGTTGACAAACATTGTCAGTCTAAATAAAGGGAAACAGAGAGACAGAGGGCTCTTTTAGAGAAGGTAATTGGATTACAGTACTTTCTTCATCTTGGCATGCATAGATCCGCCTCTGGCTTGTCGATCTTCAAAGAACAAATAAGAATGGAGAGAGCAAGACCAAATCAATCCCTGGGGTTCGCGAAACAGAGTTCTAAAAACAAGAAAGAAACCAACTAAATAGAGAAATAGTTCGTGGGTGACCGTATTGAGCAGTAATGAGGACGTCACCCTAGTGACTCATGGCCTTTGTGGCTTACTCCGATAAATAACAACCTGTGTACAATCAATATGTGCAGTCGAACACAAACAGAAGCAAATGAATGGTTGTTAAATGTATGTGTTTCAAAGCTAGTTTGTGATTTGCTATGCAAAATCATTTGGTGTGAGTGTGTGTGTGTGTGTTTGTTTGCTTGCTTGAGCATGCATGGGTGTTTTGGAAAGCGAGTGCAGCTTCATAGTAGGATGTGTAGGGAGCTGAACAGATGTTAAGTGGGCATTAGAGTCCCTTCATGCCCCTAGTGTATCCTGTGTGTAACGTACCTTGTGATTGGTCCATGTGTCCCAGGGTCTCAATCTGCTCCACCAGGTCATTGGAGTTCCACTGGCTCATCCCGAGCAGGATGGCACTCTTCCCCTCCAGCACATCTGCTGGTACACACACAGATAAAGGAAGGAAAAGTTCAAGACTGTATGTGCTGATACACAGGGAGGAAGGTTCAAATCTGTCTTCATGTGCTGATAGACAGGAAGGGAGGTTCAAATCTGTCTGTATGTGCTGATAGACAGGAAGGAAGGTTCAAATCTGTCTGTATGTGCTAATATACAGGAAGGAAGGTTCAAATCTGTCTGTATGTGCTGATAGACAGGAAGGGAGGTTCAAATCTGTCTGTATGTGCTGATAGACAGGAAGGAAGGTTCAAATCTGTCTGTATGTGCTAATATACAGGAAGGAAGGTTCAAATCTGTCTGTATGTGCTGATAGACAGGAAGGGAGGTTCAAATCTGTCTGTATGTGCTGATATACAGGAAGGAAGGTTCAAATCTGTCTGTTAGGTTAGTGTACCGGAGAGCATGTCAGTAGGAAGATAACTGTTATTCATATAACACAACTGGCCAATACAGATAACTGTTATTCATATAACACAACTGGCCAATACAGATAACTGTTATTCATATAACACAACTGGCCAATACAGATAACTGTTATTCATATAACACAACTGGCCAATACAGATAACTGTTATTCATATAACACAACTGGCCAATACAGATAACTGTTATTCATACAACACAACAGGCCAATACAGATAACTGTTATTCATACAACACAACTGGCCAATGACGATACTGATGTTTTGTTCATTCTCTACCTGTGAACCATGGCATAGATTAAAGACTGATGTTTGTTCATTTCTCTACCTGTGAACCATGGCATAGATTAAATACTGATGTTTCGTTCATTCTCTAACTGTGTACCATGGCATAGATTAAATACTGATGTTTCGTTCATTCTCTAACTGTGTACCATGGCATAGATTAAAGACTGATGTTTCGTTCATTCTCTAACTGTGTACCATGGCATAGATTAAAGACTGATGTTTCGTTCATTCTCTACCTGTGAACCATGGCATAGATTAAAGACTGATGTTTCGTTCATTCTCTAACTGTGTACCATGGCATAGATTAAATACAGATGTTGCTTCTGATGACGCTTATAATATATGTGTAACATCCCCTGCTGGCTCACTCACGCGCCAGCCTACCAGATCACGCCTTCCATTACTGCAATTCTGAACACCCATTTTGTTTCTCACTACTCTCATTCCACGCCCCTATATATATATATATATATATATATATATATATATATATATATATATATATATATTGCACTGTGTTTCCCTGTTTCCATGTTCGATTTTCGGCATTACTAGCAAAACATTTCAAGTATTCTGGCCCCTTTTGTCGCAACCTAGATTTCTCCTGAATATGCTTGTTACTTACTCCTCCTGTACCATAGTCATCTCCCCTTGGATTACACTGGTTTTTGACAGTAAACCAATATGACACATCAATTTAACAAACAAAAACATTTTGTATATCATTTTGGATGGCTTTTTGTGGCATCTCACTACAGACAGTTTTGATTTAAACATTGCTACTTATCCAATTAGAAGCAGTGAAACAATTAAGCCTGCACCGCTGGCCCATGCTCATGGTCCAGGTAAATTGAAAATATTCATACTCTCATTCAGCAAGCAGCTATCTTTTGTCAAATCTTGCCTGAGTTAATCGGACCTGGTATGGGTATGTCATAACAGGCTGAATGTATTATTTTTATTTTATGTCACCTGCTACTGTAACAGACTGCATCCTTAGAGAGTACCACTTGTTCCTGATTTGGAAAATGCCTGGCAAACCCCTCCTTCATAACACGCGACCGCCCTCTTTGACAACATTTCAACGGTTTGAGACACCAAAAAAGAATTTGACAGAACCTGTCAATGGCGAGGAAAAGTGAGAAGACCAAAACTACAACATAAAATAGTGCCTACTTTTCTATAAGCTATAAGGGAGAGAGAGACTACTAATTGCTACTGGTGTTTTGCTATATGCACTGATGTTGGCTGTGTGTGTGCATGTGTGTGTGTGTGTGTGTGTCACCAATGGTTGAGTCACAAAATTGAACCTTGAGTCGGACTCCAGTACTACAACACTGGTGTTTATAAAAGACGTGAGCAGAGTGGCTGTTAGCTGTGATGCTCTCTCTCACACCGTGCCTGGCACCTCACAGTGGCTATGACACCGCTCTGCTAGGCATGCCCACTCCAAACCCACTGGGGAGACTGACTGGCCACTAAATATCTGTCTTCTGTACCCCTTCATCTCCCTTCTCGTCTTCTCTCTGACAAAAAAAGAAGAAAAACACACACAGAAAACACACATGAATGTGTGTATATGCATTTAAAACCTACAGGATATACACAAATAAGCAAATTCATTAATATGTGCAAATGGACACAACATACATTTTCATCCAGGCGGTTTCATCCAGAAAAATCTAGAGTTTGTGCATATATGTTTACGATAGGTAGACACAAACATGAACCCACTACCCTTGAAGTGACCTGAGACCGAAAACACCCTGCAGGACTTTAAAAGGCATGAGTTAAGACATGCTAGCATGCAGGTTTTGAATTAGCACTGAGAATGCACTTATTCATTTCCCAGAAAGCATAGCTGATTAGAGCAGCTCACAGGCACATTGGAAAAACCCAACTCCACTGAAGTGTGAAATGTGTTTACAGTAGAAGAAATACAAAACAGAAGAAAGCCTGGCACTACAAGCAGAGAGATTGAGATTTCAACTACAGAAAGCAGCCGGGAACTAAAAACAGACAACACGGAAACCTCCACTCAGCTGTTGTAGCCCAGTGCAATGTAATAGGGAGACTAAAGTTACTAAAAACCAATTAACAGACATATAACAAGGCTCACAGTGGCCCAATGTATCAATGTACTACAGTTTACATGAACCCATTTAACCTTATGTATTTTCTTTTACATCTACTAATGTAGATGTCAAGTGAGACTTTGCAGCACAAAACAGCATTGAGCTGGTCAGAGGAGTAAACTGCAATTTTATTTGAACAAATTAATTCACATACACATACCTACAGTGGGGAGAACAAGTATTTGATACACTGCCGATTTTGCAGGTTTTCCTAAAAAGCATGTAGAGGTCTGTCATTTCTATTGTAGGTACACTTCAACTGTGATAGACGGAATCAAAAACAAAAATCCTGAAAATCACATTGTATGATTTTTAAATAATTAATTAGCATTTTATTGCATGACATAAGTATTTGATCACCTACCAACCAGTAAGAATTCCGGCTCCCACAGACCTGTTAGTTTTTCTTTAAGAAGCCCTCCTGTTCTCCACTCATTAACTGTTTTAATTGCACCTGTTTGAACTCGTTACCTGTATAAAAGACACCTGTCCACACACTCAATCAAACAGACTCCAACCTCTCCACAATGGCCAAGACCAGAGAACTGTGTAAGGACATCAGGGATAAATGTGTAGACCTGCACAAGGCTGGGATGGGCTACAGGACAATAGGCAAGCAGCTTGGTGAGAAGGCAACAACTGTTGGCGCAGTTATTAGAAAATGGAAGAAGTTCAAGATGACGGTCAATCTCCCTCGGTCTGGGGCTCCATGCAAGATCTCACCTTGTGGGGCATCATTGATCATGAGTCAGGATCCAAGTGTCCTTTTAAACCTTAAGAGGACCACCCCTCAGGATCCAAGTGTCCTTTTAAACCTTAAATGGACCAATGCTCAGGATCCAAGTGTCCTTTTAAACCTTAAATGGACCAATGCTCAGGATCCAAGTGTTCTTTTAAACCTTAAGAGGACCACTCCTCAGGATCCAAGTGTCCTTTTAAACCTTAAGAGGACCACTCCTCAGGATCCAAGTGTCCTTTTAAACCTTAAGAGGACCACTCCTCAGGATCCAAGTGTCCCTTGGACCACCCTTCAGGACTACTTGGCCTGATGACTACTAGCTGTACAAAAGTCTTCCTGGTTATGTTGCTGATCTACAGTACTTGCTGCTTAATGATGCCCACAGCCCACCCAGCCGTTCCTGTCATTGTCGACCTGGATTCGCAGCAGATCTGGATTCTGTTTAAGGACTCTGGACACATGCACCTCAATATGCATTTATTAACCTGCTTTGTCGAGCGAACATGCAAAAACACTGATGTCACCTAAAAGGTCATGTTCTCTTATAAAATCTTTACCCGTGACAGCCAGAAGACGACGGCCACTCTTCAAAGTCTGGCTCCTTTCTACAACACAGTTTCCCAAAAATTTGGGACGCTGTATAAAATGTAAAGAAAAACACAATGCACATCAGCGGGGACAGCTTTTTTTTGCAACATTTGATATGTTGTGTTTGTATTATGTCATGTCATGTCATGTCATCATGTCATCATCTTCCGCTTATCCGGGGCCGGGTCGCGGGGGCAGCAGTCTAAGCAGGGATGCCCAGACTTCCCTCTCCCCAGACACTTCCTCTAGCTCTTCCGGGGGGACACCGAGGCGTTCCCAGGCCAGCCGGGAGACATAGTCCCTCCAGCGAGTCCTAGGTCTTCCCCGGGGTCTCCTCCCGGTGGGACGGGACCGGAACACCTTCCCAGGAAGGCGTTCCGGAGGCATCCGAAAAAGATGCCCAAGCCACCTCAGCTGACCCCTCTCGATGTGGAGGAGCAGCGGCTCTACTCTGAGCTCCTCCCGGGTGACCGAGCTTCTCACCCTATCTCTAAGGGATCGCCCGGCCACCCTGCGGAGAAAGCTCATTTCGGCCGCCTGTATCCGGGATCTTGTCCTTTCGGTAATGACCCAAAGCTCATGACCATAGGTGAGAGTAGGAACGTAGATTGACTGGTAAATCGAGAGCTTCGCCTTGCGGCTCAGCTCTTTCTTCACCACGACAGACCGATACATCGACTGCATTACTGCAGAAGCTGCACCGATCCGTCTGTCAATCTCCCGTTCCATCCTTCCCTCACTCGTGAACAAGACCCCTAGATACTTAAACTCCTCCACTTGAGGCAGGCACTCTCCACCAACCTGAAGCGGGCAAGCCACCCTTTTCCGACTGAGGACCATGGCCATACTCAAACCCCTCCACCACGTTAAGGTGGCAGTTCTTGGAGAGGTGTTTGTATTATTTTCAATTAAATATAGGGATCAATGCACATCATTGCATTCTGTTTTTTTACACACCGTCACAATGTGCATGTCAAATGTTAGGAAAAGGGGTTGTAGGTTTCTTCCTACGTTTCAACTAGGGAATTTTTCCTAGCCACTGTGTCTTGTTGTAGTGTGCTCTTTGGAGTTTCAGGCTGGGTATCTATAAAAGCCCTTTTTGACAATTGCTGATGTAAAAAGGGCTTTATGAAACAAATTGTATTGATTTAATTTAAGGGAAAATGTGTATGTATCAAATCATGAAATTAAGGATGATAGAGTATGATATCATAACTATTATTTTGGAACTCAGTAATGGCCTTCATATCCACATCACAATTGGACATACTGGTTGATAACACACAATTTTCTTCATTCTTCATTTTAATTAAGCTCTGTTGTTTTCAATGTTAATTAACGGTGCATTTTGTCATTTTAATAAATACAATTTGTCTAACTGAGAGTCACTCAATTATGTTAACTCAATGTTCTTTTATTGGGTGTGATATGCACTGAGTTTCTCATCTCTTGTTTCATGATTGTCATTTACACATAACGGGTTTTAGTAATGGTAGGCAGTATTATCGACAACTGGATAACGAGATGAAAGCCATTTTGTGAAGAGAAAATCTTCACCAGATTTGTTTTTTATTACTTTATTTTACTAGAATTTGAGATTATATTAAAAATATATTACTTTCCTATCCACAACAATGTTCAGTTTCAGAATGAGTATTGTAATTGGTTTCACCAGAGAAAAGAAACATCTCTGGAACAAACCAGCTAGCACTTACAAGCCAAGCTAGCTAGAGGTCTCTAACTGCAAACACGTTAGCAAACATTCTGCAGTAATGCTAGCAGCACACATATTGACTTATATCCTTAGCAATCAATGATAATAAAAATAGTAAGTAAGCCATCTAGCTATTATGGAGACACAGAATGTCTAGTTAGTTACAGCATACACACTCCATTCTTGTGAGCAATCCTTGACAGCAAACATTTGTTAACAGGTATCCTACATCATCTCCCTTGTTCACCTTTGTTAAACCAGCCAGCCAAAGCTAATGTTAATGTTCAAGTTTAGCTAGTTTTCTAGCACTTAAAATAGTTAAAAATGTAACCCAACTTCTGCTATGGTATCTCCATGCTTATTAGGCATCTGCAGATGCCTAATAAGCATGTTATGGTCAAGATTAAGTTCATAATCCTTTTATAAAGTTTTATAGGCAGACTGGCCATGTGTTTTATTAAACTGTAGTTAGCCAGATATGTTTGGTTTTACATGAGCTATAACAATTAAGCAAGGAAGTTAACTTTTGGAGCTCTTGACAACAAGCTCTGCATTTCCTGATAGGGACAACATGCATTTCAAACATTCACAAGACAAGGCCATAAAATGCAAATGGTCTTTGATATCTCAATCAACCCTGGCTAAAACCTACTGTGAAGCATGGGGGTGGAAACATCATGCTTTGGGGCTGTTTTTCTGCAAAGGGACCAGGAAGACTGATCCGTGTAAAGGAAAGAATGAATGGGGCCATGTATCGTGAGATTTTGAGTGAAACCCTTCTTACATCAGCAAGGGCATTGAAGATGAAACGTTGCTGGGTCTTTCAGCATGACAATGATCCCAAACACACTGCCCGGGCAACGAAGGAGTGGCTTCGTAAGAAGCATTTCAAGGTCCTTGAGTGGCCTAGCCAGTCACCAGATCTCAACCCCATAGAAAATCTTTGGAGGGAGTTGAAAGTCCGTGTTGCCCAACGACAGCCCCAAAACATCACTGCTCTAGAGGAGATCTGCATGGAGGAATGGGCCAAAATACCAGCAACACTGTGTGAAAACCTTGTGAAGACTTACAGAAAACTGTTGACCTCTGTCATTGCCAACAAAGGGTATATAACAAAGTATTGAGATTAACTTTTGTTATTGACCAAATACTTATTTTCCACCATAATTTACCAATAAATTCATAAAAAATCCTACAATGTGATTTTTATTCTCTACCTATGATGATAATTACAGGCCTCTCATTTTTTTTAAGTGGGAGAACTTGCACAATTGGTGGCTGACTAAATACTTTTTTGCCCCACTGTATGTGGCCAAAGAGCTACAGGAAGAGTCAAGAGTCAATGAAATTAAGTTAACTGTATTCCCATTTCAAGAAGACCCTTATGTAAAAAAAAACTATTACTAGATTGTTGACAAATTCTGAAAGCACAAGTTTGTCATTACCAGCACTGTAGGATTACATTAAGTCTGAAGAAATAAAGCTATATTCATTTCAAAGTCAAAGTGTAAAATGTCATGGTAAAGTAATGGTATTACATTTAGTGGCTGTAGTGATTGTCTGTGACAACAGGAAAGGATATGTTTCCAGAAGCCATTTATTACCATTTTAGGAGAGTGGCTCAAACCTAACAGTGAATATGATCGGGTTAAAGCATACTAATAAATTCTCATCACTCAAATTTGTGTCATCAGATTAGTTGGTATTAAAGCAAAAGACATTTGTCAACAGTACACGTCAATAAACCCAGAGACGGTTGAACATACCGTAGGCTTGGTCTGAAATTAGACTACTCATTTGGAACAATGTGAGATTTTCCTAACTGCTGGACAAAACCCGTCACTTACACAGTACAGGTTAGTCTTTCCTCAGCTCTATACAGAGTACAGGTTAGTCTTTCCTCAGCTCTATTGGGAAAAAAATGTAAGGGGTTGGTATGAGACATACTGGAGACTCATATTGTCAAGTGCCTTTCCATTTCTTACAGGAGTGACACCCTAACGCATCAAATATAGTGCCAAAGCAAGAAATTCATAAGAAATTTGTAATCAGTATTTTCCTAGAAGATTTGACACCATGGACCACAGCGAGCTCCCACTAACTGCACAGCTGACTGTGGCTCAGGAGCTACAAACCCAATTCCAAAAAATGTTGGGACACTGAACAATTGTGAATAAAAACTGAATGCAATGATGTGGACGTTTCAAATTTCAATATTTTATTCAGAATACATAGATGACATATCAAATGTTCAAACTGAGAAAGTGTATCACTTTAAGGGAAAAATAAGTTGATTATAAATTTCATGGCATCAACACATCTCAAAAAAGTTGGGACAAGGCCATGTTTACCACTGTGTGGCATCCCCTCTTCTTTTCATAACAGACTGCAAACGTCTGGGGACTGAGGAGACAAGTTGCTCATGTTTATGAATAGGAATGTTGTCCCATTCTTGTCTAATACAGGCTTCTAGTTGCTCAACTGTCCTAGGTCTTCTTTGTCGCACCTTCCTCTTTATGATGCGCCAAATGTTTTCTATGGATGAAAGATCTGGACTGCAGGCTGGCCATTTCAGTACCCAGATCCTTCTTCTATGCAGCCATGACATTGTAATTGATGCAGTATGTGGTCTGGCATTGTCATGTTGGAAAATGCAAGGTCTTCCCTGAAAGAGACGACATCTGGATGGGACGACATCTGGATGGGAGCATATGTTGTTCTAGAACTTGGATATAACTGTCAGCATTGATGGTGCCTTTCCAGATGTGTAGGCTGCCCATGCCACACGCACTCATGCAACCCCATACCATCAGAGATGCAGGCTTCTGAACTAACCACTGATAACAACTTAGGTTGTCCTTGTCCTCTTTAGTCCGGATGACATGGCGTCCCAGTTTTCCAAAATGAACTTCAAATTTTGATTTGTCTGAACACAGAACCCTTTTCCACTTTGCCACAGTCCATTTTGAATGATCCTTGGCCCAGAGAAAACGCCTGTGCTTCTGGATCCTGTTTAGATACGGCTTCTTTTTTTACCTATAGAGTTTTAGCCGGTAACGGCGAATGGCACGGTGGATTGTGTTCACCGACAATGTTTTCTGGAAGTATTCCTGAGCCCATGTTGTGATTTCCATTACAGTATCATTCCTGTATGTGATGCAGTGCCGTCTGAGGGCCCGAAGATTACGGGCATCCAGTATGGTTTTCCGGCCTTGACCCTTACGCACAGCGATTGTTCCAGATTCTCTGAATCTTTGGATGATATTATGCACTGTAGATGATGATAACTTCAAACTCTTTGCACTTTTTCTCTGAGAAACTCCTTTCTGATATTTTATACCCAATCATGTTGCCAATTGAGATAATAAGTTGCAAATTGGTCCTCCAGCTGTTCCTTATCTGTACATTTAACTTTTCCGGCCTCTTATTGCTACCTGTCCCAACTATTCTGGAATGTGTAGCTCTCACGAAATCCAAAATAAGCCAATATTTGGCATGACATTACAAAATGTCTCACTTTCAACATTCGATATGTTATCTATATTCTATTGTGAATTAAATATAAGTTTATGAGATTTGTAAATTATTCCATTCCTTTTTTTACTCACAATATGTACAGTGTCCCAACTTTTTTGGAATTGGGTTTGTACCTCGTCAGCCACAGGCAGACAATGAGGTGCAGAACTAGCCTTTTTTAACGCATGGACAGAACCAGCTGGAGAAGCCCAAGGTGGAGTGCTTTCTCCTCTACTGTTTGCGCTATTCTTGAACACCCAAGACTCCAGACTGTAAAGTAATATCCATCTTGATGACTCCACACTCATAGAGTGGCTCCCTGGCAACCTAACCATACCAAACACAAACAATGTCCATAAGCCAAAACATTTGCTTTCCTTTCACTGATTACGATACTTCCATTATGACAATATTACCTGCTTGTACACCTTAACAAAGTAGCGTACTAAATAGTGAATATGGTGCTATTCGGGAGCCTGGCCCATGGATCATCTCTTTATTAGAAATGATATTTCTGACAATTTAATACCTTCTCATGGTTTTACTGGCCTGGAGATTTGTGACGTGGGTGACAACATTAATCATCCTCAAATAAATAACACTCCCAGGCGCTCATCATGATCATTGAATAGTATAATACAGCACACCCGCCCTCTCACACTCGCCCTCTCACTCTGTCACTCTCTCTCTCACTCTCTCTCAAATGTTATCTTCCTCATTTCTCTCTTCTCTCTAATTCTCTATCTCTCTCTTTCTGCCTCTCTGTGTCTTTCTCTCTGTCTGTCGCTCTGTGTCTTTCTCTCTGTCTGTCGCTCTGCATATATCTTTCAATCTCTATATTTTTCTCTTTGCTTAAAACAAAGTTTTTAGTACCTGACCATTACTTAAAGCGCAGATGACAGCATTTTCCCTTTCCTACCTTCGTATTAGCTTGTCTTGGTTTTCACTTTTGAACAGCATCCCTGTCTAAAAATATATTTATCGATCCATCCTTAAGTAGACTTACTGAAACACATACAATTCTCAATGAGGTCATTCCAGTGTTTAAGCAATCACAAACAAAGTCATTAAAAAAATCTGCGTAAGAGGTTGTCATCTTTCCATTGATTGAGATAGGGAAGCTTTCATGTAAACTTGAAAGGTTTCTCCAAGGCTTTCCACATCCCAATGCTTCAAAAACACCCGGTAGACAATTTCAATATTATGCATCAATCAGAGACCGGCGGATGAAGTGTGATTGGTGGGTCGCGATTTCAAAAAAGCAAACACAAATCAAAGGACTAAAATCACATCCAGAGATGAAAAGCTTGTGAGAACAACTGGCTGCCACTAACATCGGCCCCTTTATTTAAGTCCCGTAGTTGTGTAGTGGGCCAGGAAGTTGTCATTACAAATGCATGATACATTTGTGACATGAAAGATTGATGTGACAACATGCAGCTGGCTGATTGCACGGAATAGTGTTGCCAACTCATTCTTACAGCTACCGTGGAATTCTAATCAGAAGAGGGAAATACAACTACAATACCATTAGAGTCATAAGAGTTAAAGGAAAACCCAACTACAATAAAAATCATAAAAGAGGTAGGAACAACAAAATGGGACAACACAAGGCACCATGCCATTACATTATTAATGTCACGGAAGCATGTTTGTTTTGTTGTAGTGTTTTTAATTGTGTCGCTTAAAAAGGTCCCACATCATAACAAGTGTGTAAACTGCTTCAAAATACATATTGGTCCATTTTGCAAACTGTGCCAAATTGACATCCCCCCACAGTGCCCCAGGTTTAGCATTCATGTTATGCACTATATAAGTGTGTCTCTAATCATGGGTACTTTATGCTGCACTGAGAAATAGTGAGGAGGAGGGCATGGGGTGCCGGGGTAAATCTGTTATACTTCATAGGCCACATGGTATCTGTCCCCTAGTGACTGGTGACTGCCAGTACAAATGCAGTACATTTCTCATGATAGGTCTGAGAAACAGCATATTGTTAAGGAGAAGGATATGCCGCTGAAATGTTGTTGTGTGTGTGTGTATGTGCACATGTGTCAATGTTTATAAATGTGCGCGTGTATACAAGCTGAATACTCCAGTGTTCTATACATTAGCAGATTTGATGGCTTCTCAGTCAAATCCCCTCTGTGGTGGTACACACATAGAAAAATACATCAACACACCCCAAGGAAGACTGATAGTGAGGGGGCCCTCTGGTCCTGTCTGGGTCAGGTTGTGGTCCCTGGTACTGTCTCTATTTCAGGCTGTGGTCTCTGGTCCTGTCTGGGTCAGGGTGTGGTCTCTGGTCCTGTCTCTATTTCAGGCTGTGGTCTCTGGTCCTGTCCATATTTCAGAGTGTGGTCTCTGGTCCTGTCCCTATTTCAGAGTGTGGTCTCTGGCCCTGTCTCTATTTCAGGGTGTAGTCTCTGGCCCTGTCTCTATTTCAGGGTGTGGTCTCTGGCCCTGTCTATATTTCAGGGTGTGGTCTCTGGCCCTGTCTCTATTTCAGGGTGTGGTCTCTGGCCCTGTCTATATTTCAGGGTGTGGTCTCTGACCCTGTCTCTATTTCAGGGTGTGGTCTCTGGTCCTGTCTCTATTTCTGGGTGTGGTCTCTGGTCCAGTTTGTATTTCAGGATGTGGTTTGTGCTCCTGTCTCTATTTCAGGGTGTGGTCTCAGGTCAGGTCTTTATTTCAGGGTGTGGTCTAGGGTCCTGTCTGGATCAGGGTATGGTCTCTGGTCCTGTCTGGGTCAGAGTGTGGTTTCTGGTCCTGTCTCTATTTCTTGTTGTGGTCTCCAGTCCTGTCTTTATTGCAGGGTTTGGTCTCAGGTCCTGTCTGGGTCAGGGTGTGGTCTGATGTCCTGTCTCCATTTCAGGATGTGGTCACTGGTCCTGTCTCAATTTCAGGGTGTGGTCTCAGGTCAGGTCTTTATTTCAGGGTGTGGTCTAGGGTCCTGTCTGGATCAGGGTGAGGCCTCTGATGCTGTCTCTATTTCAGGGTGTGGTCTCTGGTCCTGTCTGGGTCAGAGTATGGTTTCTGGTCCTGTCTGGGTCAGAGTGTGGTTTCTGGTCCTGTCTCTATTTCTTGTTGTGGCCTCTGATGCTGTCTCTATTTCAGGGTGTGGTCTCTGGTCCTGTCTGGGTCAGGGTGTGGTCTCTGGTTCTGTCTTGGTCAGAGTGCGGTTTCTGTGTGATTGCTAATCTGTTCCATCTGGGAATTATTAATTTGGTTTTCCTTACAGTTTCAAGATACCAAACATATAAATACAGTATGGACATTAACACAGATCTAGACAGACTCAAATTGCAAACATGAACAGCTTCAGTAAAAACAACCAATTGTATAAAAAGATATATAGCAACATTTTCAGTTCAATAACAATTGAAATTAATAAAATTATTAAATAGGTTAAAAGTACCGGAGAGTTTTCAATCATGAAACTGCTATTCCCTAACTGACAGCATCATTTAAATGGCTGATTATAAACTGTATTTATTATGAAGCATTTTCCTTGCTTTTATATCAACATATCAAGATGGCCCATCTACTGATATAATGCACTGTGTGTGTGTCTGTGTTTGTGTGTGCGTGAATGTGTGTGTGTGTGTGTGATGTGCTGTGCTCTATGTGGATTTCCCTCCCTAGAAAGCCTCTTTCCTCCCATCCACAGTGCTTATCATCTTTCCCACTTTTTTTCCCACCTCTAATGGTGATTATCTGCTTAATCACATGGCTATTCTTAGACTAGAGACATGGCAGATGGAGAACGCCGGGATGACCTCACCAAGAGGAATACCCGATTTGCTTTTGAAAGGATAAAAAAAACAAGATTCTGTGTAGGTATACAGTCTAGCCAACACAACCGGCTTAAGCGTTCATTAAATTTGTCCCCTGACATTTCCGCATGAAGCATAGAAGGTCTGTGTTCCTCAGGTTCCTAAATAGTACCCTACTAGCTAGTGCACTACCAGAGCACTAGAAGCACAGCTCATAAGTACAAGAACACAGGAAATAGGCTGGAATTTGGGACTAAGCCCCTGTGAAGGAGAGTGGACTGGAGATATATTGATCCAGATAGGGGAAATAGTTAACAAGGACAAAGCAATTAGATTTGACAAAGCAACAAGCAACAGATGCTGCCTATCACGGACAAAGGACAAGATTCCATACCATCTATGATTTGAAGAATGACAGCTCGGTGTTAAGGGCAACAACACACATGCTACTATTGTGTTCAACTATTGAATCCACTCAACAGTGATCAGGCAAGCCTTACTGTTGTACTGCTGAGACTGTGCTTTGCCTCTACTCAGTGTTGGTCTAGCATCAGCAATCAGGTTTCCCCTAAACAGAATTCTGTCCAATCAAGGAAAACAGCAATCATCAACCACATTAACACCTTGTATAATCCTACACGCAGCTGTGATGGAATGGCATTCCCAACAACTACTTCTGGTATGAAAAAGAGTGCACTCTGGCCACGTTGTCTGCATTGTGTTCAGCTCTCACTTTCTCCTCCCACTAATGCAGATTAGTTTACAGTCCCAATAAAAATGGAATACACTACATGGAACTGGGGTGCTGTTTCAATGTTTGTTTTTACAGGTTCTTTATATTCCCATTTCAATCTTATGCATATCTTAGCTTGGCATATCTGTATGGGCACAGCAAAGTAGATATGCCCTTAAATATATTGATATGGAACATTGAATTGAAATGTAAGAGGACCAGTGTTTGGATATAAAAAAAACATTTTTCAAGTTTTTTATCCACAAAGATTCACAGTGTTCTTAATTATATGGCAGCCTATGGCCTACTCAATATGTAGGATGTACAGTATCTCACAGAAGGAAGTACACCCCTCACATTTTTGAAAATATTTGATTATATATTTTCCTGCGACAACACTGAAGAAATTACACTTTGCTACAATGTAAAGTAGTGAGTGTACAGTTTGCATAAAAGTGTACATTTGCTGTCCCCTCAAAATAACACAACACACAGACATTAATGTCTAAACCGCTGGCCTCAAAAGTGAGTACACCCCTAAGTGAAAATGTCCAAATTGGGCTCAATTAGCCATTTTCCCTCCCCGGTGTCATGTGACTCGTTAGTGTTACAAGGTCTCAGGTGTGTATTGGGAACAGGTGTGTTAAATTTGGTGTCATCACTCTCACACTCCCTCATACTGGTCACTGGAAGTTCAACATGGCACCTCATGGCAAAGAACTCTCTGAGGATCTAAAAAAATGAATTGTTGCTCTACATAAAGATGGCTTAGGCTATTAATAGATTGCCAAGACCCTGAAACTGAGCTGAAGCACGGTGGCCAAGACCAGGACAGGTTTCACTCAGAACTGGGAGCACAAGGTCTCTAACATCCATCAGCTCCGTGATGTCGTCATGGAGAAGTGGAAGAGGACTCCAGTGGCAACCTGTGAAGCTCTGGTGAACTCCATGCCAAAGAGGGTTAAGGCAGTGCTGGAAAATAATGGTGGCCACACAAAATATTGACACTTTGGGCCCAATTTGGACATTTTCACTTAGGGGTGTACTCACTTGTTGCCAGCGGTTTAGACATTAATGGCTGTGTGTTATATTGAGGGGACAGCAGATTTACACTGTTATACAAGCTGTACACTCACTACTTTACATTGTAGCAAAGTGTAATATATTCAGTGTTGTCACATGAAAAGATATAATCAAAGATTTACAAAAATTTGAGGGGTGTACTCATGTTTGTGAGATACTGTATATGTTGTAGAGTTAAGCTGAAAAACATTCAACTAAAAATCTTAGCCATCTTCCTGTCACCTAACTATGTCATCATCATCATCATCTTCCGCTTATCCGGGGCCGGGTCGCGGGGGCAGCAGTCTAAGCAGAGATGCCCAGACTTCCCTCTCCCCAGACACTTCCTCCATCTCTTCTGGGGGGACACCGAGGCGTTCCCAGGACAGCCGGGAGACATAGTCCCTCCAGCGTGTCCTAGGTCTTCCCCAGGGTCTCCTCCCGGTGGGACAGGCCCGGAACACCTTCCCGGGAAGGCGTTCAGGAGGCATCCGGAACAGATGCCGCAGCCACCTCAGCTGAACCCTCTCGATGTGGAGGAGCAGCGGCTCTACTCTGAGCTCCTCCCGGGTGACCGAGCTTCTCACCCTATCTCTAAGGGATCGCCCAGCCACCCTGCGGAGAAAGTTCATTTCGGCCACCTGTATCCGGGATCTTGTCCTTTCGGTCATGACCCAAAGCTCATGACCATAGGTGAGAGTAGGAACGTAGATTGACCTAACTATGTTCATATTTAATACATTTTAGTGAAGCAGTTGTTAAATGCTGAAAGAAAATTTCAATTTGCCTGCCATAGCCTTTCTCTTTTTACATTCAGAAGAGGTTACACTGAGCCAGAGTTTGAATACAGCAGGAGTATTTTTAGGCAGAGCACTGATGACGTTGCCCACTGAATGTGCTAGGCTTGGCCGGATTGCATTTACACTGAGCTGAGATGGGAATAGAATGTGAGTTTGTCCTCTGCAAATCTGCTTACCATTTGAGCTCTACACGCAATGAGGGCATTTAGACCTGGCATTAACATGTATTTATTTGAATGTAAATACGAATGAGCAAATTTTAATACAAGGTGTAAATGGGTCTGACCAAAATGTTAAAAAATATATAATCATTACAGTTGGCTTCAAATGATTTCCTGTTAATAGAAACCATGTGACAAAGCCTGTGGATACGCCTGACCCTCAACCCTGTGATGGGATGTGGTGTTAAAGGAAGAGAGGAGATGTGAAGAAAGGAATGAAGAGAGGAAAAATACAGAGCAGAACTAAGCTCTTCAAGCATTATCAATGGAACTTATTAAACTAACCTCTGGCATCAAAAAACTCCTCATCTGAGCTGTCAACAGACTCCTGTGCGATGTCCTGCATTCGCCAGTGGGTGGCGCTGTGCTTGCGGGCTGCAGCTGAAGGGTAGGAAGAGAAAAGAGGTACAATTATCATCTCCGGATACGGTTAAGCATGTCATCATGTCATTATTCCGGGTTTTCATGGACAAATTAATTATGTGAATCCATATATTTTTCAGCTTCAAGTACATTGTCTGTCTGTTAATTGCAGCAGAAAAAATCCATTAGCTTTTAGAGCAGATGCTTCATTGGTCTCCAGTGTCACAGTACACCAATCAAGTAACCAGAGTCCTATAGCAAGAAATAAAGAGTCTTACTCACTAAGCACTGGAGATGGTGACTACATATCCAGGTTCGGTCCCTTAACAACACTCAGGTACCAAATACCCAATATATGAAATAAGCATTTAGTTAGTACAATGACATTTCACAGTTATGAAGTGAATATGTATTAAAGCCTGTGAGTTCCTCAAAATGATTAAGAGCAGGAGAGAGATGACCATCAGCCTGCATATTCCCTAAGCCCCATTCCTCCCAGATCAGGGTTAATAGACTTAATAGTAATGCCAGACAAAGGAAATAGTGTTCATTATAAATAACTTTCAGACAACCAGCTATTCTTCCTTTAAGCACATAAGTGATGTGATGTTGAGAACTGAGGCTGCATTAGAGTCAGTTATTTGACTCACTTGACTTGTTTTCCAACTGTACTGGCTTCGCTTGCTGTACGGCGATGCGCTAGTTGTTGTCTTCCCATCGAAATTGTTTTCCAGTATAATTGGACTGTTTACAAATCTGCCATACACACACTCTAACCTGTCGGACGCCTGCCCACTCATTCTACCTATTCTGAATTGCTCAGTGGGGTCTTTCTTTAACATATCGTTAACATTCTACCAACAGTCTGATTTTGTAAACAAATACATCTGATAATACATAAGCACTGATTTCTGTTGCTAGAGCAGAGTAGGTAGTAGCTTTTCTAGTCATGTTGTTTTTCTGTGGATCGCAAAAACAAAATCTGCATTACGTGAGAACTGAAACATAACTGACAAGTGGTAAGGTAATAAAGTGTAAGAGTAATGCATTACGGATTCTATGCACTTGGGGATTTGTGATATTACACTTCTGGATCACAGGGGAGTGTTTTTTCCCTTTATCGTACTGTATAATGAATGACACTCTTCAAAGTTTTTAGAACTGTAAACATACACAATATACAATGATGTATCAATTGTTTTAAGACATTCTATTGGTTAAATGTAGTGGTTTACTTCAGAAAGGTAGTTGTTGTTCCCAGTGGTTTGAATTTGAGAGGGAAAACCTGAAGAGAACATGTTAAAAACCAAAACCAGAAAAAGTAATACCAAGAAAACCTCTTCCCGGCCCCTGACATCAGGGGGTTGTGGTACATGGATAATATACCAGTGCTAAACCTTTAAGACCAGGCTGCTTGTGTTTGATCTCAGCTCATTTCCTCCCTTCCTCCATGATCCACTTCCAGAAAAAAACTTCCAGAGTATCATACTGCCTGTTGAAACGTTGAGGTCACAGCTTCCATTACCACGGTACCTTCATCACCCTCACTGATTTCCCTCAATCTATCTCCCTTTCATATGGCTGAGCTTACACACAATTATTAAAACACATTTCATTTTTCACAGGACCCTAGGTCAAATGTTTTGACTATTAATATCTCATCAAGGAATGGGTTCCTCAACCTTTGGAGTTAAGAGTCATGAAATAGAACATATTGCATGAACAGTGGTTTGATTCTTACGAGGTATTGCTTTACCACAGCGACAGTGGCAGGCCAGAACCAACCAAACCAGACTCTCACCATTATATCGAAATAACTGAGATAACTTCAAGCTAAGACAATGACGCATGGGTTTACCTAGGTACATTTCGACTGGCTAAATTCATTTATAGCAATGTGCATGGAGACGCCCTACAGGTAATGCACTGTTCCCTTTAATTTAATTACAGTAATACAGATAGTACACAAATAAAACAATAGGATAAGAAGCTTTATTTAGATTTCCCTAAGCTTGTGTAGTGCAAAACCACAAACACTACATGTACTGCAAGAGGACATCAATACAATGAAAAGAAACACAAACGTACCGTGTTACTAAAACAGGTCAGTATTTTCTGGGCCTCCCTTAGAATACTAAACTGAAGCAGTTTGCTTTAGGCGACGGTTAATTCATTTTTATGAAGTGGTCCCATGGTCAATTCTTCCAAGCTTCTTGCAGGATTTGCCATAATTCCTCTCTTGACATGGGCTGCTTGTTGTCCTTTCCCCGGTCCAAGTGATCCCACACAGCTTCATATATGTTGGGGTCGGGGTTCTGAGGTGGCCTGTCTGATACTGTGGCTCTGCCATCTGTAGATGTTCCCTCCAAGTGGTATTTAGTCAGGTTTGCAGAGTGTTTGGAGGGGTGCGGAAAGGTGAGGTATTAGTCTTTTCCCCAAATGTCCACTATGATGAATCAAAATCTGTTTATAATTCACAGTATTCATAATTATATTGCGTTTGAACAGATCCCCTATAACATGGGCTGAAATGTACATTCAGACCATGACAGCCGTCAA
This sequence comes from Esox lucius, assembly GCF_011004845.1. Taxonomy (NCBI): domain Eukaryota; kingdom Metazoa; phylum Chordata; class Actinopteri; order Esociformes; family Esocidae; genus Esox; species Esox lucius. The sequence goes on from NC_047569.1 coordinate 22,661,784, forward strand.
TGTGCTTCACAGAAGGCTGCAGACAGGTATTAATGTGCCAACTCTCCTTCCAACATGCTGGTGTCTTTGTGAACTGAAGATTTCATATTTGGTCTCATTGCTCCAGTGATTTTCTGCCACTGCTTGTCTCTTCATGTTTTATGATCTTCTGCATATTGCAATCGCTACAGATTTTTGTAGCAAGGAATTTGGCAACAGATGACTGTTAAATGCTGGGCATCACTTCACTGGATTTCAGTGTGTGCCTCAAGAAACTGACCTTTAAGTACTGTTCATCCAATGCAGTCAGCTTTTTGGGTCTTTCTTTGCATTTTCTGTCTTCAACATGCCACGTTTCTTCTAATTTCTTTATGACAGTTCTTCTAGCCATCTCACATGATATACATTATCTTTTGGATAGATAATGCAAGGAAGCTTGCTTGTAGAAGTGTTTTAAAAATGAAAGATTGTTTAGCTTTGGGCAGATTCATATTTCTTCAAGTAATTGCACAATGATCACTGACATAATTTCAGAATATCCCAGTACATTAGGCCTCCATACAAAAAGGTTCCCCTGGTGCCACTGTAAAAAGCTGAGGAAAAGGGCTTCAGCTATGAAATCTTGCTCGATTTCATATACAGCTCTGTATGTGAGGACTGAGAAAATTACAATGTTCATGTTTTAAGTTTATTTACTTTTCGATTCACCAACTACAGTGGCAATCTAAAGCTAAATGCCCTGAACTGCCTCTCAGGGCAAGTGTTCTAAATGACTTAAACAGGACTTTGTTTGCAGGAACACGTACATCTAGATTGTTGCTTCTGAAACATTTACAACAGTAATCATGCTGCCATCCACCTACAATGCACCGCCGCCCTCAGCGCTGGATCTGAGAAGACGCATCATTCACCTAAGTGAGGTCAAAACTGGGCCAGCATCAGAGATAATACTTTGCTTAGCAAGAATCCCAACCCTGGGTCAAATAGATGAATAGATAAAAACATGTGCCCATCACAGCACCACTGAAAGGTCATTATTCAGTAAACAAATACTCCTGACTGATTTCTATGGATTTATTTGCCAGACAGCACCAGTGTGACTGTATATTGTCAGGAAAACCATTTTGTTCCATTTTGTATTGAACTGAAATTATTGTGTTGAACAGATTGGTCATTCGCATAAGCTGCACTTGGAATTTTTTTTAGGGAAATTAAAAATAGTGGAAAATCCATCAAAACGTGGCTGGTGCACATGGCCGATCTTTAAGGCGAGATGCAACATTCACCCAAGTTTAATCAAAACAAGCCTAGAGGTGTCCCTGCATGTGCGTATGGAGGACAGACCATATTCCACAACTTGATTTCAGTGTGGGAGACAATCATTGGTCCCATTCATCTTTCTACCTCTCCTATCACATACATCGCTCCAAGACTCACCCTGCCATGGAAAAAACTGCAGTGATGTTTTAGGGAAAGAATACATTGGAGTACGGCATGTTCAATCAGTAAATGTATGGTTGGACCCTATCATCAGATGTTGAATAAAAATACCTCCCATTCTGATCTGAAAACAAACACATAGCGAATTACACTCACCTAAAGGATTATTAGGAACACCTGTTCAATTTCTCATTAATGCAATTATCTAATCAACCAATCACATGGCAGTTGCTTCAATGCATTTAGGGGTGTGGTCCTGGTCAAGACAATCTCCTGAACTCCAAACTGAATGTCAGAATGGGAAAGAAAGGTGATTAAAGCAATTTTGAGCGTGGCATGGTTGTTGGTGCCAGACGGGCCGGTCTGAGTATTTCACAATCTGCTCAGTTACTGGGATTTTCACGCACAACCATTTCTAGGGTTTACAAAGAATGGTGTGAAAAGGGAAAAACATCCAGTATGCGGCAGTCCTGTGGGCGAAAATGCCTTGTTGATGCTAGAGGTCAGAGGAGAAATGGCCGACTGATTCAAGCTGATAGAAGAGCAACTTTGACTGAAATAACCACTTGTTACAACTGAGGTATGCAGCAAAGCATTTGTGAAGCCACAACACGCACAACCTTGAGGCGGATGAGCTACAACAGCAGAAGACCCCACCGGGTACCACTCATCTCCACTACAAATAGGAAAAAGAGGCTACAATTTGCACGAGCTCACCAAAATTGGACAGTTGAAGACTGGAAGAATGTTGATTGGTCTGATGAGTCTCGATTTCTGTTGAGACATTCAGATGGTAGAGTCAGAATTTGGCGTAAACAGAATAAGAACATGGATCCATCATGCCTTGTTACCACTGTGCAGGCTGGTAGTGGTGGTGTAATGGTATGGGGGATGTTTTCTTGGCACACTCTAGGCCCCTTAGTGCCAATTGGGCATTGTTTAAATGCCACGGCCTACCTGAGCATTGTTTCTGACAATGTCCATCCTTTTATGACCACCATGTACCCATCCTCTGATGGCTACTTCCAGCAGGATATTGCACCATGTCACAAAGCTCGAATCATTTCAAATTGGTTTCTTGAACATGACAATGAGTTCACTGTACTGAAATGGCCCCCACAGCCACCAGATCTCAACCCAATAGAGCATCTTTGGGATGTGGTGGAACGGGAACTTCGTGCCCTGGATGTGCATCCCACAAATCTCCATCAACTGCAAGATGCTATCCTATCAATATGGGCCAACATTTCTAAAGAATGCTTTCAGCACCTTGTTGAATCAATGCCACATTGAATTAAGGCAGTTCTGAAGGCGAAAAACACAGTATTAGTATGGTGTTCCTAATAATCCTTTAGGTGAGTGTATATCAAATGTGAAGACATAAGGGAGATAAACATTAAATCATATGATATCATAAGTAGTTTTTTACAATTGGATTCATAGTCACAGCCTAGACTTTCTAATGGTAAAGACTACAGTCTTAAAATGTAACAAATGAAACAATAGTGGTGGATTAATGGGATTTCAAAGTACCTGTTTTAATTGCTAGAAAGCAGTGTTCATACTGTGATGTGTAAATCTAGAATTGGCCACGACAAGAACTTGCATGTTATTCCCTTAGATATATGTTGGGGGAACCTAGCACTCCTCAGAGATAAATCAAAACCTGCGGACATAATTTATTTTTAATCAGGAACCTGCAAAGTAATCTTATTCAAACAAAATACTTCTGTCTTTAATAAATCTGGTTTCCCTCTCCCTAGCCCTTCATCTCTCTGTCTCTCCTAATACCCTGGGCCCTTCAAGTAATCCAGCACTTCAGCCAGCTCCGTCACCATTTACTTAATTTGCAAATCAGCCACGTACAAATTCCCTGTCCAGCCTGTAGAATCTGAGCATTAACAATTACAATATGAATGTACGTTTCATTGGAAGTGAATGTGCCTAGATAATGAGAACAACAGAAACACCTCTGTTTAGATTATCTCTCAGTAGGTAGCGCTCTAATGACAGGAATGTTTACGATGGCCATATGGCATGGGGGTTGACTCCTAAAAAGTTAGAAACGCCCTTAATGTATAGGCTAGCTGGTAACCAACATTACAGTGAGAAGAGATTGACTGAGATGAGATTGAGGTTGTGTAAGGAAGACCAGGTCCGTAACCTCATGAACAAGACTTTCTAATGCTGCAATAAATAATATACTTTCTCTCTCCCTTGACAAACGGGTATGCTAATTATTACAACCACTATACGAAACGGCCGATTTCTAACACGATGGTGCCGTGACCCGGATGGATATGTTTTAACGATTCTGCTGAACTTCAGCTGGAGAGCTTAGGGGCTCGATTTGCAATCGCGAGGAAGAAGTTGTTTTTCCCGGTTACTGGTTGCTGAAAACAACTGAACAGTGAGTCATAAAACTACGCCATAGAACGAACTGTCAAGATTGCAAAAAGCGTTAGTTTGTCAAACAAGCCCTATGACGACCCGACTAGGCCGTGATTTTTATTGCGTGGAATCTGTCTGCGGGTGCGGACAGTCCGTCTCAATTTGTTGGGGCGTTGACCGGTGTGCTTCAGTGCTGAACTGTATTCCATGTCGCCATAGTATGATGACACTCCATTTTCCTTTTCGGGATTAGTGTGTGATATTGTATTTTTCGGCAATTATACAGTGACTTGTACAAGTAAAAATATAATGCCGTCCAGTTGTACAAATACAACAAGAGGACTGCAGCCTCTGACGCGCATGATGCGTTCATGTTTAAAAAGCAAGGCGCGAATAGGATACCATCAAGAACGAAAAGGATCATTAACAACGATGCCTGGACTCGAAATGGACAGAAAGAAAAAGAACGTTTTCCGGCTAAACAAGATGGATTCCGAGGAAGTTGTATATAGACAGATGGAGAGTGTGGTACAGACGAAGAGAGAAGACAGAGGAAAGTTAAGATGGCCGAGAAAGGACAACAGTCGAAAGGCGCAAAAGGAGACAATCGAAATGGACGAAGATTCATTCTGTTTGACCACCTGGCTGACCGACAGTAGTCTCAAGATGGAGTCTCTCTTATGGGATCCTGGAATCATGGACAATACTAGGAACTGACGTGAGCTCATAATCATTGATTCAGAGTTCTTAAATGTTTATTTCCTAAAAATGTATCGTACTTAATCATTAAATGAAGCTGGAACTTATCAAGGAAACCTGATCACCTTCCTCGGTAATAGCCAAGCTTATTTAATTAAATATTACATGTAGTTTGAGAAGCAATTAAATGTTATATAGCATGTTTTAATAGGCATTCGAAATAGCCTGTTTTGTTCTGTCATGCTTGAACATGTTTTAATAGGTATTCAAGAAATAACCTGTTTTGTTGTGCTTTGTCATGTGTACTTATGTAATTTTGAGTCAAACAGCTGAAGCGAGTTTATTCCCCAACATAACAATTAGATGTATTTTAAATGCTGAATTGAGTTTGGTTAAATAATATAGTTTCTCTTATTTGTATTTACCAACGATAACTGGGATAATGCTTGTTTTCAAAACCAACACCTGATACTCGTTAATGGAGTTTAAATTCTAAAATGGTAAATTGACTAATGAACAAATAGGTAATTGATGTAACCGTGTTTAAGGCCTACATTGAGTTTCCTTTGGATTACTTATTGTACCTTGATTTTAGTGACGTCATACATCTGTTTTCTGTCTGGATTGCCATTCTTAAGAGTTTCTTAATTTCCACCCTAATGTTGAGTTGTTGTATAGATTATGATGAGCACATTTCTACAAACTGCGAAAATATTAGATGGGTTGGACACTAAATCAAAATCTCCAGTTAACCAAGGATGTCGGCTAAATTGATAGGATAGTCTGAGGACCATAAACTAACATTTGGCCTTTTTAATGGATTGCCATAAATGGGTGGAGCTCATAGTAGCAACCTTTCCCATTACATCAGAGTAGCCTATTACTAAGGGTTGAATTCGAGTGTTCAGTCTGGTCTCATCTATGGTAATTTTATCAACAAAAGCATATACAGTTTTGGGATAAACAAACATTAAGTGAAAGCTAAATATATTTTCCTCTCAATAGCTTTAATGTTGAAATGTATGATTTTGAAACCAACTGAAGTGAGGGTAGAGACCAAAAGTCATCCCCCATTGTTGATGATAGAACAAAGAAAAAGCATAAAGTTGTGATTTAAGGTTTAGCTGACCGCCACTATTTGGAATAAAAATGAATCAAACTTTGCGAATTCCCTAAAATTTAGGAGGTTACTCAAGACACTGTTTTTCATGAGGTAGTTTGGCCGTTGCCTGTAAAAATTCTAAAGTTGTATGCTGTCGCTATGCTAATACAATTGCCCTGGTGGTTGCAACAGGTAAACCACTGCACATGGGCTGGAGTTTTCACTCCTACAATTTAGTTGCACAGTTTATCCCCTGGGGGCCGAACAATTTAGTTAGGCATGTGCCAAGAAACTACAGGATATTATAAATGCATGATAGCCAATTTCACAGACCTGTGTGATGGTACTGTGGCAAAGACAAATTTGAGAGCTGTTTAGCTATGTGGTAAAATTTGTTAATGGGTTATATGGTTTATAATTCCTTCGCACAAGCGACCGTGTTGCACATTGATGTCTTTGTATTAGTGAATGTTTGTGTTTTTTAACTTGTTCACTTTGTTTTGATGAATATACAGGATGCAACTCCTTATCGAATGGATTATAGATCCATCCCTACTACCAATTCTCTATTTTTCATGTCTGTCCTGAAAAGATGGCCAGTGTGGGTTCAGGATGGCGCCTCCTGTAGCCTTATTTGTCATTGTTTTGCATTCACTCATGGTGTCATTTTCCATTGACTTAATGAAGTGAAGGCAGGGGGGATGTATGATATGATTATTGATTATGATTGGAAAGAGTTGAGCTTAGGGCTCAAGGCAAATCAAATTGGTATTTATAAGGAGTTTTGTGAAAAAATTAGTTTTTCCTGTTTGCATAGCTATAACAGAGCATTGGCATCTGTTATGTTTTACATTTTCCATTTACAGGATGTTTTTAATTGGTTTATTTGGAAATTGTTTTGGTTGATGTAAGGTCTAACATTTTAATGGTTGAATAGTATAGATCTAACCATTTCTGATTTGGCTAAGCAAAGTCAAGTCTGACAATTTTATTCCACTGCTAGCTGCTATCGGGCATTAATATAGCACAAGGAGTCATAAAACAACCAAGCCAGTTCTGGATGGGAAAGGAACTTTGACATAGACTTTTATGGAAACTTGTCTGAATAGAGTGTACACTTCACTCTTATGATGGAACTTCTGAGATCCACAAGTTTTCAGGACTGATCTATGGTCTTCATTGTTGGGAGTTGACAGAACCAGACCCAGTGGATGAAAGTCTGATGGTATGTTGAACCACACTAATCGTTGCTTTGTAGTTATACTTTCAACAGATCAGGACATCACAACCCCTTTTCTGATGATACATCACGTCACTGACTGGACACAGACAACTGAGTGTGAGTACCAGCAACATGTTCAAGAAGGACTTCTACAACCACATTGGTTGAATCTGTTTCAAATCTTCCCGACCACTCACATGACAGAACGATGCCAGGGTCAGAACAATTGGCTTCACACTCCATTTATAGATGTATCGTTGACAGCGAGATGAGGAGAATCCACCTTAGTCCTGAAGGACTCCAAATACTACAGGTCAGAGTACCACGGGCCAGTTGACTGGAAAGGTCACAGGGTCCCAACACAGTGGAAGACACTGTTGTGGTGTTAATCTTGATTAAGTGAAGTGTTGGAAACTCACTTATCTATTATACACCTACACTGACTTGTTAGGACAACCAGGCAAATTGCTGGGTCCACATCACACTGACTGCAATAACTGATTTTGGAACTTTCATCACTGATGCAAGACAAGAACTGAAGGACACTTGATTGGAAACTAACTTCTCTAAGATTTTCCTAAATAAACTGATATGGTGATTTCATATGTATGAAGGTTTGTTTCTCGCAAGACAGGTGGGAAAATCTATACGATGACAATCCCAATATTGGACTTCGCCGTATTTGTGATGATGCTTAATTATCTACATTAAGATGGCTATCATGGTTTGTTTGGACAGTGAATTGTTCCCTATTATAGATGGTCCCTGACAAAGGTAGATGTTTTCCCTATTTTAAAGGTTGAAATCTGTCACAGGTACAACAGGATATGCATAAGTCTTTTGTATGATTTTGTCGCATGGATCATGATACGGACAAGGGGGGTTTTGATTGTTCAATGGACTTTGGGGGAAATGTTTTAATCATGATGTCATGTTGAGTCTGGTTTTCTGCTGAACACCGTTAACACTGATAATAACCTATTGATGTCAATGTTTCTTGACCTTGATAATCTGAGGTGGGGACTGGATTGATGACTGTCATATGTTGAGTTATGTGTCGGAGTGTGGTGTGTCAATTGTCTTGTTTACATTCATTTTCATTTGAGGAACAATAAGACCTGATTGGTCAGATACTCCTTTTGTTGTTTCATCTTAGTCATTTGTAACATAAGTGTATGAGCCTTTTCTTTTCATTAGGAATTGAATTGTACTTGTAATGTTTTATCAAACATGTAATGTTTTTCTTTAAATGTTTGATAGGGGGGACTGTAGAATCTGAGCATTAACAATTACAATATGAATGTACGTTTCATTGGAAGTGAATGTGCCTAGATAATGAGAACAACAGAAACACCTCTGTTTAGATTATCTCTCAGTAGGTAGCGATCTAATGACAGGAATGTTTACGATGGCCATATGGCATGGGGGTTGACTCCTAAAAAGTTAGAAACGCCCTTAATGTATAGGCTAGCTGGTAACCAACATTACAGTGAGAAGAGATTGACTGAGATGAGATTGAGGTTGTGTAAGGAAGACCAGGTCCGTAACCTCATGAACAAGACTTTCTAATGCTGCAATAAATAATATACTTTCTCTCTCCCTTGACAAACGGGTATGCTAATTATTACAACCACTATACGAAACGGCCGATTTCTAACAAGCCCATAGAAGTTGTATGCATTACTAACAATGCAAGAAGCTGTGACCTCACAGTCGGAAGGAGGGAGGAAGGAAGAAAATGTAGGGAGTGATTTAGGCAGGGGGAGGTGTGGATGAAGGGGAATTGAGAAGGTTGGAGAACGAGACGGAGGTAACAATCTATAGTAATATGTGGATGTCATTTATAGAACATCACAGTGTTACTATGCACTAAGATGATGGACTTACATAAAGAGTTGTGAGCCAGTTCTAGTAACATGTGGATGTCATTTATAGAACATCACATTGTTATTATGCACTAAGATGATGGACTCACATAAAGAGTTGTGAGCCAGTTCTAGTAACATGTGGATGTCATTTATAGAACATCACAGTGTTACTATGCACTAAGAAGAGGGACTTACAGAAAGAGTTGTGAGCCAGTTCTCAGGCCTTGTATTTTCTTTCTCTTCTCCCTTCGCAGCAGACACAGTAATGTAATGTGTTGGGAACACACAATCCCAATCAAATCTCAGCAATACAATTTCAGTAGGGGGTTCATCAAATTCCATTTAGAAAATTCCCCCAGTGTGCAGTGTCTGGAGGCAAAGTGGGAACCAACCCAGTACATAACTGGCCACTGGGCATAAATAAGTGTTGAAATATCAATAGGTAGGTGCTTATATTTGTCCTGTTTTACAGACAAGCAAGGTTTGTTATGCTCACGTGCAACTCTCCACAATCATATTTGAGTGCTAACCCCCAAAACCAGCTAATCCCAAAGCACGATCACTGGTCTCGCAATGATGCAGTAACTGGAAGGCAGTGACTTTACCCCTGGGCCCATCAAGGGCCCCACTAATATATATATTATTTTTTCTTTCTTTTTTTTATCTCTGTGAACCATTCGTGATCTTTGAATCTCTTGAGCCTAATGGGAGGTCTGCAAAAAAACAAGTTTGTAACTACTAACTGGACATCACAAAACAGTAAGAAGAAAATGGCAAAAAAGGTAAATATTGAGAACATTCAGTCTACTATGAATTGGATATACAAATTAATATCCAGTCATATAATCATTTATTTATATAAAGAGGTAGGCTAGGAACAAATGGCTGAAATTGAGTTGCTAACCTTTAAAGCTTGACATCTCTGTGCTTTATTAGTGGATCAAAAAATGATATTACCAGCAAGAGTATGAGCAGCATTTTAATGTTGTAACCTAACAGAAAAATAATGATTTTTTTTAAATAGTTTAAAAGCATTAAAAGCAGGTTTCTTCATAAAACTTTGGATGGGTTTTGTTGTTCTTCTTGAATCATCAGTTTGAAAGATGGATTTTTAACCAACCTGGTGACATATGTTTGCCCCAGAACAGCCATTCTCTACTGTGGTTCTGCTAGCCTTGCTGGTTAGTCTGACTATAACAGACTATATTATAGATGTGTATTTAGGGAGCCTCAGTACTATCTTAATTACAACATTTTGGAGCTACTTGTTTGGGAGCATAATTGCTCCATGCTGGGACAGCATACTTAAGCCGAGGCCTGGTGCACCTTCGGCATACTCTGACGGCTGTTCCCTGGGCTGCATTGCTCATTCCTGAACCTTATTCTCAGGTGGTTCAAGCATTTTCTTCCATCTTTCTCCAGGTTGTCAAAACGGGTGCTCCACTTCTTATTCTTATTTTTTTGGGTGCTCCACTTAATGTCTTTTTGAAACCCCAGAACTTGGCTGTGGACTGAAGTGTTTACCCAAGGGGGAGCAAGACAGAGAACAAGAGAACGAGAGAGAGAAGGATAGAGCAAGAGAATAAGTGAGTGAGCGAGTGAGAGCAGGGGGGAAAAAAGCGAAAGAGGAAAGACAGGGAGACAGGGTGAGAGACATGGAGAGTAAGAGCAAAAAAGGAGAGAGAGAAACCTGCTGTCTGTCACGGCCTCTTCTAGCGCAGAGCTATTTTTAGCTCTGTGCTGAATCTCAATCATTTTGCAAATCAGGAAGGACAGAATCATTTGGGCAGAAGCTGAAAAGGTGGGCCAATATGGAACTAATTCAAGCTGGAATACAACAGCTGCGCTGATATAAATAAATAACGGACATTCAACCAGGACATCATTCCAGCTCTAGGAATAAAGACGATTAAAGTAGAGATTAGAACTTCATCATCTCCTAGAGGTGCGCCATCAGTAGCCAACAACACCTAACCGGTTGTAAAGTGTGCTGCCTGTTAACTGGCCACAAGCCTCCCGGAGGCTGATGACGATGAGCACTCCAGCGCAGGGTCATTAAATGGCCATTTACTTTCCTGGTGTCTTAGTTTCATATGTAGGCAGCAAATACTTCGCTCTGTGTAACAGAGGAATAACGAGGTTGTATTTGTTCTTTCTGTCTTTGGCCAGCTTGTCAGGTTGGCAGCTGGTAGCTGTTTTAGATACTGATTACAAGTTTCAGGACTGAGAAACAGCGGGATCTCACTAATTGTATTAAACCCGCCAGAAAGCAAAGCCGCCAAAGGAAGTCTACCAAACTGCTCAAACTAATGAAAGTATCTAAATGATTTTAATTCAACTGTAATCACTGTTGTTAAGCCTTCCTCAGCAGCGTTGTATTTGAAAATAGGAAGCAAAAAATAGTTTCTTTGAGAACATTATGTTCACTTCCTGAAAAAATATATTTCAGTAACAAATCAATTTAAAGCCCTTTATGCAGAAAAATGGTCTAGGGAATGTCTGGCTAGCTTGTTGATGGCACTGCTCACTTTACAAATTAATACTAAATAAATAAATAATAAAACCTGTCTATCATATTTCTAATCGTTGCCATCTCCTCTAATATTTTCACAGTAATTTGGAGCCAATGCGAACAACAATAAACTCATGTGACAAGGACTGTGTGGTGTCTCTGTTCTGATTTATTGGCAAGCAAAACCAAACCCTTCAAGATCCTGACATACTAATCAAATGAAAATAGAAACAGCTCGTTACAGCTCAATTTACTGGCTATGTCTCAAAATTATAGGTAAGGTTTTTAATTTTTCACAACAGCTAATCTAAATTTCCTCAATATGTATTACCTTTTCTCAAAACCATGAACACGCTTCTCAAAACTCACACCATTATCGATAGAAAAACGGACTTCTCACCAAAAATACAATTATACACAAAATCCGATTATCTGTCATATCAATAAAAATGTGCCTTCAGGTGCCACACAAAAGCATCTAATGCAATGACACTGGGGTTGCACAGAAATTCACCAACACTTGACAATTTTCCCAAGAAGACAAAAAGGTATTTTTACAAGCTACAGGGTACAGTAAATATACATTTAAATAATATACACTACCATTCTTTCTCAGACTAGATAATCTGAGGTTTTTGTACTCTTGCTCAGTTGTGCACTGGGGCCTCCCACTCCTCTTTCTAATTTGTTTAGAGCCAGTTTGCGCTGTTCAGTGAAGGTAGTACTATACATTATTATAGTACTTCAGTTTATAGTACTTCAATTACTCGCATTAATTGCCTTTGTTTCTTAGAACAAGAATAGACTGATGGGTTTTAGAAGAAAGTTTTTTGTTTCTGGCCATTTTGAGCCTGAAATCGTACCCTCAATTGCTGATGCTGAAGATACTGAACTAGTCGGAACCAGTTTTATTGCTTCTTTAATTAGCACAACAGTTTTCAGCTGTGCTAACATAGTTGCAAAATGTTTAGCCTTTAGAAATGAAAAACTTGGATTAGCAAACACAACATGTCTTTGAAAAACAGGAGTGATGGTTGCTGATAATGGGCCTATGTGGATATTTCATTAAAAATCGGCTGTTTCCAGCTACAATAGTCATTTACAGCATTAAGTGTCTACATTGTATTTCTGATCAATTTGATGTTATTTTAATAGCCAGTGCTTTTCTTTCAAAAACAAGAACATTTCTAAGTGACCCCACACTTTTGAACAGTAGTATACATTTATAGGTCTGATATGTAACTGCAGGAAGTGTTTGATTAAGGTTATTCCTGCCAAAGGAGGGTCAACCAGTTATTAAATCCAAGGGTTCACATACATTTTTCCACCCTGCACTGAATGTTTACATGGTGTGTTCAATAAAGAAACTGTTAGTTTAAGCAGACAGTTTTTATCTACTGTTTTGGACTTTGATGAAGATCAAATCAAATTCTATGACCAATTTATGCAGAAATCCAGGCAATTCCAAAGGCAATCCCAGGTAATTACAAAGTAATTCCCAAGGAATTACCTGGATGTTTTCTCGCCACTGTACACTCAGTTACCAGTTCATAAGGTACCACCCTTTAGTATCGGATCAGACATCTCTGCATTTAGAAGAGAATTGCATGGATTCTACATAGTGTCAGAAACACAGGGATGATGGTCCAATGCGGACATTATGGCATCACAGTTGCAGCAGACTGGAGGTCAGTCCACTCACACGGCAAAGAAACCTGTTCACGATGCTGGATTGGGTGGAGGTCTGAACCAAACTGGGATTTGCTGTGACAGGCAATGCTTTTCAGCTCCTCAATTATTCTGTGCTGGCGACAATAGCATCATCAGTGTTGAGGGTTGTGGAGCTATACATTCTGAGACGCTCTTCTGCGACCCACAGTTGTAGGCTGCCCCGTTCATGGCCCCCGCTGTTAAACGCTGTTACCTTGTAAGATTCCTGCAATTATCCTTCAACCGTCTCTCATCAGCAATGTGTTTTCATCCATGACGGACACGTGCTGAATGTTTTTGGCTCGACACAGCATTATATTAACTGGCCAGTGAGTGTGTGTATAAGAGATCCATTCCCTTGGAGAGGGTATATTAACTGGCCAGTGAGTGTGTGTATTGCACTACTAATCACACCTATTCTTACAACACTGAACTGCTTCTGCTTCTATTCAGTTTCACTGAGGAAATATTGTTTAAAGAAAAAGCTTTAAGTGCACCAGATATGATATCCAGTTTAGTAGAGATTCTCCCAACAACTAAACAGATGTTCCTATTTCCTCTTGTCAAAAAGGACTGGCTCCCAGCTGCTTTTTTTCTGAAAGATTTTCTATAGTGAAAAGAAATGAGGATGTGCGAGAATCCTAAGAGACAAACTCCAAAAAGCTCCAGATTCACTCAAAGCTACTGTAATCTCAAGTAACGATGATACGAAGATGTGTGTGTGAATGAAAGATTAAACTGAGGTGCCCATCAGGCACCTATCCACCCCTATTCGGTTGTATTTCCTTCATAGATCGGATATTCTAGTTCACATTCGGGTTTCCAAACATGGCCCAAGGTTACTAAAAAATATTCACAAAATGAGTGTGGGAAAGAATTGGTGATATGTGTGGAGGTGAAAGAAACAACAATAACCAAATTACTTATTGAGAATTGTATCTTAGCTGTTAAGTGTAGATTCTTGCTGTTTGATCATTTTACGAAAACTGTGTCAGAATCTGTTATATAATAGTATAGACCCCTGGAGAGACTACCTCATTGCACAACAACTGCATTCTTGTGGCCAGGTGTTTGAATCCTGATTCCAACATACCAACAGTGCCCATATCAACAGAGCATGTGAGTCCAACAGAGGTTGCCGCAAAACTGTCTTAGCTCATCCCCAGGGTTGACGGGCGGATGTCTGACAGCACTGCCATGTCTATTCGCATTTGGACATCACATAAAACAAATATATTAGCTCGGTAATATTGAGAGACTGAGGCAAAACTCAGTATGTCATTCACAATTATGAAACAGAAGAACAGCAGGTGCTTCATTTTTTTCATTATATTAAAACATTATTGGACAGGAAAGCAGTGAAAGAGAAGTTTACTGAGAGAGCAGTAGGGCTGATTCAAACACACACTGCAACAGTACATGTGCACCAGAGGCAGCGACTTAGACCACTGGACCACACTGAACCACAATGCAGATGTTTCTGATTATTTGACCACTGGAACACATTGAACCACAACGCAGGTGTTTCTGATTATTAGACCACTGGAACACTTTGAACCACAACACAGGTGTTTCTGATTATTAGACCACTGGAACACCTTGAACCACAACGCCACTGTTTCTGATTATTAGACCACTGGAACACCCTGAACCACAAGGTCACTGTTTCTGATTATTAGACCACTGGAACACTTTGAACCACAACGCCATTGTTTCTGATTATTAGACCACTGGAACACTTTGAACCACAATGTATGTGTTTCTGATTATTAGACCACTGGAACACCTTGAACCACAACGCAGGAGTTTCTGATTCTTAGACCACTGGAACACCCTGAACCACAACGCAACTGTTTCTGATTATTAGACAACTGGAACACCCTGAACCACAACACAGGTGTTTCTGATTATTAGACCACTGGAACACCTTGAACCACAACGCAGGTGTTTCTGATTATTAGACCACTGGAACACACTGAACCACAATGCATGTGTTTCTGATTATTAGACCACTGGAACACCCTAAACCAAAACATAGGTGTTTCTGATTATCAGACCACTGGAACACCCTGAACCACAACGCAACTGTTTCTGATTATTAGACCACTGAAACACCTTGAACCACAACGCAACTGTTTCTGATTATTAGACCACTGGAACACCCTGAACCACAACGCAACTGTTTCTGATTATTAGACCACTGGAACACCCTGAACCACAACGCAACTGTTTCTGATTATTAGACCACTGGAACACCTTGAACCACAACGCAACTGTTTCTTATTATTAGACCACGGGAACACACTGAACAACAACACAGGTTTTTCTGATTATTAGACAACTGGAACACACTGAACCACAACGCAACTGTTTCTGATTATTAGACCACTGGAACACCTTGAACCACAACACAACTGCTTCTGATTATTAGACCACTGGAACACACTGAACCACAACGCAGGTGTTTCTGATTATTAGACCACTGGAACACCTTGAACCACAACACAACTGTTTCTTATTATTAGACCACTGGAACACACTGAACCACAACGCAGGTGTTTCTGATTATTAGACCACTGGAACACTTTGAACCACAACACAGGTGTTTCTGATTATTAGACCACTGGAACACCCTGAACCACAACGCAACTGTTTCTGATTATTAGACCACTGAAACACCTTGAACCACAACGCAACTGTTTCTGATTATTAGACCACTGGAACACCCTGAACCACAACGCAACTGTTTCTGATTATTAGACCACTGGAACACTTTGAACCACAACACAGGTGTTTCTGATTATTAGACCACTGGAACACCCTGAACCACAACGCAACTGTTTCTGATTATTAGACCACTGGAACACCTTGAACCACAACACAACTGTTTCTGATTATTAGACCACTGGAACACCTTGAACCACAACACAACTGTTTCTTATTATTAGACCACTGGAACACACTGAACCACAACGCAGGTGTTTCTGATTATTAGACCACTGGAACACTTTGAACCACAACACAGGTGTTTCTGATTATTAGACCACTGGAACACCCTGAACCACAACGCAGGTGTTTCTGATTAACATCATTGCCATGTGGGTGGTGGAGAGATTTAAATGAAAGCCCTGAACAGAAACATAGGCTGAAAATAATGAGCACGTCTTATCACAGGAAAAGACACAGTATTTTCCTTAAAACCTCAGGAGTGTGACAACTGCATGTTACACTTTTACAAAGGTGATGACGTAAATGGAAAGTGAAGCTATGTTACCGTATATTGCACAGGAAAACACACTCTATAAAGCACACTAATTCTGATTAAAAACTACAGCCAAAGGTGTAACTATGTTGAACAGGTAAAAACTAAAAAAGTAGGAACAGTAACAACTATTGGTTTGGCAACAATCTTGTTTCAGCTTGTTCAAGGATAGCAGGGTTCAAATGATCCTCCTGAGCAGATTAGGTCAGGAAGCATGGCTGGAATATATAGATTTGCAATTAGCGTTAAGGAGGGCTAATGATTCACATTGCATTGTAACAATTATGACAAAGTGACAAAATGCCCCCAGTTACCACAACTTAGAATACAATTAGTCTGTGAGCCTATCTCTGTATCTATCTCTCCATTTAATTTCAATGTAAAGAGCTTTATTGGCATGTGAAATATTTGCTTACGTTGCCAAAGCGAGTGAAGAAATACAGTGAAAACAAAGAATGTGGTTGAAATAAAAAATATACAAAATACTATGCAAAAGTACACAAAGGAATTTGAGTGTTATATAATAAGCAATGTACAGTATGGTAAAAAATGTGCTAATAGTTATGAGGAACAAGGAAAAACTAATAAATTGTTGAGTCTATTTCTGAAAATAACCAGCTGAATACTGGTTAGTTTCACAATGTTTCTGTTCCCTGGTAGTGTTTTTTAGCAGGTAACAAATCTTGCTGTTGTGATTGCACATTGCCTAAAAGATATGATCTATTTCTCTATCTATAGTTATGCTAATGTTGTTATGTAAAGGAAAATGAATAGAAAGTTTGTCTCCCACTCCAACCACCCACCCTGCCCCTTCACACCACTAGCTAGGGTTGCTTGCCAATACCATGGACAGTAAGGACTGGAGATCATTTCAAAATACACACTAGAAAAAAAACACTTAAAGGTAACTCATTTATATTTAGGCTATATATAGGTTATATTTAACCTATGCAGTGCCTTGGGAAATCCAACCAACAAACCATCCAATTACGGAATTCAGAAATAAAAGATTTTGGCTCTCAAAATGGCTCCATAATAAACTTTGAAAAAATATATTCTGAGAAAACCATTACATTAATATGTTCTACAGAACATTCCCAAAGTTCTGTAGACTTGGTTGTATTTAACACCCAAAGATGTTTTACTATGAAATTACCCCCAGACTTTTCACTGTGTTCTTTTAACTATGAATAACCACTTATACACTGTGTTCCCAAAGGCAGGTAGGCACATTCCTTATTTTTTGGCAGTGCCCTGCAGTTAAAAGCTTCTGGGAGAAAGTCACTTCCAAGAATTTGAATGTAAATCTGAAATTCTTCCCAACCACTATGTTACTTCACAATAACAGCCCCTGGAATCTCTCAGTTAGAGACCTACACTGTAAACCCCAATGTGGTCTCATTACTCAAACATTTGAGGAAACCAGGTGCAAATACCCTGCTCAGAAAAAGTAAGGGAACATTTAAATTACACATCGGGTCTCGATGAATAAAATATATTACAGAACTCACACTGAAAATCTAAGTAAAAATTTTAATCACAAGTTGTTCCAATTTGCTTGAATTTCATCAACACAACTCATAATGTGACCCAGTAATGTGTATGGCCCCGAAGTGCCTGTATGTACTCCAGACAATGTCTAGACATGCTCCTGACGAGACGACGGATGGTGTTCGGGGGGGATCTCCTCCCAGACCTGGATCAGGGCATCAGTGAGCTCCTGGACAGTCTGTGGCGCTACTTGGCAGCATAGATGCACCAATACATAACGTCCCAGAGGTTCTCAATTGGATTCAGTCAGGGTACCATTGGCTTGCACATGGAGGTCTGTGAGACCCAAGGATATGCCTCCCCAGACCATTATTGAACCCGCCGCCAAACTGGTCATGCTGGATGATGTTGCAGGCAGCATAACGTTCACCACGGTGTCTCCAGACTCTTTCACATCTGTCACGTTATCAGTGTGAACCTGTTCACATATGTGAAGAGAACAGGGCGCCAATGGCAGACTAGACAATTCTGGTGTTTTCTGGCAAATTCCATGCAAGCTGTATGGTACTGGGCTATGGGCTATGAGCACAGGTCCCATTAGAGGACGTCTGGCCCTCATGCCACCCTCATGGAGTCTGTTTCTGACTGTTTGGTCAGAAACATGCAAACCAGTAGCCTGCCGGAGATCATGTTATCGGGCTCTGGCAGTGCTCCTCCTGTTCCTCCTCGCACAAAGGAGTAGATACTGGTCCGGTTGCGGGGTTTATGCCCTTATACGGCCTTGTCCAGTTCTCCTCGTGTAACGGACTGTCTCCTGATATCTCCTCCATGCTCTTGAGACTGTACTGGGAGACACAACAAACCTTGTGATGGCACATGCCATCCTGGAGGAGCTGGACTACCTGTGCAACCTGAATGGGCTGCAGGTACCGCCTCATGCTACCAGTAGTGACAAGGACACTAGCAAAATGCAAAACTAGAGTAGAATCAGTCATGAAGGGTAAGGAGAGAGCCACTGTCTGTGGTTGCCACTTGCAAAACGATTCCCTTTTTCAGGGTTGTCTTGCTGTTGCCTCTCCAGTGCACCTGTTGTCACTTTAATTTGCACCAAAAAAGGGAGACACTGATTCACAATCGCTTATGCTTCCTAAATGGACAGATAGATATCCCTGTTTAATTGACTTGGTGTTATACTGTGATGATTACATGTTCCCTTAACTTTTTTGAGCAGCGTATTTCAGTACAGGTAGTTACTTAAAATTATTTTGTAGTTTTTTTCACACCAATTAAGTCTATCGGGGTTCCAGATTTGAGTTGTATTAGCTTAAAATAATTGTTTAAATGAACCAAGCCACACCTCCAAAATACAGTAATCTATTTGAAGTTACCACCCGTGACTGTATATGGTAAGGACAAAGACATGGTAATTGAATGCATTCATTGTCTATCCACACTGCTCGTTAAGTGGGTCAGTGCATATGAAGGAACGCTCACTCACCTGAACACAATAGTTAGCTACGAAGGTCCCTATCATGTCTTTAAAGCCAAGTAAGGAGGTTTACTTAGCTTGCCTGAACATTTGTACTGAACAACACATTTACACAAAATGGTCTTGAAAGACTTTGAGGAGCATTTACCTGCGTTAGGTTTCTGTGGTGAGGTTTAGCTTGAAACAATGGGTACCGAATTTAAAAAACACTGGCATGCTAACAGCATTCCCCATCCCAATACCTCACCATTTTCTGTTTTTAAATTAGTCATTCAGTACAGCATTGTTTCTTGCCAAATGAAAGTTCCAGAATGTAAAAAGATACTTAACACTGCTTTTGCTCAACGAATGTAAGTCATAAGAAAACAAATTTAAAAAGTACAACATGGACATGTGCAACAAGTGTCCACATTGCTCTGTTTTTGAGTGACGCTGAGGGAGGTTATGTTTGAGTGACCACCTTTGCAGACAACATTTACAGTGATGCCCTGATCCAGAGGAGCAGGTGAACAGCTCAATGATGAGTTCACTCCAGTGCATTTTAAGAGTGAATGTTCTACATAGAGATGTTTGGAGTTGCTCCTCAGCCTGAAGTGTCCACCTTCAACCACTACTTAACAGCCAGCCTTTGTGTAGCGCAACAGGTTAAGGCATTTGAGGGAGGGTGGTAATGTGTGTTCATGAAGCAGAGCTCCAGTGTTTGCACCAGGCATGTGCCAAATTGGGAGATGGTACCTTATTAGGCGAGCATTGTGATGTCTTTCACACTGTCCGTTTTATTATAGATACAGTTGTAGAATGGATTTGACTGGGTCATTCTAAAAAGAAATCACAAGCCGCTCATACATTTTTAATTACTCTTCTTTCACGGAAGTTGGACTAAATCAGACATGGTCCACATCATAAATGGCCACCTATATTCCCTGCATGTGAGATCACTATGGGCCATTGTAAAGTGGTAGGCCTAGTGAACTAGGGAAAAGAGTGAATTTTGTAAGCCAACCCATGCTGAACACAGCCCTGTTCCTCACACAATCGGTTACATAATTTTTGCACAACTAATGTATTAGTGTCCAACTATTCATCACATCTGCCATATATTCAAGATATCTCCTTGAGTGTTTACACTGACCCAAAACATGAATTCAACAGCAACAATTATTCAGCAGTAGACCATTTTCAATCTAATTAAATTGCCCAGTGTCACCTTCTTCATCAAATACTGTAGAATGATAACGCTTTTCAAGGTTCACTTAAAGGTCATGGAGAAGGTACAATGCAGAACTGTCTTATTAACTTGAACCAAATGTTGGTCACATAGAACGTTTATTCAATTAAATGAACTGCATAATAAATGAAAGGCTATCTATTTCTAAGATCAGTAGAATGCATACAACAGCTAAGATACATTGTAGTGTAGTGCACTGAATACTTTCCTATATATTAATATATGTTGGTAAGTTATTGCACCCCATGGTGATCTACAGGATATCAACCAGGTACAATGTAATGAAAATATACAGTAACAGTTGTAACATCGCAACTCCTGTTTCCAATAAGACAACAAAAACGCATTAGCCTTAGTGTTAAATACTTGTGAGGACAACAAGAGACTAACAAATATCCTACATAATAATAACATCCAGTAACGAGGTTTTCCATTAAACGGTGTGCATCACACGTTTGTTTCTCAAATGTAATTACATTTGAAGTATGCTCATGACAAAACACAATTTACCACCAACACCATTTCAGAAAAATCGAAAATGAGACCGACTGCTTTCAATTCGAAAAAAGCCAAATGAGCATTAATACCACGCATTCCAACAGATTGTCTGCCAAATGGGCTATTGCGCGCGGGAATCCTTTCACATTTAGGTCGAGACGTTGACTACCTGTTAGGCTATGACACCGGAGGAGACCTGGTTGGGTATTTAAAGGTATTATGACTGAGCATTGCTTACCTTTCCCTCTCGTTTCATTTGCCATCCCGACCTTGGTGTCTTTGACAATAGGTGCGGAGTCACCCGAGTGTAATTTTGTCCGATTGTTATCAGTGGGCGCTCCCTCCCTCGTCCCCGCACCTTTAACGCCTACCAGGCGAGTAGGCTGCGCGCAGTAAGCTGATTGTGTCTGGTCTTGAATTCTCCAATTCCTTTGGTTGATGTGTGACAAGACCCACATCAAGCGGATCTGCCTCATGTAATGAACACACTTTCAGTATTAGTGTCTGTGCAGACTTAGCTCCTACCCTCCCCTCTACCAACTATCAACTGTTTTAAGGACCAGTGTTCTACTGCCTCCAGCGGCGCGCCAGTGTGCCATCCAAGGTCGTTCGGTATATGAATTGTCTCAGGCACAGTTGAGATTCAAGAACAAAAATTAGTCGACAGTGACATATTGAAACAAACTGAATAGCATATGGTGTGTTATTGGATACATACTTAAAATTCGCTAACTCACTAAAACTGGTTCTGTAAACAATATAGCCTAAATAAATCAATTTTGCAAAGTTCCAGAAGGAAGACCGTTTACTCCAAAACCATAAGCACTATGGCAATTTTCGCCGAAACGTCTGTTTCTTACACTTTTTGCAAAACCTTACATACCGCTCTATGTAAAGCGCAATTGTCACAATGTTGTCATGCAGAACAGACTGCCATTCAAATCACAATTCAAACCGCAATTGTTGAGGTGTAAACACTAACAATAATATTTTGTCAACAAGCAACCAGGATGTTAGCATGAATAAAATGTGTCACAGTCACCTGTGTTTTGGAACAATGAATGAGAGGTAGAAGAAGACTAAAAAAGATAGAGAAGAAGAGTAAGAACAATTATCTCTGATCAAATTCGCGACGCTATTTGACTGTGTTGTACAATGGGGAAAATGGGTTGTCTGAGTCGTTTCACTGGTGCGTCAATTGGCCGGACTTTCATAAATGACAAAAGGTAACTTACTGTTAACATATCTGTTTACTGTGCTAAATAACTTGTTTTCTGTACAAGGCAATGGCATTTTAAGGTATATTAGACAGTCAGAAAATATAGCTTGATGTGTATAGGTGAAAGTTTCAGTCCAGGTCAACGACAATGCTGAGGCAGTATAAATGTTTTTATTATTTCAATAACCATAAACCCGTTTAAAACAATTACTTTTTCACTTAAATAGGCACCAATATCTAGGTCTATAGTCCTACTCAAAAAGATGTGAAAATAGTACAACCATATATCTCACTCCTTGTTTATCAATCAGATTGCCTACTCAATCAACAATATAGAGTAAAATAAACATAACAAGCCTGGGGATAGTATGTCAACAGACTGAGGTTAACGTCACTATTTGAACTATACAGCCAGACAGCAGACAAATCATATTCTGGCAAAGGCTCTTTAAAATGAACGGAAAGTATGGTGATGACTGTCTCCAAGCCACAGACTAACTGACGTTCACCTTGCATCACTCTTTTGTCATCACTTGCTGTATTTCCTGTTGTCGGGGCTGTTCAACGATGTTTTTTCACAGACCCAACCATAGACATATTTTTGGACATTTAAACATTCAGAAGCCTATATTAATTTTTTTGTTAATAACATATTTGTATATAATATAATGCAAGCATTGATATACATTCCTTAAATTAACGTTAAAGCATACACAAAATATATTTTAACGGCTACCTGGCCGTATGGATCAGAGGCGTCCATCCCCTCCCTAAAGATGATACTTCCTACACCCTAGTCCCTACACAGTGCACTACATTCTGTAGTCTGAAATGGCACCCTATTCCTTAAACCGTGCAAAACATTCTGTAACCCTAGAGGCAGTAGCTATAGGCAAACGTTTAGGACATTCTCAAACTATTGTTAAATGTGTATTAGATCCTACAAAGCCTATACGTTTATATCTGGAGCGATTCACAGCACCGAATGAGGGCATAGCCTATAGTTTTATGTTGCTCCACGCACCGTGAGAATCAAACCGACAAAAACTGGGTTGCAAGCTTCATGCGTATATTAATTGCAACTTGACTATGATGTAGCCTGTGTGCTGTTAACACGCCATAAGTAAAGCTGATTGGCTTGCCTCAGATATGCCTATAAATAATCTGACACCCAGTACGAAAACGTATTTAATGACATAAATTTACATGCACTTCTAGACTAGTGTTTTATATAAACATGCAATTTTCCTGTGCGAAAATTTATATTTTTAGGTTTACTATAATGTCCTCGGGTATAGTCAGAGTAGATGCCCTTGTTTTGAGAGAAAATTCTGAGCTTTATAGCTGCTTCTCGCAGTTAGAGCAATGATCATTGCTTGCGCGTGTAGGCAAGCACGTTTATTTGTTCCACAGACGTTTTCAATTAATTAAACAGCGCGGAATTGGTTGAGTGAAAAAATACTACTCAAATGAAACATGCATTTCAAGTGCGCTGATCACATCAGTAGGCTCGGGGCATTTAGTAAGCCTGGATTCCTGAAATAATAATATACTGCATTCTAATATTATGGGGACATAGCCTACAGTTAAGAAATATCGAGTTATTAATGTAGCCTGTTATAAACTGAACATGTTTATTCACGTCTAGAATAAAAACCTATCTTACCGTTATAGTGGTGATTCATTGGAACATTTTAGAAACCTATGGGAATAGTTAGAAAAACGAATCCCGTCCTGACAGTCACAATAACGAATCCTCCGGTGTAGAAACGTGCCCTATACTAGTCCAGTGCGAATAGGGTTTATTGTCACACAAACCCTGGTTCACTATTTTTGACTCTGGTCAATGCTTTGGTCAGTCAGATTGTTTAGACTTATTGAAATGCACTAGGGCACAGTGCCATTTGGCACGCACTCTAAGTCACATTGGTTGACAGAATACCTGGACATGCAGCTAGCTGTCTTGTTCTGTATATACAGTATATAGGAAGAGCACATTCAGTTATCATAGTAGTCCACAAATAGCATACATGCTCAACAACCCTTTCAACAACAAAATGTGAATACAGCCTGAAAACCTGAATGGATATTTCAGTTTTTAGAAAATAGTCTTATTCAGATAAACTGGAGTTAAATGCTACGATTGATGGCACAACTGCAGCTTTTTCACCTTGTTGTCTCTGAGATTTGAACCAGAGACCTTTTGGTTACTGGCCCAAACCTTGAGCACTGGACATTCTAATGCAGAAACACAGGAGAGCAATAATTGTGTTGTTGTAGTTCCATCCTCTAGCTAGCTCATGACCATACAAGAGGTCATAGCCTGGGATCAGACCAGCATCAGTCTATGTGCAGCTCTGCATCCTGTTGCCATTTAATGAATATTGATAGAAACAAATGCTTGAGGCTGAGCCATCTCCCTCCAATCTGTAGATTGCTGGCCACTGCCAAGCTACATTACCCCATGATGCCATTTGTACAAGTCAGAAAGGTCACGGACAAAATAATTCTGGCCGAATTGTATTGAAATTCTAGCAGGAGAGTAAAAGGAAATAGCCTGTAGGGTTGGGAGAACAGCAAGATAGATAGTATTGATTACGCAGAATGGCCTCGCTGACGGGATGTAGGTAAAAAGTATAATTGAAGTAGAAAAAAAATAAAACTTTGTCGAAGCAATCTCATCCCATGCCACTAAGAGCAGTGCCCCTGCCCCCCTTGTTCCCAAGACAGTGGAGAAAGTGGATTGTTCACAAAATATTTTTATTAAAAAAAATAAAGATACATTTGATTCAAATTCTTTATCAAACATAAGCATTCTAAAAACAAGCACAATTTAAAAAAAAATCTAAACACATGCAAGCTACCGAAAATCAGTGACAAGGCAAATGCTGGTGGGTGGATGTTAATCACATTATACTGGGTGGTTTCCAGAAAAGCTGAAATTCACAGTTTTGTAGCCCTTAAGGTTTAGTGTACAGTCATAAAATAGTTGGAAGACATTCCTGTCAGTATCAACAAAATGGATTTAGCGAACTGAAGTAGCCTACAACAATAAGGCAATTCTGAGATATGTGGGAAAGCACTTATTACCAATTGTCATTGTACAGTCTGTGACAGCAGAAGGGCTGCTCCAGACTTAAGGCTCAATGAACTGCAGATCTTAAGTATAAAACAACTTTTCTTCAGTCATCCACAAAATGACATGGCCTTCACTACATCTTAACATTCTAACCATGCATCATATGACACAAAGATGAGGGTTTAAATTCAATAGCCAGCTCTGCCTGCCAGTATTTTAGGATTATCTAGTGTTGCATTGAGGGAGAAACAAAGTGGTTTAATCCGGTTGCTAAAGCAGACATTTTAAAGGTCAGACCATTGGTGTTCGGTGGTTTGAAGTAAAAAACAAGTAAAACAAATAAATCCTTTATTTTATAGAATGGAACAAAATATTAAAATGATAACAGACCTACATTTATACAGTTTGACAAAATGTGTCCAGCTTGCTTGCAGCCGCAAAAAAAAGAAGCCTCAGGGAGAATTGAAAACACTGCTCACCGGGGATCGAGGACTTTTTGTTGCACATTCTGATGGTGAGACATTTCAGAGTGGCCCACTGGACCTTGTTGAAGGGTGAATGAACCCCCAAGGCAAACAGAGTTTGACAGCCCTGAGTCAGAGTACATGTTGTTATCAGACCAACAGTCAGACTCAAGCACAGGAAGAGGACATTCCATGCAGATCAGTGGCTGGACTCTCCTACCGTTTATGCACTTGCAAAGATTGAGACCACCACCAAAGAATAGCAGTAGCATGGTAAATATGTCTGTATTGAGAAATGTGGTAACACTTGGTTGGAGTTCAAACTGCATTTTGTAGTAATTGTAAAGAGCACCAGCCGTCAGCTGAAATGTCCGTAGGGAATCCTAAAAAGAGTCTATTCAGCATGAATGGACATCAATGTCCCAACATGCGTCACTGTGTACCACAGAATTCATGACCATGACTAGTCAATATTCATGGTCACATAAATCCTGTCACTGACCAGGATAATTATGCAGTCTAAAGAACTGTAATACTGCAGGGCCAGGTCATTTTAACCATTACAAGAAAAAAGTCCTGTATCAGTGTGGCTGTATTGGTGAAAATGTTATAAAAATATAGAAAACTAATAAGGGTTGTCATAGCGAAGTCAGATAACCTTTTGATTGAATTAAAAGCACCTGACAGCATTGAAATCATC
Source organism: Esox lucius (assembly GCF_011004845.1). Classification (NCBI taxonomy): domain Eukaryota; kingdom Metazoa; phylum Chordata; class Actinopteri; order Esociformes; family Esocidae; genus Esox; species Esox lucius. The sequence goes on from NC_047569.1 coordinate 22,688,137, forward strand.
TAAAATCAACAAAGCTACAAAAAGCTAAAATCGACAAAGCCATGTAAAAACAAGTAGCCACTGAAGGTAAACTAAAGTGTGCTTTCTCAATTTACCCATTTTTGCAGAGTTACTACAGAAGTCTTATCGCCTATACAGGACCCAGTTGAGACCCAGACAGTTCTCAAAATGGAAAGTATCCCATTTGGAAAGCTTAGGGTCTTGTAATTTAGGAAATGACACCCAAATCTCATTGCTAACAATGTCATAAGACTATTGTATTGTGTATATAATTCCTGACAAAAGGCACAAAGGAACACAACAGCACAGTGGTGTAAGTCACTACCTGCCAGTACTGCTGTGTCACTGAAGCCAGGGGTTCATATCCTGTTGAGGACATACAGTGCCTGAGGTCATATATAGGGAGGGGCATATTTATTTTGACGGCGGTATATTGGGTTCTTTAGTAGTCATACTGTTGATGACATCTTTAAAATCCCATAGTTATCCCCATGTCATTTGTTGAGAAAATGCCAACAGAAATTATCAGAGATTAATCAGTTAAAATGTAAAAAACAAAACATTTTGTACAAAAAAAGTCTTAAATTACGTCTCAGTTTGATAAAATCCTGTAAGTTAGCGTAATACATATTTTTTGTTGACAGACTGAGTTAATACCCATCTTATGAATGCTATCAATAAAATCTATCAGATACTTAATCTGAAAAAAATAAAACCTTTACATACTGTATCAGAAATTTGTAAAAAATAAATATTATATAGTCAGTGTGCCGTAAAACATCACAGGAAAAAAAAAGTATGTGAAAGATGTAGGGATGAGTATTTCTACCAGAATATAACCAATAGCAACCATGACAATGAAAACATTAGAAATGAACCCTCCTGATTCTCAGAGACAAGCCATGATTTTCAAATTGTCAATGTTTTTTTTTTTTTCATTTCCCAATATTATAATGCGATTATTATGGTGCAATGGTACCTCAACGAGAGGAGCACAGAGCACACAGAACTGTGACACGAGGCATGTCTAAGTGCATAAACCCATGTAAGCCTGCCGATATTCAGACACCCACACAGAACTCAGCCGGCGGAGAGAAAGAGGGGCTGATTCAAAGTGATCTAATTCACACAGTCACTCTCTGTCCCCTGTCAGAGTTGGTTCCCCTGGAGGCCTACTCCATCTGGATGTGTCCCTCTCTCCTCAGTCACAGCTGCATTCAAGTCTTTCTTCAGGCTCCAAAATAGCCACCACACCAGTTAAGCGCTCCTCCTCCTCATCCAATGCATAGTCATCTTATGAAATTAAAGCTGGAGCCTTTCATGGTGAGGCGGCCAACAACAAAGAAGTTACTGCAAAGGAAAAACTGTTTTTTCCCCTCCTCTCTAATATCATTGCATGGACAGTGGCACAGCAGCATGGGTAGGTATTGTTATGGATGGATTTATTTTTTTATACTCCCCACAGGTTTATCAACAAACCCAAACCAACCACAGCCATGGGGCAGAGAGTGGTGCCGTTTCCACCTACTGTAGCTTCTTTGATACAGTATCCCTTATTTAGCTAACCAAGTATTAGGTGCACACCATGGGAAGTGATGCACATCATTTAAATGAATCCAATATGTTTTCTGAATTTCCTTTTAACCACTGAATGGTGACCTTGGCTTGTAAGTCACATAAAGGTCAACTCAGAATTTTTTTTTATGGGCTTGAGCTCCACCAAATATACTGCCATGAGCAAGAGGCAGGGGTTAAGTCTGTCACACAACATCTGCAGATGTGCAATCATAGCGTTGGCGCCACTGGACCAAAACATGAAGTCCCCTTTACAGTTCAATCAAATTCATTTTATAAAGCAGTTGTTATGAAGAGCTTTAACAGAGTTGATGCAAAGCGGCTAGGAACAACTCCCTAGTAGTGTTGAACCGCAAGAAGGAACCTAGAGAGGAACCAGATTCTTGAGGGGTGGCCAGTCCTCTTCTGGCTGCACTGGGTGAAGATTATAAAAGTAGATGACCTCTGGGGCCACGTCAATGTTTTTGAATGATCAGAAGACAGCAGGTCAATAAATGCATGAGGGCTGTGACCAGAGTCATAAATAGAATCCAAGTCAGCTCACCAGGAGGACTTTGGACAAGGACCGATACGAGTCATTTGGGCCAGGTCATCCTGAGACATGGCCCAACCTCTTAAGGTTAAACAGGAAACCGTGAAAGATAGAGAGCATTGGATTCAAAAGGATACCTGAACATACAACAGAAATAATTGGGTCTTAAGACAGAAGGCACAAACAGGTCCCCCCGCACAATAATATAGCAGTGTAAAACTAGGGGCTGAAAGAGGGGGGCTCAGAGACACTGTGGCTTGGATAGACAACATCCCAGTGGAGATGAGATTCCGCCAGGCAGACAGCAACGGCGGCTTGTAAATCCAGTGCCTTTGCGTTCACCTTCACAACCCTGGCCCAGACTACACTTAATCATAGACTTGCTTCAGAGATTATTCCTTAGTAGACACTTATAGTGTGCGTCTCTCAACTTAAATCGGCCGATCATTCCACAGTAGCGGAGCTCTTTGGGAAAAAGCCCCGCCTCCAGCTGTTTGTTTTGAAATTCTAGATACAATAAGGAAGCCTGCATCTTGTGATGTTGACATACATATTGGTACAGTGGGTATGACTGGACCAATTCAGAGAGGTTAGTTGGGGCAAGTCCATGTAATGCATTTTAGGTTAACAATAAATCCTTGAAATAAATCCTAGCATTAACAGGCAGCCAGTGTAGAGGCAAATAATGGAGTAATGAGATACATTTTCTTCCATTCTACTTAAGATTCTAGCAGCCATTTTTAGCACTAATGGACATTTATTGTCTTACCAGGGTAAATAGAGAGAAGAGCTTTGAAATAATCTGATCTTAAAATAACAAAAGCATGGATTTGCATCATTTCTGGAAAAAAGGTATCTTAATTATGCAATATTCAGGTGAATGGGTAAGCATGTCCAAACATTTGACTGGTACTGTATAAAAGTGTTTTGTCAGCATAGCAGTGAAAATTGACATTGTGATTTTGGATGACGTCACCAAGAGGCAGTATATATAGTGAAAATAACTTTGGTCAAGAAGCAATTGGACCGATGCAGAAGATGGTCTTGTGGCATTAAAAGGTCTCAGTACAATGAGGGGGACTGAAACAGGACTAAAGCATTTGGTAAATATTATTGGTCTTCAGAAAGGCATTGAGTAGCATGGAAACAGCTTGATCTAAAATATTTAGGAGGAACAGGAGGTTTGATATTTGCCGATAATTCTTTAATTTATAGGGATACATTTTCTGTATATGGTTTTGAAGAGAAAAAAAAAAACTTTTAATGAGTTAGGCACACATCCGGAGGATAGGGAGCAGTTTATTATGTTCAGCATAGGTGGACCAAGCACAGGAAGTAGCTCCCTAAGTAGTTTAGTTGGTATAAGGTCCAGTTGACAGCGGGTGGGTTTGAGCTCATTACTATTTCAGTGAACGTGTCGAGTGATACAGGATTAAAAAGTTCAAGTGTCCCCATTGATTTCCAGGTCAGGGCAGTTCTGTGCATTCTCAGGACAACTGAGTTTTTAAAGACTCCACTTATTTAAGGAGGAGTCTCTTAATTGTTTTCTAATGATGATAAGCTTTTCATAAAAGGTGTTCATGTATTCATCACTGTGAAGGTTGTCCCATTTCCGTTCCAATATTCTGGAGTTTTGCTTCAGGGTTGTAGTATTGTCGTTGTACCAGGGAGGAAGTTTCTTGTTGCTTTTACCAGGGTTAAGTACAGATCCTGGATTAGACTGTTAACAGATTTATTTACTCTGTCATCCCCAATTCATGGACTTGGAAATGGAAAGCATGAGAAACCCAGAGATATTTGCAGATATTTGCATATGGAAAGAGGGGAGACATGATTTTCTAAGCTGTATTTTGGAAATGTCATTCCCAAGCTTATAAAAACTAACTTTCCCAATGAAAACGTTTCTGTACAGTGGAATGTTTTCATAGTCAACTTGCCTGGTGAAATACAGTGAAAAAGATTATAAAACAATATCTATATTTCCAAACTTCGAATATTCATTCAGCAGGAAAAACAATTACACAACACACTGTATTCAAAGCACACACACACCACACACGAAATCTCAAATAAAAATAAAATCAGGCTGAAAACGAAACAATGACCCATTTCATTTTTCATAGCCTGGTGCTTCAAATGTCCATGAAGACCGGTCTATTGGCTGTCCAGTGGTATGGAAGGAGAAGATGACGTGATTGGCTGAAGGAACTCAGAGGTGAAGACGGCCTCGGCATAGTCCTCACAGACATCCTGGAACTCTGCTGCTACGTCATCCAATGCTTCGGACATCAGCTCGTCTGCAAGACTGGGACGGGACGGGGGTGGGGGGGAGACATAACACTGAATATAGAATATAGTATTTTTCTTTTGTATATAACAGTAACGAAAAGTTCTGTTAAATCATATACAAAGAAAAACCCAATGTTAACCAATAAATGGTTACAGAGATGGGAAAACAAACGCATTACGAATGATAATGACAGACAAGAAGCAGACAGTGTGGCATTAAGAATGACGGCATTGCAGAGAAGGGAGCTGGTCAGGGAAACAGCCCACAGCCTCAGGAGAGGAACACACTGTCCCCTCACGTCCTTGGCTCCGTGCCTTGATATGGTTACTGGCCAGTCCCTCCTGTCCACTGCCACTGCCGCACACACATGGGTAAGGCCGGTTTATATGGTTTAATCGCTGCCAGACAGGCACTAGAAGCAGACCAGACAAAACCAGTGGTCAGTAGTGGTTTTATCCACACTAGCCTTCACTTTTGTCATCTGTCCTCTTCTGTGGCACCTGCTGGTGTGGTGGAAATTATTCAAATCCAAACTGGGCCTTTACAGTTGGCCAAATCTATGTCACAGCAATCTGTATACGCTACGCCAGTCAAGTACACAGCTGATTGTGCTCAGCCGCCGATAATGTGGTCTATGTCCAAGAGTGAGGACACGCTATAGGACGTTTTTAACCGGCCTGTTATCTCTCTAGTTATTACAGGCTCTAGTTGAAAGGAACATATAATTCCCTCCCTCTCCATCTCCACGAAAGTAGGACTGGGGGGTGGGGGGGTCTAGCAATTCACACATCCAAACACATCTCTGGTGAGAGGAGAGAGGCACCTCCAAATGACAGTCCTGTGTTGAGCACAGGGCCCCTGGGAGTGTTGAGTAGTGTCGCCGGTTTATCCACCTACATCCGTTCCCGTTTCAAACGTTTGAATATGATGCAAGCTTGATCTGTTGGACTAATGCATTCAATGGTCTCATAAAGACGAGGGATTCTCTGCATTGCACCAACTTAAAAATTCTGTTAAATATGCAAATGCGCGTGTGTAGGAATGGGGACGACAAAAGCTAACACCAGAGATGTACTGCGGTGCAGTATGCTAAACCATACACTCACACACTCCCCTCAGCTACTCAAACACTTCAACTAATGTTGGAATATACAAACAGCACAACGTTTAGGGAAGTGTAACCATGGGCTAAGTGAAAAATCCATCCACCTACACATGTTATTCAGGGACTACTCAGACTAGCAAATAAGCAATCTATTAAGATATGTATTTGAACCTGGGCTAATCTAAGACGAGATGCGACAACATTGTTAAGTAGTTTAACGATGCATTTGTTTGGTCAGAAAGGTCTAGTTTTTCAGGGTCTCACGTCATTGGCTAAGATTAACTAGCTTCAACACATCAAATATTTAGTGAAGTTCTGCGCTGAGGCAGATACAGGGGTGAATGTTAACTTTTTTCCCCTGAGTGGCCCAGTTGGCCAAAAGACTACTGGCCCAACCCACATTTCTACTGGCCAGACACTGTCGTGTTTAAAATGTACTGGGGTCAACCAGGGCGTATGTAGGTTGGTATGCAGTAGTATATGCTTCTTTGCAGGCATATTGTTATAATGATTAGTAAAAAGCTATGTAACAACATTGCTTTATGCCAAACCATTTAGACTATACCACTTTGAGGTGTACAAAGTACAGTCTGAGATCTACAACTCACACACAAAAAAGACAACAGAAAATATGAAGAAAATTATAAACAGTTATGTTATAGCAATAAAGTTGGAGCAGAAAAGCCAACAAATGATCACTGAATATTGGCAATATCGATGTTCTTTGTGATGTTATTCAGGTACATGATGACAATGGTTATAGAAAGTGAGTGGTATTACTTCTGAAGCAAAGCTCACAAGCATTAGAACATTACTAAGCAGCTTTTATTTGGTATTTTACAGAGCATTGATGTTGCCTGCCTGGTCAGTCTCAGCGCATGGAGAGAGCAGCTTCTGTCCATCCCTAAACTCTGTTCCTTCCTTGAGATCAAAATAAGGGGACCCGGAGGAGTCATCTTGTTGCACATGATTCTTGCAGCTTGCACAGAATAATGTTGCTATGGCCATAACCAGAGAAACTGAAATAATTCTTATTAAAGACCACAAGCCGTTGACAAAACAAGCCTATCGATACATTTTACTAAGCAGCAGTGCTGCTTGTGTGCCAGTGGAGAAGTACATTTTATGGCGCATACAAAAGTGTTGACTGTTCAGAACAAACAACTGCACACGAACTCCCTCCTAAAAACACAGCTCTGCTGTATACGTTGACAGCCTCTTTTCAATCTCGGTTTTAGACACATAGAATCTGAGTTTCAACTTGCTTGTAAGGGAGGCAGAAGACACAATGACCTGTTCTGGTTGTGACCCGAGGATGTTGCATCTTCCAAGAAATATGAATGAGAACACTAACCACCCTTGAACAGAGCAGTTGAAACAAGTGCACCTCCATTGGGACTGACTGAGAGGAGACTGAAACAGTAGGAGTGTAAGGGTTTATCACTGGTTTACTTTTGACGATAGGGGTGTATAGGAGAATAGGAGGGGATTTAGATGGAGAACTGAAAACGCAAATGAGGAAGTTACTGGTGTGGAAAAGGATATTTGATATATGACCAAAAGGCCTTGGTTTATGGCTTGCAATACATTGAAGGGATCTTGTTGTTTCTCAGTGTAACTAAGGAAGTAATGAACTGGACAGATGGCTGGGTCAGAGGGACAGAGGAAACTGTTAAGTTGTTAATCTGTTTGTTGGTTTGTTCTGCAAAGGGAAAGCCCAAGGGCTCTGGGAAGGGGTCACTGGGGTGACATCCCTGGGAAGGGGGCTGACCAACTGGTGTGACACCTCTAGAAAGGGGGGGGGTGACCCACTGGGGCTGACCCCTCGGGGAAGGGGGGCTGACCCCTCGGGGTGATTCCTCCGGGAAGGGGGCTGACCCACTGGGGTGACTCCTCCGGGAAGGGGGCTGATATAGGACCCTGTTACCAGCACCTGGCCAGGAGGCCATCGTTAATATAGGACCCTGTTACCAGCACCTGGCCAGCAGGCCATCGTTAATATAGGGCCCGGTTACCAGCACCTAGCCAGGAGGCCATCGTTAATATAGGACCCCGTTACCAGCACCTGGCCAGGAGGCCATCGTTAATATAGGGCCCGGTTACCAGCACCTAGCCAGGAGGCCATCGTTAATATAGGACCCCGTTACCAGCACCTGGCCAGGAGGCCATCGTTAATATAGGACCCGGTTACCAGCACCTAGCCAGGAGGCCATGGTTAATATAGGGCCCGGTTACCAGCACCTGGCCAGGAGGCCATCGTTAATATAGGACCCTGTTACCAGCACCTGGCCAGGAGGCCATCGTTAATATAGGACCCTGTTACCAGCACCTGGCCAGGAGGCCATCGTTAATATAGGACCCCGTTACCAGCACCTGGCCAGCAGGCCATCGTTAATATAGGACCCCGTTACCAGCACCTGGCCAGGAGGCCATGGTTAATATAGGGCCCGGTTACCAGCACCTGGCCAGGAGGCCATCGTTAATATAGGACCCTGTTACCAGTACCTAGCCAGGAGGCCATCGTTAATATAGGACCCGGTTACCAGCACCTGGCCAGGAGGCCATCGTTAATATAGGACCCTGTTACCAGCACCTGGCCAGGAGGCCATCGTTAATATAGGACCCTGTTACCAGCACCTGGCCAGGAGGCCATCGTTAATATAGGACCCGGTTACCAGCACCTGGCCAGGAGGCCATCGTTAATATAGGACCCTGTTACCAGCACCTGGCCAGGAGGCCATCGTTAATATAGGACCCTGTTACCAGCACCTGGCCAGGAGGCCATCGTTAATATAGGACCCTGTTACCAGCACCTGGCCAGGAGGCCATCGTTAATATTTGACCCTGTTACCAGCACCTGGCCAGGAGGCCATCGTTAATATAGGACACAGAGATCAATTTAACCACAACAGGAAGTAGCAGTCTAGTTTCAACTATGTATTTTACTTCTCAAAGCTACTCTAGAATGCTGATATTTACCTGACAAATGGTTAAAAATACTCTGTTTCTGATGGATGCATTTCAAGGTTACTTTAGAAATGTTTGAAACAACATCATGAAATAGTGTCAAATTTGCTTCAAAGTTTCATCAAATCATTGTAAAAAGCACAGTTACCATGGCAACAGTCTAGGCTGCTCATCTTGTCTTCGTGATCTGAATGCCCCGTCTTTTGGTTAACTGTACAACACAACATCTCAAAACAACAAACCAGTTTCATTTTGTCCGGTCTTATCTTATTTAACTGAATTTGGCTTTAGGCACAACAAACCCAAGCAGCAACATTTGAATATAAGAAAACGAAACACTGAAAACTCCGGTCATACCTGTACTGTATGGGAGTGTCTGGAATGCCACTAGCAAGGCAGTAGCTGTACCCATAGGACGCTGCTCAAAAGGTAGTGTATGAACAGAGAGCCATTGGAACCATGTTAGCCTCTCTCACCTGTCTGCGACGGCCCAGGGATTGAAGCTGCCCACTACCTCGTGGGCCACCAAACGGAGGTAGGCTTCATGCTCCTGTTTGTACTTCTCTAGATTCCTCTGCATGCTGGTGGGCATGGAGAGACGTATCCGCGGGCCCCCCCTCTCCCCTCCGCAGGGCTGCGGTTGAATGGGGGTGTCCTCCACGAGGCGGCTGTCGGACAGGACACTGTGACTGTGGATCGACAGACAGACACAGAGCATGAACACTGGCTTTAGAAAGACAGGACGATTCAGGCTGAATACCAGACCGATGGAGCTTCAAACATCATCTCATCATTACATTGAGCTCTTCTCCATTCAGTATGTTTCTCAACTGGGTACATCCGCCAATGAGAAGAAAAACAGTGGAGAAGCAGAGGAGAACAGAACTGCTATTCATCACGGAGGGGCCCGAGGCAACTGCCACTTTAAAAGCCCAAGTTGGTTGGAAAAGTAAGGAGATCCCTGTGAACCAAATGACCCATTCTGGGCATGATAAGGCAGTTGGAGAGAGATGGAGAGCAAGGGCAAAGACAGAGACAAAACCAGCAAACAAAATGCAATGCTACCTTGCCCTGCAGAGTATAGAGTGGCAAAAAAAAAACAGACATCAGTGATTTTCCTTAAATGATGACAAATCATTGTCTATGTACAGACTCAGCATGGCCTTGACGCCTAGAGAGGCCATCATAGGCAGACCCGGCTATCAACAGAAGACAGGCCTTTACACATTAAACCCACAATGAAAAACAGTGCTGCACTTCTCCTGCCGAAAGCACATGACCATAGAGAAATACCTTCCACAGATCCATAAAAAAACGAGAAAATCTAATTGAAATTGATTGACTACGTGAGTAACTGAAGACTGCGATGAGAAAAGGGCAACTGGGGGAGCAGAAACATCATTATAAACATAACCAATATGTAGCCCTACATTGTGCCTTGTTGTTGACACATTAACTATATGCACATTGGTACAACATTGTGCACAGACAACGTTTTTGGCTTTCCTTAAAACGTCTGCTAGATAAATATTGACGGAAAATAATAGCCATTTTATCTTTTATATTTCCTATTTACTTTGACAAGGTAAACACATTTCTCCCATGCCAATAAATCCCTTTAAATTGAAATGGAGACAGAGAAAGAGCTGCCTCCTCTCGCCCAGGGCATCAGCTGGACAATGCCATGGCCAGGGTTCTGTTCATTTCTCTGGGAAGAAAACAGTTTAACTCTGGCAATGAAATTCTGGATGCGGTTATATTTAGAGAGCCCAGCAACAGTGGAATCAGCAATGTGCCTCTCTATTCTCCTCTTTACCCAGTCTGCCAAACCTACCCAGGGCCAGGTCCATTTGGGCCCGGCTTGATTCTACTGGGGTCTACACAACAAGGGGTCAGGCTGTGGGTAGAACCGCAGGGAGAAGTGCCAGGGTGGGTAATTCACATCTAGCCTTGCCAATCCCCTCCACCCCTGGACTACACACGGGGTCCATTTATGCTATGATGGGACATTTAGGGGCCATTGCGGCCATAACACAATCATTTTCTTTTTCGCTGCTGCTGCAGACGTCCTCTCTGTCCACATGAAATGGAATAATACATCTAGATAAAAAGCGGTGTGAAGGCACCCAAGCATTATGTATCACTTTAAGAGCATGAGCATGAAGGCACTAGCCTGCCAGAATAGCCTCGAAGCCCTTTCACAAAAGCAGGTGGCAGTACTATATAGGAAGTTTTGTGCATATTTATCTTCAAATGTCATATTTGACATAGTGTGAGCAGGGCAAGGTGATGTGAATCAAAATACCTCAATCCTAAATCCCCACCGTGAGGTAGCTCAATCCTAAATCCCCACCGTGAGGTAGCTCAATCCTAAATCCCCACCGTGAGGTACCTCAATCCTAATCTTTCTGCAGCATTGGTTGATACACACGCTACAAAATTTCTTGTAAGATGAATTCAAAGCATATACTTTTTGTTGCCAGATGACTGAGATGCTGTGCAAGCACTTTCGTGACAAACATAGGGAAATCCAGTGAACCTTTAAATACTTTGCCACATGCAGGTTGGTTTTTGGTTGCTCCACTGTTTTTCCATTTTGCCCAGTTTCATCCAAGGAACTTGCAATTTCTTTATGACATGTCTTCTAGCCATCTCACAAGATACCAATGACATAATTCAATAAATAAAGAAAGATTCAAGTAGCAGTGCAGTAAAGCAGCAGCAAGAGGCATACAGCTGCTGAATAGATCATCTAATCATGTTAGACAAATAGCCCTGCTCCCTAGTTGACCCAAGCAAAAGTTACATTTGTTATTGGAGATAACTACAGTAACCGCTCTACATGCTTGCACAGAACACACATTACCATCAACAAAAATGGTTTTAGAAATTAGAAGTGTTAAGATGACATGACACCTTGTCAGTGTTATGTCCAACTGAAGCAGATTGTCATTTGATGTTTTTTTGGTGAGGGTAAAATTATTTGTATCCAGTAGCTATTTTGCAGCGGTCCTAGTTAGCTTGAGAAAGTGCTGTAATCTGTTGTGCTCAGCTGGGTTGAGCCAGGTCATCTGACGCAGCACTACATTACACTCCTTCTTGGTCAAATAGCCAATAAGGTGTTTTTTGGGACATTGTTCCATTTGCTTATTCTGGTTGTTCTTGTCATAATATGGGCTACTTTGAATAGTCTACAATATGATGGGTAATTTGATCTGTTTAAAGGTTTTCTGGGTGCTACACGATTCCACGTTTTCATGTCTTCACTATTATTCTACAATGTGGAAAACAGTTAAAATTCTGTGTAAAACTATATAATACTACTGATTTTGCCTGAAATAGTCGGCAAACATAGCAGAGTTAAACTCACAGGATCGTAAAACCTGTTTGTTACGGTTCTTTTGAAGTGCTTCTATCACACCTATTGTACATGCATAACAAGGTACTTTAAAAGTCAGAGAACCTGATGAAAGATGGACATGCACGTTGTGGTAGTTCTAGTTCAAATAAAAAGAACGGTAGCAACAAGAGTTGAGCACAGCCTTGCGGTGATGTATCACAGGAAACAGAAGGTAGCAAAGCACCAGTTTCATGTGATAAATGAAAAGGAAAGCCAACAGCATTTTCTTCAGCTCAAGGCTGAAATTAGAAATTGAGTACCTGCTGTGACTCAAATCGTCCTCCAACGAGCCACAATAAAAATAAATAGGCCTAATGTGTGATTGTACATGAATTCTCATAACTCACAACCACCTCTCATATGCCCAGGGCCCAGTTTGAGTCCCAAAACGGTTTAAGAAAGCCTGTGCAAGAGAAAGTGCGTGCTGTTTAGGTGCTTAGAGCGGGAAGAACGATTCAAAATAAATAAATAACAGTTGGATGGAGAAAAGAGTTCATAATTTTCCATGGGGTAGTTAGTTATTACCAACAACAATAAATGCTTCTACCTATTCGGGCCAACTGCAGAGACTCAACCTTCAGGGACAACGGGGGAGTGACTGAGAGCCTTAGGTCATGATTAGATGGGCAGTCAGCCCTGCATCACATCTACTGAGCAACCCGTTAACAAGCTTACAGCCTATTGGAAGAGAAGCACACCCCAGAAAACACCAACAACGGTCTTCAAATAACGCGGAGCAGCAGGAGTGGCTGGTCTTATCAGGCCAATGATTTGTTTGGCTTGGCGGTGGAGGAGCTGTCAGTCACTATCAGTGAGAGAGGAACACAGATCACACAGGTCTCAGCCCCCTTCCACGGGGGCTTCTCACCATGGAGACGAGCCTCTTATCCTCCGCGCCAACGATGCATGACCCCTCCCCCCGATGTCATGTAGACTCAGGGTCCAATTTACAACACACCCATCATCATTCTATTGTGTTGTCATGTCTTTGTATATTTATTGGGTAGCGTGAGATGGAGATGAAAGGTTGAGCGCGTTGAGGGTGCAATCATTCATCTTCTTACTAGCCACCCATGCGAACCCAAAACCCTGGTGTGAAAGGGCCATGCTCTACCAACTGAGCTACAATGGACCCTACAGGCTACCAAAACAAATTCACTCCAGGTCAGAGGGAGACAGCCGGAGTTGGTGGAATGCTAGCAAATTACCATGGCTAAGAATCATTTCATTACTAATCATTAATTGCAAATAGAACATTTTAAGCAGAGCTTAGGGCATACTAAACCTCAATAGAGGCTAACACTCTCTTCAAATCAACAAACATAACATAATATGCCGAGAACATGTTGTATTGTTAGGGCTAACCTATACTTTCTACCATGAAGAATGCCTGAGTAATGTGGTCTAGAAATTTTTATATTTTTACTTTTACTTGCAAAATCGAATATAACTACATGTTTTAAAGTTTTGTTCCCTTTGTCAAACAACATTGAAAATGCATGTATATTTTTTGGGGTAAGGGAGCAGTATTATACTTCACCCCCAATGGTTTTAACCATGTCTCCCCCTCTGTTTTTGGCCTTGGAACATGTCCCACCGAGGGAGACCGCATCACTATAGCATGACAAATTCTCCACATCTGCGAGTTGGCACCTATTCTTTTTTTTATTATTAGAAAGCAGTATCTTTCTAATTAACTTTATTACTGTACTCACTAATCTTACAATAAGTGTCTATGATAGAAAGAAAATAGGTTTGTGGACAGCATACTAACCTAATATCCAAATTGTTATCAGGATGGGAAACCAAAGTGTGGGCTCACCAGGGAGAGTCAGGTAAGTGTAGCTAGCTACTTCGCTAGGTGTAATGTTATTAGTAGGTATGGCCAATGACTGTACTAGAGGAGTACTATGTTTTGCTGAAGCTAGCTAGTTATTTACTTGGTTCAGATCTCGACAATACATTGTCTCTTTAGATATATATATATAAAAAAAAAACATTTAGCTTTATCTTGAAATGTTTGTTTTTTTTGGTGTCCAGAATAATCTAGATGTGGTCTACAGAGAGACTGGGGAAAAATAGCATGGAATGAAAGGGAGGGAGTTAGACACACGCAAGCACGCAAGTAAAAGCCAGAGAAATGCCGGCTGTGGAGCCAGTAACACTTTAGAAAAAAAACTATTCAAATGGTTTGTTTGGTCTGCAGTTGAAGGGCCGGATGACTCCGTTTCCCTGCTGTGCTGAGCAGCGTTAGTAGTAAACACAGGTAATCACAGGCTTAGACAACACAGAAACGCACCATAATGAGCTATTCACACTGATCCACAGCTGTGCACACTCGCCGATTCCCAAACCCACAGCACTAATCACCGCTTTCATATTATTCCAGAAGCACAACGGTCAACACTCACAGACCTGAGAATTAGCTGCCTGATAGCATCCAGTCTGCTTCAAACAATCACTAGCTCCCTCTATTGAGCGCCAGACATATTACATTCACTGTATTACTAGATACTGGTATACTGCAGCCCAGAACTCCACTCCACAACTACCTGACATGAAACCACAGGGATAAATATAATAAAAAAAATAATGAAAATATTTTTATATATATAAAATATAAAAACCTTTTACATTTTTCAAAAGTCCCATTAACATCAGACAAACAGTTTTACATGACAGAACTGACTAAATGAATAACCATGTGGAGAAGTATAATGCCAGCCTGAGAGAGCACCAAAGAGCTATTGATGTGTGGTAACAGTACATAAACCACTTAATATGGAACATTAGCTGACACATCATGTACGTTCATCAAATCAGCACTATTGACTTTCCATTGCTTGGCCTTATCATTAAAGTAGAGAATGGGTTATATTTTTAAGTATGGTCAAACAGATAATACAATTATTGTCTGATATTGATAAAACACAAATCAGCTGATGTCGATAAATATAAATCATAGCTCCTGATGATGATTCAAATTGCAACAAATGTAAATTCAAATCATAGAAAATAATAAAATGGTCTGATAACAAACGTTAAGGGTACACATTATACATCTTTTTGTAATTGTAAATTAGAAAATTCCTTGATATAAATGTGGCAAATAAGGTATCGGACTTCAACAAAACCTTCACAGAGATTTTTTTAAATAGTTAAACAATAGGAAACAAACAAGGCAAGCCTAGTTCTGCTGGCCCACTAGTAGGAGGGAGGAATGTTGTCGTCCCTGGCTGGATTCCATCGGCGGTTTACTATGTGGCAGACTGTGTCTTTAACCATTACGCCATTTAAATAGCAGGTGTTGGTGCACGTCATATGTGAGTAAAGAGGAGGTGCCCGTTTACTTCGGCATTGTTAAACCAACCAGTCGAATCTGCATGGTTCTCAAAACTAGTGCCCTACAATAGCTGACATCCAAACAGGGTTGCTACACAACATTCAATGCATTGAATTAGAAATAAATTACTGTACATGGCTAGCTAACAGCCATACAGTACCTATAATGAATATAACTCCAAGAGCAATATGTTCGTTGTTGGTGCAGTTTGTGCATTGCAATATAATTATAAACAGTTTTACTTTAGGCTTACTATAATGTAGCTACTGAAGCTGGTAGCCAAGTTTAAGTCTAGCTACACAGTACCTATAATGAAGACAATGACTCCAATCACTCCATGACTGGTTCGATTCTTTAGAAAACAGTGACAGCTGAATAGCTAATCAGTATGCTATGTGAACTACGCTATGTAAATTGAAAATCGAGCAATATTTGTTGTCGGTGCAGTTCGGGCATTACAATATAACCATAAAAAGTTTTACTTTAGGCCTACTATAAAGTAACTACTTGTAGCCAGCATAGTTTTGTTCTGCCCTTGGCAAAGATCGAACCCCAGACGCCTACGTGGCAGTCCACGCCTCTAACCACTACGCTATTTAACAATGGGTAATCACAGTCAGTCAGGCACTCACTCAGAAACAGACATTTGCTCTTCCTGATCGGCTCCACTTACAAGGTCCGGGAAAAATATTGGATGTGTATTTAGACATATTTAGGCACAAATCGGTCTGATACAGAATTATTTTGCCTATAATTGTCCGTTATTTATTAATGGCCAATGTATCGGTGCATCCCAGTTTTTGGAATGTATTCCCAGGAATTGTAAATGTATTCAAAACAAGACAACACATTAAGAAACAAATCTGTGCTAAACCTAGTCTGTACCCCACTTTTCTAAGGAGAAGAGGAAAACTACAAAATGCAATGAAAACAAAACGCAATTCCCATTTGAACTGGCAATGTAAACAAAACGTTTATGATGTAAAAGTAATACTAGAAAAATATACTTAGCAACAATTTGTGTGTTAAGCAAGACATTGTTCCACACTTTAGAGTACACATGTTGAAATCAAAACAATATCTTTCAGTCTGAGGTATGTCTCAAGACAAGCACTATTTTAACAAGAGAAGAGCCAGATGCTGGACAGTACAGAAACCACCTGAATCAGTCAACCCCCTATGAAACTACCAGCTCCAGATCAAGATGGAAATGTATTGTAAAGGAAAGAGGGAGCTATGTAGAAGGACCATGTATTCCTCTGTGGGTTGACACATCCAAATCAATACTCCTCAGTCTTAAGTGCTTGGCTGACTCATTTTCTCCACATAATCAAGGTGAAAAGAGTGTGGAGGGAATAACTCCTGAAAATGCTCTGTCACTGTCAGTTTGCTCAAATTTGGCTATTAACAATCAATTCAACAGAATTATGGCTATTAAGAATCAATTCCACAGAAGGTGCTGAAATAAATACACAGGATTTTCTGAGGGAAAAATTAACCTGGTGTTGCACCCTCACGTTCGAGAGCACTCCTCCATAGAAATACCTTGTTCCATATGCGCTCTGACAATTCCACAGCAGCGGATGTACTGTACAAGAGAGAATTTCCATGACGCACTCTGCTAGTCTTTTTATTGGAATCCTGTCAGAGAGCCGTGTCAAGCTAAGGCCATTTTCTTTTTTTCTTTTTTTTTTTACACGCCAATGAAATGACCTGCCACTCAGGCAGTGGTGAGCCAGCCCTGTTGGACCGTGTAATTCACTGGGCCATGGGGGGTAGGAATGCAGACTGGGGCAGATGGGGTCTAATGCTATCTTCATACCGACAGGAGGATACAGGGAGAAACAGTACTGCAGAGCTACAGCTAAAGCCATGTGGCCTGTCAGTACCTCAAATATAGGATCTATTCGGCCAAACCCAGTTCTGTTATCTTAGATTCACCCATTGAGCATAAAAGGCCCATGACAAGAAAGCAGTTGAGGTTTTATCACAGTTTGGCTTTCTGGTGGCTAGCACACTCTATAGAGACAGAAATACAAGGTTACAGATGGATAGATAAGAGACTGGGTAAGAGATGAGCCATAGAGAAGTTAGCCTGAGCCCATCCAGAAGGTCCAGTAGTGCCAGAAACACTGAACGACTGACTGCCTTTAATCTGCTAATGCTGCCACTTGAATCCACCAAAATCATATTGGCGTGACAACGTACTCCCCCCTCTATCTTATTCTTCCTTTGCAGATGGGGATGTGCTTTGGGTCTCAGGGAATGCCAGGGGAGATTAGAAGTGTAGAACAGACAGATTTGAGCCACAACAGAGATATGCATTCTGGGAAAGGCATTAACAACATTACACCTAGAGATTTTGTTCAATGTCTAGAGTAGACACCAACTGAAACAGCGGTGTAGCGGACACACCCGATGCTCTCACATGGCAGGGGATCCACAAGCTCTTGGAGCCCATGTGCCCTAAATGGCAGTAAATTATTATTATTTGGACTATAAATTGTTTGTATTTCTCAATGACTTCCACACGTGAGTCAGACAAACAATACCCTTTACATGTATCTTGGATTTCTCAGCCTGCTCACAGTAAAGTTCAAAAAAAGGTATTTGAATCAGGCTGGAGTCAGAGAGTGTGGTGACATACATCATTAGGGGCATCCATCTAACTGAGGAAGCTAACATTAGCTAGTTAGCAAAAGATTCTGATAAAATTTACAGAAAATTGACAGGCTAATTCAGAAATGAAAAGGCTGGTTAAAAAAAAAAGTAATTTGCTGATGCATTCCCATACAACATATCAGAATCCCGCTGATATGATTTTTTTTGGCAGGTTGGAACCAGTTAGTTCAAATAAACACAGATTAAGCCAATTAGCAGCTATAACTACATTATCTTTTCCTTTGGACAACAGGCGTTTGAGAATTTGGCAGTACATCCAACCGGCCTCACAACCACAGACCATGTGTAACCACACCAGCCCAGGACTTCCATATTCATTATCCTTACCTTCAAGATCGTCTGAGACCAGCCACCCGGACAGCTGCTGCAACAATTGGTTTGCATAACCAAAGAATATCTGCACAAACTGTCAGAAACCATCTCAGGGAACCTCATCTGCATGCTCGTCGTCCTCATCGGGGTCTCGACCTGACTGCAGTTCGTCGTCGTAACTGACTTGAGTTGGCAAATGCTCACATTCAATGGCGTCTGGCACTTTGAAAAGGTGTTCTGTTCACGGATGAGCGGTTTACTGATGTCAACGTTGTGGATTGAGTGGCCCATGGTGGCGGTGGGGTTATGGTATGGGCAGGCGTGTGTTATGGACAACGTACACAGGTGCATTTTATTGATGGCATTTTGAATGCACAGAGATACCGTGACGAGATTCTGAGGCCCATTGTTGTGTCATTCATCCATGACCATCACCTCATGTTCCAGCATGATAATGCACGGCCCCATGTTGCAAGGATCTGTACACAATTCCTGGAAGCTGAAAACATCCCAGTTCTTGCATGGCCAGCATACTCACCGGACATGTCACCCATTTAGCATGTTTGGGATGCTCTAGATCGGCGTATACGACAGCGTGTTCCAGGTCCTGCCAATATCCAACAACTTCCCACAGCCATTGAAGAGGAGTGGACCAACATTCCACAGGCCACAATCAACAACCTGATCAACTCTATGCGTAGGAGATGTGATGCACTGCTTGAGGCAAATGGTGGTCACAACAGATACTGACTGGTTTTTGGACCCCCCCAATACAGTGAAACTGCACATTTTAGAGTGGCCTTTTATTGTGGCCAGCCTAAGGCACACCTGTGCAAGAATCATGCCGTCTAATCAGCATCTTGATATGCCACACTTGTGAGGTGGATGGTTTATCTTAGCAAAGGAGAAGTGCTCACTAACACAGATATAGACAGATGAACAATATTTGAGAGAAATAGGCCTTGTGTACATAGAGAAAGTCTTAGATATTTGAGTTCAGCTCATGATAAATGGGGTTTATAATTTTGTTCAGTGTACTTTATCTATAACATTATTGTAATTAACTGAAATGTAATTAAAATGGAAGTTAAACTATTTGCATGTGTTACTAAGTCATTGAAAAAAAGTAATCGTTTTTAAGCTGGTCTGATGAAGGGATGAATACATTGATGTACAATGCTCTAGTAGACACAAATGAACATTTAAATAGTACCAGAGAACTGACTGTACCATAGTAGGCATCAGTGTAAGCTTGAGACAATCTGAATATTCATCTACATTTCGCTTAGTAAACACAAATTTAAATGCATCATGAAACTATTTCTGATTAAGTGCACTAGATGCTGTGGTAATTGAGCATCTCTAGACTGTGGCATTGTCAGCCACTTCCTCACTGTTGCAATTTCACAGCATCAATGTTCTTTTCATGGGATCAATGAATCTGATTTGTTGCGTTATGTCCAATGCCACCCTGTTAATTAGTACTTTGCTGAGCTTCTTACTTCCTGCATAATAAGCGATGACACACCATTACCCTTTGTAGGAAATAATTAAACCATCTGTTCATACACATGCCCTGACAAATCAGACAAGACTTGGATCTTTAACATGGTGATGGCAGTAAACCCAATACAATCATAGCAGTACTATATTCTATAGAATAGCGGGCATGTGACTATTAGACAAAAGATCACCAGCAATGATCAGGGAAAGGCAGAAGACAGAACAGCACAAGGCAACTCACCCAGTCTCCACTGGGCTCTGAAGGACAATGTCAGCTGCAGTGATGTGTCTCTGCGCTGGCCTGTGGATCTTAATGTGCTGAGGAGAGACTGGCCTAGAGCCAGGAGAAGACTGCCGGGGCCCTAAGAGACAGAAAGACAGGGGAGAGGGTGGAAAGAAAGAGGGGTGGAAGAGTGAGAAGGACAAAAACAACACAAAATATCTCCCCCTGCAGGGCAATAGGGGAACAACAATTAAAACGGTGTAAAACACAGAACAGGACTAGGCAGACGGATTCAGCCGTGGTCTGATTTGTTTTTGGAGAGTTTCAACAGGTCATAACGTGTTATTTTTTTATAACGGAGCCTGTTGCAGAGGAGTTCATGTCTGTGGACTCACCGGCGGCATCCCCTCCGTCCCAGTGTCGAGGGTCTGAGTAGGTGATGGCAGCAAAGCGCCTCCTCACAGCCTCCTGGTCCTTCTGCTCAGACGCATAGACGATCAAAGACGCGTACCATTTCAAATCATTACTTACTCAAACGTTACATAAAAGCCCTATCAGGAGGCCAGAGTGGACCAGACATGAAGTGCACGTCACGCCCACAACACAGCGTGGAAGGCAGTCGGCTCTGTGACATCGGGGGGTGCCGGCCTTCCCACAGGGCAGTGCTCAGGCCTCACCTCGATCTCCTCCATTCTCAGCAGCATGCTCTCCAGGGTGGGGGCCCGGGCCAAACCCTCCGTGAGCCTCCCCGCCTCCACAGCCCAGGCGGAGAGCGCTGCCTCGTCCAGCAGCTCCTCCAGTGGTGCCGGGCTCAACACCTCCGCCCCCTCCGAGGCCTGGTGAGGGAGGGAGAAGGCACTGCGCTCAGCACATAGACAACGCTCACACAGAATCCATTCAGGCTCTTGTCCATGGTCCCCTATTCCCTAATAAGTGCGCTAATTTGAACAAATCCCCGTGGAGCCATGTGGGCCTCAGGTCTGACAACAGTGACAACAGTATGGATAGGTGTAATATACACCGATCAGCCATAACATTATGACCACCTGCCTAATATTGTGTAAGTTCCCCTCTTGCCGCCAAAATATCTGGCACCAAGCTAGCAGCATATCCTTTAAGTCCTGTAAGCTGTGAGGCGGGGCCTGCATGGATCGGACCGGTTTGTCCAGCACAACCCACAGATGCTTGACTGGATTGAGATCTGGGGAATTTTAAAGCCAGGTCAACACCTTGAACTCATCATTGGGTTCCTCAAACCATTCCTGAACCATTTTCGTGAACCATTTTTGTGGCAGGGCACATTATCCTGCTGAAAGAGGTCAGTTCCATCAGCGAATACCGTTGCCATTTAAGGGTACATATGGTCTGCAACAATGTTCAGGTAAGTGGTACATGTCAAAGTAACATCCACATGAATGGCAGGACCCAAGGTTTCCCAAGAGAAAATTGCCCAAAGCATCACACTGCCTCTGCCGGCTTTCCTCCTTCCCCATAGTGCATCCTGGTGCCATGTGTTCTCCAGGTAAACAACACACACGCACCAGGCCATCCACATGATGTAAAACGTGATTCAAGAGACCAGGCCACCATCTTCCGTTGCCCCGTTGTCCAGTTCTGATGCTCACGTGCCCATTGTAGGCATATTCGGCAGTGGACAGTGGTCAGCATGGGCACCCTGACTGACTTGCTGCTACGCAGCCTCACATGCCACAAACTGCGATGCACTGTGTGTTCTGACACCTTTCTATCAGTACCAGCATTACATTTTCAGCAATCTGAGCTACAGTAGCTCGTCTGTTGGATTGGACCTTACAGGCCAGCCTTCGCTCCCCACGTACATCAATAAGCCGTGGCCACCCATGACCCTGTCGCTGGTTCACTGCTTTTCCTTCCTTGGACCACTTATGATCGGTACTGACCACTGCAGACTGGGAACACCCGCACAAAAGCTGAAGCTTTGGAGATGCTCTGACCCAGTCGTCTAGCCATCACGATCTGGCCCTTGTCAAAGTCACTCAGATCCTTAAGCTTGCCCATTTTTCCTGCTTCTAACACATCAACTTTGAGGACAGAATGTTCACTCGCAGCGCAACACATATCCCTCCCAATGACAGGTGCCATGATAAGGAGATTATCAGTGTTATTGACTGTCAGTGGTCATAATGTTACGGCTGATCGGTGTAGGTCTTCATGAGGACTGAGCTACTCACTGTGCCTGCAGGCTTCTCAGACAGCTGACGCCTCAGAGCCGTCCACGCTGCCTTTCTGTCCCGGTCTGGAGAGGCAGCAGCACCTACATGCTGAGGTAACACAGGTTCTGTTCACATCTCTCAAACCAACGCCAACCTGCCTGCCTTCCTCCAACTCTGTTGGGCCAGGCCAGACACTAACAGTGCTGCGCCAGTACAACCTAGACATGGCTGTAAATTCTCCATCATGTCATTGTGTTGGCACAAATCTGCTGGTAAATAGCTGTATGGATTTTTCAATTACATATAAGAAGTATTGATTTTCTTACCCCTCTGAGGGCAGTGGAATTTCTGAGGGTGTGTGAATTTGTGCGCACCCGCGCGTGTGTGTGTGTGTGTGTGTTTGTGCGTGTCTATAACAACATGATATTGAGTGAGTGAATGAGTGCAGTGTTAAGGTGTTTGTCTTACCTGAACCTGGTCCAGTAAAGGCAGAAGTCTCCCTCTGGCCCACTCTGCTCTCTCAGCCCTCTGGGTAGGACTGTCCACCTCAGACCTGCACACCCGCACGCACACAATATCTTTTCAAACCCCATCAATCCTTACAATCTTGGCTATATTGAGTTTTTCCATCACGTTCAATACTCAGATTTGAATAGTTTTACAATGACCTTGAAATACAAAACATGTTCATCTGCCACTTGTATGACTGGGTACAATGTACCAAGTTTTATACTGATGTATCCATAGGCAATGAAAAGAACTGTGTACGAGTGTAGCTGGTTTGCCTGACAACGTCACAGGACTGATGCATGCATGGCAAGGCAGAGCTTCCTGGTCAGGTGGGCACAAGTGACAAACTGCAGAGTGGCTATTCTCTTGATATTGATTGTGTCTTGAGATGTTTTCACTCATGTCACATTAATGCAAAGATGCCTAAAATTAGCTAAACCACAACATTAATTAGAGATTTGAGAGACAAGTCCTTCCTGGAGGCTTTTCTCCAGTATGTATTCAAGAGGAGGTTTAGGTCTGATGCTCAGGCCTCTTAAAACACATTTTACTTCCATTATGTGAAATAAATGTTGTCAACTATCTAAAGTAAGCCAACCACAGGGGTTTTGCCCCCTTTTTGGCCCTGCGTTTGTGTTAACAGGGCAGAGTGTAGGCTTCGTCTGGACTACGTGAGTCTACCTGAGACTCTGGACGCGGTCGGCTTCCTCTTTACTCAGCTGATTCATCTCCTTCAGCCTCTGCATGGTCACCTTGTCCAGCCAGGCTTGCCTGGACATCCAGAAAAAACACACGACAGCACGGGCAGAAGAGTTTCCATTAGATATCCACCAACGCTGGTCATAAAAATATGCTGCAGGCCCTAATTAATTATACACCCCAATTGCGCCAATTCATTTCTGATTAAACAGAAGACATTTGTGAGACACTCAGTCAACAATGGCTTGTGCACTTTAATCTAGTGCAAAGCAGGCAGCACTATCCATCAAGGAGCATGATAAAACACGAATCACGCGCCCAATCTAGCAAGCCAGCACCTCGACGTAATTTATTGGAGAGTTTAACGCTGAATTGGATTGGAGACAGAATATCGCCTGCAGCTTTCAACAAGTGGCATCTGAGAACAGGGTTTTAAATGACTTAATTACTAAAAATGAGCAGATTCGTTAATATAACTGTTCCCTGGGCAGCAACTCATGGTCCATTCATTCTGCCAGACCTCACAGCTAAAACACAAACATTTTATATATAAAGTAAAACCTTAAGTGGGTTAAACTAATAAGGCTATTCTGATGATTTAACACAATGACAAGACATTTGAGGTTTTCTGGTTTTATTATTCTGAGGTTGACTGACCTGAGAGCTTCATTGTGGGCTTGTCTCAGTCTGTCAGAGGTGGGATGGAGGTCTGGATCTGCTGGCACCTCCCTGCTCGGCTGTTGCTCCGAGGGGCCTGAGGAGGGCTTCAGGGGCGAGAAGAGACATCGAGGCTCCGGCCCCTTCTGAGGGGAGCTGGATATAACGCCACATACAAGGAGAGCATAAAAAACAAGACAAGGGAGAGATAAGAGTCTGAGGAGAGAGTTTACAACAAGAGAGACTTAGAAAAGACAGACTGAAAACAGACTGATGACAGCAGAGGACACAGCTCACCGCTGCTGCTGTTGTTGTTGCTGCTGCTTAGGGGGGGAGTGAGGTGACGTGGGTATCCAGGGCACAGAGGCCTCCTTCTGGGGGAGCTGACACACCCTCAATCTGGAGGCCACCGTAGGCTGCTGGAAACCTGCGTCCCTCAAATGGGCTCCTTGCTTCTGGAGGACAGGGTCTTTCACAGTTAGGCCTTTCAATATTTATTTCATTTCACTTTTATTTAACCAGGTTTGAGAACACATTTAGCCAATTGAGAACCAATTTCCATTTACAATGACAACCTGGCCAAAGGCATAACAATTCCAGACAGCTCTCAGTTGAAAGTGAAAAAACAAAACAATGAAAGGCATCAAAAGGGTGGCCTATTATGAAGTTAGGGAGAGGTCGATAAGTGAGGTGATGTATACCGTTTGAGTTTTAACAAATAAGGGCTGATGTGTCAAGTGTCAAGTTTAACTCTTTGGCAGTTTGTCCCGGTCACAGCTAAAGGGCATGTTGACATCAGGGGAGACTAATGTGATCAATCTACCAGAGCACAGCCTTCTGTTAGGTAGACTGATATGGACGAGTGAGCCGAGATGAAGAGGGGATTTGCTTAAGAGGGACTTGATGCGCTTGTTCCAGTGAGACTGGCTTACAAATATAGTTCAGGCTAGCTAGTTGTTAATGGACAGAATAAAACATTTAATGACGTCAAATTATTGAATTCACTGACTTTTGTCCTATCGGGTTGTTGTGCTCCTCCTTGACTGTTGGGGACCTGTCCTGCTCCAGCCCCATGTTCTCTGAGAGGGACCAGGCTCTCCAGGCCAGCACGGAGCACCTGGCTGCGACCCAGCTGTGGATGAGGCCGGGGGGCACTTGGGGCCTCCCGATATTGGCGGACCACTCTCCTGTGTGCTAACATCCCAACATTGACTCAACCAATTTAAATACATATACAAGATTTTGAACAACAGACCTTCAACAATTTCTGTAGACTTTCAAAGTACTGCGCACAGCAGGACCAATCAAACAGTAAAACCCGTATGGGCCTTATCTGGCCAACTAGCTCACAGACAGACGCCTGCCTGCTGCTTGTACGGCAGAGTGGCGCTGGTAAGGGCTTGTTCACTGACAGCGGGATCAGTTATGAGTTGCCAAGGAGATGTCTGTGTCATGGTGCGTAGTGGCTGCACCCTCTCATACAGGAGGAATGTGTACACAGGAACTAGTCAATAAGTCTGCAGGAGACTCCTGATACTGAAACCATCGAAAATACCACTTCCACCATCCGAGACAAGCCCAGTTTCATAATGTCCTCTGTAGCTGTAGGGACATCAAAGCATTTCTTTCTTCTTTTGGTGCTATACCAGAGACATTCGGATTTGAAATAAACAGTTAGTATGAAGTTAAACTACAGATTGTCAGCTTTAATTGGAGTGTTTTTTGTTGATACTGGTTTCACCATTTAGTAGAAACATTTTGTCAGGATTGGCCAGACGGGTGTTTCTGGCACAGACCGTTAATGACTAATCAATTCCAGGCTTTGCGGTTTCCTTTGGAGTACGCTAACGATATGTTAACATAAGGAACAAAGAGGTGTAAATCTAACGCTGTTATGAGCTAATCTAATCTAAAGAACTAACAAAACCTTAGGTTTAACAAAATAAATAAATGAAATGCTTGAACCTCAATAGTATACCATTTTCCAGGCATTGCTAAATATATTTTACACACATTTTTGTCAGGCAATTTGTATGCATTATTAGACAGTGAGGCCGGGAAACAGAGAGCAGTATTTGCGGAAAGAGCAGTGGGACCAATTTGAAGCCAGGCTGCGGCAGCACATCCACCCAGGGGGCAGCGGCTCAGACCACCGGACTCTAAGACATGCACACTCACGGCCTGCTAGCAATACAGGACGGATCAGCCAATCTCCAACCGTTTTATTTTGTTTATCAGATACGCTGTCAACTGCTGTGTCATTGTGCGTGTGGATTCAACCCTGGGTGGGAGAATAGTGATTAGTGTCACACATTTGCTGTGTTGGTAATTCGCTGTTTAATCAAGTAGGAAATTAATTCACATGAGTTATTGATGTTATGAGGATAGGGCATTAAAAAAAAAAAAGCATAATTACACTATCCTTATTAAAATGCTAATAAAATTGCCTCAGCAGCACAGCTGACTGAAATAATGAGTGTCTCTGAATGCTGAGTCACAGATAGAAATAGGATGAGAACACCTGCTCGTCACTAACCAGGGAAGGGCTTCCGGAGGCTTGCCGCTCTACGGGGCCCGCTGAGACCCCTGGTGGCAGGGCCCTTAGGTGCACGACGGAAGGCAGGGGACGTGTTGTGTTGTGGAGACCTGCGGTGTCGTGGAGGAGAGGAGCTGTGTGCTCGGGCCTGCCTGCCCCGCGCGGGACGCTCCTGCTCCCGGAGAACATTATCCAAAGTCTGAGAGATGGAGAGAGACGAGAACATTTAATCTCTCAACATAAAAGATTCAAGAAACCCGATAAAGCCTAAAGAGTGCTATTAAACACCAGGTTTAGCTTCCCAGAACATTTACGGAGCATGTATAATGTAAAATACAACTCGTAAAGTTTGACTACTCATCTATAACGGCCAAAAGATTGTTGGGGATTTACAATATTTTCCACTGCCCCATTTATCTGCGTAATAAGGTGAGAATGACCAGTAAACTAATACATGGATGTAATGCAAATTGAACATTTCCTATAGAACTCTCTGTTTATGACCATTTTTGAGTCCTAATGACAACCAGTAGTGTGTGCATACATTTTTATAACGAGCCCTATGGACTAGCACCCTATCTGCCCCTGGGTAAACGACTGACCTCCAGATTCTGCAGGATGTCGAGGGCGGTCTCTGGGACAGCTGAGCCCTGGTCCACTGCCACCTTGGCCGAGCACAGAGAGAGCTGGCGGATCAGCTGGCCCAGCTCTTTATAATGGGAGTGCACCCTGTACTCAGACGGGTCGGACAGCTGGTTGGTGAACGCCTGCATGGCCCGAACCGCCCCTCTGTGGGCAGCAGCCAGCCTGCTCATCGCCCTGGACTGAGACGAGACAGAGGACAACGGATGTTCATCTTTGTCCTCAACATAAAACTAATAGTGGTAACAGGGTTATTAGGTATGACTTACTTTCTTTGTGTGCTGAATCTTGTTTGAGCGTAGTTTGTCTAAATCCTCTTGGATCTCTTTGACCTGTTGTTGCAGCACATAGATAACACGTGCCGAGCGGGACGCTTGTTCCTGTCTGCGGACCTCCAGTCTGTCCTGCACATCAGGCTCCAAGGGCTCGTCAACTGTTTGCCCTGTAATCCACAGCATAATACCCAGATCCACTGGTCTATAGATAGTATGTAGTGTCCTATACACCAATTATTCAAAAGCACATAAAATATAATAGAACACAAAAAACAAACACTGTCATTGTAGTTTTTCCAACTTTACCGTATACTCAAAATATGACAAATGTAGCCTAAAAGGTACAACTGATCCAAGAAAGAAAAAATGACAAAGAAATATAAATGTTAGAATAATTGGCGTTGCTGTAATTAGTATTTTGTGCACCTCGCCCTCCTCAGGATAAAAGCACCAAGGCTTCTAGAACGTTTGATGAGGTAGGACAAATAGCAAGGTATCAGAGGCCATTAATCCATGCAGAATCTCTGCATAAATTTTTCATACAATGACATTTTTTTCATCCCACCGGTGCAATAACGGTCATATCAGTTACCTTGGTTAACTTTCAGGAACAGCTGAAAATGTCTAGTCTGTGATATTTTAGATTCAGTTCAATAGATATAGAAACTGAGCAATAATTCACCACATTACATGTTACTAAAAATATGTTCTCTACAGGGAATATTACACAGCACTCTCATTAATTTTGTGTTTTACGGTGTAAAGTTTCTTATCATGACCCATGTATGAGGATAATATTGTATTGGGAAGTCTAGGGAATTCCCAACCCTATTAATGACAAATCAAATTGGGGGGAAAAGGATCAGTGGGAGCACACTTCTATTAGAGCTTGTTCTGAAGTATTGTTAAAGGTGACACTTGTTTTTGAGAAACATTTAATTTAGGAAGGTTTTTTACTCTACAATTTTACTTACATTTTGAGTGTTAAATCAAGCTGAAAAAAAGCTATATTTTTATAACCTTTTTTTGCTTTTTGTCCAGTATTTGTGGAGGGCACTTTGTCAACAAGGTGCCACTCCAGCTATATTACATGTTTAGATATAAATAGAATGACCAAGAGTGGACCAATGCAATTGGACTCATGAACACATTTTGTGTGTTCATGAGTCATTTTATTTATGTGGTGTCATTTTATTTATGTGGTGTCATTTTATTTATGTGGTGTTACCTCGGTTAGTCAGTTGCTCTATTTTCTGGATGTAGTTGGCTAGTGCAATCTGCAACCGGAGGACCTCCTGGCTGAGGGCTGTCTTGGGCTCCTGGCTGATTGTCTGCCTTGGGCCTGGGTCTCTGGTTGGAGGGGATAGACCATGATCAAGTCCAGGAGGTATAGATATGTACTTCTGGGGGGTGTAGACAAGCACTTTGGCTCCAGACAGAGTAACGTCTTCTTTGGGTCCAGGAGTCTTTGATCTCCCCTTAGAGACACCCTTCTGTTTGAAAACATTATTATTATTAAAAAGAAGGTTGTTCTTGGAGCAAAAAAATATGTAAGTGAAGTTTAAGCAAAACAATACAGCTGAAAAGGGAATGAACTGATGATCCTGTTTCACCAGAAGGAATTACCTGGGTCTTAGTTTCCTGCTCCGCAATTCGCTTACAGAGTGTGGTTTCCCCTGACTTTGATCTGACTGGGGAGCAGTTCAGAGACTCCTTTCGTCTCCTCCTTAGGTCCCTTTTGGCCAGCCTGACTGCAGCCAGCAAACGCTCCTCAGATAGAGCAGAGAAACACAGCGAGCTGCCAGTGCTCTCCAAATCATCCGGTTTCTCTACTCGGGGCAGCAGTTTCTCAATTACAATGGGTGCAGGCGGTCCAACTTGTGTTGCACGGTTAAACGCGTTGGCAGGCACAGCTGCATTAAAAAGTAACTGGAGAGAACAAAAATAACATGAACTATGAACTGAAATTAGTCCTGCTATTGTATTGACAATTCCGACCACATGATGCTAGCTAGATGGTTAACTTTACAACTTGCATCTAGCTGTCCAATTATTAATGTGGCCACATCAAATACAGCTGCTATTAAGGTTAATGTAGTCAGAATTATTTAAATCCGCGTAATATAGTAGTACCGTACAGTAACTAACGCAAATATTGTATTTAAACAATCGATACTGCATAATGCAAGTTAGTTACGGTGTTTAACAACGTTTATACTATCTAGCTAGTAGCATAGCAAAATAAACAGTATACAATAACGTTAACTGAACAGTACGTCAACGTTACCGTATCAGACCAATGGGCTAATGTCATTACAAACATGAGAATCTAGATTTACCGTACCTGAGAATATGCATTGCGACGATTCGGATCTGAGACCCGGCTTTTAGATTTATCTAAGTCTAAGGTCGCTGGGGACTTATTGAGAAACGTTGCAGCCATTGTTGTTGGACAGCTAGCGAGCTAGGTGCAAATTAGCACTAAACCCTGGCAAGCTGTCAGCTGGATAATTAGCTAGTTATTTTCAACACGCTAGCGAACACATTTTTTAAGTGCCAACGTAATCTTATGTTAACGTTGGAAGATGGCGCAAAATTCGTATAGCTGGTTAGTACTGCACTATTGTAGCTATCAGCGAAAAAAATCCCGTCAACTAGAAAAATCAGTGTTACAGAATGAAAACACACATCTAGTCAGACGGCAAGTATCTGCTGTAGCATGCAAAACAGTTCGAAATATCAAAAACGCCGCCATGACAACAAATAAGTACCGCCTCTACCTGAAACCGGAAGTAAGTATAAACCTACGACAAGCGTTAGAGGTCAAACTCAACCAGTTGTTGAACATTATAATGTATTTCGTTGGATGTATAAACGCGATTGAATTAATGTTTATCAGACATTTATTTTATTTCCTATATATTTAAATTAATAATATTTATTTTATGTTATATATTTTGGTTCATAATATCTGTTTTGTCTTAAAAATCATCATCATAGGTGTTAAGGGACTTGAATGAAGGTATTGTGTTGCTTTAAGAATCTAAAAGGAAGTTCAGTCATGCTTTTTCTGTACTCCTGATTATTTTAGAATAGCTCATCGTGGTGCAAAGATAGCTGTTTCTCACCCCAG
The DNA here is from genome assembly GCF_011004845.1 of Esox lucius. Classification (NCBI taxonomy): domain Eukaryota; kingdom Metazoa; phylum Chordata; class Actinopteri; order Esociformes; family Esocidae; genus Esox; species Esox lucius. The sequence goes on from NC_047569.1 coordinate 22,718,713, forward strand.
GTTAGTTTGAGTACGAATTCGGTGTTCTCTTTCATCATGTCACATTACGAAGAAGTAAAGGTCCATGGTTATGATGAATTCTGCAAAGCAGTGTCTGAAAGGAAGGGAAAGGACATATTCGCATATTTTTCTGGTAATAAAGACGACCAGGGAATGAGCTGGTGTCCAGATTGTGTAAAAGGTAATACCATTATTATTGTATGGTAGTTTTAATGTGTACCCGTCATTGATAGCAGTTGGCTTTCTTACCCAGTTGTCACGATGCTTCAGACTCACTGCCTTTTGGTTTTCAATTCATTGTACCCCGGCCGTTTATTCTATCTATAGCCGTTTATTCTAAACTGCTCTATTTTCTGTAATAATTTAGCATGAGATAGCTAGTATGCAATCCATTGCTTGTTGACCATACAAGCTCTACGTTCTCCACACTTCCTTTCCAGCTGAGCCAATTGTTAGAGGAGAAATGTCTCACCTTCCTGAGGGCTCTGTCTTCATCTACTGTCAGGTTGGAGAGAGGCCCTAGTATGTAACCAAGGTTTTCTTAATATTTACATTGAAGTAAAGTTTGAGTCACACTTTATCCTGAAAATCATGCAGATATATATTGTTTAAGTTTTTGGCTTTATGGGAAAGCATATATTTGTAATGTGCAAAATGCATGGAATTACATATTTTTCCTACACGTCTTCTAATCTTTCACCAGTTGGAAGGATCCCAATAATGAGTTCAAAAAGACTCTGAAGCTCAGTGGAGTTCCCACCCTGATCCGATATGGCACGGTAAGAATAAACAGGGCGAGATCACAAAGATAATAATTCTACCAAAGTGATTGATTTGCAAATTGGATTTCAACATTACTTTTTAAAAATACATTTTAAGTGTTGATTATCTTTGGATTTTGTATTAACATTAAAAGCTTTCCTGAAGCAATTACTATTTACACTATTTTGGCAATTAACTGTTTTAACACATTACTGAGGTTGTTATTAACAGCATATATTTTATGAATATTATAATTGATTTAAAAATATACCTTCTGGTAATGTTTCACTAAATTGTGCCTTTTTCCAACATGATCCAATTCAGCCTCAGAAACTGGTTGAGGAGGAGTGTTTCAAAGCAGACTTGGTGAGGATGATGTTCACAGAGGACTAGACACCAAATGGGGACTACACTCGCTCTGCACTCGGTCATCTTCAGTTTCCCACTGTCCTGTCTCTGTCCTAGTTTGAGCCTTTTACTACACTAAAATACCTATAAATTATTGCTGCTTTGTAATTCAGATAGACCTCTTTGTTTCACTGCAAGGAGGTGTTAATAAATGAATGTGTTGCTCTTCCTTCATGGGAAAAAAAAATAGATGCCTTATTAGAGCTACAGGAATGCTTTTATGATGTGATGTTTAATTGAATAAATGGAAATGAGTAATAATAACAGCCCATTTTTGGAAAATCTGTGGTTTCGATGTTTGGCATTATCTTACTAAAATAATATTGATGTGTCACAAAGTGTTTTTTCTCCAGCATTGATTCTTATGAATAAATTATTATTAGCTATATGGGAACCATTTGCATTACCTGGTATGTGATTTTCATGTAATTGTGTAGTACTTAGTTCAATGTAGGGGGAAATTATGGTTATATGAATAAAATAAATGTGATTAATGTCGTGTCTTTATGGTGCAGTTCACTTCTGGACGCTAGGTGTCTCCTTCAGCCTCTCGAAATACTTCGGCCTTTTAATAAACATTTTGGTTGGTTTGTGAGATAGAGATGCAATATCGCCATTTTATAACTAGGTGTCATGAAAGAGTTGATTTGATGTGGGTAGCGCGACCACTGTTGCTGAGTATAACTGGAGCGCATTCCTGCACACCACACTGACGACTGAGCTGAGCAACGTTATAGCTAGCTAGTCGTGCACACATTGAGCCTACACACCACGAATTTGGGGCTCTCCACGGAGGCTGAATTGGAGGACGAGGGCGTGTTGGTTTTCATTGAACATTTCACTTGTAATTTTCTACAGTCTTGGTAACAGAACGGAATATAATTAGGGTTTGTTTCAAAGATTCGAGTAGCGATGTCGGAGTTTTTGGTGAATCTACTCGGGGAGCGGCTCGTCAACAGCGAGAAAGCCGAAGTGGATGTGCAGGCGCTGGGCAGCAAGCTGTCCCTGGTCGGGCTCTACTTCGGCTGCAGTTTAAACGGCCCGTGTAAGCAGTTCAACGCCAGTCTGTGTGAGTTTTATAGTAAGTTCAAAAAATCATCAGAACATAAAGACAAATTGGAAATCGTCTTCGTCTCATCTGATCAGGACCAGAAACATTGGCAAGACTTTTTACAAGAGATGCAATGGCCGGCATTGCCTTTCAAAGACAGACACAAAAAGGTAAGCAGTGCCGTGAAAAATGTAGATCTAGAATTCTCTGTTAATATTGGAAATAAATAACATGACACATGCGTTATTAGGACTATGCACTGCCAACAAATCAATACTGAAAAAAACAGCATAGGCCTACTTGGCCCAATGTATTATACCTTATACTTGCACAGGTGTGTGTTTTTATTTAAGTAATTTGACATAATTGCCTGGCTGTGGATCCTGAAGTTTTCTCAAACTGTCATGTTTTGTTTATAATCTTGCCAACTGCCTATTCTCAGTCAGTTGATTTTGTTTGTCGGTGTCACTTTTGTAAACCGTATTATAAGGGCCGCTATGTTTATTCCATGTTCTATTTGGACAGTGGATATATAATTGCCTATATATTGTGCACACCCGTGCCGTGTGTAACAGTTTATCTATATCCTACATACAGTAACTATTAAAATAAATAAAATGAAACGCATGCATGCAATAGGAATTGAGGCCATCTCTAAAATTTATTGTATTAATAGTACACTTTTGAATATATTTTAAGTCAAACATTCATGTAGCAGATTAAATCGGAGGGAATATGTAGATTGTCATTATTTTTTTCCTTTTGTATTTGCCAATTGGCAAAATTTTTGACTAAAGCTGTACACAGGCCATGTTTACCTTTATTTTTGCTTTGTATAGATACATATTTCTAAGGCTGAAACAAGTTATTTTCTTCCTTGCTGTATATATACAAACCTATGTTTGATTAAATATTTAATGGCAGGGATACAGACAATATGCCTATTATAGGCCATATAATAACAATATTGCACAACTACATAGGTTTTATTTAAAGATATCAAAACAGATGTTGAGCCTGTTGATGTTCAGAAAGGTCATGATGATTAAGCTTATAATCTTTCACTGGAAATTGCGTTATCAAATTATCCATTTATTCATCATTGTATCTTGCACATAATGAAGTAAATGTCCCTAATTTATGAAAAGGATTCAGATGTGGTTGCAATTGTGATTATTACTTTCCCATATAATTAATCCCAATTTATATTGTATGATTAATACAATATATAATCTGTTAAAAAAATATTATTGATTCAATAACCATATAGCATAAATACCAATTGGTGAAAGCATTCTAAATGTAATCTGTTCAGGGCTTTGTTAAATTGGCTGGCGTTTGTTATATATTATACTGTAGATTGATGTAAAGCGAGGGTTTCAGGATAGTAAAGATATGATACCTGTAATCTGCTGCAGGTTCACCCAGATCAGGATCCATTTTGGTTCCTCTGCACCTCCAGTTTACTACATACATCACAACCAGGATCCATTTTAGGTCCTCTGCACCTCCAGTTTAATGTCTGATCCCGCATGACTATCTTATGAAAAAATGATGGTCCTTATGACAAATTGCAATTAATTCTCCAGAGGCTGTTTTGGCTAGCCGATGTGTTTTGGCTTGCAGCTACATGCACATAATATATGCTATTAAGAGTAATACTTAGGTGGGTAGGGTTAATGTATGTTTACATTGTCTATATTGCAATTGTTGTCTTGAAGGAGCGGATATAGGCCGATTGAGTGTAACTATATAAATATAAATTTGTGCAGGGGACTGAATAGAGCTGAGCCATTTTCAGTGCCTAGATTTGCTTTTAAGTGCCGTGTTGGCAGTTTTGGACAAAGTATTAATACTAATATGACAGGTACATAAACCTATTCTGCTGTAGAAACAGCACAACATATACCTTTTAATAATATTTTAAGATTGCATTTGCTGTGCTCAGAAAGTACACAAAAACATACTTAGTTTCTGCTTAAAACATAATTTGTTTGTTTAATATGATAAGGCTGGATATTAGTTGGACTGTAATAATGTTTCTTGGTCTAAGATTCAAAGGCAGCTATTTCTAAGAGGAAATATTCTCTCTGTATTCTAGAATGTAGCCCCTCTTCTGAGTCTTATTAGATTGATATACCAGGCTTGTATACGGGATTTGCAGGACATTTTCTGTAAAATAGTGCTATTATGTACTGCTACTGTAGAATTCTAATACAAGAGAATTCTGTGCTTTTGTAAGGTTATTTTTGTATGCATTTATTTAAAATGTCAGCAAGGTCTGCTACATTCAAACGTTACCACCTCTTCAGTGAGCATGAGTCAGGCGTTTAGGATGCTTACCTTCCTGAGGTTTTGGGTTAAAAGCACAAGAACATTTTTATTTGAACAATTATTGACTAGGTGAATTTCTTATTTTTCATATTCAATCATAAACTGAAGGGGAAACGGGAATTGGCTTTGGTCTCTCCAAACCACCTAACCCTTCCACATGGTCATCAAATCTCCTTTTAGGAACTCTTAGTGAATTTCTGTGGTGCAGTGTTTTTCTGTAGAACCCTAACCCTTAGTTTAATAGATACGGCATGATTTAGATTGCATCAAGGCCCTACTAATGGGTCGCAGATTGTCAGTGATGGTTTGTATTTCACTTCATTATGCAGTCCAGGCGTAAGAAAGGGGAATGATGAGGGAATGAAGGTTGGATGGAGGGTTTAGGGAGAGTGGGAGGGGGGTTGTCTCGGGCCAGTTTGGGAGGGGCATATAACCAGAGTGGAGCATTAGTGTGTTCTGAATGCTGCTGGTGGAAAATCTTCTGCAGCATTAAAATTGCCATTGTTCAAAATTCTAGTATTTCATCGACTTTGGAAGATGCGACTTGAGGAGTGTACACCTTTTATATAGCTGAGGCCGGAATGGAATTTCATGTTATTTGGTCAGTGTTTACGTGCAGAATCTGAACACGGGAGATTAGGTTTTACATAACCTTTGGGGTTTGTCTGATTTAGTATAATTATAAGAATTATGTTGCAGTAAATTTTAGGTCACAAAACCATAACTAATTCTTAAGGCCGGTGCACGTTTTGTATAGGCTTCAGCCTATACATCCCCTCCTTCACAATTATTTTGGAATCTGTGTTTGCATTGATGTGAATGTGTGTTACTGCTCCTGTAGCTACAAATGGCATTAGACAGCTTTGCATCCTTATGGGTTTGGCTATTTTTGTCTCAGCCTTTGTCTGTTGTACATAGTGGTCTTAGAACCAGTACAGGTATGAACATCCTGGCACCTGAGAAAAATAATGTTTTGCTTCAGAGGAAATATCAACTGTGTTCAGCTGTATCAAGGAGAACTGTATTTTTATTTCCAATTCCATTATATGCTGTTGAATTTACAATTTTGTTGTGTAGACAAATATATATAAATATGTACTCTGTGCTGTGTAAAAGACTTAGGCCATTGAACATTTCTTAAAGCTGATTGTTTTTTAGGCAGTAAATTTTTTTGGCCAAAAATATGATATTACATTAGAACAAATACATGTCAACACTAATACAAACATTTTTATAAATAACCTTTGTCCAAATTGTAATTGATATCTGGTGAGATGGCTGCAAAAGATGTCATAAAGACCTTCAAGTAATCTGTGCAACACACAACATAGTCAACCCAGAAAGGTATTTGTTTCTGATGAGCAGGTCACTTCCTTGAGAGACAGATAGTCCAGTGGTGATTGCTTAGCTTCTGGCAGTGTCATCTGGCATCAAAATGCACCCTTCAAACAAGTCTTACAAGAAATCGCAATTTTTGATTCATTGGGGAACTATGAATCTTACAGCATGATAATTACTCAATCACTCTGCAAAGACAATTAAGACCTACTTGGAGCAGCCAATGGTATAAAGGAAGCGTCACAGTTGGAGTCTGTTGACCCACTGATTAGTTTCCACTCTGATTTCACTTAAGTCATGCAAAATGTCATTCACATCATCAAAGCGGTGGTTCACAAACCATTTCATTGCTATTTCATATTTTCCATCCTTGTGTTATTATCCCAGAATGGTCACAGTAGCTGTGAGATGTATGTGTGTGTGTGTGTGTGTGTGTGTGTGTGTGTGTGTGTGTCTGAGAGCGAGAGGGTGGATGGGTGTAGTGTCTTGGCTGGTACTTCCTTACATAGAGAGGTACAAACAGGAGTTGGAGAGCTGCTCGTAAATCAATTATAGCCTTTGCCAAGTCTCTGGAAGCCCTGCTCTGCCAGCCCTGGAAAGTAAACTCTGGGGCAGTCTTTTTCTACAGAATCAAGAAAGGAAGGGGATCCCATCCTACAGAGAGAGAGAGAGAGGTAGCACCCCAAATTTCTCTTTCTTTCTCTGTGATGTGTTCAATCAATCAATCAATCACATTTTTTTGTAAAGTATTTTTTAACATCGGCAGTTGTCACAAAGTGCTTTTTACAAAACACCCAACCAGTTGCCTCAAAAGCAAGTTACAAAGTGCTTTAACAGGTTTGATGTACAGTGGCTAGGAAAAACTCTCTAAAAGGGACAAAACCTTTAAAGGAACCAGGGCCATGAGAGCCTGGCTGTGCCGGGTGAACATTTTAAGAGTACAACTTGTAGTAATTAAATGCATGTAGGCTGTGTCCAGAGTTCATTAAACAGAATCCAACTCAGATGCATGACCAGGTGGACAAGGACAGGGACAATCAGGGGTGGAGGTCTCAACGGAGTGGCAGCTGGAATCGTCAGGTATCATCAGCTACTTGATCTGCAACACAAGTTTCTCTCTTGATTCTACATTTCCTGGTCCAAATGAGTGCACTGTACTGTATTTGGGACACCGACAAAGGGACCGAGTTTGCCCCTGCGGTCAAAAGCACTGCAATGTCACAACTGACCCTCTCTGGTCTGAGGCACTATGCTGTTAACGGTGGTCAGAGTGTGAGAGCACCGGCCCCTGGGACTAGAGCCATGCTGCTGAGACGGGTAAGGGTTCCTGCCACCGGGGTGTCACTGATCTGTTGAAAACCCTTCCACTCATCACATATCCCAGCCCTGGGCCTTCAGCACTCCTTTGATTCAAGCAAGAGTGGCTGAAGAAAGCTCTTTGTATGCCCTGTAGCTGGAGGTGATAATGTGCAGTTCATAAACAGTGAGCCCTACTAAAGTACACAGGGAGAGAACACTTTTGATAAACCATGTGGCCCATGCTGAGAGGGAACATAGTTTAAACTTAGCCTAGGCCCATAGGTCAGCATGAAAGACTTGATAACCCGCTGCTGAAGGGTTGGTGATTATGATGCATCGTACCAGTATGATACTATTGCGTATTGACAGAATCCAGGCTAGCCATGGAGTCATCCAGCCCTCAGTTTGACCCTCCTGAGGCAGTGGCTGACTTACAACTTTGGAGCTATAAAGGGACAGGGTTCCGTCTGGGATGCCCAGTGTCTAAATGACTGGGCCTGACTGGGTTTCTGTCATGTACTGTACTCTCCATTGGGCTGCCTGGCTGGGTTTCTGTCATGTACTGTACTCTCCATTGGGCTGCCTGGCTGGGTTTCTGTCATGTACTGTACTCTCCATTGGGCTCCCTGGCTGGGTTTCTGTCATGTACTGTACTCTCCATTGGGCTGCCTGGCTGGGTTTCTGTCATGTACTGTACTCTCCATTGGGCTGCCTGGCTGGCAGCTGTGAGGGCCTGTTACTCTGTTTCTATTAGACGAGCTCATTTGAGGAATGTGGGCAGACACCTGCTCTACAGAGGGAGGCAGTGAGGCCAGGGGGCAAGGAACCTGTGTGTGTTGTGGCAAAGCCTGTGCACAAATGCTCTGCCACCTGCACCAAATAGTGCCTCTCACACAAAGCTAGTGTTACTGTCCCCTTTCACTACGCTTTGTCCTTTTACTGGTAGCACTGTGATGTTGTGAGAGGTGACAATAGGTTGAAGTTGGACAGGAGCTTACGTTACCCTCTGGGAATTGGTGAAACCTGTGGGGCCTGTGACTCGCTCACTCTCCCTGTCTTTTCCTCCTGCCCTCTCTTGCTCTCTCAACCTGATCTGTTTCTACATCCATTAACTGCCTGTATTTGACAACACAAATACATTGAAGCTGTGACCTTGGTCTTTGAAAAGATTTGTTTGTTCCCAGTACTCTGCAACTGGTTGGCCTATTGGTACTGATTTGCAATTTGCTGTGGTTTTTGACTAGACATTTCCAAAGGAGAGTGACATTAAAAAGTAATAGAATGGCCATTCTGCAATATCACTCAAATGAAAACAACAGATGAGTTGTTCACTACATTATTCCAAACTAGCACAAACCTTTCAAAGTTTTCTTATTTAAATACTCTATTAGTGTCCCGCTCTGGAGCCCTGTTTTCTGATGTCTTGAACTGCCTTTCATCTATTTTGATTAAAAGGCATTTAATATGATTAAATCAATACAAAATACAAATTAATATTTTCTGAATTTCCATGAATTGTAAGTTTAATCTTCAGTCCCATCTAAAGAACCAAGGAAAATAATCTGTAGATCTCACGAAGAACACTTTCATAAAAGAATATGAGCCAAATCCAGGAGAAAAAACCCACTGACATTAATTCAGAGCAAAATGGATGTCATGAGGAAAAAAGCTTCAACTTAGCCTCAATCCAAAATGATCCCCTTCCTCTGTCCCTCCGTCTGCACATTTATGTACCATGCTGATAAGAATGACAATTACCAAGGGGTGTAGGGGCTAATTAGACCCTTCAGTGGGTCCTTTCACAGTTTGTAATGATCCAACCTTACATGAGCCAAGTGGAACCTTCACAAGTTGTGGCTAATGATAGGAGTGCTGAATGATATCACAATTATTTATCAGATTTTGAGACAAAAGATCAAATATCTCTTTACTGTCTTGGTGAAAGGGGGATGTGTTGTACATGGCCAAAGGGGTTCTATTGGATCTAGGTCCTGACCACAGCACCTAGATCCAATCCAAGTATGAATGCTGTTCGCCAAACTCATTATCATCACCCTTCACTTCAGTTGGCGACAGAGGGTGCGAGCTGAGACTGTTGTAGCTTGTGCCTGAAGGTCAGTTTAAACCTGTAGCAGTTGGGGTGCTTTCTCCACCATTCAAACAATCATTCACTGAGGTTTTGCATCACTGTGTCTCTTGCAGATACATCCAGATAAGTTAAAGCATTTTGATTCAGTAAATTATTCAATTTTCTTTTAGTTTAACTGCAAAACAAAGAAATTCATGGATACCAACATTTTTGAATCTCATCTGTTTTCTGGAAGAAAATATGATTTTTTATTTTATAATAGGAAGTGTGCCAATACTTTTGTCCAAAACTGTACTTAACGTTGATAAATTTTCCCTTGTATACATTTGGAATATGTATCTAATGCCTACGTAACTCTTCTCCTTTTACTCAAACACTGCATTCCACAAGTCCAGTGCAATACATTTGCAGTGCAATACATTTGCAGTGCAATACATTACAGAATGTCATATATAACCATACACAGTCATGTGAAAAAATTAGAACACCTCATTAAATATTCAGTTATTCATTAAGAAATTCATCTTTGGAAAAGAAAGCGATCTAATTGCAGGTAAACAGCAAAAAATAACATTGTTTCACTCATTAAAAAAAAGACATCAACATAAATGCATATTCTGAGGAAAAACTTAGGACACCCTACCCCCTAATACCTAGTGTTACCCCCTAATACCTAGTGTTACCCCCTAATACCTAGTGTTACCCCCTAATACCTAGTGTTACCCCCTTTGGCTGAAATAACTTCAGTGAGACGCTTCTTGTAACCCTCAACCAGTCTCTGACATCAGTCTGAGGAAAGTTTGCCCCACTCCTCAATGCAGAATGCTTTAACCTGTGTGATGTTTGAGGGGTTTCTTGCATGTACCGCCCGTTTCAAGTCACCCCACAGCATCTCAATGGGATTAAGATCTGGGCTTTGACTGGGCCATTCCAGGACTCTCCATTTCCTAGTTTTCAGTCAGTCCTTGGTGGATTTACTGGTATGTTTAGGGTCATTTTCATGTTGCAGGGTCCAGTTCCGCTTCAGCTATAATTTTTTTACAGATGGTCTCACATGTTTCTCAAGCACCCTCTGATACACTGTAGATGGATGGATTCTATGATGGTGAGCTGGCCAAGTCCTGCTGCAGCAAAGCATCCCCAAACCATGACACTTCCACCTCCATGATTCACAGTTGGTATGAGGTTCTTTTCCTGGAATGCTGTATTTGGTGTGCGCCAAACATGTCCTCTGTTCTGGTGTCCAAATAATTCAATTTTAGACTCATCTGTCCAAAGAACGTTATTCCAGAAGTCCTATTCTTTGTCTACGTTCTTTCTGGCAAACTTCAGTCTGGCCTTAGTGTTTCTCTTGGAGAGTAAAGGTTTCCTCCTTGCACACCTCCCGTGAAGATTAAACTTGTGCAGTCTCTTTCTGATTGTAGAGGCATGCACTTTTCAAATCAATGGTCGCCCGAGCCTGCTGTAGGTCCTGTGATGACATTTTAGGGGTTTTGGAGACTTCTTTTAGCATCTTGTGGTCTGCTCTCGGGGTGAATTTGCTTGGAAGGCCAGACCTGGGCATGTTGGCAGATGTTTTGAATGTCCTCAACTTGTACACTATTTTCCGGACAGTGGAATGGTTGATTTCAAACTCTTTTGATCTTCTTAAATCCATTACCAGATTCATAAGCTGCAACAATCTTCTTTCTGAAGGCCTCAGACAGGTCTTTCGATCTCACCATGGTGTTCACTCTCACATCAACAGTCAGGAGCACACCAAACTGAATGTCTGAGGTTTAAATAGGGCAAGCCTCCTTCAAAATGCTGAGTAACAATGTTCTAATCATGTGCACCTGATGTGATACACCTGTGTGTGATTTCAGGTCATTTTAAGTGGGACAAAATGTGGGGGTGTCCTAATTTATTCCACACCAGAAATTGCATGTTTATTTTATTAAATTTTACAGAAGGTTTTTCAAGTGTTTTCTTCAGTTTTACTTGTTTAGTTATATTACTTGAATCTCTCAGTATTGTTAAAATTGATATTAAATATTCATATGTCTAAATATGTTAAAAAACACATTTTCATAGGGTGTCAAAATTTGTTCACATGACTGTATAATAGAATTTGATGATATCAACATTCTATCATCCTCTGGGGGATTTAATGTCCCCACATCTACTGTGTTTCTACTGCGACCATGTCCAAGTCAGCCTACCATGTTTAAGATACAGTAGGGTTAATCACCCTGAGCCTGTTTAGTCTTGAGGAAAAAGCTCTATGGAGGGATTACTGTGCCTGGACCCCCCTCTCCAGCAAACACACACACACTTTCCCATAATTGCCCCACCCCCCCACACTGCAGTTCAGCTATTTCCAGCATAATAACAAAGCAGCAGCCCCCTGAGGTACCTTGCCTTCCGGAACACAGCTCATCACTCTTAGTTTCCCTTTTGTTTTCCAGATTGTATGTGATTTATTTTATTCCGAGGTTAAGGTTTTCCTTTCTTCATCACTTGTGATCATTTCTTCAGAGTAGTAAAGCATCATCAGTGTTAGGCTTACACAGCACAGCTGAAATATACAGACATAGGGAGGAATGTTTATCTAGATAAAAAGTCAATTGAGCTTAATGGAGTCGTCGCCACTTGTTTATGTGCAACTTATCTCACATACAGTAGCTCATAACTGTAGACTTGTTTGCTTTTTTTGGATGTGCTTGATGTTCAATGACCATTTCAATATAATTCAGATTAGTTATTTCACTGAAACATTTCTCTCAACTGTCTCAATAATCTGCTGGGAGATGGCAGGCCGTGGAATGAGAAGGTAGTGACTCCCCCACTTAGGAGTAACTGGTCTGACAAATCTTTCTGAAAGACATTGGCTATGGAAACAGGCACAGTGTCAGCTTGGGTGTCCTGCCTAGTATAGATTGATTTGAGCATTTCTTCAACTTGCTAGCAGAAAAAAATATTAAGATATATTAAGATATATTACACTATTTTATAATCCATGTAAATACCATGCCAATATATTAAAAAGACAATGAGAAGGGCATGGATATAGGTTGAGGATTGTATTTGTAGTGTTCTGGTCACTTCCTTCTGACTAATGATGTGTGGCAGCCTGAGAAACTGCTCTGCTTTACTCTGCTGTGGGATTTCTAAAGCTGTGTGACAGAAAGAGGACAGAGAAACTTCCAGTCTACCATAAGAGTGGAAAGACAGAGGAGGGTGTGTGTTGTGAGTAGGGAGAGTTAATGTGATTTTAAGAGCAGCAAAGTACCAGGAATCCTAAGGAGGTATTTGAAGTTATATAACTTTGGACAGATTAGCTTCATTGTGACTTGAAACATACGCCTTATCTTCAGAAAGCTTTGAAGAAATCCTCTCTCAAATTATAGTTTCTGTTTGAGTCCAGATTACAAAATTGCCATTGTCTTTCCTGGCAGATTTGGTATGTAACCTGTACTGCAAGGCTCTGCTACCTACCGAAGGACTGATGTGGGTAAAAGGTTAATAATCCAGTACAAATCAGCCTCTGGAAGGTGAACAGTCACATAACCCTGAAGTAATGTTCTGGCACACCCCCTGTGACAGTTCAAAGAACTTCACTGTGCCTGAGCAGTCATCTCCCTTAGGAGGGGAGCGAGGTTGGGTTCAGGCCAAACCATCTAATCGCCTTCATCTGAAAAATCTTACAGCCAATTAGCACCTCCTCAAACTTCACCTAAAAAAGCCCCCATCCCCCATTCTGGTTAAAACCTGACCCTGTTTTTTTTTTGACATGGCTTATCCTACAAGTATCTTTTGACTCCTGACCTCTGACAACTTGGTTGGATTAGTTTGTCTTGGAGCCTGTTTAGGCTACTACAGTAGTCCTGAAAACAAGTCAACTTAAATAACGTTTCCATAATATGTAAATACAAATTTCAACAAGAATCAACACGAATCTCTCGCAGCGACCTGAAGCGCAACATATGCGCATCATTTTGGCCAGATCCTTTACCTGGAAGGCATATAAACTCACTGCCCATGTTGCTTACTTATTCTTACCTGTTGTTTCAGTGAGATGGTGCTTCCATCGAACAACTGATGTCGGCAGTGATAGGAGAATTGTTTTGGTGCCAGTGCGAGAAGTTTTTAGTTGCTTACAATAAGAAGTTGATGTTTTTTTTCTGGTTCAGTTTATGACGCTGGAAGGACCTACAGAATCTGACTTCCTACGTCACCGCTCTTTCGCGAAACATTTTCTTCAGATCTCAGTTACCACGGGCAGTATCTTTCGAAAATAATTCCCGCTTTACATCGAAAAGACAATTGACATGCGAAAATTTACACTCAAATAATTTATCTCTGACGCAAATCTAGCAAGTCTCCCTCGTCTAATTAAAACTCTTAAGTTCTCTGCTGTATTCTGATACTAGCCCCCAGTATAGAGTAATGTTATTGCAGGGAAGCCGTAATATCATTAACCAGCAACTGGATAATGGGATGTTGGATAGGATCAGTTGGCAAGTGTCTGTAAGGTTGAAACACAACATAGTGTACTTTCCTTTCTATAATATTGATTCTGCTGTTTTTCTGAGAATCTTTTAAAGGGCTTCCATTTGAGCTGATTAGGGTAATGCAGCGTTTTCAGCTTTCCCCTCATTGTGAGAATTGATACGGCATTAAGGAGCTGAATAAGCCATCTTTGAGTCTTTGCATTCTCTGTAACCCAACAGTTTGTGGCCATTTTATGCCCTGGTGTTTTTGTAGTGCCTGTGAATTGGGTGACTGTGGTAACAGAGATCAGATTTTTGGCAGAGGCAGAACACTGCCCTGCATTTTGCCTATTCAGTCAGTCATAGCAGCCATGGGGATGTCAAAATGCAATCAGATTCAACCCTGGATCCTGGTCTCTCCCTGCTGTCTCCGGAGATTGCTGGCAAATACTAATGTTGGGAGTTGGGTTTAAACAATACTGTTCCAACTGATTTTTTTAAATTTGTAATTCTATTCTAAAACGATCCAATCTATTCTACTGCCTATGTCTAGGTCTATTTATATCGACATACTACTCCAGCAGTATGCCTTTCATGTAATTGCACCTCGTATTTTCTTGGCCCAATATGAGGATACCTCCTGCCAGGCTATTCCCTTGGCAGGACATTGACATCATTCCATAAGCTTTTTATTGACCTCATTACAGGTTCTGATATTTAATTAGTGCTGTATGATTCTCTAACCATTATTCAAGCTGGTCCTGCAAAACAAATGATCTGAATAGTAACGCACCACCTACCCTGCATACTGATTCATATCATTATAGTATCAAATGGATCACATTAACAAGCTATTATGGCACCCTTTCTTCTGCTTTCAGTTGAGTCTAGAATTATGATTCGCAGAGTCATACAAATGCATTCAAATTCAATAGGTTTTACAGTGACTTTTTAGATGGATCGGATATCACACAGTCAAGCCAGAGACTCCAGTACAGATTAAAGCAGAGCACTATTGTATGGGAAATGGTTGCCTGCTGCAGCTGCAAGCTTTTTGCAGGCGAAGAATGTCTTGTGATTACATTGTTGAGAAATGACATGGAATCTGCAGAATGTACAAGCCAGACTGAGGGAGCTGGTGGCAACCAATATGGGCAATTAGTTATGGTGGTGTCAGAGAAATTAGTGAAGTGTCTTGAAAGAGTCATAGAAAGAAACATTCAGTTGGCCTGGCCCTGGCAGAGAGGGAGGGGCTGATATGGGAGTTACTAATCTGTGTAGAGGGAGGGGCACTGTGTCCCAAATGACACATTATTCTGACACCAGTCAGACTAGAGCACGGTAAACCCTATAGTCAGGTTAACCTAGCCACTGTTGTTATTATTTTGTCTCAGTTGTTTAATGAAACACCCACTACAAGCATTCTAAACACGTTGAATGTAATCCTCACTTTAAAGTTCCCACCACGCCGTGGCAAGCTCTGAGTTTGGAGGGGACCCCCTGCGGAGCTGAGCTCATGCTGTGGGTTAGCCTTTACATCTGTGTTGGGGGCTAATCGGTGTTTTCATTAGTCATTTGCTGTGCATCAGTTTGGTTGGCGAACCGATCTCACGGCCATGTAGCATCAAAGGCTATATCAGCTTAAGCCGGTTGTAAGGAGCATGAGAGGTCTCATCTTTTCAGTGAGGAGAAAGGGCGGCCCTCGGACACAAGTGTCCAGGCAATTAGAGACACCCTGCCCTCAAAGAGAGAGTACTGGCAGAGAGGGAAAGTGGGGGGGGAGCCGCAGCCAGGCTTTTCTCCAGCATCGCATTGTTAACCCAAGCCAAATTATGTTCCGCTAAACTCGGTTCTCAGGATATGGTGGGTTAGCTAGCTGCTGACCACCACAAAATGAAACCTTGCCTCAATTGCCTCAATTCAGTTTACTGGATCCACAATGAAGTAATGTTTTGCAGTCTTCTAAGTCCTTTGCATCCTAAATGTAGACACAAAATTAATCTATGCTAGCATGGATTATACCTCTGTCAGACCTACTGGAATCTGACATTGGAATGAGAATGTTTTATAGGACTATAGTTGTTCCCGCCTGTATTTTCTTTCCTTCTGTCAAACATGTAAATGAAGAGGCTTTAGTAAATGAAGAGGGTTCATGGGATTTCTGTCCTTGTAAGGTAAATGTGCATTTTAGTAATTTCGCAGATGCTCTTATCCAGAGTGATTAATGTTGATGTATACATTTTTAGAAGCTAGGTGGATAACCCAACTCAGAAGTAGTAAGTACACTCTACTCCAATTAATTAGTTATTGGCAATAGTCAGTGCTGGAAAGAACACAATAATAATAATAATAATAATAATAATAATAATAATAATAATAATAATAATAAACATAGCAAGTGTTAGGCTACTTCAAAATGACGTTATACACAGATGGTGTGCCACAATTGGTAGCATTTTTCTTCAATACCATGCACTACTTTTTAACCATAGCCCTATAGCTCCGCTGTATTCAACAACGGGACAGGTTGGACCTGCAGCTGCATGTCACTCATCATGCTTTCAGATCCAGCAGGTGTGTTTTCAGTTCTAGCTAGGAGCTGGTGCAACATAAACAGTCTCTCTTCTGCTCTGCCTCATGCAAAAGGACAATTTCCTATTGATTTGTCCAGAGTGACGTTATTTCGTATGAATTTCTGGAGGAAGAGGCAGCTCCCAACATCCTTGCCTTTCTAGCTCCCCTAATGCCAGGGCTTCTGTCCCTCTCGAGCACAGGTGTCAAACCGATTCCTCGTAGGACCTAGTGTTTGTTGGTTTTAGTTTTTTTCCTTTCAATTGTTGCTCAACTGAGACCTAAAAATCCAAGCGAGTTAAGATCCTAAATAATCAATAGTCAATCAAGTACAAGGTAAGAGCAAAAACGTGCAGAGTCGGCCTTCTGTGGAACCGGTTTGACACCTGTGCTCTAGAGCCAGCATCTTCTAGTGATGGACAGAAACCATTTGAAGATATCCAGGTAGAAATGACTTTGTCAGAATATTCTTACATTGTTGTCAATTCTTTCTCAAGCTCTTTCTGTCAAGTCTCCATACCTTCACCCTAGTTGACCCTGCCAGCGTGAGCTTTCCTGAAGGAGGTTTTGAGAGAGGGAGGGCTCAAGTCTTTTTGTTGTGGTGACTGATGATTGATTTGTTTGGAATTGGCCAGTAGTGTGGAGAAGAGGTGTTCCTAACATATCATGTAATTACCCCCTCTAGTTACTGGCATCAGGATTAATCTGCAACTTATCAAAGTAGCGTGACGCACCATTTACATTGTTTATTAGTTCTTGGCTTTCCTAACAGCTACGCAGCCTATGGTCTCTGACTGTATGGGGAGACAACTGTAACGCTATGAAATCAAGTCTTTAAAACGACACATCCGGACGATTCCATTGGCTAAGGCCAGGGTTGGAGGATGTGGGTCGGAGGATTTTCTATCCCGGCTTTTCTCCTTTATTATTGTTTTTGGTTGTAACCATGTACCCAGTCTCTGGTGCTGGCAAGTATACACATTACATGAATCTGCCACCAATAATTTAATATCTAATGTTTTGACATCTATTATTTGAATAAAAGATCTCAACACGCTGCCCTGACCAGGATACCAACTCCTAACGCCGCTGTAGTCAGTGACATACTGTAGACCACTGCATCGCTTTTAAGGCAGCGATGCAGTGGTAGATTTTCATGGCAGTTATTGCAGTTATTGCCGCTGTACATGGCAGTTATTGCAGTGTAATACTCACATGTACGTGTTTTAAGGGGATTCTGGAGGAGACTGTTGGGGGAAAACAAAGCAAAATAAGCTCCTCTTGTGGCTTACTGGCCTGCCCCAGACTCCCCTGGTCTACCCCTCCATTGGCTCTTTATTTCACAGCTGAAAGCCTGGCCAAACTAAATATCTGGCCTTTCCTCAAAACTAGGAACATTTCAGAGGAAAGCAAAGCAGTTTTTGTTTTTGTAAGTTAAGGGATAGAGGCAGATCACATGTCTTGTGGCCAGTTAGTTGCCATTTATGAGGGATGAATACACACTGCACTGGAATATCAAGTAGCTTTAATAATATACTCTGGGTTGTTGCGTGTGGATATTCTAAACTGTTGGTGGTTATAAGACCACTGTCACAAGCCTTGATGCCTCCAGAATAATGGCGTATTGGTACTGTGGATAGCACATCCACCGTGTTTTTATGATCTGCAAAAATGTTAGCAAATGAGTGCTGAATATGAAGCCGGGCATTGTGACCGTTACTTCTGGGAATGAGTGGACAGACAGGCCTGCAGTGTGGCCTGACATGATGGTAGGTAACGGCCGCAGCTATGTTGTGTTTTGCTTTCCAGCTCCCCGCTGTGGGTGTTCCGGTTGCTGAGTTCCCCTGTCTCTCTTCCCCTTCCCGTTTAGTTTCCTTTTTGAAGTGATACCCATGAGTCACTTTGGCCCTGGAAGCCAAACTGTCCTAGAATTGTTCTTAACTGAGTTGCTATCCGGCTCCATGAGGTTCAGTTTGTCGAGGCGCCCATGGGAAATCAGAATCAGAGAGGAGAGTCGAAGGCAGTTCCTCATTCTCCCAGACTCCCTTTCTTCTGTCCCAGGAGACTCTGATGAAGAGAGAAATGAAGCGTTCCTAAAGATCAGTCCCAACTTTGATCTTTAAATTGCAGTCATTCCAAGTCATACAGCGTGTAAATTCCTCCAGATTATCATTCTTTTCATTTTTAGCACCATTGTGACGAGCTTGAATATCTCTGTCATAATGCTTTCATGTTTTACTTTGATTGCCATCATGCTGCTGCTGATAATGATGTATCATCAATGTACTATTCAACATGCCCTATATATTTATATTTCCCCGTTTTCTATATATGAAAATCAGTTGCACTCCCAGCCGGGCATTTGAATGCCACACTGAAATCAGTAGATTGTGCCTGGCTTTGGGGTTTCCCACTTGGTGGTGAGGCTGGGGTCACGACAGTGAACGATGTTTTGGTTTGGGTTGGCATTGTGTAAACGTAGGGATTGGAAGTCAAGCCCCCTGAACAGTAACAGGAGCCACGGCCTACAAGTGGCCTTGCCCTTGGGTGAAGTGTAGACAGCTGTAGCGCTGGAGGATGCCAGCCTAAGGAGGGTTGGAATTACTCCTACAGTCTGCGTGTTAGCTGAGTAACTCACTACAACCAAACCACTGCAGCTGTTTTCTTTGGTGGTCACGTAATGTACAAAGGATGTGTGGCTAGGTATTTCTTATGGCAGCATAGTGGTCTGGCAGCGGGCACTATTAGGTAGTAAGTGAGTAGCTCCTCGAAGAATCGCTGTGTTGCGGTGGGATTTTGAAAGCGAATATAATTCAGTTTTAATAGTCAGAGGGGGCGGTACATGATGAGAACAGACACTCATTCTCCCCGGCGAGTCCAGCATTGCTCAGACGGTGATCCATCCAAATGGACCCCTATGCCATATGTGCCATACACTTGTAGAGGTCTGACGACAATTTGATTTGGGTAATTAATACAGTGAAGCTTATTCTGGGTTAGGGTGGAGCATGAAATGATGCGTTCCTTCATTGAAAATATTTCTTGAATGATTGCAAACTAGATCTAGAATGCATCTAGTACCGGATGCGAATGTGAGCTCCTTTAACTTTCCTGGCATGACAAACCAAAACATTTGCTAACTGCAGCATCTCAACAAACTTCATTCTCAAGTTTCTTGTGTAGAGGCTCTGTGCACTGTTTTGGTTCTACTAAGTTGAGTCCATCAAAACATTGTTTAATCAATTAATTGCATTCATTATTTATATCATCAGTACTACATGTTTTATTCTTCTCGCATGCTGCCTGCAGATTGATCTGTTTTTCTCTCTGCACGTGAAACAAACTGCTGTTGGTCGGAGCGTTGAACCAGAGGCCTGTGTAGGAATGTGTACCAGGGATGCGCTTCAGAACTCATTGCCGCCAGCTATTTAGACTAACAATTTAAATTGAAAGACTCACAAAAAAAAAAGAATCATGACTCTTAAGGCAGTAGAAACTTGGTAAAACCACACAAGGCATGCAGCGATAGGTCATTTCATTATCCCAAGTTCAGAAAAAAAGCTGGAAGGCGCACTGGCCTAAATAGAATAAAGACCACATGGAACTCTCCTCCACCACAACTAGTAATAAAACAACATAAAAAAACAGATTGACCCTTGGAAGAGTTGCTGGCGCCTAGGCAACCACTAATGGGGTTTTTAATACAATACTAAATACAAGAGCCTGTTTTTGACTACAACAAATGTTGTGACAACAATAGTATTTAAATAACATTTACATACTATATAAATACTGTTTTTATCTCTTTTTTTTTTTACAACACACTGCCACACTAGGAACCAAAATCACTCCCTGTGCCAGAGGGATTTGGTAAGGCTGAACACATGCATAGCTTATACACACACACAAGACACCTTTGCCTTATGTGCTGTTTCATTTCTCTTTGATTGGCTCCACCCCCACAGCAGGGTCCTTTTACTGAAGAAAAGAAGAAGGAAGAGCGGTTCAGATTTCTCCTTCTACCGTGTCTGCCTTTGCTTTCTATCTGCCCTCCCTCCTACCTTGTCTCCAAGGGCTCTTTTTTTTCTATTTATGTTATTGTTATTTTTTTTAGGGTAGAGGAGGTGGGTGTGTGGATACACATCCAAAAAGTAACCCACACTTCAGTGGAATTCTTCTCTACACTCCAGACAAAAGAATGTTGCTCATGCCACAACTATGGGTGGAAACTGATCGTGATAACAACATGGATTTATTGTTTGTGGCCCCAGCTCCACGTATTGGGGGTAGATCCATTCACAGTCTTGTTCGAGATCTCTGCCCTGTAACGGCCCGTCCCTCAAAGTCGTCTCCCAAATGGGCATCCCACTGCCACCTTGGCCAGTATTTCAGCGAGCCTTGCTCTGAAAAGAGAGAACTTCAGCGTTCCGCTGATTTCAGTGGATTGGTTTGAAAATGTTAGTCTGCAAAACTGGAAAATCTCATATTGCGCCATCGTTTTGAGAGATCCGTTCAGCTTGGACGTTTTGTTGGCAGCATTAATCTTATCCAGCAGTCCCTGTGCTGCAGGACTGAACTCAAGTGTGTTGTGTGAACCTGAATCTCACCATTTCCTGTTATTCACCAGGCCTGAGTATGTGGCGTTCTAACCCCAGTATGGGCCACTCTTTCTGCTCTCATGCTTTCTCAGGCCCTAACAATAGTCTGGCCCCTCACTGCTGGCCCCCTGTAATCCTCTTTACACCCCCCCCCTCCCATCTCCCTGCCAAAGGCCAAGTACCCTGCTGTCTTGTCAACATCAACCAATAACCGCCTTGGTCGTGGCATATAATGAACTGGATTCCATGTTAAGCATTTCCAAAGCCTCTTACCCCAGGTCACACAATTTTCTAGGGGAAACTTGTGTGAAATTGTTAAGATCTAACTTGGGTGAGATTTGTCTTTCTAAGTAAATATGTGATTGCGCATAATTTCAAGTCTTAACTCCCATGCCTTCTCAGGGCTTCCATGTGTCAAATTTATAGAGAGAGATGGAGGGTGACTGATGCTAGCATGGTAGTGTACCAGCTTCTTGAAAGCCTAGGTCTTCAACAAGCTGGAGACCCAAGTTGTATGTAGACTCAAGTTAGTTCCATTCTCTCCTAGTCCATTCTCTCCTGTTTTCACAGAGGCCTTTAATTCGGGAGGCAGCCCATAGGTTCAGCTTACGCCTCCCACCTAAGTCTTATGCAATGTGCACGTCACGCTATTACTAAAGCCTGCTAGGCGAACAGCTTTATCTATCAGCATGGAATCACATAGAGAAAAACCTGCACTAAAGGCCCTGATGATTAGAGCCCTTCATGGTTGAAACATAGAACTGTTACAGAGAACACACAACATAATGGACCGCTTTTATCTACGTTTATCAGCATTGTTTTCGC
Source organism: Esox lucius (assembly GCF_011004845.1). Taxonomy (NCBI): domain Eukaryota; kingdom Metazoa; phylum Chordata; class Actinopteri; order Esociformes; family Esocidae; genus Esox; species Esox lucius. The sequence continues at coordinate 22,740,460 of NC_047569.1, forward strand.
CATTCGCAACAGCATACAGTCCATTAGCCTGTAGTACTTGATACGGTGGCCGTGCGTGTCTCTCTCTGTGCCTTGTGATATCGTGTTGTGTGAATGTTCAACAGGAAACTGAACAATGTCAACATTCTTTCTCACTTCCTTTAGACCTCTGGCATGTGTCTAGTTTGACAGCCTAGGTACAAATCACATCCAGCATAGCTTCTGCTGAGTGGGTCCCAGACAGAACCTTTATTGTGCATTACTTTCTATTGGCCCTGGTCAGAGGTAATCCATTAAGGAAACGAGTTGCCAATTGGGATTCAGTCCTACTGAATGTGGGCCATTCCAGCATCATGGATGTTGCATTTGTTGGAAAAATCTTCAATGTCTAATGGACCAAGTATTAATGAAACTTCTGTCGTGCGTCAATAGTACCCCTTGGGAACCCTGAAGAGTGTTAGTATGCTGGAGAAATTAAGCTAATTAGAAGTGTTATAGAAAATAGATGAGACTATTTGGGAGACTGAACACATAAACCGTAGTATGTGAATTGTTTGACCTTCTGCTCTACTGCGCTAATCCCTCAGTGTTGCTATCAGAACTGTGTCAAAGTGACCTTCCACCTGCTACACCAGAAACAAACCAAATGCCAATAATTATTTCACATTAGTTCACAAAATGGAATGAGGACACTTCACAAAATGCATGCATTTTCTACATCAACTGTAAAAAAAAAAAATCTGAATTCAGAAATGTAGAGCGTATTCATGATGATAATGATAAACATGGTTTTACTTGGAAATTGTTATTCTATTTGATAATGCTGAGGTTGACCTTTGCATAGGCTCTACCATATGTCTGTTTTGGTATGGTGTTCACCTGCCATGACCGTGTGATGTTAGCCTGCAGGGGTTGAGCGCTGAGCAGGGACTCTGTATGCCAAAGCACTCACAGGGTTAAGCCTCTGCACAATCACAGCCTTTATGAACCACAGGGTTTCTGTAGACTGTGGGACTTTTGACAGGTGTCAAGGATTAAACAAGCTTTTTGGAAACAAGTAAATCGTTTCTACCCTTTTAACTCCTCTCCCCCTTTTCAGGTTTTTGCATGAGCAGGAGAGATCCTTTCTGCATGATTAATGTAATTATTCACTCATTTATCCCTTTACGCAGTAAATTGGCTTTTTTTTTTCAATGGGAGGACCTGACTGGTGGTGAATGCAGATCAAGTTTGGGGTACAGGCTAAGGTGTGAGGATTGGCCAGCATATTGGGGCTGCTGGATTTCAGGCCTGGGCGGTTTCCTGACTGAATTCATGCTGCTTACCAAGTCCACCTTGTCTTGCCTGCCTCGCCTCGCCTGTCATGAGGCTGGCAAATTGCCCACCCTGGACCCAACTGTACAAGCTGCTCTTCTCATTACAACCCTTGCTGAGTGATTTCTGCCCTCAACAGGGCGCTGCGACAAGCGTGAATGTCACTCAAGTTTAGTGAGAGTGACTGATGGAAGAGGACAGGGGGTGGGGCAGTGGGGTTGAGAAGGAGTGGTACTTCAGATATCCACATCAAACAAACCAATTACAGCTAGCTGACACATTGGGTTAATGGGTCTTTCCAAATACAAGGGGCTCGCCATCTTAATGACATGCTGTTCATTATTAGCCAGGTTAACACTGGCACACTGAAGAGCTCTTGGTATCTGGGCATATGGCTGTTCTGAAGAGCTGTTATCTACTGGGGATTTGAGTTTTTCTCCAGGTACTGCATGAAAAGGTGTGTGTCCAGCACAGAGCAATGTGTGACGAGATCAAATGTGGACTACGGAGTCTGCAGAGGTATGTGAGTAGCGGCACAACCCGTCGCCAGCTCCCACAATGCCACTAAATGTATGTAAAGCCCTCTTACTCTCTTGACAGGCCGTTCTAAAGCTCAATGCTACACTCCAGAGGTTTATATCAGTAAGGAATATTACTGCTAATGCCATCCCCTTTCACCCCGGGCTTTACTCCCTTTATGGAAGGAAGCCTTTTAAGGAAGTAGTCTACCATCTGCTAGGATGTCCTTCATGTCCAGATGACAAAAGAAATGGGAACTGTGGCTTTCCAAACAATGTAATTACATACATTTTCCAGTTTTCTTGGCATGAGACAGTCATAAATCTTGTCAGATGCTGAGAGTATCCAAGAAGTAGGGAGATGTCTCCTGTGTGATAAGGCAATCTGTCTTTGTAAACACTTGCAGAGGTCTAATTGGAAAAATATTGTCTTGGCTAAGGAGAGGGGAGGTGGAAAGGACAGAGGAGGAATCACTGTTCTTCTGAAATGTAAAATGCTTTGACTCAGACAGTCACTGACTTACTCTGGACTTACTCTGGAAATTTGCACTGCAAAGTCGTTTTGTTTGTGCAACAAATTATGAAATTATGTTTTCTTGAAACAAAACACACTTTTGCAGTGTTGAAGTCAATGCAGACATTCTGGACAATGGACTGTCAATATACTGTATTTCAGGGCGCTTTAGTAAAAAACGACAAACTTTTGACTGTTGATCAACATTGTTGATCAATATTATCAAAATCAGGTTACTGCCATTCGTGAGAAATACATTTCAGAAGATAACATCTTTCTCTAGGGAATCTCAGCTGGAACACATCATTTTAAATACATCAAATGTAATGGGGTGGGGGATGTTTTCTTGGCACACTTTAGGCCCCTTAGTGCCAATTGGGCATCGTTTAAATGCCACGGCCTACCTGAGCATTGTTTCTGACCATGTCCGTCCCTTTATGACCACCATGTACCCATCCTCTGATGGTTACTTCCAGCAGGAAAATTGCACCATGTCACAAAGCTCGAATCATTTCAAATTGGTTTCTTGAACATGACAATGAGTTCACTGTACTGAAATGGCCCCCACAGTCACCAGATCTCAACCCAATAGAGCATCTTTGGGATGTGGTGGAACGGGAGCTTCGTGCCCTGGATGTGCATCCCACAAATCTCCATCAACTGCAAGATGCTATCCTATCAATATGGGCCAACATTTCTAAAGAATGCTTTCAGCACCTTGTTGAATCAATGCCACGTAGAATTAAAGCAGTTCTGAAGGCGAAAAGGGGTCAAACACAGTATTAGTATGGTGTTCCTAATAATCCTTTAGGTGAGTGTATGTTTTAATGGAACATGCCACTGCAGCAATTCAGCCGGTATTTGGTGTTAATCAGATAGACATCCCGGTGTCACTGTCTACTCTACTCTAAGCCACTGATTTTCCCACATGACATAGAAACATGTGTGGCCTGAATGGATTAGGCAACACTAATCAGGAAATCGTTTCCTATCAGCTAATAGTCATATGCCTCTTTTCCATCGCCCAAACTAGTTCCCAGGCAGACTTGCATGAATCAGCCTTTTATGTTCGTATTTAGTCACCCTTGAATACTGTCTTTAACACCTGTCAGATGATGTCTATCTTTTGAGGTTCACATTATAAGGTTAAGTCTATTTTCTGCTATAGCCTCCAAGTATGCAATCTGGCCTCCCATGACATTGATGTGTGACAACTCACACTGGCTTCTTAGATGTTTCAGCGTTTATTTTTTTGTTGATGCTGCAATAACCACATAATCTAGACAGAGACCTAGAATGAATGTAAAACAAGCTATCATATCAGAGGAGGTACATCTGCAGGTGATGAATGCTGTATATGTACAGATGAGGGTATCAGTTCTGGGGACCTGGCTGTATTAGGAGAGTGATGGACAGACCCAGGCAGGCAATAACTTAAAGTCCTCCTGAGATCTCTGATCACTGGCAATTACTTCAGCTAATTCAAAGGAAGCGTTATCGAGTGGGCTGAGTATTCATTAGACTTGTGACAATTAAATGGGAGGATACTTGGCTGTGACCTGATGATGTATGATGGTTTTGACTAGGTGAGAAACGCATCGAGATGAGGACATTTATATGGTGGTCCAGTTAGCATTGATAGAGTTGCTGTGGGTCTTTGTAGAGTGAGCCACTGGAACAAAATAAATCCTATGAAATAACAATAAATATATATAGATATATATAGATATCCCTTTAGTCCAGTTCCAGTATACTTCTGACTTTGCTTGGTCTTGAACACTGTTGGTTATTGTCTTTGTTGTGTGAAATTTGCTGACTGAAAATCTCAGGCACAAATAGTCAGTGTTTCAGAGCTCATTAAAATAAAATGTGGTGGCATTGAGCAGTTTTGTGTAGGTGGATGTGGTTGTTTTAGAGAAGCGAGAGAAGTAGCAGTCATGGACAGGAACAAACTCAACAAGGGTACAACACTGGGATGAACCGGTCCAGGCCAGTTCGTTTGCTGCTCACTTGGTTGGACCACCCAGAGTTCGGTTGCACAAGTGACTATTGTATCTGTCCGGGGAAAAAGTAATATAACAAAACTTCTTTTCAGCCAGATATCTAAGGCGAGTGCTACACATAGCTGAATATGACATGTTGATACGTAATTGCTGCCCTGGCACTCATGCCAGCTGATCTGTTGAACAGGATGAGGTGGTGTGACCGATAGAAGCCTTTTGTTGAGTTTTACTGTGGTACAATTGAAAACAAAGCAATACTGTGTTGTTTAGATGTTTGGGAACTATCGCCTCAGATCAGATACCTCCCCTGTTGGAGGATAATAGAATTACAGAAAGAATTACAAAAAGATGTATAGGTCAATTATAGGATACTTAGTATGTTCAAATGTAAATACTATGTTAATTAACATTTTAACATACTATACATTGCAGTTTCCCTCCCTTTCAGCCTCATGGATGTAAAGCCAGCCTGTTAGGGGCTAGTACAGTTTGTGTTGTTTAGGGGGGTTATGGGTTTGGGAGTTATTGAAGTACAACCCTGTTTTCAAAAAAGTTGGGATGCTGTGTAAAATGCACATAAAACAGAATGCAATGATGTGCAAATCATGTATCCCAATATTTAATTGAAAATAGTACAAAGACAACATATCAAATGTTGAAACTGAGAAATGTTTGCGTGTTTGGAAAAGTACATGCCCATTTTGAATTTGTTGCCAGCAACATGTTTCAAAAAAGTTGGGACAGGTGCATGTTTACCACTGTGTTACATCTCGTCTTCTTTTAACAATATTCTGTAAGCATTTGGGAACTGACGAGACCAACTGCTATAGTTTTGAAAGTGAAATGTTTTCCCCTTTCAGCTGCTCAGCAGTTCAGGATCTCCTTTGTTGTATTTCTCGTTTCATAATGCGCCAAATGTTTTCAATGAGTGACAGGTCTGGACTGCAGGCAGGCCAGTTTAGCACCCAGACTATTTTACTACAGAGCCATGTTGTTGTAATGCATGCAGAATGTGGTTTGGCATCGTCTTGGTGAAATAAGCAAAGCTTTCCCTGAAAAATACATTGTCTGCATGGCTGCATATGTTGCTCCAAAACCTGTGTATATTGTTCAGCATTAATGGTGCTTTCAAAGATACCCATGCCATTTGCACTAATGTACCAGCATACCATCACGGATGCTGGCTTTTGAACTGTGTGCTGATAACAGTGCACCAGTGGCTTTAGTCTCTTCTTTAGTCTGGAGGACACGGCGTCCATGATTCCCCCCCAAAAAAATCACATTTTAATTTGTCAGACCACAGGACAGTTTTCCACTTTGCCTCAGTCCATCTTAAATGAGCTCAGACCCAGAGAAGATGGTGATGGTTCAGGATCTTATTTATATATAGTTCTTCTTTGCATGGTCGAATTTTGCATTTGTGGATGCAGTGACTCACAGACATTGGTTTTCGGAAGTGTACCTGAGCCCATGCTGTGATATCCGCTACAGAATTGTGTCTGGTTTTAATGCTGTGCCGCCTGAGGCCCCTAAGATCACGGCTCTCCAATATTGGTTTTTGGCCTTGTCCCTTGCATACAGAGATTTCTCCGGATTCTCTGAATCTTTTTAATGATATTATGTACTATACATAATGAGTTCCCAAACTCTTCGCAATTTAATGTTTTTTTGCACTATTTGCCCACTGTCTTTCACAGAGTGGTGAACCCCTTCTGACAGACCCATCCACTCTGGAATGATCTTTTAATATCCAATCATGTTACTGACCTGTTGCCATCTGGCCAGACGGCAACAAATTCAAACTTATGATAAGATTTGAAATTATTATGCAAAGTAAGATAAGTCTGTCTATCTTTTTATTCTCTCTCTCCCTCTGTCATAACCTAGCGTTTACTTAGCTTAGGAGCTCAAAGAACACTGTGGTCTGATTGTGGTACGTATTCTGTCACAAATTATAAAATTGCGCAGAAGGACAAATGACTAAATTTGGAGATCTTGACTAGTTCCTGGTATGTGTCCTGCAAAAAAGTGAATTACCACATCAATAGAAGATCAGGAGGTGCTTTAGCAGTCTCTTTATGTGACCTGGGTTTACCAAACGGGAACATTGGCGTATTGTTTATGTGTCAAAGCTCTTAGCCCAGTATTTCTGTTTGGTTTATTTTGGGGGTTCTAAACAGAAGACAGAAGGGTGCCGTGTCATTTGGGACAGCATAACACACGGTTAACTGTCTTTCAACAGCTTAGGATAATATAAGGGAGGTCATGATGAAAATAGATGTTTCTCCCCTTTGTCAAGACATGTAGGCTAGCTTCTTCCAATACCCTATGTTTAGACCATGATGGTCTTTGCTCTTAAGACCCCAGCAGGCCAAGCTTCAGCATGATTATCTATGGTGGAGGCAGATTGATTCAAACAGCTCACAAACGCTACTTTTTACACACAGCAGTTTGACTACCACATTGCATAACTATTTGCTTGGCAGACCACAGCTTCCTGGTTGGGTCTTTGGCAGAGACCTGGTGGTGACAGTGGGATAGTGGGGCTGAGACGTGTGCAGTCTTATGTTGTGTAAGGTCAAAACCCTAAAGCCCAATAATGACTAAATGACTACTGACAAACGAGAAGATTAAGAGCAGGAGTAGGGGCTTAAGTGTTCTAAATGGGATGAGATTAGGATTGACTTGTTTTACGCAAAGAGATCCAATAGATCCTGTTGCTGCCTGTAAATGCTATGACATTTGATCGCTTCGTTCTAGTGTAGCCCGTGGCTACATAAAGACATGAGCCTTTCCAGCCGGTTTGCCCGTCTGCACCCGGTCTCAGTATCAACACAGCCTTTGTGTGACTGTACAAGACCACTGCCGTGTCGCCATGTTCCACCAGCCCAAGGCAACCATGTAAGCAGGTTTTTCTGAGTGCACGGATGTCGCTTTCACTTGGGTCCGGTAGAACTCGTGTATCCCGGGAAACATTTCATCCTGTGCCTGCTCATATGCATTAACCCAAGTGCCACTCAAAGGCCATGGGGAGCGGGCAGGAAACGGCGAGTTGGCCCAATCCTGTTAATGTGGAACAGCGTTTAATTAGATCCGCTGGGCAAAGTGGATGGGATGTGTGCTGAGTAACATGTCACTGGATGTCACTGAAACAGCATAGGGAACAACTACACCGGTCAACCACTATGTGCATGTGTTTTCTTTTTTTTCTTTTTTTGCTGAGCTGCAGAAAGTGCAGACAGAGACGCAGTAGTCGGGAACTTGAAGTGGACGACAGTATTTGCTGTTTAGCACCTCTGGTTCTTTGATCCGTGGTGACTGGGGAATGAGAGTGTACGTGGGCCAGGGTATTAGGTGACAGACATGTGAGTGGACGACACTCCTGCCAAGCTGTTGTGGGCAGTTTGAGTGGCTTTCTTGTCTGTTTTGCACTCCTTAACAAAGCACCACTATGTAGAGAAAAGCCAGTTTTGAGGTCTGGGTGTATATTATATAAAGGGCCTTTTGTGTAGTCTGATAGTGGAGGGCTACAGGAAGTTCTGTCAGGTCTCCCCATCCATCTGGTGCTACTTGGCAGTAAAGTGAAGATTTGTAGTTAAGGTCACTTCATCAGACATGAAATTGTGCATTCGACAGAACAAATATTTGCTTCTGGGCATTCACGATTATCTATATTCGGTTTTGGTGTTTTGGTGACAATATGAAGCCTGTGTCCTGGCTGAGGAGACAAGTGTTTTCTCTCCACAGTCAGTGTTTTGTGACTCACAGTTAAATCACATTTGGTTGCAGATCCAGCATCACAATCCAATTTGCCACAACGTGAAGAATGGGACATGAATTCACATGGCACCTCCCTCCCCCTCTCCCCAAACCAATTCACTATGGGTAGTAAGAAGGCATTTAAATGTGGTGTGACTGGCTATTGTAACACCTTTGTCAGTCCGTCACGTACTCCACCCCCTCCATTGGTGCACGTCATTACTCCGCTTTGCCGCGTGTCGTTGGAATAGGAAGGAAGGAGGGAAACGTGATGCGAGGAACGGGAGAGACAGGACAGAGTGATTTTTATCTCTTATCTCAGGCTGGTAAGCTTCAGGCACACAGGGAGCAAGGCTGTCCACTCTGGCTCCTTAGCAACCAGGGGAGAGAGATGAAGGCTGTAATGTGACAGAACCGATTGATTCTCATCATAATCCTCGTCTGTCAGCGCTAGAGCACTGCACAGATGAACACTGAAACACTTGCTCTGACTAGGTTTTTGGCTCCAGAGTGATTTCATTTGAAACATAGGAAAATACTATAATTTGGGGGGTATTCAGAAAATTGAACCCAAAGAATGGTAATTTGTACTAACATAATATAGACAATTGTTTTATAATGTTCTCCAAGTCATCATGTAGGGATTAGATTTGGAATTTGAAAACCCAGTATGTTTAATTGTCTTTCCCATATCTATTTTTGGTTACACTTTATTTGGATAATCAAGATTACCATCTGTAGATGCTGTACACGTATTCATACTACTACATATACGATGCAAGTGCCCTCTAAGGTTAAGGATTGGATTAGGTTTAGATGATGTGTTAAGGCAAGGCTTTGTGAAGGTTAAAGGATAGGATAAGGTTTAAGGTTAAACTTAGCGTTAGTTAATTTACATTTTATTTATGGTCTGTAAAGCATCTACTGCTTGACTATCCAAAATTTTACCAAAAAACACTTTTGTTGGCCAATTTTTGACCTGTTTTCATGCTTTTATCTGTAATTCCACCCCTCACAAGTTTGTGTGCACCACAGAGAAAGAATGTTAACACGTGTTTTCCTAAAAATCATGTGTCTAATTTAAGATAATTTGCTTATATCCTAAACAGTTCAGTTCTAGTTTCAGTTGGTTTTGAAGGAAAATTAATTCTGGAGGACAGTCAGATTTCACAAAACAACTGAAAGGCACAAACAATGCCGTATTGTAGCTTAGTCTCACTTCATAGTCTAACTGCTCTGTTTTTTTTGTTAAAACCTACATTTGAATAAAATAAAAAATTCTAAATGATCTCTTTCTATTAGTCTTTAAGGTATATTTTACCGATTATTTTGTAATGTTTGCACATCTCTGTAAAGGAGACTGAACCATGTAGTCTTAAACAGTTTTTCGTGGCCCATAGATGCCTTTCTGGATGAGGAACCATTAAACAAAAACTAATTTAAGTTATATTTTCTGAATGTGAAATTGAATTCAAAATTAATGCACCCTGCTTGTGATTTCAGGATGTGTATTGATAGGCATAGGAATACTGCATAACAGTCCTTTTCAAATTGTTTTAAAACACCTATTTTTACAGTATCTATATGATACTACCTTAACACAGTGAATTGTTTTAACAAAGTCATCGGATGATTCATCAAGCAATTATATTTTCAGACACATTGGGGCTATTGTAAACAATTATGTGATTAAATAAAAGTGAATTTTGGTCCCCATAATAATCAATCAAATAAATATATTTGTACTATGTATATTATGGACTTTCCAAACATTTACATTTAGAGGGCTGCCTACAAGACCATATTCTCTGTATATTAATTGTAATTACTGTACATACTTTTAAATGCTTAAGTTTATATGCATATACAGTATAACAACATATTGAGACATTAACCAAATAAACTATTTTTCAAAATATGTTTTTATGTAGTGGATTAGTGCACTGCTGTATGCTACCTCATTCTGTTCACACACACACACACACGTGCGCGCGCACGCACACACATGCCACAATAGCTCTCTTTAAGTACTCCTGGGTTGCCTTGACTTTTCTCCATTCGAACTAAGTGGTTCTGGTGATGCTAGCAACTGTAGGGGGGGCGGGGTGCTGATGGTAACGGAAGAGAGATGGAAGAAGAGCGGTTCGAAGGACTCAGCAGTAGGGTGGGAGCAGAGGGGTGCTGCCTGCCTGGTAGTGGGAGAGTGAACAGCCCTGCTCCTGCAGATTTAGAACAGCGCTGCCTTTTGTGTCTGCCTGTTTCTGACGGTTATTTATAAACCCAGTAAACCCTCATTGCATTCCAGCTTGCCACAGACGCAGCCATAGCAGAGCTGCACCTCATCCATGTATGTCTTCTTTGTCTCTCACTACAGCTCTGGGGAGTTCAGTTTCTGCCATTTTATTTAAAATAACATTACTCGGTGCCATTCAGAGTGGTAATTTATACAGACATGAACTAAAACAAGAGGCAACCTGGGAAAAGACATTTTAACACATTTTGAGCTAATTGTTGTCCTTCCCATAAACTTGGCAGCCTATGACGTTTACTACAGTTAACTTTGACCCTTGCTATTGGCTTATGGGAATTGTTGTGCCATTTAATTTTGCTCTGGCTGTTATGTTTTTACAAGCTCTGTTTGTGGTCTTCCTGTGTCTCATTAGTGGGAGGTTCCTCCTCGTTTGGCAAGAGCGTTTTAAGTTTAACATTAGCTTATTACTTAAACTGAGTGCTCAAAAGAGTGTGGTGTGTTCTCTCTCCCTCTGCTCTTTTTAAGACTCCTTTATCTCAGAGTATGGAAAACATTAATCAAGATTCCTTGTCCAGCCAGGGTTTAAACCCACAATCTATTCAGCCTTCTTTTTTTTTCTTGTATATTCTAGTTAGCATACATGTGAATATTTACTGTAAGCACTTTTGGAACAGTTAAACTTTCTACATTTTTGGATTGTGAGAAAAAAAACGTATCATATATTCAGCCAGAGTCAGACAAAGGTGGCAATTAGTTTTCACCAGTCAGGTATATATACATGCTAATAAACATAAACCTTTTGTCAGCTGTTATCCTTGGTTTATACTGGTTGTAGAATTAGTGGTATTGGTGACAACAGTATTAATAGCTAGCTATCTTTTGGTAAAACGTTCAATGACATGTGCTGCACTGAAACTTATTCAACGTTACATGTATGTGTTCTTCACTGGTTATCCAGAACCCTATTCCCTTCTAGTTAATATTTAGTTGGACTGGCAGGCTGCGCTACATTGTTAACATGCAACTGTCCATGTCATGACTGTCAAACTTAAGGAATTTAGCCCGTTGGTCAACAAAACTGTTGCTGTGAAAAGCCATTTCCAGTCTTAAAACACTATTAAGCTTTTAATTTGACTTGTCAGTTAACAAACATTGATTCAAAACTCTTGTGTGCTATCATTAAACTGCTGTCATTTTCAATATTTGAAGGATTGATTTAAATCCATGTGACAATAATTAATTATAGTTCTATTGAGATCCTACTTCAGTTCATAAAAAAGACTGAATATATAACCAACTAAACAAGCAAGCTAGCCAATTATGTAGTCTTAAAGCAACAATATCTTATTATTAACTTATAGGACAAGGTGCTACATGTGTGTTTTCAACTTTTCATGGATAGTGTAAACACAAACCTGTATTCACATTGCATAAATGTTAAGTTAAATTCTTACAGTAACTCTAACTGAATTTGCCATTTGCTACAGAAACTAATTTTGTAGTATTGGAATTGATGGTATAATAATACATTCAAAAATATTTACGATTGAACATTTAACAATGTTTAGTGACAGTCCTTTCAGTAAAAATTGTTAAAGCTTGCATTTGCACATTAAAATTATACAAAAAGATTTGTGAACATTATGAGGTAGGTATGGTAGAGAAAAGGTTTTGCACTTCTAGTCTGTGGCGCTTATGCTCAACTAAACAGTTCTAGTTTTTAAGTGTGCAAAAAGCTGCTCAGAGTTGGGCCAGTCTGTAACAATTCAAAGTTGGTTTGGTTTTTGTGGCTTTAATACTTAAAGCAGTGACAAATCCTAATACTTTTTATTGAACTCCATGTAAGCATTAACTCTCAATAAGTACAAGGCTCAAGCCAAGTGACTTCATTTGCTAAGGTGTGTCGTAACCCATTCACATTATTTTAAATATAAGGTATGTGCAAATATATTAAAATGGACAATTTTGTAATATAAAAGTATTAAAATACTTATTGTATTTATTTTACCAGGTGAGTTAACTGAGAAGAGATCTTCATTAGCAGCAACAACCTATAAACACCATAAAGTATGTCACAAACTGTAACAGATACATTAAATGATACATGAAAAGCAAATCGCTCACAGACACAATCCCCAGAGAAAAAGTCTCCCTGCAATCGTCTAAAATACCCTAACGACATCAATTTCTCCATGTTTAAAGTACCTTGTAACTCATTCCATATGTGAGGCGCAAAGAAACTAAAAGCCACTCTGCTCAACTCAGTGGAGATCTTAGGTCCAGGTCTGGTAGCCTGTGCATCTGTATAATAATGAGTTAACATATGACAGACGTTTGTGTAGGAGGGCTTTATTGACAAAAAGGCCACAATGCATTGCTCTACGCCAGTGGTTCCTAACCAGGGGCACTAGAACGGCCCAGTGACTTCAGAAGGTTAAATGAATAGTGCTTATTTTATTCCCTTAGCTTGTGGCAAGCTGTAACATAATGTGCATTAAATTAACTTACCTTTTACAAAATGTATACCATATTTATCCTTTTTCGATTTTTCAGTGAATGTTGAACTAATTTTAATATGAAAATAAATCTCATATTTAATGTTTTCATCTCACCACTTTTTCTTTACTACATTTTGTCTTTTCTAAGCAACCATGTTTTTTTGGTGGCTTGCACTTTCAATTTCCTGGCTATTATAGCTAATTTGTATTTGGTTAAAGATCCCAAACAGTAATTTTTATTCCCATTTAAAATTGCCTTTTTAGTAACTAAAATTTCACTCAGCCTGAATTTAAAAATATTCTCTCACTACTATGAAGTTATTTTCATGAGCTCACCTTGATTGACAGCTCTTTGAAAGGCCCTTCTGATCATTGCCAGGTAACTTGGTAAATAATGGTCAAATCTGATAAGGTTTTGTTTAAAAAATGAACATGGTTGTAGTCATTACACGTTACACATAATGAAAACAAGTCTTTTTTTGTGATGTAATATGCATGAATGCTGCCCAGCATCTCAAGGTTTCATGGTGCTTTCAAGACAACTGGGAACTCTGGGACAACTGAAAATAAAGTAGGTCAAATCAGACTTGAAATTATGACTTGTATGACCGTTAAAATTCAGCAAAAGTATGCTTTGACCTACTTTATTTTTAGAGCAACTTTATTATACAGCTAAGTCTCTCATATTATACATATAAAGTATTTTGATCTGGCCTCTGGCAAGACCCCTCAATCTTTCTCCTCAATTAATTAAGCATTTCCTTCAATGTGCATTTCACATCTGCGACATGCGTGATGTTTTTGGTTCAGCTCCAAATCCTGTCCACTCTAAATAAAAAGCAGCCACTACCATTGTATGTAGGCATGTTTTTATTCAATGTATTTTTATTTTTACTCAATGATATAAATTAAGTCCAAAATACAACAACGTGTCGAAAGTGGAGGTGTCTGAATGTTTTCCAAAGACACTGTACACAACCAATAAGGTGAAAGACACTGTACATAACCATACCTGGCAAAATCCCTTTATGGCCAGGTATGGAAACTCTAAGATTGATTGATTCGGTAAGTAGGTGTTGTTATGGGTTATATTCCTGTTTGAGTAATCCAAAAGTTACATTTCTAATGACAGTTTTAGACAGGTAACTTGTAACTTCTAACCGATTGCATTTCAAAAGTAACCTACCCAACCCTTCCTAGACATTTGTGTCCAAAGATTACCTCACGCAATGGAATAAACAAATAACTAGGCCTCATTTCAGCTTCTGAACCTCTTCACAACTACTAGTGGAAATGATAAAAACAGCTCTGAGCTTCTCTTTAATCTGATGAATCATTTGATACAACATTGTCTCACTTATTTGCGTGTGTTTGACTGATTTTGCTTAACAGAAGGACAGTGCAGTTAACCACTCTGTGCCACATAACGACTACACACCCTTTTGAGTCCAGTCCGATGCTCATATCACCCTTCCTTCTTTTCTGAGGGGGAAAAAGGACTGAGCTTTGGAACATGGAGTCACAGTATGTTTTTTCTCTCTCTACCTTCTCAATTATTGGCAGGCTTTGAAAGACTTCTCTTTTCCTCCAAATTCTAGCTGATTACAAATCATTGTGAGGCTCCTCTTGACCAACCATTCCCTTCCTCCGCTGTGCAGCTTGGAATGTTTAAAATGACCAGAGATTGAGGAGACATTTTGTCTCTCCGAACCCAGATTAAAACGGGGGGAAATTCACCCATCAAAACCAATTAAATCACGTGTTTTAGACTATAACAGCCGGTATTTGCCGGACAGTCCTACATTCTTGCACATTGTCTCCGTGGATTCAACTCACTGTTGTGTCTGGATTTAAATTAAATGTTGGTTAATAAGAGAAAGAGGCCAGTGAGTCTACTAAGGACTTAGGGGCAGCTTAGAACTTTATTCCACTGTCCACCACTCTATCAGTTTCAATATTGTACTGCGGGATTCTACCAAGAATTTATTAGAAATGTAAGAAAACAATGGAGGTTTTATGCAAATCTGAACATATGCACTGTCAAATGTAGCTGCCTGGATGCAGTAAAGCCAGCCACAGCTAAACAAACGCCCAGAGGCCTTCCTAACCAGTTTGTCCACATGGTCCTAAAGCCTACCTTGTTTTAAAAAATAATCTGTTTACAATAATTTTTTTGCCTTTTAATATGGGTTTATTAGCCTATTTTGATTTTACTTGTATAAAGTTCTAACAAAATGTTTAAGTGATGTTTTCTGACATATGATTTGGTATTTTGTAGTTGGACTTTACAAAAGGGACATTACAAAAAGGAAATCTGTAATAAGACGTACATAGAGGTGGTTGCATGGGGCTCACCAATCCCGTGTCTAGCCCGAGCATTCCCATTGGATTTCCAGAGCAGTCTTTGAGTTTACTTCCTCTTTATCCCATTGAGACCATGCATGCCTATTGATCAGTATTAAGGTAAATTGAGGTGAGATTGTTTTACTTTTGGCTCCAATGGAAGTGTCGTTCCGTTATTATATACCGTCTGACAGACTGGGTTGTGGATTGAGGATTTTAGGCTGTGTGGATTACATCATCTTGTCTTGCAAACCCCTAAGCTGCTGAAATAAGATATCACAGAAGTCAGTAGGAAGCCGGGGCTTACTAAGAGCTAGTGACCTCGCACCATGTCTGTGGGAGACTTCAGATCTCTGCTGTTGGGATGCTGGTGCTGAATTACAAACAGAGAGCAAAGCAACACTCACAGTGTGCCTTTCACTCTTTGATGCATGGGAGGCTTTGAGAGGAGGCACAGAGCTGCTCGCTTTACACATTGAAAATGGTGCGCTACGGACTGCTGATTTAGCAGTCTCACAGCTGTGGTTCATCCTCTGAGTCCATTCGTGCACGCGTGTGCCAGTGTGTGTGGGAGGATAAGGCCTGTACAGGATGGGAAGACTTTGAAGGAGACAGCTGAGTGTTTATTTGAAGGTTTTCTCTTGTAGAGTTTTAATTTGACATGGTGGGGCTGTGGTGTCAGAGGCCGCAAAGGCTGTGGGGAGTCCAGGGTAACGTTAGGGAAGGTTTGTAGCCATGGGTCTTCTTCAAGGACCTGTTTTTCCTGCTGGGGTATAAACAGCCTGAACTTTGACCCATCAGCAGGACTGGGTCGTGGCCGCCCCGTCAGTCAGACTCAAGTTGGGCGATATGTGGGACAGGTTTCCCCTCAGCATCTCTGTTTTTCAGGCATTATCTGTCTGTGTGTCTCTGTCTCTGTTTCGCCTTCTCTGTCTCATGCTTAGACATGCTACCTCATGTAGACATACATCCTGGTCACATCCACACTTCATTCAGAGCCGACAACTGACTCTCACATGTCTCCTTGGGCTGCAGTTTAGAAGCATCCATCATCAGTATGTTTTCATATATGCAAACATTCCATTCTTTCCCATTTGAAATGACTTGACCCAAATGAGATCAAGGAGTTGGGGGATGTACGGACCACGCTATGGTTTGCAAAGGTCTTAAGTCAGTGCCAGGGAAAATTATGTTCATAGGTCTCTGACCAGTTAGCCAATCCAGGCTGATCTGATTTGAGAGCAATGCGGATCAAGTGAGAGAGAGAGAGGGCAGAGGTGGGGGTAGTGGTGGAGGTAGGCTTCCAGATGAACATTTCCCCTGGTACCACAGTGTTTCATTTGGTTGCAGAAAAAAGTTCGCCGCAATCCTCCATGCAATTGAAAAACTATCTGATACAGTCAAGGGGATGGGGCTCTAGAAATGTGACCACTCCCACATTCATATACAGCTTTGGATGTGAAGATTAACCAGCAATATCAAAATGACAGTTTAACTGTGTTTTGAGTCCATTTTATTTGTTTACATGTTTTTACCATTATTTCACCTGGTGAGGATGCTATTAACAGATTTGTATTCATAGAAACAACCTGGGAGCAGCTAGGGTTAACTGTCTTGCTCAGGGACACACATTTTTCACCTCTTCAGGTCAGGGATTAGAACCTGCAGCCTTTCATTTACTAGCTCAATGCTCTTTACAACTTGGATTAGAACATGCAACCTTATATTTACTAGCTCAATGCTCTTTACAACTTGGATTAGAACATGCAACCTATCATTTACTAGCTCAATACTCTTGACAACTTTGCTGCCTTGTCGCCCCAGTAAGTTAAGATTTACTTAAAGTGAATTAACTATTTGTAAGTCACACTGGATGAGAGTGTCTGCTAAATGACCATTATTCTAGGGTGTGGAAGTTCAACAAAGCTTGAGACATTGTGATTCTTCAAGAATGCATTTGTACATTTATTTAATTTAGTGTTCCAAAAATGGATTAAGTAACTACAGTTTGTCTCTTTAGTCTATCACTTACCCCTATTCAGATAGTTTGTAATAATACCCTGTTTCATTTAGCATATTGCAATTGCATCCAAATCCAGGAGTTCTCTTTAATTGTAATTTTTTCAAAGCTATATCAAATATCTGTTGAGAAGGAGAGAGTGGCTTGCTAGACAGCTACAGACTCTATGCAGTAAAACTAGTACTGTAACAGGCAAACCCTTACATTACAAGAATCATGAGGATAATACACTTCAACGTTTGACCAAAATACTGATATTTTTTCCTATGTAATAGGATGTATTGACTTAGGTGGCATTATGGAATTGCAACTTAATAAAAACAGAACACAAAAGCCAAAGTGAGAGTGATGCAGTATGGTAAATATTCTCAGTCTGGAGCCCTGTGTGGGGGGATTGGGAGAGTAGCTGTGGCTCCAGCTTTTCTCCGGCACTATAGATCCGGAAAATTCCCATTACACGCATGTGTTTGTCTCCTTCGGTTCCACGGGTTCTCTCTTTACTCACGCATGAAGTCTCCTACATCACTGCGTAATTTCTGTGACATCATGTGCTAGTCAACTCGCATGAATATTGCAACTCTTGGTGGAGCACATGAAGACAGCCAGTCAAAGTAATGTTCCTATTCAGTAACTCCGGCTACGATAGGCCCGCATGACTGTAACGATTACATCATCATAAATATTATTATACGGGGGGGGGGGGTAAACTCAACTTTTATAGACATACGCGTGCACAGAACGTCATTCGCATAGCTTCTGGAAGCTTCTGGAGCCGACGACCAGAGAATAGTCAGATCAGCAGCCTTTTTTATTCCTGCCGGTCCTGCTGTGAAACGGGCTTGTAAGCTGTCAGGGGGCAGGGAGGGGGATTTATTGGTGGGGGTTGTGTGGGAGGGGTGTCCGCGGGTGTCCAGATGTACAGCTTAGCTGTAAAGCCCAGACCCCTTCCTGCAGCAGCACAAAACAGATGTGCCTTTTAATGAGCGTAAGAGGAAGAGAGGAAATGGGTTAATGGCTGGAGATACAGTGTCACAATGTAACCCGATGTGGACTCTATCTGGTACCGGCAACCCACATTCCTGCTACAGAAGACGTCGGCCCGTTCTCTGGTCGTCTTTGTCTTTTCATTCAATGTTCACCAAGATGTGGGCGGTGAAGAGTACTGTAAGTTGTGTCCGTACTGACGTTTGGGTTTTAGCAGGGTTCTGGGGAGCTGCATACCACTGGTCTGTATTAGTTCATGATTCAGTACAGGCGTGCGGCTTGGACAACCTTTCCTCGTTGGCCTTGGAAAGCAGAGCACAAAGGAACCCAAAATACAACCTCAATAAAATGCACCATATATTGTATGGAGTGTATGGGGTTACCAGTGTCTTTACAGTAAATATAACGTTTTATTAGATAATTTAATAGCAATGAATAGGCTCTTTGAGGAGCCTAAAAATGTACTTCAAGGACACCAAGGAATGGACTAGCCTTATTAGGGTATGGGTTTCTTTCAGTAGTAGTATCCTATTCTACGTCCAAACCTAACATATACATGGACGACACACATGTTGCTAGCAAGAACCTGACATGAAGTTGGTGTGTCAGAAGGAAACTGGCATCCTCCTGTGGAGGCAGTGCATTCTAAAAGCTCTGTAATGATAATGTGTCTGTCTTTGTAAACCCTGTTCTTCATTTTTTAATAATATTAATATTAATGGCCTGCGTTGAGATGGGACCTGAAGCTTGAGGTGCACACCCATCAGACCCGGCCTCTCCCTGGCAGCATCCCTAATGGCACACTTCTCTTGGCCTATTTTAGAGCACAGTTATACCTGGTGAAAAATAGTGCACTCTGAAGAGAATAGTGCAAATTTGGGAAGCAGCATCTGTCTCTCCCTGCAAAGAGGAGTGGGAGTTAACTGTGGGGTCAACCAGGGCTCAGAAGAGGGAAGGAGCTGTGTAAATACACCCTCCCCCTCCCTGTGGTACTCCCAGAGCCCAGCTGACTGACTGACGCACGCCCCCAGCCTAAACATAGAACTCTGTTTTCATTTATTGTTTCACTTCTATGCAGTGGCAGCCCACCCATAAGGGTGTTGGGTCGGAGACCCATTTGTGGTCATTAAAAAAATATATATTTGTATTATAGATTATGTTACAAATGTTGATAAAAGTGTAGTGAATGTGTTTACATAACAAGCTATTCAGTTATCTACTGGCTCACAGTAATGCCTCACAGTAGCTCACAGCATTTCTTGGTGTTGGGCAGAACCTCTTTATTTTGCTTTATTCCTCTTTCCCTCGCCAGTCTCCCAGTCCGTGCTGATGTGAAGCATCCCCATAGCATGATCCCACCTCCACCACG
Organism: Esox lucius; assembly: GCF_011004845.1. Lineage (NCBI taxonomy): Eukaryota > Metazoa > Chordata > Actinopteri > Esociformes > Esocidae > Esox > Esox lucius. The sequence continues at coordinate 22,760,012 of NC_047569.1, forward strand.
CTTCAATGTGGGGATAATTTTAACCAAGTGATGAGTGGTATCTTGTCTTCAACCAGACATAGCGCTTGGCATCCAGGCCAAGGCCCTTCATGCCCAGTTTCTTAGTTTGACCAGACGGCCAACTCCAGAAAGAATCATAGTGTCTCCAAACTTCTTCCATTTCACAATGATTGAGCACATTGTGGTCTTGGGAGGTTTCAATGCTTTAGCAGTATTTTTATAACATTTCCGGGATCTGTGCCTCGACCCAGTTCTATTCCTCAAAGGTTGCTGCACCGTTGTTGTGGTAAATCTGGCGCACCGGAGAGATTTTACCACAACTGTGTATGTCTATGTTTTATTATACACAGCTAAAATATATTTGATAGAGCAGAAAGTATAAACAGAGTGGTGTTGTGTAGTTGTTAGGCTCATTTTTCTGAGGCAGTCCTTTTTGCCAGTGCCAGAAGCACTGATTGCTGGGCCTAGGCCTTGCTTTGTTTTGTGACTCAAGGCTGAGCTCACAAGATTACCATGAAACCAATGCTAAATCCGGCATAGTAATCTGGGAAATAAACTGCACAGTCTGTAGACATTAGGCATTCATTATTGATTAGTGAAATTGTTGCTGATCATTAAGTGTGATTCAGTATATAAAGTGTAAGGAATAGGCTAATGCAACATTTTACAGCCTGCTTGCTTTAATGCTTTCAGTTATTCTTGTGAAGGATTCATCCTGTAGACACATGTGTAAAATATACCTGAGTACAGAACTTTGTTGCCCAATTATGTGCATGTACCCCCCCCCTTTATTTCTGCACCACTACTGATAACTGGTCATTATTTGGGCAAAGGCTTGAGGTGGTCTTAACAGTTGGGCATGGACGTGTGTTTCCTGGACTTGTTGTGTGTGTTTTCCTTTCAGAAGTATGCTGAGGGTGGACTGTGTGGCTGGCCTGTGCCTTGAAGCATAGTGTTAGACAAGTTACCCTCTTACATAACACACTTTGACACAGGCTACCTCTGGCAGGCGCCAAAGATGACCGTAAAAAAGTTGGCCTTTCTCTGTCGGGTGGTAAACTGTCAGGGTGATGCCAGTCACTAACGGCCTGGCGGCCATTCACACCCAGTTGGCCAGGCCACACCAGATCTCTGTCGCTTTCTCTCCCTGCCGTCTCTCGCTCTCTTTTATCTCTATCTTTGAGACCCTGCAGGCCTCGACTTGATTGGAGACAGAACCAGCTGGAAGAAGCCTCTGGTCCACAAGAGTAAGTGGTTGACAGTATACCATGTGAATATTGTAAAGTAGATATGTTATCTGTCTACGCCTACTGTATGCAAGCAGTGAACTTTATTCAGATGTGGGCTGGCCTGGTGTAATAATTGACACACGAGGTATGCAGGTCTTAACCATGGGTTTCAACATTAAACCTTCAGGCTACAATCCAGCCCACAGGTCTTACTTCATTGTGTCCGGCCCACTGATTATCAACTGACTTAAAGTTAGACAGTCAAGGAGCTGTGAAAATCCCCAAAACCAGTGGATAGCTGAATATTTGCAGGTTTTGATGGCAAGGAAACACAGTTCAATGTGGCCCTCTGGGGTGGGGGGGGGGGGGGTTGTAAGTCTGTGAGTGGGTCTCGTCTCTCCTTTCTGTAAACCTGTCAACTTAAGCAAACACACTACGCTCTAACAGAGGGAGAGGGAGGGAGGCAGTAAGACCTGGAGAGTCGTGGCTCTGAGATTGGGATAGCGGAAACGGGGCATGCAGGCCAGGCATGCAGAAGGACTGTTTTAAACACCAGCAGGAGTGAAGAATGCAGTCCATGTCTTTGTGACCTGTGACCCTGTATATAGGCCTCAGGGGCATGTGGACAACACAATGCTGCATGCCTATTCACTACTGCCTTTTTACTCCTTTACAATCCTTGCTTTACGCTGCATTCTTCACGAGAAATAAAATGCACATTGGAGCCCGGCCATACCGGGTCTGAGTTTGGATTAAGAGCCTGCATTCAGGGAGCAGCTTTTGTGCCTAAACACAAGACAAGTGGGAGAAACGTCCCTCTCCATTTCTGCCCCCCACCCCCCGTTTGTCTCTATCTGTCTCTCTGTCTCTTTTTTTACCCCGCTATTTCCCCTAAGCCCTCTGACTCTGTGGCACCTGTTTTCCCTCACGAAACCGTTAATTTACCACTGAATTATTAACTAAGAGCACAATGTGTCTGGCACTCAGTGACATGTCCTGACTGCAAGGTTGCCATGGCGATGGGGGCCTCTATCAAAAAGCTATTTAGCCCACGTGTGTGTGTGTCCATACTGCCAAAATGATTTGTCTGGCCAATGAATATTTTATGAGATAAATACGATCGAGCAATAACATGCTGAAGTGAAGAGGTGATGGACTGATGTTTATTACCCAGCGTGCATCTGTGAGCAAGGCCTTTTTACTGGAAACAATGTTTATTCATCATAACAGAGGTCATGTTATACTATACTGTGGTTCAGGGTTTGGTAATGAGCTCAGTGGAGCGGAGAGAGAACGTGAGAGAGCCGAGGCCTGTAATGTCCATCACTGACTCAGACAGGGACTGGCTGGGAGGGTGTGAGGAGACCGGATGAGTCTGTTCTATTCCACCTTGTCTGCTTCCTGCCTGTCTAAGCACCAGAAAACAGGGCTTCCATCCAAAATGCCTCGTATTTTACTCTGTCCTCCTCTGTTCCCCAAAGGCTGAAAGCTCAATGCAGAATAAATGAGCTGCAGACGGTTGGACACTACATCAATGTAAATTAGATCAAGTCGGGATCCAAATGTGGAATGGGATGAGTTTCCCACCGCTGAGGACAGAGCTCTACAGTTTCTCTGCTGTTGATCTGTCATCTTGGGGGATCTTTTATGCTGTCTCTTTGTGATGAACATGAAAAGCAGTAACTTGTTTCAGTTTTTACCTAACCAACCCCATATTCGTGACTCAGCTGGCCCCCAATTTACAGTGTAGTGCATTAAATGGGGAATAGTGTGCCATTCGGAATGTAATCAGCTGTACTAACTCCTCTGCTGGTCCTTCCCAGTAAACCTTGGCCAAGGTTTAGGCCGATTGTAGGCAGGCTCTAGAAAAACACTGAAGGACGGACGCTTTGGAGAGTGTTTGGACAGTCATGGAACCCAGGGGCAGATGGTCAGACAGACATCCTTGATCAGTCAGCCTGGCTACAGGAGAGGCTAGTAACGCTTTATTTAAATACCACCTACCAAGGTGTTATACACAGTGAATGATTATCTGACTGCTGGTGTCTTCGTCATGGTGGATTTTAAACAGGTTGGTTGTTCCACTGCGATGTTAGAACATTATCTGACTGGTGGTGTCTTCATTATGATGGATTTTAAACAGGTCGGTTGTTCCACTGCGATGTTAGAACATTATCTGACTGCTGGTGTCTTCGTCATGGTGGATTTTAAACAGGTCGGTCTGCCCTTCCACTGCGATGTTAGAACATTATCTGACTGCTGGTGTCTTCGTCATGGTGGATTTTATACAGGTCGGTATGCCCTTCCACTGCGATGTTAGAACATTATCTGACTGGTGGTGTCTTCATTATGATGGATTTTAAACAGGTCGGTTGTTCCACTGCGATGTTAGAACATTATCTGACTGCTGGTGTCTTCGTCATGGTGGATTTTAAACAGGTCATTCTGCCCTTCCACTGCGATGTTAGAACATTATCTTACTGCTGGTACCTTTGTCATGGTGGATTTTAAACAGGTCGGTCGTTCCACTGCGATGTTAGAACATTATCAGACTGCTGGTGTCTTTATCGTGGTGGATTTCAAACAGGTCGGTCGTTCCACTGCGATGTTAGAACATTTTCAGACTGCTGGTGTCTTTATCGTGGTGGATTTCAAACAGGTCGGTCGTTCCACTGCGATGTTAGAACATTATCAGACTGCTGGTGTCTTTATCGTGGTGGATTTTAAACAGGTCGGTCATCCCTTCCACAGCGATGTTAGAACATTATCTTGTTGTTGCTCCCTGTGGAGCCTTATTTCTCAGTTGAAACATAAAAGTGAGAGACAGGACTTTGGTTTCCCCTGTTTGCTCAGGCCTTTGATAAATGTGGAACACATTATGGGTTTATAGAACTCTCTGAACCACGTACCAATTGAACAGAATACACTGTGGCAATAAATTCCTTCTCAAAAGAATGAGGAAGAAAGTTCATTCAGGAACAGATTTTGCACTGAATTAAGTAGCACTGAGACATAGCTAGTTGTATTAAGGGAATATGACCCCATTATTATTCGGTTTGTTCATTAGTGGAGGAGATGCAGCATGAGTACAGGGAGTCTTGGCCATATGAAAGTCAGAATGCACAAAAAAGTGCATGAATAAAAAATAAATAAATAAGGAATTAAAATGATCTGATAGGGCTATTTTTGTGATGGATCTGGAAAGATTATGCTATAATTTCAAATAGAAATGTACAGTATTTGCATTTACAAAAAATGAATAACAAAAATACTCTTTGTGTTCACACCTAAATGAAGGAGTTACATTTTGCTAAACAAATAACATATTAAGTTACATGGGCCTACATTCATTTTAAAATACTTTCTCTGGCACCCAACATCTTTAAGGTCCCATATTGAATATGGAACAGATTCAACTACAAAGACCAGGGAGCTTTTTAGAACGCCTCATGAAGAATGGAAGTGATTGGTAGATTGGGACAATCATAAATCTGATACTGAGTATCTCTTCAGGCATGGAACAGTTAATAGTTCTCTTGTGGGTGATGAATTGAACCACTAAGACTCATCAGATACATTTGACCTTCTGAACTGAATTAAGCTGCAGGACAGGACGGAAACTGCTCAGAGATGACCCCCTGAGGCCATTGGAGATTTTAAAACAGCTGCAGACTTCAATTGTTGTAATGGAAGAAAATAAGGCACCAACACATACTGCAAAAACAAATAAAAAATGAGACAGAAAGTGTCTTTTTGTTTGAGACAGAAAGTGTCTACTTATTCACAAGCATTTTGCTGTCTGTTTGACACTGCTTTTTTGCTAAAAGAAAACCTGCTTTCAGTTTGCTTTACTGCAGTCACTGGGAGAGGAATTCACCATCCAGCCGTTCAACAGCACATACCAAATCTACCAAATTACAGTTTAAATCTATGTATTTTTTTTTATCTATAGCAATAATTCAGAATAGCTGTCTAACACATTGCCTGAAGAGTGTCCAGAGTTGTGTGGCTGAGCTGCTAACAATGTGGTCTGTTGTGGAGCTGAGTGTGAGAGATGAGGAGGTGGTCAGAACATCACTCTGAACAGATGTAGGGTGCAGGATTCTACTGAGTTATGCTTATAGATTACCGTAAATAAATTACACAAACTAGCTAGTATCAGATAAAAAAAAATCTGGAAGTGTAGCCTACTCTAGGTGATGTGCTTTCAGGCCATCAGTAATCATGTGCTGTGTGTGTGATTTTGTTTTACAAAGATAATTTTTTGTTTCAGGTGGTCAGATGTGCGCCACAAATACATTTAATTGACATTTAAGTCCCTCTGTGTAACAGCTTTTTGTAAATATGAAAATGTAACTATTAGTATTATATAGTGGAGCACATGCACTGCTGTGAACAATTGAATCCCCCCCCTTGTGCCTTATGTTTGTTGTAATAGGGTTGTAAATGCAGGCATTTGATCAGTGCCCCAGGTCTGGCTGCCTGTGCCAGTGAAAGCAGATCTGTGTGGAGTCAGGACAGGAACAATAAGAGGTGAATGGAGACAATAACTGAAGGAATGTCTTCCACTTCATCTCTCTCAGCAGGGCTTCTCCTCTCTGTTGTCAGCCAGCGCCACTCTGTCAGACCAGTCCCCCTCCAAAAAACTGCAGTGACTGGGCCCAAGCAGCAACTGAATTCACTTATGAGTCTGTGCCTGTGTGGGTCTGAGTATTTATGGGCCTGGGTCTGAGACTGTATGGGTCTCTATAGCTCTGGGTCTCTATAGCTCTGGGTCTCTATAGCTCTGGGTCTGTCTGGGTTTGGGTCTGGAACTGTATAGGTCTGGGGCTGTCTGGGTCTGGAACTGTATGGGGCTGTATAGGTCTGGGTCTGTATAGGTCTGGGTCTGGAACTGTATGGGTCTCTATAGGTCTGGGGCTGTCTGGGTCTGGGTCTGGAACTGTATGGGTCTCTATAGGTCTGGGGCTGTATGGGTGTGGGTCTGGAACTGTATGGGTCTCTATAGGTCTGGGGCTGTCTAGATCTGTATGGGCCTGGTTCTGAGACTATGAGTTTCTATAGGTCTGGGTCTGGAACTGTATGGGTCTCTATAGGTCTGGGGCTGTCTGGGTCTGGGTCTGGAACTGTATGGGTCTCTATAGGTCTGGGGCTGTATGGGTGTGGGTCTGGAACTGTATGGGTCTCTATAGGTCTGGGGATGTATGGGTGTGGGTCTGGAACTGTATGGGTCTCTATAGGTCTGGGGCTGTATGGGTGTGGGTCTGGAACTGTATGGGTCTCTATAGGTCTGGGGCTGTCTGGGTCTGGGTCTGGAACTGTATGGGTCTCTATAGGTCTGGGGCTGTATGGGTGTGGGTCTGGAACTGTATGGGTCTCTATAGGTCTGGGGCTGTCTGGGTCTGGGGCTGTCTAGATCTGTATGGGCCTGGTTCTGAGACTATGAGTTTCTATAGGTCTGGGGCTGTCTGGGTCTGGGTCTGGAACTGTATGGGTCTCTATAGGTCTGGGGCTGTATGGGTCTCTATAGGTCTGGGGCTGTCTGGGTGTGGGTCTGTATGGGAGGTGGGTTCAGGGGAACACGACTGAGGGGTTAGATGAAAGTGAAGCAGATCTATCTGTGTGAATGTTTGGGAACATCCAGTAAAGATTCACACCACTTTTACCAGTGGAGACCCCCATACCTTTAAGGGTCTCTTCTGGTTAAAGGGGTAAGGGTCTGTACTGGTTAAATGGATAGGGTCTTCACTGGTTAGAGACCCATACCCCTTTAACCAGTAGAGAGTCCTAGCCCTTTAAACAGTGTAAAGAAAGATGAACACAGTTATCATCCATGACCAAAAATAGTTTTAGTACTGTCCTGTACAGTATGTGGACAAGTTGGACAGCTGAGGAGTTGTCATTTTGTCTTTCTGACAGTGTGCTGTATGTAGAAGAATCATACTTAGATTTAAAAATATAGTTTTTGGACATTCTGACCCTGATAAGTATGATGGACCTTTCACCTCATTGTTGAACATCAGCGATGAAAGCTGCATCCAGGGCATTGCATTAAGCTACACTGAATAGTGCATAATCAGAGAACGCTGCAGGGTCACTTGGGGTGACAATGTTTCATAATGATTTTGTCTATGTACATAGAAATGCTTGCTTTCATTCCTCCATCCCCTTAATTTACCCAAAAAGATAAAAAAAAAAAAATAAACAGAATTACAATGATTCAAAGAGAAGATGCACTAGGTTATGATTCTGGATGATGAAACATGAAAATCATTGTATTTTCAAACATCTTTGCTTCTACTCGCAACATCTGTATTTTTATAAACGTACCGAAAACATTTTATGAAGCGTTTGTGCAATGAACTCTACATGAAGTCTACATCTACAAAGAGTCTGTCTTGCACTTAAAACATCCCAGCACAATGGATATTCAATACGTTGATTAAACTCTTCCCCTGAAGAGTCCAATGAAATCCAGACAAACCACATGTGTCCAAAATGGTACCCTGTTCCCTCGAAACTGCTGTAGTTCCAACCAGACGGCTATGCTCCATGGTCAGATGTAGTGCGTATAGTCTAAGTGGAGTAGGGGTTGAATGTGAAGTAGGCAAAAGATGAGCCCTGGCAGGGGGAAATTTAGTTTGGACAGTGATATATGAGTGTTTGTGGCTCCCCATGTCACCACACGGTTTATTGATCTGTGCTGCTTATATTACGCCCTACTCTGAATAGTTTAGCTTCAGACTTTGGCTGTCTGGGTGCAATAAGGCATTAGAGGGGTGGCCACATTTGGAAAACTATTACTGTGACCACTTCCTCGGTTCCTGTAGACATTATAGGCAAAGCATTGAGAAAAGGAGTAAAATGGTACTCTCTTCTACAGCTTCTTAACACACAACCCCCCCCCCCCCCCCACACACACACACACACACAAAACGCATGCCCATGGTATGTGATGTTGTACTAAAGACCACAAATATCACTGTGTTGAAAGTGTTTATTAATTTTTTTACTTAGCCAGCCTGAGGGAGAATCCCTATGAGAAGACGCAGCAAGGCACCTTTTGCCTGTTAAGGGGGAATATGTTTTAAATAAACGAGTGTTCGACACTTCTTAAAGTGCGATTCATCGTATCTCAAGGTGGTGAAACGTATGTAGCTGCCAATAATGAATGAATGCAGGTGATGTAACTGTGTTAATTACCAAGCCCATCATCTACCCTGAAATCATGATGGCTCCTCTGATGACTGAAAGGGCCACATTTGGAGATCTACAGCTGTCGTGATTTAGTGTCCTGCAGTGCTCTCAACTGCAGCCAAACAGCCAGGCAGACATAATTCCAGCTCAGTAAATTAGCTGCAGTGAAAGGATTGAGGCTGAATCGGCTCTGAGGTCTTTCTGAAACAGCTAATCTCTCTTAAAGCAGGATACCCTATCCACCAACCAGGCTGTAGACGGTAGCAAATTGGGGCGTAGAGTTTCAGCATTGCCACACACTAAGAGACTCTGCGCATTGTTTGTTTGAAAGTCCTGTATATCAACACACTGTCCCATTATATCATATAGGTAGAAATACATTCAAAATATTCACAGGTACCTTAAGATTTGCAATAGACACTTTATGTAGGGCCTGAAGTAGATTTAGTGTGCGATTAGTCTACAAAAATGTTTTGCTACTACTACAAAGCACTGCCTCCGTACATTCAAACTAGGGTATTTTTCCATAGTACACTATTAAAATAACAGATGGTTGTTTTCAATTTCAGTTTTAGAAATTGCATTACTGTAGTTTGGCCATTCCTTCAACACCTGTCTGCTTTTACCATTATCATATTCACCGTCCTGCCTCAGCCCAGTGGGGACACTTTAGGGGCTTGACATAGGAGCTGTTCTCTGACATTTCCCAGCTAGTGCAGATCCAGTACCCCTATCATTCTGTACCTGTCACTGCCTTCTCAAGTCTCTTGTCCGTGACCCAAACGGCGTCCCATTCCCTATATAGAGCACCACGTCAATTTGGGACAATGGGCTCCATTTAAAAAAGAATGCACTTCATAGATTATAGGGTTCCATTTGGGACGTAGCCTGGCTCTCTCCCCGCACCAAAGCCAACATGGTCTGAATCCCCCCGCCATCCCGCTGCCCTGTGTTAAACGACACGGCCGGTTCAGGCAGCTGGGGGTCACACCCATCACTGTGTCAGTTTGACAGATGTGAAGTGGGACGCGGGGTCCCAGATAATGCCCTGGCCTCTAGGCTCCTCCATGTGGCTCGGGGCAGATAACGTTTCCAGAAGGTAGGGTGAGAGAGTATAACCTGCGGCCTGTGAAGGAACTGTTTACTGTGTCTGACCATGGGGTTGGCTTCGGATGGCCTGGCAGATGGCCATTCTCCAGAGGCAGTGGGTCTTCCATTAAGCAGGACAGTCATTCAGGCAAAGGAGGTTGACCGTAGAGATGCTTGCTCTCAGAGAAACCGGTGGGGGTTGACCTCTGCTCATCCAGGAGGCCCCTCCTGACATCCAGGAAGCCCCTCCTGAACAGGCCCTGCAGAAGGAACTCACTTTGTGAAATGACAATCTGTCCGGGAAGTCAAAGCCTCCCCGATTCTGTCTGCACATCAGAACACTAACTCTGCTTCTGAAGTGAAGTCATTGTTTTCATTAAAAGAGTACGAGAGGTTTTCATCAAGCTGGCCTGGACTGGAGCAGAACTGTAACGTAACCCCAACTTGGAGACTAACTCCACTGAGCTTCGAAAACTGACTGCAGGCAGACCTCACTCCTCCCTTTCACCGAAATGACTTCAGAGAGCACAGTGCTGAAATCATTATAAAGGACAGTGTGCCTCTACAAAATGGCCTGGTGTGTTGTCTTGGTGATCACAAAGTTGCTAATTAAATTCTTGCTCAGACTTTCTATCAGACATCCAAACATCAATGTTTTGTATCCTTCATAGACATCTCTCAGGTAAATGACCTCCTGGCTGTGCTGCTCTTCAGGAGCTAGTCATCTCAAGGGAAACCCATCTTCTTCCCTCTGATATGGAAAGTGAGTTTTCGCTGCGTGAGAGTTCTTCTGTTCTTTGATGTGGATGAGGAGTACACCGAATATATTTGCTATAAATAGTTAGTTTCAAATACGTTTGTGGTCGTCAAGTCTGTTCCCAATTTCTCCAGGTTTGTTTTGTATTCATATCAAGTCTCTGTATAGAGGCACAACAGCCACTGATTAGATGTGTTCCGGTGGAGGCGTCATGCCTTACGCTTGAGTTGGCTACATTTTTTGCACTTTGTACTCACTTAGGAAAGACAGGCGAAATAAAGTGCTATTCACGCTAACCATGTTCAGTTACTACTTTCACAGTGTCTTGCAAATCTGTTCAGACCCAAGAACAAATTTGTCATATTACTGAATTATATATGGAACATTTGATATTTAGTTTGTTTGATATTTATTTTAGAACTCAAAATCAATTATTGTAAAGTGACATTGGTTTCATGTTAGGAAATAATTGTAATAAAAATGAACTGAAATATGTTGCTTGGGGGCATTCTACACTATTTGGTAGAGCCATCATTTACTGCAATAACAACTTGAAGTCTGTCCAGTGCTTTGCACAGTGAAGGAGTGTTTTTGGCCCATTCTTTATGCCAGTTTTGCTTAAGGTTGTTCAGGTTGGTTTGAGGATGCTTGTGGACTGCCATTTTCAAATTGTTCCTCAGCTGCTCAGTGGGATTGAGAACCAAACTTTTTCTTGAGCATCTCCGCTGTCGCTTGGGCTTTGTGCTTTGTATTTTCTTAGCAGACAGGAGCAAGTTCTCCTGCTGTATTTCATTGTATGTTACTTCATCAATTCTCCTTTCAGTTTTAACAACATGATGAAAAGCATCTCCAAGAGCATGATGCTGCCTCCACCATACTTCACTATATGGATAGTGTGTGTTGAGACATGGTCAGTGTTCTATCTTGGCCTCATCTGAGCACAAAACCATTTCCTACATCGCAGCTGGGTCACTCGTGCATTCTGGCAAACTCCAGATGAAATTTGAGAGAGTACTTTTGGAGTAATAGCTTCTTTCGTCCCACCCTCCCACACAGGCCAGTGTTGTGCAGAGCCCCTGTGCACAATGACTCTACTCCCAGCCATATTTCTTATCTTGTTGCTCAAATTTTATGCCGGAGTGAAGTTCTACGTACTCAAGGTTTTCTCTCCTGCTTTGTATCTGTCCAGATGAAGCTGTGGAACAAGTACAAGGTAACCAGTATTCCCTCGCTGGTGTTTGTGGACGCGACTACTGGGAAGGTGGTGTGTCGGAACGGACTGCTGGTGGTGAGAGATGACCCTAAAGGTAGGTACTCTATTGGACTTATGAGCATGCGTGCACACACAGGCAGACAGACCAACAGACAGGGACAATATATACAGACATACTGAAATACATATAGCCTAGTTTAGTAGATCAAAACAAATGCCAGGTTTTCATTTTATATTGCTGAAATTCTTTTCCACATCGTTCAACAGTTGGAGAACTGGCCATATTTCTCAATGCATGTCTTCCTCTGTTATTGCATGAATATTATAGATTGCCCCTTCTTACTCACTGCAGACCTATGATTTTCATGCTTTTAAGTGGGAGATGTCCGGTTAACAAGAGCAGGCTTGCATTCCACAGAGATGAGGATGTCATCTCATGGCCAGAAAATCGTATTACACAATATTGGGAGGGAGGGACTGTGTCCGTTTGGATCTTTCTATGTCTATCTACCGTTCTATCAGTCTCTATCAGTCTATCTGTATATATTTATGTCGGTCTCTGTCTATTTCTCTATATTTATGCCGGTCTCTATCAATCTATTTTTCTATATTGATGCCGGTCTCTATCAGTCTATTTGTCTCTATTTCTGTGTCACTATCTGCCTCTGACGGTCTGACTGACTGTCTGTCTTATTTGTTTATCTGTCCGCCTAATGAATCCAAATTGTGGAGTGCGCATTAGTACAGCAGTAGTTGTGTGGTGGTGATTAAGGAAGACAGGGGGCGGGGTGCTACCACACTGAGTATGGGAGGCAAAGGGTGGGTGGGCGGGTGAAGATCCAGTGCCCTGTATTTCAGCATAATGAAAGGGCCTAGCTGTCTCGAGTGGCAGAGGAGAGAAGTTGCCTGCAGCAGCAGGATGGAGTGCACTTCTCCAATGTGAATGTGAACGCCAATAAAAGGCTGTGCGGACGTGTCACTCCTGCCTAATGAAGTCCTACAGAGGGAGGCCCATATAAAGGAACCTTTACAGGCTAGCCTACAGCTCTTTCTTTCTGATTACAACCTTTTATTTTGGTCATCCCAAATGGGGTGGGGGTGGAGAGAGAGAGGGGCATGGAAAATGGGACAAGCATGGATTTCAATCATCATTAAAACCACATTTTGCATCTGTGGTGCATTTCCAAATGCAGATGGGATTGTGTAAAAAAAGTAGGAGACATTGTCTTTCGGTTGTGACGTGCGTATGATGATTTCTGAGCATGTAGATATTAGTGGGACATCAAATAACTGTGGGAGCTGGGAATGGGCTCTGCTTTAAAACCTATTCATTAATCACACTCTTGTGTCTCCTCATTCGTTCTCCCCAACCCCACCCCCCATGCCCCCTTCCCCAGGCCTGGAGTTCCCTTGGGGGCCCAAGCCCTTCGCAGAGGTGGTGGCAGGCCCTCTGCTCAGGAACAACAGGCAGACTACAGACATCAGCTCCCTGGAGGGCCACTATGTGGGAGTGTACTTCTCAGCACATTGGGTGAGTGCTGGGAGGCCAGGAGGACACACCACACACACACACACACACACACACACACACACCACACACACACACACACACACACACACACACACACACACACACAGACACACAGGAGCCAGGGTGGGGACAGGGGAGGGAGGAAAAGGCCCCTAACTTTCCTATTCAGGCTGTCAGCTGTCCTCTGATATGAACAGTGGCCCAATGAAATCAGTGATAGTCAGGAAGAGCAGGGCATGGCTTGAGGAAACGCAGCAGCTGCTAGCCTGGACAGAGTGGCTGAGGGACTTCCATTGTCTGGGACTACAGGAGTGGAAGCCGTTATTTCCACTCCCTGTGGTGTTCACCCTCTCTGGCGCTTTAATGCGGGCAATGGTCACCACACCCTCAGAGCTAGACCCAGTCTCTGTCAGTGCTGGGTCTACTGATCCATGTCCAGCTCCTGACTCTGTGTTGCTTGAAAGGGTTTGTCACGGATGATGTACTCCAGCCACCGGCCCCAGAGAGCAGTCGGTCCCCCAACTGCAAGCCATGACTTCAGTCTGGTTCACTTTCCAATCTAATGCACGTTACAGAAGGAGGAAACACTAAAGATATGGTAGGAGAATGGGTATGTTCTTAAGCCACATTCCTCTGTCTTAATAGCATAAATGTTCTATGCCGCTGAGCGACAGTTAGAAGCTTGACATTGGCAGGAATCACTTCTCACCACTGACCTGGAATGACCCGGAGCTGTGATTTGGTGGATGTGAACATGTGTTTCTATTATAGTTGGGGACAAATAAACCAGTGACTGTGAGGAAAAAGGCCATTTTTGACTTAAGGGTTAGGCTTAAGGTAAATGTTACAAATGGGATTAGGGCTAGTAGTTATGGCTGGGTTATGGAAAATAGTATTTTGAATGGAAACAATGGTTTTATAAGGGTTTTACTAGATGTTAGAGTAACAAAACTCCTTGTAACCAACCGACAGTAAGCAAATGAACAGTGCATGGCTGGTGTGAGAAGGATCTTGGATAACACTGTAGGTTTATATCAGATATTGCAGAGTTAGGCTTAGATATAGGGTTAATGTTAATGTTTTGGGGTTTTGAGTTAGGTAAAATAGGATTTAAAACAGGCATAGTTTTTCGGGTAGTAAAATAGATGACGTGTGTCAGTGTGAGTGAAGAATATTCAAGGGTAAGAGAGATGAGTTGAGGAGTGAGACTGCTCTGGTTTGTCTTCCTCCAGCACAGCTCTGCCGCCCCTGGCATTGTTGCCATCTTAATGCCAGCTCCTCTGTTCCTCCACACACACACACACTCAGCCAGTCTGGCGCTGCCAATGGGCTACTCTACTTCCCGTCATCCTGAGTGAGAGTGGCCGGGAGGGAGCAGACAAACCCACACACACACACACACACACAAACATACACCAGAGACTATGAAGTCATTCTGCCTGGTTGGGTTAAGAGCTCTCAAAAAACACACTCCCCACTCACAACAACAAATGCCTCCAAGCCGAGGCGGGATTGCTGTGTCTGAATACTTTGGTTCTTACATTTGTATGGGCCAGGAAATACAAGGTTTCTAGTGAAACATTATTACTGGAACACATCTGTCATCAGTACTGAAGCTAGTACAGCAGAGTCCCTTCACATTTTCAGAGAACTTTTGAAACCCTACCTTTTAAAAGGGAATCCAATATATCTGGATTAGAATGTCTGCTAAAGGCCCTAAAATGTTAAAGAAATAAGTGTTGTATACAGATTGATGAATTTGGGTCATTCGGGAACAGATGTTTTTCCTTCTTGCATGTGTTTTCCCTGCAGTGCCCTCCATGCCGCGGCCTGACCCGGGTGCTTGTGGAGTCCTATGGCACTGTAAAGGAATCGGGTCAGAAGTTTGAGATAGTGTTTGTTAGCGCTGACAGGTGAGACTCCTGCGGTAATCCCATTACACCATCCTCTCGTTTCATCCATTCATTTCCTTCACTGAACAAAGGGAGTGTAAAAGTGCTGAGTGTTGTTTTACGTTGGCCCACCTTCACAGGTCGGAGGAGTCCTTTAAGCAGTACTTCAGTGAGATGCCTTGGTTGGCAGTTCCATACTCAGATGAAGCCCGGCGATCACGACTCAACAGACTCTTTGGAATACAAGGTACAACATTGTCTAGTTGGCTGCTGTCTTCTATAGTGTGTGTGTTATATACCAGTGGCTAACCTGAGATAGAGGGTTTTAAACTCAAGATGGGTGTCTGCTGTAAATAAGTGGCCTGTTAGCTGACCAGCTCTGAGGTGCTGTGCTGTGTTATGGCAGCAGGTCTGGGTAGAGAACAGTGAACACACATCCAGTGTTGTTTTTTACGGGCACCTTTACAACAATGAAGGGTAAAAAAAAGTAATAGAAGTTAATTGAGGCAAGTTCTATTTGAATCGGCGCAAATTGGCTCAGGACTGCTCAGATGGATGTTGGACAAGGTTGACTTGTTCATCTTGTTAATTGCGTTTGTTGGTGGGGGAATGCCTTCACCTCCAGTGTGTGTGTGTGCCTTTGTTATTCCATCTGGCCTTCCCAATGCTAACCTGTTTAGAAGTCTTGAATTGTTAAAGGAGAGTGAGAACAAATAGCCAACGTATTCGTAACAGCAAGTGGGCTCATGCATACTTCAGTGTTACTTGCTTGGGTGTGAGCGTAGAATGCATTTTGCTTGTCCGGTAGGTTTGAGGAGCCGGGCAGTTAATGGCTGTGCTTTCCTTTGCAGTTGGTGATACTTTGAAAGCTCTCCAACATCTGACAAGTTTCAGAGCAGGCATAGACGTTTTTTTATGTTTACACTTTGCCTGTTTTATGGTTTGCCTGAGGTCCTGACAGAGTTTTCTGTAAACGTTTGGATTTGTGTCCCAGTGTGGAAGTTGCCTGTAATCAAAGGCTTCTGGTTGGGGAATGTATGGATAGTTACTAATATGACTCAGATAGTCCTGAAATTAAGTTTGTGTCGATTACTCCCCTTATCTCTGCCTGGAATGTAAACTCTCGTTAACATTCTAAAACCATACCTGTCTTTCGGTCTCAAACGTTTTACCTTTAGTGACAGCAGAGTCAGAACAACCATATAATGTCCCATCCAAAAGAGGGCATCCTGTGCAGGGCAATGTCCCATTCACTGCCCTGGGGCACTGGGATTACTTCTCTAGACCAGAGGGAAGAGTGCTTCCTACTGCTCTGCCATTACCACTTCAACCAGCAGCTGGTCTCCCATCCAGGAACAACCATGACAGTCTCTGCTTAGCAAAGGCAAGCCAGCAGAGGGTTGCAGGGTACTATGATGTTGGCCTCGACTACCTCCAAAAGACTTCCTCCAAAAGAGTCTAAAAAGATTGAGAGGTTCTTGGCTATATAACTGCCTGGTTTAGTGACTATACTGCCCTAGATCACTAGAGGCTTCAAAGGGCAGAGCAAAAGACAGTCCCTAACCATGACCAATCTCCTTGCCATCCAGGACCTGGTGTCCAAAGAAGTCCCTAAACATTTGCTTGTCTCTCTCTGCCTCACTTTTGCTGCCACTCTCTATCTCTCGCTCTCGGTCTTTCTCTCTCTCTGTCTTTCTCTACTTCATGGATTTCTTGCTCTTTTCCTCTGTCTCTCTGAGCAGAGGGGCGTAGTGTAGTGTGGATACAGTTAGCGTGCTGGCTCATTGCCTCTCTTGGCTGGAATGTTTGGAATGCCTGCAGGACGAGTCCGTACCGCCCCCCTCCCACACTCAAACCCTGGGCCCCCACCCAACACACACACACACACACACACACACACACTCTCTCTCCCAGCCAAAGAACACACACTGCTCTCTGTGTCTGTTTTTGATAAGGCTGTTTAATACGGCAGAGAGATTGTAATCTAAAAGATGGCGGTAAAGAAGAGGGTTGGGCGTAAAAAAAAGAATCTGGAGAACAGAGAGCACAGCAGGAGTCAGAGCAGAGAGATGGAGAGGCTTAGAGCAGAGGCTGGTCAGAGCCTCAGAGAGATGGAGAGGCTGGTCAGAGCCTCAGAGAGATGGAGAGGCTGGTCAGAGCCTCGGAGAGATGGAGAGGCTGGTCAGAGCCTCAGAAAAATGGAGAGGCTGGTCAGAGCCTCAGAGAGATGGAGAGGCTGAGAACAGAGGCTGGTCAGAGCCTCAGAGAGATGGAGAGGCTGGTCAAAGCCTCAGAGAGATGGAGAGGCTTAGAGCAGAGGCTGGTCCGAGCCTCAGAGAGATGGAGAGGCTGGTCAGAGCCTCAGAGAGATGGAGAGGCTGGTCAGAGCCTCAGAGAGATGGAGAGGCTGGTTAGAGCCTCAGAGAGATGTAGAGGCTGGTCAGAGCCTGAGAGGAACTGAAGGATTCTCCATACCGCACAAGTCCACTCAGTGGGAGAGAGGAAATACAGCCCTGTGTGGTGAGAGCAACTAGCCAAGAACAGGCGGGGAAGAGTTGCAACATCTACAATTTCAGATTTTCCTCCCTCCCTCCTTCCCTCCTCCCCAGGTATTCCCACCCTGATTCTGCTGGATGCCGAGGGTCACATGATCACGCGACAGGGCCGTGTGGAGGTGCTGAACGACCCAGAGTGTCGGCTCTTCCCCTGGCACCCCCGGCCCGTGCTGGAGCTCAGCGAGTCCAACGCTGTGCAGCTCCACGAGGGGCCCTGCCTCGTACTGTTTGTGGGTGAGTGGAAGAGTGGATAAACATCGCAAAGTAGGTCCCCACCGCGCAGCTCCACAAGGGTCCTCCTGCTATTTCTGAGTAGACAGACAGTTGATTCAGGTAGCTGATCCAGGGCCCTGCTGTGTAGTTCAGCCATGTTCTTATGAGGTCAGTGGAGCAAAAATAAATGTGAGAATCTATAATAATAAAAACGTCTCGCTATAAATAGCAATGCGTGCTGAGGAGCACTGTGCAAGTTATACTGGACAGGTTATAGAGACACGTGTTATTAAAGTGTATGAGCATGTAAGGGGAAGACGGGCTGAAAAGGCAGTGTGTAACTGTCTGTCAGCTGCAGTAGGAAACACTCTGCTAAGTGACTCCGGTCAAAGTGGCCAGTGTGGGCATCAGGTCAGACGTATATGACAAGACAGTGAGAACGGAATGGGCAATGAGTGAACGGCAGAGTGGACAGTGATGAGTCCAGAGGGGTCACCCTTCTGCTGTCCTCCTTTCATCTCTCTGTCGGTTCTCCTCCCGTCACGTTCTCACTGGGCTTTTCTCTCTGCTGACGTCTCCGCATTCCCTTCACGCCTCTTCATTGAGCTCACTCCACACACCGTGGTGCTTCTTTGTAATGTTTTCACGATGCTACAGTCTGTTTCCACCTCTGTCGTTCAAGATGCGGAGGAGGAGGGAGAGCTGGAGCCGGCGAAGGAACTTATCCAGCCAATCGCGGAGAAGATCATGGCTAAGTACAAAGCCAAGGAGGAGGAGACGCCGCTGCTCTTCTTCGTGGCTGGCGAGGTGAGAGACACCGGACACGTCCACACCTCCATCTGACCTGGAGAAATATGTTCACGCCTGGTGATGTCTTCGCTTTTGGCCTTCTGGTTGTTTTGAATTCCTGCCTTGTGTGGTGTCCTCTCCCACTGCTGTTGTCTACATGTTTGGTTATGTGTTTGGGGTAGCTAGGCTCTGGAATGATGGTGCCATCTGCTTCAGTTATCACATATTATAATCCTCCAGTAGAGAACATGCCTCTACTCACCAACCCACATGGATATAAACAACAGTAGAGTGTGAGGGGAGAAAGCGTCTTTAATGAGAGGTTCACCACGTGGACCGCAGCCCAGTACCAGCTGTCCATCTGATGATAGGAAGAGCCAGAGGGTACCAGCAGCATGGCCCAGTACCAGCTGTCCATCTGATGATAGGAAGAGCCAGAGGGTACCAGCAGCATGGCCTAGTATCAGCTGTCCGTCTGTTGATAGGAAGAGCCAGAGGGTACCAGCAGCATGGCCCAGTACCAGCTGTCCATCTGATGATAGGAAGAGCCAGAGGGTACCAGCAGGGCCTGTTCTCCTTCTCTGGATAACAGCTGTGCACCTCTCCCTCCGCTCCCTCACAAAACATCCATCTATCTCCACATTCGGTGTTGTCCTCAGTCCTCTATGTCCCCCTCGTCTCCAGTATGCCCTGTCCTGCTGCCTGTCCTTAGTGCCTAAGGGACGATGGACTTAAATCAGAAGGGCATGTTTTGTGTTTCTTCCTGCAGTTAGCAGGAGCAGCTAATGACTTGATTAGCTCTCAGGGAGGTCACTGTGGGTCCTGGTGTCCTGTGTTAGGTGAGCCAGGTTTTGTTTTCAGCCATGGGGTGTTCCCTTCTGTCCAGTATAACTCTCTGCCTGAAAGACTGAAGGACACACATGTTGCTGTCACAGACAGGTGCTTGACTTGAGTGTGACAACACATTTTTTTTGCATATTGCTTAGTGAATTCGTTCACCTGGACTGCTTTAATTCCAATACATTTTGGTAACATACAGTATCTCACAAATGTGAATACACCCCTCACATTTTTGTAAATATTTGAGTAAATCTTCTCATGTGACAACATTGAAGAAATTACACTTTGCTACAATGTAAAGTAGCGAGTGGACAGCTTGTATAACAGTGTACATTTGCTGTCCCCTCAAAATAACTAAACACACAGCCATTAATGTCTAAATCGCTGGCAACAAAAGTGAGTACACCCCTAAGTGATAATGTCCAGATTGGGCCCAATTACCCCAATTTGGACTTGTTTGTGTTACAGGGTCTCAGGTGTGAATGGGGAAAAGGTGTGTTCAATTTTGGTGTCCTCGCCCTCACACTCCCTCATACTGGTCTCTGGAAGTTTAACATGGAACCTCATGGCAAAGAACTGTCTGAGGATCAGATTCTTTTTTTGTTGCTCTACCTAAAGATGGCCTAGGCTATAAGTAGATTGCCAAGACCCTGAAACTGAGCTGCAGCACGGTGGCCAAGACCATACAGCGGTTTAACAGGACCGGTTCCACTCAAAACAGGCCTCACCATGTTGACCAAAGAAGTTGAGTGCACATCACATTCGGTAAAGACAAGTGTGTCTTGCCTACAGTCAAGCATGGTGGTGGGAGTGTCATGGTCTGGGGCTGCATGAGTGCTGCCGGCAATGGGGAGTTGGTGTTTATTGAGGGAACCATGAATGCCAACATGTACTGTGACATACTGAAGCAGAGCAGTATTCCAACATGATAACGACCCCTAACACACATCCAAGACGTCCGCTGCCTTACTCAAGAAGTTGAGCATCTGTGGGGCATCTTCAAACGAAAGGTGGAGGAGCACAAGGTTTCTAACATCCACCAGCTCCGCGATGTCATCCTGGAGGAGTGGAAGAGGACTCCAGTGGCAACCTGTGAAGCTCTGGTGAACTCCATGCCCCAGAGGGTTAAGGCAGTGCTGAAAAATGATGGTGGCCACACACAATATTGACACTTTGGGCCCGATTTAGACATTTTCACTTAGGGGTGTACTCACTTTTGTTGCCAGCGGTTTAGACATTAATGACTGTGTGTTGAGTTATTTTGAGGGAACAGTAAATTTAAACTGTTATACAAGCTGTACACTCACTCCTTTACATTGTAGCAAAGTTTAATTTCTTTAATGTTGTCACATGAAAAGATATACTCAAATATTTACAAAAATGTGAGGGGTGTACTATAAGTGCAAAATGAACCTTTTCTTGAGCTGAAAGGTCTTGCTTGCTCTCTAGGTTCATGATCACTCTGTCCCCACTGGCAGCCCCTGTAATGTAGAGCAGGTCCAGTTTTCCTGTCAACGTCTGGGTTACATGTAGATGGATCTGAATAATCTTCAGACTGAGCTTCTGTCTGAAATAGCATGCTATTACCTACGTTGTGCCCTGCTTTGGACCAGGGCCCTCTGGGGAATAGGGTACCATTTAGGCTGGATATACCCTGTCAAACCCGGCCATTGGACCATTCTGTTAATGCCAAGCAGAGGCTGGGGTTACATGATTCCCCCTGATGCAGCCTCGCCTGGTTGAGGCCTGGTTGAGGCCTGTTTGCATCTGCCTGACAGCTGCTGTGCTGGGGGTGATTCACTGGATCAGTGAAGCAACACCGGCCTCCACTGAATGACAAAGGGTCTGCTTTGACCCTCCCCAAGTTTGTTGTATTTGGTTTTTTTACCGATTTTGTTTACATGTAGTTTACCATTTGGAATATTCCTTCAGTGGTATTTGGATTGGTTTGGCTTAATAAGTTTGGCTTATTTTTTTAGCATTATTATTTATTGTATTCTTGCTTATATCATATAAATACTGTTTGAGACTGCTGCATTATGTAGGAATAGAAACATTTCACTATACCTGCTACAACATTTGCTAAACTGGATTTGACCAAAAAACTTGGATTGGATTTATTTAGCAAATATTAGGAAATTACACTTATCGTTTTGTCATTTACCAGACAGTCTTATTCTGCTAACAGTTTAGCCTGATGCTTGTCTCACCTGCTAACCTCCCTGACCCGAGGGTTTAAAGGTCATGTAGACACTGAGGCCTATGTGACACTGCGCGTGTTGTAGGCCAGACAGGCAGGTTATTTATGGCCCAGTAGTGTGCTGTTTATCTTCTCTTGGCAATACAGTGAAACAGTTAAAAGAAATTAAACAATTAATAATCAAGAAGCAAATATTCAAACTGACTGTATCCTGGAATTAGGAAAGATATACCAATTAAATAAGGTAACACTTTACAAATGTCACTAGTCCAATGCCACTCTACTTGGGTGTTACCTAACAAAGAGTTCAGTGGCAGAACTTTGGTTTTCTATGTGGCTGCACAACCTAACAGACCTTAATGCATGCTCTGAGGTCCAAATGGTCCTACACCAAGCCCTCTAAAAACTCCAGAATGGTCTGCCCGATCACTCCGAGGCTGCCGCACTCACACACATCACTTATTGCATGACACACCCATCGCAAGTAGAAAATCCTCCCATGAATTAAGTGGATGTATTTTAAAGGTACAGGCTCTCGCTGGTCTAAATTGTTTCCATTTCATAACACAGTGATATACTGTGTGATAGTCCACTGTTCTGCTAACCATGCGGCGAGTGCCTGGAGAAGTCTCCAGGCTCTCCAGCTTACCAATCAGCAGGCTACCACCCAGGCCATCTGGCCAATGGGAGCTTCTTACATTTAAAGACCCTTATCTGATGGCTGCTGTCTACTCGGTGGAATGCCTGTGCTACAATGGGCAGAATAAACCTGCCATTGTGCAGCAGTAGGTTCCATATGGTAAGCACACACAGAGCCTTTTCACAACAGTCAGTCAGCCAACAGGCCGTAGCACAGGCCCTTTGTCTCTGTGTTCAGAGCTGGGCTGGAGAGAGAGGGGCGGGGCCTGGTTGTCTGTCTCTCTGTCTTTTTATCTCACTCTTAAGGCTGGACTAGCTGTGGCTGCTCTTCGTGGAGAACAGCTTACACAGGGTTAGCAGCCACACAAAGGAAGATGCATGACTTCCCACTGTGGAGAAGGCTGCCACAGAGATTACATCTGTTCATATCTAAGTAGCCGGGAATACCACGCTGAAAGATTCCTCAGTTTTTTTCTCTTTCTGAGGCGATGCCCGGGGACATTTCTTCAATCTGAGCTTGCAGGAAAAGTGGTTAAGGAGGATGTGAGGAGTCACAGATTTGTATGGCTTTAGAGTCTACCTTGTGGCTACATGAATCACCCTTTAAAACATCCTCAAGAGTGTAGCGGATACTCTGTGACATTTATTGGATGCTTTTATGAACTTGAATATGTTTTTAAGAGGCAATGATCTGCTCTCAGATGAGATGGTAGAGATTGTGAGGAAGTTCTCCAGAATTTGAATGCCACAGCATAAGTCAACTGTTCCATCTGCTAGCAGTTTTGCAACAAGTTGAAGTCACAAACTTTGTGTTGGCACACACACGTACTTGTCCTTTTTAGGTAACAACACGGCCATGCTACTCTTCGATAGGTCTGAGAGCTGATCGTGTTGCTTTATCCATTTTGGTTTAATAGTTTCACTTCCATTTTGAAGAAAACAGAAGATTTAGTCCAAAACAAAGAAGGGAAAAACAAATGCGAAACGCCGGGATTTCATGACGGATCCAAGCCTTTTGCGACAGCGCCAGCCTGTGGTCGCTTCTTGTGACTCCTGTATTTTTAAATAATCTTTTCCATATGAAATCATTTTCGAGCTCTTCCAAGTCTCTCTCACCCATAGGGCTTTAGCTGAGGGGAAGACCGCTCATCCTGTAATGTGGAAGGAAGAGGCCGTCTCAGACAACGTCAGAAATAGTCCGTCGTGACCGAGCTGAAATGTGCAACCTTCACATAATTCAACAGTTGTAATCCTCTTTAACATTTAGGCAAAACATCTTGACCCACTGGAACTAATGCAGCTTTGTTGAAAGGGGGAGAATGATCCGGTAACGTTCCTAGCTGAAATGATGTGCTATCGTGAATAATGGAAAACCCTCCAAGTGAGGGGGCTTGGGGAGGTGGTGCCTGTCTGCAGCGGTGTTCTAGTCAGACACACCTGCTGCTTATGATCGCAGACCGTGTGTGTAATTCCCCGTTGTTAAAGGGGTGAGGGGTGGGATCAAGCCTGGGGCTGAACACGGCTTGGATCTGGGTTTGAGAACTTGTGAAGACATTGAGGAAGTGATATAGTCCTGTACCCACCACACACACCCACTTTCAATGCTCTTTTCCCCGAACGTGAGTGAGATACAAACGGAATAATATCCACAGCGCTCCCTCCCTTTCCACTTCTCACACACGCGTGCTCTATCCAAACATACCGTGATGCGCCTCTGAAGTTTACCGACGTTGTAGTCTGTGAGTGAGGCTTTGAACAGAGGGATGTTGTCAGACCCCCTCCGGCCCCCTCACAGTGGGGTGCACGATGGAACCCTGGCTCTTTAGGCACACTACCTGCAGCTAAAGAAAGATATGCAGTCTTCAAAGCCATGCATTAATGACGCTGTTGCCCTTGAGTTGTGAATATATCAGGTTAATATTAAATGGCGTAGTTCCTTCCATGCTGTCCCAGTTTTATCGGCAAAATCAAGTCACAACTTTATGGAAATAAAATGTGCTTATATTCTGTCATAAAGAGGTTATCCAGCAGTTCTCCAGCAGTTCCCCTTGCATAACACACAGGATAAACGGCTGTTGATGACAGCATGATACCCGCCTTGTACAGAGTCACGCAATTAGATCATCCCACAATGGATCCCACAAAGTCAACATCACATGATCGTGGCTGACCCGTCCGTCCGTCTGTCTGTTAACAGGACGACATGAGCGACTCCCTGCGAGACTACACCAACCTGCCTGAGGCCGCTCCACTGCTCACCATCCTGGACATGTCCGCCCGGGCCAAGTATGTTAAGGATGTGGAGGAGATCACGCCGGCTGTGGTGGAGACCTTCGTCCAAGACTTCCTGGCTGAGACGCTCAAACCGGAGCCCATCTAGGAAGGACGCCCAGGATGCTTCCCAACTGGCACACTATTCCCTATGTAGTGCACTACCCTGGTCAGAAGATGCTCACCTAGAAACGGGACTGAAACCCACAGCTCCATCTGATCAAACCCTGACCCCCTGGCTCCTGCCATCTCCATCTGATCAAACCCTGCCCACTCCCCCCCGGCTCCTGCCCACTCCACCTGACCAAACCCTGACCTTCTGGCTCCTGTCATCTCCATCTGATCAAACCCTGCCCACTACCCCCCCCTCCCCAGCTCCTGCCCACTCCACCTGATCAAACCCTGACCCCCTCAGCTCCTGCCAGCGCCATCTGATCAAACCCTGCCCACCCCCCCCCCACCCCGGCTCCTGCCCACTCCATCAGATTAAACCCTGACCCCACCCCCAGCTCCTGCCAGCTCCATCTGATCAAACCCTGACCCCACCCCCGGCTCCTGCCAGCTCCATCTGATCAAACCCTGACCCCACCCCCAGCTCCTGCCAGCTCCATCTGATCAAACCCTGACCCCACCCCCGGCTCCTGCCAGCTCCATCTGATCAAACCCTGACCCCACCCCCGGCTCCTGCCAGCTCCATCTGATCAAACCCTGACCCCACCCCCAGCTCCTGCCAGCTCCATCTGATCAAACCCTGACCCTGCCCCCGGCTCCAGCAAGCATCCTCCCCTTTGTCAGATTCCCATCTCTCCTTTCTGTCAGACTGTTAGAGAAAGGTCTCACTTTTTACTGACATTTAAACTTTTCTTAAACATGCCCTTCTGTCATGGAGTGTTCTCCTCCTGTGGTGCCTTGCAGTGACTGTAGTCCTACACTATATAGACTAAATGGAGATTCTGTTGCTTGTTGGCATCCAGTCAATAGCTTATTTTTTATCAGTTTTGTTATTAGCATTATTGATACTAGAAGAAACCACATGCTCAATGTTGAACAAATGGACTTGAATTTTCACCATTATTACCGTTGCCTTTGTCTTCTCAATAATGCCTCCTTGCTGTAGTGTTCCAAACTGTGCTGAGAAAGAATAAAATGATTGCAACACATTTAAACTCCTGTAATTTACAAGTATGCAGAGAAGGAACATGTCCTGAACTTCAGTTCAATGTAACTGTCTGGTCTCTTTTCTCTGTTCTTCTATGTTAAAGGTGCTGCATTAATAGTATGAGTGCTGTGCATACGGTATAGCCCTAATGCTTTTGTTATGATTTCCCTGTTTAAAAAGGTCATTTTCTATTTGCTTGGACTGGATTGTTTTGTATTGCATCTGGCTTTGAAGTGTGTTAAGTGAATGGTATAGGAAACCCCTGGTCTTGTTCACTATCATGATATGAATGATTGTCATCTCTACCTTATGAATGGTTTTCATTTTACTCACCATGACCTTTAAAATAGGATTTTCTGTGAAGATCCCCTCTGTTGAAAAGGCCAGATATTTTTGAAGGCACAAAAATGGCATTTAAAATCTACCTTAGTTGGAGGTAAGAATTCACATGTTCTGTCACTCACTGGTTGTCTCTAGCCATGACTTCACAGCTAATAAAATCCACTGTCAAGCACAACTGTCTATTACTGTATGTCATCAACTCTATCTCCATTCATGAGGCCAGTTCTCCTTCATTTGATCAAATTGGTTTTATTGAAAGGAACAATTTTAGATAGTATTGACTTTATAGTATTAGCTTTATCCACTTAATTTGTTCTGTATTTATGTATTATTTATGCATCCACAATAACTACAGTTCTACAAAACATTGTCTATTTGGCTGGCTTTGTACATAACCAATGTGTTTACTGTAGTGTAACATTTATAATCTTTCACAATAGGTTCTGTAGCTTTTGTAAGTGCTTAACTAGACCTTAATACTATACAATAAAGCACTGTGTATTCTCAGTTAGGTCTCACATGGCTTCAGGCTCCATCCTGTGGTTACTGTGATAACTGCTTTAACAGGTTCGTCACTGAGTGTGATCCAAGATTGTAGAGTAGGAAGACACACAAAAAAAGGCTTCTCATAGAAACTTTAAGGCCATATCCTCAGAAAGTTTCAAGGACATTCTCTATGTTGAAAAAAATGTATGGGACATTACCACTGAAGTCACCTGCCGTTTTAATTCCGTCCAATGGGTGCGACGTCTGATGAGATATTAACGATATTCACTAATACCAACTCACTTTACCAACACCTTCATGGTTGTGTTGTCACAGGTTTTCCTAATGTCTACCCCACAACCAGGGCACTCCTGAATCTGTGGAACAGTCCCAGACTGTGGGAGTGCACACACAATTGGTTCACATTTTGTCAATTTCCAGCCACTGAAACAATGGGTAAATAATTACACATATGTTTTGAACATGGGTATTTAATACATCCACATGATTCAATCTGACATGATTCACTATGAAGTGAAGAGGTGCAGTCTTGAAGGTTTACACGTGAAAAGTGAACAGGAACAACATGTGAATGACACAGCTAAGAAATTATCTTTAATTGTCATTGTAGGTTTGATTCAGGTTTCCTTCCAGATGTCCCAATTACATTTAACAGTTGCCTTCTGCCTTCAAACAGAAGGATGCTAGCAGCCATGGCTGTGTTGAGACTTTCCACTCCAGGGACCACAGGGATAAACAGTCTCTGACCAGCTGTCTTCTCAGCCAATTGAATAGCTTCCAGACTCAAGCCAAACGTCTCTCCACCAATTACAAGCCCAGTATTCCCCTGAGCCCATCTCTCATGGTACAGTTTTATATCCAATCTTGGAAGTGAAGGTTCAGAGTCCGAATCCGAATCTGATTCGTATTCCTCATAGCGTATGTCTTTACGATTAGGCGTGCTCCTCACCCATCCATAGTCTCCTGCCTTTGAAGGTTTGTCAGACTGGCTTGCTTCCATGTCAGCTGCTACTTCTCTCTCAGAGCCACTGCAGTTATCTGCCACGTGGACCTTAACAGACTTTGGAAGCTGGGTTTGAATGTCATCCCAGTCCATGCTGGGGAAGATGGGAAGGCGGAAATGGGCCCCCATCGCTGCTCGAAGCACCTTAGGTTCCCAAACGTCCACACAGCCTGTGAAAAGAGACAGATATACAGTGCCACGAAAGAGTATTTGCCCCCGTCTGCTGTTCTGCATTGTTGCAATTTTCCCATTTATTTTGTGTGGGTTGTGGTAATATACTTAGTCTGAGAAGCAAATTACACCAGTTAGGTGCTTCTTTCTTTTTATGTGATAGGTAATCAAACATGCAATATTCAGGTGTTAATGCAGTTAATTCAACAGAATGAAAGGGATTATTATTGTCAGGTGAATACCTTGGTAAACAATCAGGCCTGATTTGGGCCAGCCCTGCCCAATATAAATACAACTAACATTGTCTCTTGCTATCAGGTAGAGTTTGTCAGCAAACGATTCAAACCAACATCGTACCACAATCAAAATGAATTACTGAAAACAGTTGTTGGTGCATATCAGTCTGGAAAGGGTGAAAAAGAGCTTTCTATGGACCTTTCTATATTTAACCAAAACGCAATCAGAGCAATATTTTCCCAATAGAGACAAATTGGGATCGTAGACAAATCTCGGGATAAAATCATCCAGGATGTCATAAAACCCTAAAACAACAGGGATCTGCAGGCCTCTCTCACCTAGTTAAAGTCAGGGTGTCACTAGAATAAAATAGGAATTATGACAGAGTAGCAAGGTGAAAACCTTGAGTTTGCCAAAAAGCACCTGGATGATGCTCAAAAGTTCTAGAGCAATGTTCCACAGAAAGATGAGTCAAAAGTCAGAATTGTTGCGAAGCCCTCCTCTTCTGTTGTGCTATAAAGGGGTTGTGGGCTATATTACCCCAAAAAAGCAAATACATAAATCCTCCTCATATAGTAAGCCATCCGGGGACTTTTGGAATACTGTTTTCAGTGCCCTATTGTTTGGGACATACTATTCTTAATCTGACATACTATGTACTGTAGTATGGGTAGTATGTGAATTTGATTATCAGTAACTACAGGATGCACTTCATTTGTACTCATTACTACTAAAGGTGATGTAACACGTTTTTGAGTCTAGGAAGCGATAATGTTTTATAAAAAAGTACTTGGTTTCTTGCATAATTATTTTTAATAAATATATGAAAAGGTATCTAAGTGTTCTTTACTCAGGTTTCCTTTTATATGATATTAAGTGTTGATTGAAGATCTGATAACATTCAGCGTCAAGAATATGCAAAAAAAAAACAGGAGGATTTTTGTTGTTTCTCACAGCACTGTTTCACACACTAATTCTGCACCTCCTTTACCACTAAGACACAGAGATAGAACCACTCTCAGTATGAGTGCAAGCGCTACTGATCAGGCCACCTATTATAGCTAAATGTATTAGGAATGCCCATTCAAGGAATTATATTGCTATGACAGTGACCATCATTCAGTCATCTACAGGTTTTAATTAAAAACATACCCTTAGTGAGAAGGATGTTGTGGCAACCTGCAGCAACAGCACAGCGCAGAATAGTGCCCAGGTTTCCAGGGTCACGCACATTGTCACAGATCAGGGACAGTGGCAAAGACTGACTGCGCTGGTCGGGAGGAAATGTCAGCTGGGATGGGTCTGGTCGAGAAAATATGGCTACAATGGAAACAAGAGACAAGCATCAAGATAACGTACTTCCAATATGCCAGTCTCACATTTGAGTAATCCTAAGAAAATGGATAAAAAAGAATGTGACAAAAAGCTAAACTGACATTAAACAAAAAACAAATACACTATAACAATAAAAATATAGTGTGTATAAATACTATAACAATAAAAAGTCACACTAATTGATTGTGTTGTAAATGCTAATAAACCTTATCGTTGCTTGTGGTCTTTCTGCAGACATGGTTAGTCCTGCAAGGCCATTTATGTACGACGACTTCTCACAGTAAGTGTGAACTTTGGTGAAAGATGATTAGCCAAATGTTGAGTAAGCACTTCACTGGATTTCTCTCTGTCACTCACAGCTTTTTGGATCTTCAATTACATTTTGTGCAACACGACATTCCTGTCACTTTATTTCATGCAACAATCAAAAGAGATTGCAAAAATGGTTTCTTAGCTGCAATGGCCCACATGCAATGTAGCACATTATTTTAAACTTTTCAGTCAGTGTGAGCTTTGCTGCATTGTTTCCAAACACTGCATTAGATTTCCTTCTATCCCTCAAGTTAAGAACTGTTAATCAGATCCAGACAGCATTTTGAAGCGTCCACTCTATTTTCTGTCTTTCACTAGCCCAGTGTTTTCAATTTCATTGAAATTTTTTCTAGCCGTTTCACAAGCTATCAATTACTGTTTGGACAAAAAACTGTTATAGTTACTTTTTATTGTATTAATGTTCATTTGTATTTTTGTAAAGTTATTCAGTGCTTTTCCAAGCAAAGGAACATTTACTGCCAATATACTCAGCTTTTTAATAATTTTTCCCCCTGTACTAAAACTTTTGAGTGTTACCATTACACTCCTGTGTAACAACTTCAAAATAATTCTGGAAATGTAGCTAAACACGAAGCCTACCATACCTATTACCCCCTGTGGTGCAACAACGTCGGACCAGATCTTTATGTCTTCAAACTTGACTTTGACCAGGGTGGCCCTCTTCAGCTTGTCCAGGGGGAGCTCAGACAGTCTATCCAAAGAACTAAAAAACACCATTTGAGGATTTGCTCCTGCAGCCAGGGCATCACAGATCAGACGTCTCCCCTCAATCAGGATCTTACCCTGGTGCTCCCGAAATGTTCTGGAACGAGCCACACTTACCACCCTCCTGGGAGATGGAGAAAGAGGTCACGATACAAAGGCTGGCTTGATTTTCAACTTCCACAGCCTACATACAATAAATACTTATAGTAACTAGTAAACTACAGACATGCAATAGCGGCTATAATGAAAATGTATACATTTACTCAGTAATCCACCTAGCTAACTTAAGACGGATACATACGCCAATCTTTTGTCACCAGGAAGGGCCCTTTCGAATTTGAGACCACCTAGTTGGTCCTTCGGATAAGTTGTATGTTCTGACGTTGTGGATGGACTGTAATTACTGGTACTCAATGATGTGTTGAAAATACGTGCATCACTGCCAGCTTTAGTTTTTATAAAGCTGGCATCCAGAGCGACCTCCTTCGTTTTGGACGTAACTCCCGGAGACTGCTTACGAACAATTTGATCTGACCTCTGTTTCGATATTGGAGATTTCGTTTCACTATCACAATATAACACTTTCACGGGTCTCCTTTTCAATGCTCTCACATATCTCTTTGAATGTACTATACAATCGTATCGCATTTGCAGAATATCTCTTCGTTCTACATTACGAACATGGCACAACACTCCTCGCATGAACGCCGCCATCTTTACTACATGCGGCTACTAAAGGGGTATGTTAATTCTTCTTCAATTGTTTGGGTGTGTTTATTACACCCAATCTAAACGTTTTATAAGCAACATGTCAAAATAATTAAACAGACGCGAACTGAATAAAACTAGTAGGGAACTGCCTGAATATTGTCCAATAGAAACTATATCAAACGGCCAATTTTCTTGCTTTTGTTGAAGAAACGTTTAGCAACTAAAACGTTGATTTTGTTTATATGAATACACCCCAGGAAGAAGAGGGCGTGGCCAGATACATTCGATTTATTTGGTTGGTTGGTTGTTTATACCATCAAACTCCACCCAGTAGATGGCAGTAAAACTAATAAAACTAATAAAACCAAAGACAGTTAAGAAAGAATACATCCGACTCTGAGATGCGCCCCGCAATTCCACACAA
Source organism: Esox lucius (assembly GCF_011004845.1). Lineage (NCBI taxonomy): Eukaryota > Metazoa > Chordata > Actinopteri > Esociformes > Esocidae > Esox > Esox lucius. The sequence continues at coordinate 22,791,354 of NC_047569.1, forward strand.
CCAGTGCTGCCATGTGATTGATTGCCTTCAGTCCATTTGGCAATAAGCAGGAGGATTGAGGAGGCACCCTCAAACCCAGACATCTTACTGGCATGTTTTTTGGGTCGGGTCGGTTCGGGTGAGCAAGTGAGGAAAGTGCATTACGACATTATGAAGTTGAGTGTCTTGCTTTCTATTCTGTCTTTAGCACCATCTTAATAGAAGAAAAGAGGGAGACCGACAGAGTGTAACGCACAAAATACCTTCCTGACCTGTCATGGCTTTGAGACGAGCTTTGCACTTCGTTTTTAAAGTTGGTGACAGAAGTAAAACGGCCACTTTTTATAGAGATGTGCTCGGGATGAAGGTACATTTCAGTTATTTCCATAATGTGGCAAATTGATTTCACTCGCACAACAGTGTCTCAAACGTATTTTACGCAAAACACAGTGCATCGTTTCATTCGATTGTTGTGGTTGTGTTCAATATATATATATATATTATTATTTTTTGCTGTCAGCTAAATTGTTACTAGGGAGTAGATGGTTGCTTTACCAACATGTCGAAATCATTGATTTGATTCCAGATTTTGCGTCACGAAGAGTTTGAAGAGGGGTGCAAGGCAACTTGCAATGGGTAGGAAGACTATCAACTTATCTGTGCCAACTTCACCCTGAAATGGACTTTGTTCTCCGTTAACATCTTTAGTCATACAGTATTTATCTGTCCCTTTCTCTTTTACGAACGTGCTAATTCATTTTAATATAGAGCCCTGTTTGTCTGTGTTCAGTCCCTATGATGGAAAATGGAGCAAGACCATGGTCGGCTTTGGTCCGGAGGATGATTACTTTGTGGCCGAATTGACGTACAATTATGGAGTGGGAGAATATCGCCTAGGCAATGATTTCCTGGTAAGTGGATGCTTTTTCATGAATACTATATTCATGTATTTTCTAACTTCATATTTTCCATATTGTATTTGCTACAGGGTCTGACTCTGCAGTCTAGTCAGGCTGTAAGCAATGCTAAACAACTTGGGTGGCCCCTCACTGAGGTTGGAGAGGGCCTCTATCTTGCAGAGGCACCAGGAGGTTACCGTTTCTACCTGGTGGACAAAGAAAAGCCTCCCAAAGGTGGGTCAATGGTTCCTTGATGCAAGATCATTGATGTAGGGAACTGGGAAGTAGAGTAGATTATACCCTAGGAGCACTCTAAGATGTATTTCCTTCCAAGAGGTAATTAATTACTGGGTAGGGGATACCTGTATGTTTTTGTGCCATCATCCTTTTCATTTCATGTTGTACTTGCATGACAGCACGGAGTAGGCAAGAGCACAAACCGATGTGAAACAAGTCTAGATATGAATAGGTTGTATCTGTTTTTTTTATTTGTGAAAGATCCCGTGCAGAAGGTGTCTCTAGCAGTGTCTGACTTGCAGAAATCAACATACTACTGGTCTACCCTTCTGGGGATGAAGGTGATGGAGAGAAATGAGGGGGGAAAAACAGTGCTGATGGGATTCTCAGACACCCAGGTAATCTGTATATATGCACAATAGAGAGCAATAGGGAGGGATATGGAGAGTGTTGGAACATACGTTTATGTGTTCATGATTTCATTGGATGATGCTAAATCTAGGAGGGGGGTTGTTCTGTGTGTTTCTGTTCTTTATTTCTGCAGTGTAAACTAGAACTTCATGACATTGGTGTGACAGTGGATCATGGGACAGCCTTCGGTCGCATAGCATTCTCTTGTCCACGTGAGCAGGTGAACCAATGGAATGCTAAACAGTACTTTTTTTTATGTTGTTTTGCCCTACATACTCCTTACATACATGCAAACTGAAAGTTGTATTTAAGTATGTGTTTTATCTTCAGTTATCAGATCTTGAAGCCTTGATGAAAAAAGAAAAACAAAACATCCTTACTCCTTTGGTTAGCTTGGACACCCCTGGGAAGGCTACTGTAGAAGTGGTCATTTTGGCTGATCCAGTAAGTGCATTACAAGATTATTAGTATGGATATAATTTATTAATTCTCCACATAATAACTGTGGTCATCTGTGATATAGGATGCCCATGAGATCTGTTTTGTGGGGGATGAGGCATTCAGACAACTCTCCCAGATGGACCCCAATGGAAATGCATTGTTAGATAAGGTTGGTGTTTAGAAACATTGATGCAAATTCAACAACTGCATTCTTACACTGTTGACATGCAGTTTAACCTATTCAATTGATTCATTTTCAGGCTATGGCTGAAGATAAAAGTGATGAGTGGTTTGCCAATCACAACAAGCAGAAAGCTTCAGCATGATTGTTTTTGTGTGCTTTCCAGATAGCACACTATTGTACTAATTGTGAACAGGCCCTTAGTCAAAAGTAAAACACTAAATTGGGAAAAGGTTGCTATTCAGGACACAGACTAGGACACAGATGTGCCATTGTGATTCTACAGGACATTTCCAGCTATTGTACTTGGGTGTTTGTGAAAACGCAGATGATAGAGGTTTAAGCCATGTTTTCTAATCACCTACAACTTTTTGCCCTGTGTATGGTATTACATGCCTAAATATCAGAATGTTGCCATGGTTACTCTGTGACAGTGTGTATGGGGGAAAAAGACGTGTCCACCAGCCAGAATGTTGAATACAATTATATTTCAACATACTTTACCAGTTGCTGGTGCGTTTTATCCTTTGGACTACAGGAGGTAGAGATTTAATGTTCATAGTAAAGTTGTAGTTCCTTTGCTTTTTGTGCTTCTGTCTGTACACAGCATAAAAACGACTTTTCAAACTCTAGAAGTATTGCATTTGATTCGTAGTATGTAAACAATAGCCACATTTTAGCATATTTTTCCTAATCAGGTGGAAGTGCTTCCTGTCTTCCTGCTAATAAAATGTTATTTCTGTGGTTTGGTCATTGGTTCCATTTAGCAGCGATTGATTTGAATTACAAACAGCTGAAATATATGTACAGACCTGTGTATTAAAAATGGATTTATCAACCTAACACAACCCTGTGAATATTTTTTTCTCCGATTACCCACTAAACAACAGAATCAGCAGCCAACAAGTATGTTCTAATTTAGCCTATTTAACATTCTAACAATTTTTTGTGTGACGTTCATTAAAAATTGGTCTAACATATTTCAGATGAGGATTCTACGTATTACCGTTCCAACTGTATTAGGTTAATAGATTATACTCTGTTTAAGCAACTATTAAAAGCTTGACATTTCAGCCTTCATTAAAAGTCTTCATCAGAATAGTTAATCAAATGTTTGTCTTTCATCAGCCCAATAAAAATCTTAGTTTTACTTTAGGGAGATTTGTCTATTCCTTTTCAATTATGATTGATGTTTTAGGTTGGCACCTGGAGTCATGTAGTTGAGTGCCCTCCATTTAATTCCATAGTACAGTTTACTAAATCCGAATCTTAAAATTTGTATGAGACTGAATGTTTACCTATGGCAGAACAGTATGTGAAAACATGACTGTTAAGTTACATTTTAATAATAAACAGTAAAATGATTGTGACTTGGAATACAGTGAAGTGCAAAATTGCAAGGGTATGGCTGAAAAGTAGTGTCTATCTGAGGTCCTAACCCGTCCTTACACGCTGCCGAATTATAGGTCAAGGTTTGTGAAATGTGCGGACACCGCAGGTTCATGAACCAATGAATGGAGAGGGTATATGCATATCATGTGATTTTGAACCCTGCTCAGACTGTTACGCTCTTCGAACTGTATCAAAAGAGAATGACAGTTATTTAATGGGACGGAGTGATTACCAAACCATTGCAAAGAGCTTTCCATCTGCTTTTTGGCATGAAGAGATTAATTACACTAACGATTCGAAAGTGACTGGTCCCTTAATAAACTAGATTCTATTGAGTGGGTGTACTGCCTGATAATAGGGGAAATTATGTTCTTGTTTTAAAATACTAATTGAAAAAAATGCTAGTGTAATACGGAGGGTTAATGCGAAAGATATAAATATCGGTTGGACCATTTGAAAACGGACAACTATCCATTGTCCTTTCTAATATTCCTAAAAGCTAGAACCATTATGAATAAATTGCAGAAGGGGTGTGTTAGCTAGGTATGTTTAGTCAAGCGTTTGGAACTCCGGGTAACGATTTGGTCAGCCATTTACATCCGGACTTTTTGGTTGTTTCTTCTCGTCGCTCTACGGTGTTGTGGGAAATAATACAACAAACCTAGCTATATGGAACAAGATGATGCCACACATTTGTATTACTAAAGGTACATTGCCACTGAACATTCAAATGGGATAAGAAACATTTTCAAGAGGTTTTTGCTTGTAAGCTAGCTAGCTGGTTTGTCATTGCTTTACCGTTACTGCAGCTAGCTAGCTACGTGGCTACAGTATTTACCTAAGTAGCCAACTAACGCTAGCTAGCTAGTATCTGACTATTAGTGTGCAAGTAAGGTTAGAATGCTTGCAACTAGAAACGGAGCCATTGATACTTATCCATCCAGTCTGCAAAGGAAGCCAAGTAGCGTTATTTTTCTCTGACCGGTGAAGTAACGGAAGCTGTCTGATTATGTTAGAAAGTTACAGTTGTAACTATTTATCATTCCACAGTCAGAGAGGCATGTTAAAAATGTGTATTAGGCAGTTTTTACAGACTACATAAGTTAACATTCATGCATCCATGCTCTTCAATCTTCAGTGAGCAAGACAACGCGACACTAAGGGCACCTGCATAACAGGTGTCATCGGACTCGAATCTTTGAAACCGAAATAAAGTACCAGCCCCATGACCACAGCTTGTTTGAGAACGAGGGAACAACATCAGGACATGTCAAAATGTCTGTAATGCTGATCGTCTTAATAGCCCTTCTCCTGCTCCTGGTACTATCTGTCCTACTCTTCAGGTAAGAGTACATAACTTTATTTGGGAGAACACACTGTCAGAAAACATTCCTGGCCCATATACCGAAGCAATAAGCAGGCTATACTGGAAGTGACCAAAACAAGCCCAGCTTATCTAAGTAGCAACTAATTTTTTGAAAGAAAGGTTACAAATATTTATGAATACTTGTGAATTCCTGAGTGGGTGACCTTAACAGTCAATAGTCATGTTACTTGCGAAATGTAAATATCTCATCCAATAAATGCTGTAATATTTTGTGAACAGACAATTTAACTGAAGATTTGCAGCCAAAGTTGGCTGGAACAAAGGCTTGCCATTGTGCTCCAACACAAGTGCCTGCTTGTCCTTTGAGATCTGACAGACAAACATATACACATAAACAGAATTTTACAAAGCTGATAGATGGCACACATGGATGCATCCCAAATGACTGTCTGCTCTCCATGTTTTGAACTTATTTTAACTGGCTCCCATATTGACATTAGTGAAGTTACAGTAGTGTGGCATAGACTGTAGAGAAGTATTCATGCAATGCCAAAAGGTATAGGTTTGATTCCCCCTAGCATCACCCGTATGTAAAATGTAGACCTCTTTAATTTGCTTAGAATAAGCTGTCTTCCTGAAAAACTGTTGAGTTGCCTAATATTATAATATTATCTACATAATAGGGTGCTTTTAGAATGTAGATGATCCTGTAAGGGACACAGACTTCCTTGTGTTTTACGACAGGTAATGTTGTCAGGGCGTTTGACATGGTGTATTTACTCCTTGTTTTCAGATGGCTCATATGCAGCCTGGCAGTTCGGTTTTTCCACAATACGCTGAATGCCGAACTGAAAATCAAATCGGTGGGGTTGTTCTCAGTGAGTGGAATCAGTATCCAGTTTCAACCGCAGCACACTCTGGTAGGTTACACGTCACATCCGACAGGCTTTGTTCAAAAGGTATTTACAAAGAGCTCATGGCTTATGTTCACAATCTGATATTATTACCGTATTGTAGATCCATGTAGCTCACTTGGTGAGAGTATGGCGCCGGGTTTGGGGTTCGATATAATTTTTTTTTTTTTTTCTTCATTAAAAAGAGGCCTTTTTTGTAGTTGTATAAAAGTCAAATTCAGTTGTAAATCAGCTGTATTTCTCTGTTTTTATTGCAGGAAATAGACAAGCTGTGGATTTCAAGCAAACTTTTAAATCAGAACCTGCCGTGAGTGAGACATAGTTATACAGTCTGAAATCTCATTATGTTTAATTGCTCAGTTCCATAGCTCTTGGGTTAATTCAATGCAAGGTTTTAAGCATTGTTTCTTAGGAGATGCCTGGCATTTTGTGTGGGCGAGACCAGAGTCAGAGTGGACCTGCAGGAGGCTTTAAACCGCCAGACCCCTAAGAGCTGTGATGGAGGAGGGTCAGGGAAAGTTCCTGTCAGCCCTGCAGTCCTCCGCTTCCTTTCCCAGGTAGGGACAAACACACACACAGCTGCAAATAGAAGAATGTTATTAATTCAATAATTCATACTCTCAGTTCAGGTGCTGTTTGTGTCTTTGCTTTCAGCTGTTGTCCTTCCATATTGACTCCATCAATGTAATGGTGCTAAACCTAGCCCTTTCAGAGTCCCTTTGGCACATGACCACTTCAAGTATCGACCTCCTGCTCGATCACCAGAGCAAGAAGTATGAATACTCCACGTATTTTCATCTGAACAGATCCTTCCTTTTAGCTTACTCTGGCTATTTCAATATTCATGGTTTTTCATCAAACATTTCTAAAACGTTTATTTAAGGTTGGCCTGGGACTTTTCTGTGGGGCAGCTCAGCAGTAAGGTGCTTAAAAGCAGTCGATTAGTAAGTAGAGTTTCATTGTGTTTCTTCGGCTATGTGTTGCTCCACAGAGTTTGTCACTGCATTGTAGCAACTTCCTGTGTTCTGTGCTCAGCAGGATATGTGTCTGGCGGAGGTGTCCCTGAGCCTGGTGCTGTGTGGGGATGTAAGCCTGCCGGAGCTGCGTCCTGGCCGACTGGCCCTGTGTGTGAGGACACTGCTGGCTGAGCTGCACGAGGGCCTCTTCCTAAGCCAGCTCCTGCCACCAGCGGCTCCTCTAGAGAAGGCTGTCTCTGTAGCTGGTGAGGAAGTGCAATGGGGTGCATCCCAAATACCATATTCCATAAATGAACCAATTTTACCAAGGATGGCCACCCAGTGTTGCCTGTGAGGAGATTTTCAGAGCCTTTGGGTATGCATTTTTCCCACATTTCTCTGTGTTTTAACTTTCCTTGTAGAATGTGAAGGAGACAACTATGTCCAGACTGAAGCAGTGGAGCGGTTTCATCAGCTGATGCCGCAGAAGGTCAACGTGGAATTCGACAATACTAATATAACTCTCTCCATGCACAGCCAGAAAAGGTCAGTCATATAGCACAGGAAGGTATAAGGTTCTTGAGTTTTGCTTGTTCATGAAAAGCATACAGAGAATGATTTGCTACTAACTTTGTCTGTCTGTATCGAAATCATCCAGACACTTGAACTGGACCCTGAAATCTCTGAAGGTGGGATATGGACGTGATGACGAACAGCTGCCCCTCAGGAGCTTCACCCCGGAGCTGAGCTTCCCTCAGAGCAGCCTGGAGCTACTTCTGGAGGGTCAGTGGAGAGCTGGGCATATTTCAATGCTCCTCAGAATAATCTTTGCATTTATAAATGCCATTGGTCTCCACATTGTTTTGTTGGATTTTGAACTTTGCGGAACCTTATTTTATTTCTAATCTTCTGTGTAACAAATTAAGTTCTGAGAATAAAGACAAATGTCAGACATGATTATTGGCAAACAGAGAACTAGTATCTGGATGGCCTTTAGCCAATAATAATGGCTTTTTAGACAGTCAGTGGAGCATTGCACGTTTCCCCACTGAGTACAACTAACGTGATGGTTAGATGGAACTACCTGTTGTGGACTCCAGGGTGATGTATCACCACACAAGCTGCATTCTCTGCTCTTCATTGGTCAACAACTACGGCATGGCTTCCGAGAGAGAACAAATTAAAGACAAATTGAGAATGTCCGGAGACCAACAATTCCTTTGAAATGTAACTCATGGTCCCAGTTCCTGAGATGGTGAAATCTTAGGGCCCATTTGGTATGTAGCTGTAAAAGGAGGGGGAAAGCGGGTTCCAAATAACCATACCTGCTTTGTGTGTCCATAGATGGACTTCTACTATCCCAGAGCAGACAGAGAATCCTTTGCCTCAACACTCTTAGGACTGTCCTGCAGGTGAGATGTGAGCTTTAGACAGAAATGACGCTGTTAGCAGTTTCCATAGCTGCATTGCATACTTGATGCTCTTTGTAAGCTGGATTTCTCCTTTCTATCCATGTCTTCAGGCCACATCAGTGGACATTTCAGGGTCAGTCACTGTAAACACCTGCATCATCCACTACCGTCACCAGGAGTTCTCTCATTGGCTGGACCTGTTTCCATGGGAACAGCTCATTCCCAGGAAAGCGGCTCACAGCAAAAGGTAAAAGCTTTTTCAGTTGGCCGAGCAGGACTAGAAATTTTGAAGCCCACCAGTTGATTGCTTGAAATGGGTATCTAACATGTATGACCAACCTGGGCCTATAACATCTATATATCTTTTTTAAACATTTAGCCCAACTGAAATCAACTAATGCTGTAATCCTCTGCTGTCTTCATCCTCATATTTCTGTTGTGTCTGGTATTGTGTTGTGTGTAGTCCAGTGGAGTATTTGCATACCCTCCTATCCTACAGGCACTTCCCCCACTTAGACGCCCCTGTGATGATCAGCTCCTCAGTGTCCAATGTCAATGTGTCTGTCCAACTGGGAGATACTCCGCCCTTTGCTCTGGGCTTCATCTCAGCCACCACGGGTATATCTCTCACACACACACACACACACACACAGAGAGGAATGACAAGTAAGCTAATAGACTACAGTTGTTTTTCTTTAGTTGATTCTGCTTTACATTGCAGCTGTTTCAGCAGCAAATCCTGGTGCTTGACAAACTAGTTGTTGCATCAACCCTTTCCAAACATACCAAGCCCAGATACAATAGATAAGTCATCATAAGTTATTTTGTAAGGCACACTGCCAGCTAAGGACATTCTGTAACACATTAACTACAGTTCCTTTATTTCCCGGTATGCACTGCTTTTGGGAAGTATTCCAAACCTTACATTTAGTTGTTTTACAGACTAAATTAGCATGTTGCTCCCATCCCGATGCTTCACCTTAGGGAACAAACTTCCAAAATGTGTTTTTGTCAATGCGAAAATAAATAAATTATAAATTGACTCTAACAACCAAAATGTGTTGAACGTGAAAGGGTCTGAATATTGTCCAAAGTCACTGGATATTGGAACTAAATGCTATGTATTGACAGCACGTTTTCACTAGTTAGATTTGCCTTTCATCATGTAGTACTGTGGTGTGAATGAGTGTTTTCATGTATACTGCAGAGCTGCAGCACCTCCTGGACATCAGCACCAATGCAGAGAGCCTCAAGTTCCAGAATGTTCACCGCCGCCTGTCTTTGTCCCTGGACCACTTCTGGTGGAGGGTGGGGCAAGGGTCCCACATTCAGCAGACCCCCCACCCCCCTGGGAAACACGTGTGGGGGGAAGCCCTTATCCTTGACTCGCTTACACTGCAGGTAACGCAGGCATGCCACAAGGTAGGAAACTTTAGGATTATTCTCTAACTACTGCTCTACCTGGCTTCTCCCTGCTTCCCATCATGTGATCAAAGACACCAAGTAAATGCCACAGTACAGCTGGGGCGCCATACATTAGAAGGGGATTTTATTGTTTTTCTTCTGATTAATTGGGTATTCCTGCTAGGTGGAATGTAACCGATTTGTGCTTGAACTCAAATAATTTTTTGGACAAACCTTTGAGTCCGCTGAGTTTGATATCGGACGAAAAACAAATAACCAACTTTCCCAGACTTACCCTAATGATCACAGCTCTGATTAGCGTTTGCCCAGGATCCACCATTATGTCATTGTTATCTCTCTCTCGTGTGTCTGTCTTCCCAGGGGAGCGTCAACAAGCCCCAGAGTGAGTCCAGCAGCCATTCAGAGAGTGTGAATGTGGAGTCCAGTCTGAAGGGCCTACAGCTGGAGGTGTCCGAGACCTGTGCCCTGTGTCTTTCCCGCCTGCTGTCCCTCTGTAACCTGGCAAACGACAGGAGGCTGGAGGCCTCGGAGCAGCCACCCCCGGGGTCCGGGCCTGACCCGGTTAATGGGACATCCTCCCCCAGCCAGGGGGCCTTTTATTTTAAGATTGACTGCAACCTGGAGGACGCTAACGTGTTCACACTCTCAAATGTAGCAGGTAGGTCTTCTGGGAAAATTGAGTTTAATTGCTATTTGAGGTGCATCCCAAATGGCACCCTGTCCATTTTAGTGCCCTACTGGCCTGAACGTTGTGTGCCAATGTGTTTGCGGTAGGAGCGGTGTCTTTGCGGGTGGACACGGTGAAGGGCCAAGCCTCAGCAGAGAGCTCTACGGTGTCTGTCCGGGGTGTGTGTGTGTCTGTGGTGAAGGCTCTCACAGAGACCATGGAGCCCTGCTGTCCCTCGGCTCAAATGCCCAACCCTGTCCTCAGCCTGTCCAGCCTCGCCTTCTGCCACCACGTCACCACCAGGAACGTGGAGGTATGTAGATGTCCGGACTGCGTTTCTCGTCCTCCTCCTCCATTCACGGTGTCATCACTCAGATGTTGTCTTGTGCAGGTCCAGTGTGAAGAGGATCTGGTTGTGCTGTGGACGCCATCGGATCACATGTTCTTGTATCACCACGCCACTGAGACCCAGGGTTGCTGGGCTTCTCTTTGTGACTCTCTCGGCCTGCCAGAGAAAAGAGTGGAGAAGGGTGGAGCAGATTCCCCGGAGAGTGCCTCGGCCAAGGCCTCTCCCACCCACAGCAGGACCAGGGACCTGTCTGTGCGTGTGGAACTGGGCCAGACACGCTTCACAGCCCAGGTGGCGGAGCACAACTACCTCCTGCTGCACACAGAAGCCCTGTCACTCTCAACACATTCCGGCTCCATGTATATCCGTTCACCTCAGCTGTTGCTCAACTTTGACGGCAACGATATCTTCTCCTTCAAGGACCTGGAGGTCCAGACGCACCCTGATCAGGCTCTGGAACAACGGCACCTATTCCCCTTCCTCTCCACTCGACACAACCGTGTTTGGGTGTTCACCTGCCCCGGCCTGGCTATTGAGTTCCCTTACCAGTACAACTTCTCCAACACCTTTGACAAGTTCATCAGTGTTCAGAAGTGGCTCAAGTCCCTGCACAGAAGCCCGGGTCATACTCCGGCCCCCCAGCATCTGCCCCCAGACCTCGTCTTCAAGATCAGCCATTTCTCATTTGTCTTCCTGGATGACGTCTTTGAGATCAAGTTGAGGGACAACTACGAGCTGATGAAGGACGAGAGCAAGGAGAGCTCCAAGAGACTCCAGCTGCTGGACAAGAAGGTGGCCGACCTACGGAAGCAGCATGGCGAGCTGCTGCCGGCCAGGAAGATAGAAGAGCTGTACACATCTCTGGAGCGCAAACACATAGAGATTTATATCCAACGCTCCCGTCGCCTCTATTCCAACACGCCCATGAGAAAGTCTCTGCTGACCTGGACGGTTTCTGACCTCGAGCTGGTTGCTCTTGCTGACCAGTCCCTCCACGGGCCAGAGCGTGTCCGTGAGCAGCTGAGGGACATCGATGGAATCAGCCCGTTCCCCAGAGACGGACTCCCGTTGGTGGTACAGTGGTGCCGGGCAGTCCAGTTCAACCTCACTGCCTTCCTGGGTGAGTGATGGCAGGGCTTTGTCCTTACATCTGAGTATCAGAGCAGTCTCCTTCACCTCTGAAAATGCCATGCATTTCTAATACAAATGACAATTGTGTTATGTATGATCAAATCAACTTCTGCTAGGGGACATCATTGGCAGGTGACTAGTCAATGAATGTACCAGTAACATGTCTCAGGAATTAGCAATCTTTTACCCCTCTTATGTCTCTTGCTAAATTTCCTACTGTTCTCTCTCTCACACAAACATGCCCTATGCTCCCGAGCAGTTATTTATAGGACCAAATTAATGACTGCTTATATAAATGGAGCCTGGGATACACAAAGGAAACTGAGGACAAGCTACATTCCTTGCTCTAAATGTTGTTGTGGTTGTTGTTGTTGTTATATAGTGTTCATGTTCTTACTTAGTGAAAGCATGTTGCTTGTAACTCAATAGTTGTGGGTCCAACTCCTACAGGCAATCACTACTGTCTACTAAATGACTTAAATGTAAACTTTCAATGTAAAACTCTTGCAGGAATAGCTTATTAACCAAATAACACCTTATTCTATTTTATAATGTAATACCTTTCACCATTGTCTCAGACCTAAAAAGTGCAATCATCATTTTGTTTCTTAAATTAGCTTAGAGTATTGTTTCTGATCTGAACTCCAGTGTTAGTAGACAAAGTAAAGGTCTTCTTTTTGTTTTTAACTACGTCTATGTCTTTAATGACCTTTTAAAATATTTTTCCCTGTGCCAGTAAGAATCCGGGACTATCCTCGTTACTTGTTTGAGATCCGGGAATGGGAGTTGTCAGGCCGTCTGATTGGCACAGAGCAGGATGGGCAGGGCCGGGCTCGCCATAAGCAGACAGTGCCGCTAGGCCAGCCATGGGGAGATGTGATCATCAACAGGAACATGCCACCACTTAAGTTCTATTGTGATTTCAAATGTGAGTCAAAGAGGTATTAACATCCATGCTATGCTTTTTTTTTTTTTTTAGGGGGATGCTGTCAATAATATGCAACCGACACAATCCTGTGTTTTTGTCTGTAGTTTGTCGTTTCTAATCATACTGTCAGTTGTGGTAAGTCAAGTCTAAACTTTTTTCTTTTCTCTTCTTTTTCCCTGTAGCCAATATATCATTGTATACTATAGTATGGGGGCCTTGCTGGGACCCAGCATGGACATTGATTGGCCAGGTGGTCGACTTGCTGACCAAACCCACGGTTGACCCCTCCCCTCCTCTGGCCTGGTGGGACAAGAGTCGTCTTGTGATACATGGACGCTGGATCATGGACATAGAACAGGCTAACCTGCATCAGTTGGCCACTGAGGTTAATGCTCCTACACTACAGCTCTACTACGCGCTCCTACACTACAGCTCTACTACGCGCTCCTACACTACAGCTCTACTACGCGCTCCTACACTACAGCTCTACTACGCGCTCCTACACTACAGCTCTACTACGCGCTCCTACACTACAGCTCTACTACGCGCTCCTACACTACAGCTCTACTACGCGCTCCTACACTACAGCTACAGCTCTACTACGCGCTCCTACACTACAGCTCTACTACGCGCTCCTACACTACAGCTCTACTACGCGCTCCTACACTACAGCTACAGCTCTACTACGCGCTCCTACACTATAGCTACAGCTCTACTACGCATGGCACATTATTTCTGTTAGCATCGTGTCAATGTGATGCTCTGCCTGTTAAACCAGAAATCACCTAAATATATTCAGTTATTTTCCGTTATTTCGATTATTAAGATTTGTAGAGAATTTGGGAATCTGCATTGAGAATCAGATCTTGGTGATTCATCCACTTTGGCAATTCCATTGGACGTGAGGCAACACAGACAGTATAACAGCTTTCACTGATTTCAAAGGTAGTGTTTCCTGAGTGGCTGTTGGCAATGTATGGGGGACAAATGGCTCTAGTGTAGTTCAAAGTAAGGTTGAAGTCTGATCAACACAACTGGCTTGCCTCTGAAGATTTTCATGTTCAGTCCCTGGATGGACGTACTGTAGTTACTCAATGAATGCAATCAATTACGTATTTATTTTTCTCAGGAAAATATTCAGAAATTTTAAATATGAAATCCATACTTGAGTGTGAGCTACCTACTGTCTCTGGAAAATGTATTGACTTGTGAATTATGATTGCTTGTTTCCATTTTTAGAGTTGAGTCATTTAGCAGATTCTCTTATCTTTAGAGAATGACAGTTACTTGATCGAACAACAATACAAGCCAGTAGTAGTAGAAAATAAACCTGGCTGAGGTAGCTGTACCTAAGTCAGTGCAAAAACATCTTGACACTGTTTTGCAGGACCCTTATAACACTACTGAGAACATGCACTGGGAGTGGAACAAACTCAACTACGAGTGGAATCCTGGGCAGTTTGTCTTCAAAGGTGACATGGATGTCAACGTTAGGACAGCCTCCAAGTAGGTGGCAGACTGTCTGGAGATCAGATATTAGACAATCTGTAACTGGCCCCTTTATACTTGTGCAACATTTTCATGTTTTGACTTGCAAAAATATTTTTCTTGTACGCAGGTATGACGACATCTGTTTCCTGCATCTGCCCAACCTCTGCATGACCCTTGACCTCCAGTGGCTTTGTCACGGCAACTCCCATGACCATCACGCCGTAACGCTGTGTTGTGCGGAGAACATAGCTGACGTGACCTCTGGACAACCTCACGACTCCTACAGAGCCTTCCGTTCAGAGAACCTCAACCTGTCTATCACCATGGACCTCAACCAGCACTGTGGCACTGGTAAGGCAATGGTCCAGTTACCTGTAGATGACTCTGTGGCTTGACTAGAGACGATTGAACAGTCGTCAGCTCTAATGTGACTCTGTTTGAAAGCCTGTGTTTCGATCTCTCAGAACCGTGCCAGCCCAGAATCCTTCTGTACAGCAGCACCCTGCGCTGGATGCAGAATTTCTGGGCCACCTGGACCAGTGTTTCCAGACCCATCTGCAGGGGCAAGCTCTTCCACAGCCTCCGACCCATCCGAAAGAAGCTGGGCCAGCACTACAAACAGATGTCTTATACTGCTGCCTTCCCGCAACTACAAGTGAGGAAGTCACCAGCACCATGCATCCCACATGACGCCATGTAAAGGGTTGTGTTCTCGCCTATGTCCCTGTAACAAAGCAGGCTAAGCTTAATGTCAATACTGGATCAAAATACCTGCTAAATGGATGTCGTATGACCTTTGACCTTGCGTCTCATCTCCAGGTGCATTACTGGGCGTCCTTTGCTCAGCAGAGAGGCATCCAGGTGGAGTGTAGTAAAGGTGATGTCTTCACCAGAGGGGCTCAGAGACTCATCCCACAAGGTATCTAGAAAGGCCACATGCTATCTTAGTTTCAATGTTTTATTGGTTGTCTTAAATGACCCTTTATCCCATATTAAGAATTGGTATTTCACTATTCAAATACTTATTTTTGTATATCTGGACAACCATAGGATGACTGGTTATTGGTGGACGGGCTTTACCTCTCTGTAGTTTTCAGAGAAGTCTGATTTTCACCATGATAGAACTGTTGAGGGTTTTGTATTGATGTGTTTCAGGTCATGTGTATTTGAGGGCTATGTGCCTCTTGAAAGCCATGGTACTGTACATGCAATGTTGCTTAGTATAATGTCATTTACTTCATAATGATGATTTTTCATCATCAACAACAGCCTGCTATTTCCCCCCAAAATAGGAAAAGCAATGGAATACTACTGTCAGTCTCTAACCTTATGAGCGTGCATATTTGGTATAGTCGAGAACCATAGTACAGAAGTGAAGTACTCTGGGTCTGGTCCAGTCTACTGCAGTATGTGAGCCTGAGTTGTTCCACCTGTAACATCTGTCTGTCCTCTCAGCGGGGACTGTGATGAGGAGGCTGATCTCGGAGTGGAACGTGACCCAGATGGTGTCGGAGCTGTCCCTGATGACCGTGCACCTCATGGCCTCCACCTGGGATGAGACGGTAGACCACCAGATGAATGCCCAGGTGAAGAAGACCCACCTGCTCAGCCTGTCCTCCCTCAGCTACCAGCGCCAGAGCAACCGCATGGAAGAAGTAAGATCATTAGGAAGTGTTAGGGAATTGTCTGTCCTCTCCACTGGGATCTGTTTCTTATTTTAGTCTGGGGAGTATAACTGGTGTTTGTCTTTGTTTGTAACAGGAGGTAAACCCAAAGGATGAGTCCAATGCCCCGTACACCCACAAGCTGTGCCTGGTGGACCTGCGTGCCTCCTGGACCACCACCAACAGGAACATAGCGTTCGGTCTGTATGACGGCTACAAGAAGGCCGCTGTTCTCAAGAGGAACCTCTCCACGGAGGCTCTGAAGGGCCTGAAAATTGACGCCACGCTGCAAGCAGCCAAGAAACTCAAGCGCTCTCTGTCCAACTACTCCGGCAGCCCCAGCGCCTCCCCCACCACCCCAGCCATGCCCAACGCCAGCCGGCCTGACAAGAACCAGCACGAAGGTACAGTGTGGGACATGTTTCCACTGGAGGTCCTGGTGCGGTAGATCTGTTCCAGCTTGCATGAGTACAGCCAGGCCACGTGCATGGTATTTCAGTGTGATGGTTTACTGACTTTGTTTGGATCAACCCCTCCCTGTTTTCTCTCTCTGCAGGGACGTCCATGCTGCAGAAGCTGATTGAAGAGACTGATAAGTTTGTGGTTTTCTCTGAAGAGGACTGTGGAGTGAGTGATCAGCTCTGTGGCATCGCGGCCTGCCAGACTGATGATGTCTACAACCGCAACTGGTTCATCGAACTGGTCAACTGTCAGGTACAACCATTCTGGCTTTCAAGGTTTATGTTTATATGGATTATGATAGGAAAGACCAGTGGGATAGTTACCTTACATGCCGCCATGTAAAAAACATTTTCGATAACTGAAATATGACAGATGTTCTCCATCTCCATATTCTGGGATCTTTGCAGTACAGAAAACAACACGTTCTGTTTTCAGCAGCGTTCCGATGCATGGTTTCCTGCCAGTTGGCTGTATGTGTTGCCTGGCTGTAACTGTGCTGGCCTGTCTGTAGATGATGCTGCGCGGCACGGAGACGGCTGGCTGTGTGCTGGTGTCTGCAGCCAAGGCCCAGCTCCTGCAGTGTGAGCACCACCCTGCCTGGTACAGTGACACCCTGAAGCAGAAGACCACCTGGACCTGCCTGCTGGACGGCATGCAGTACTTCGCCACCATGGAGCCCAACCCCTCGGAGCAGGAGGACTGGCAGCTGTGGCTGGAGGTGGGGGGGAGAATATGAAAAGAGTGGGTGGGGGTGGGGGGGGGGGTGCGAGTCCCAAATGGCGCCCTGTTCAGCCGGGGCCCATTGGACTAAAGTAGTTCTGACACTCATGCTGTTGAAATGGTCCTCTTCAGGAGGGAATGTCAGTGATGCTGTCTGTCTGTTCATGCTGTCTGTCTGTTCATGCTGTCTGTCTGTTCATGCTGTCTGTCTGTTTATGCTGGGTGCTGTAGGTGAAGAACATTGAGGAGCACAGGCAGCGTCACCTGGACTCCGTGCTGGAGCTGATGGAGAGTGGTCAGGCTGTTGGGGGCATGGTCAGCACCACCACAGGTACTCCTCACCTTCACCCTGCTTGAACGGGCACTACAGATTAGGATCATTCCTGCCAATAGTAGTAGACGTGGTGCTCATTAGTTAAAACAAGATCGCTTATTGTTTGATCTGTTATGGCCAGGAAAAAAATGTAATTGACCTATATATAAAAGTGCTTGGGTGAACTGTTAGATTTATTGAAATCTTACTTTTGTTATAGCTGGTTAGTGTTGTTTGGCTGGACCCTAAGAGTGTTTTACATGAATAGCTACTTGTTATGTTTGCTCTGAGTCAGAACAAGGTGATTTTGTCTTTACTGATTACAGTCAATGTTAAGCTAATATTGGCTGTGCCCTAGCACAGTGGTTCCCAAATGTTTTTATCATGAAGGAATATGTAGTATGAAAACAGCTTCTTGCTGTGCACTGAGAAAAACAAAACAGGCATAGAAAATCACATCAGATTGTATTGCCTCACGTATTTTAAGTTCATTTTAGTGCCAAGATTGTCTTTCAATGGTCAAATAATTTAGCCCAATTTAACAGCTCCCAGTTATCCCTTGCTTAATAAGCAGTAGCAATTCCACACAAGTGGGGAACTTAATGAGTTTGCAATAGAATAAAAAATAAAGGAAATATATATAATTTCAGCTATTTATTTATTTTTTTACAAAGAAATGGGCAGATAGTGGTCGTCTGGTTCAAATGCAAACGTCCCGCTTGTTCTGTGTGAATCCAGACTGGAATCAGCCGGCCCAGGTGAATGACACCCAGCAGGTTCAGCGAATCATCTCTCGCTGCAGCTGTCGCATGTACTACATCGGCTACAGCCACGACATCGACCCTGAGCTGGCCACACAGATCAAGCCCCCAGAGCTCCGGGGCAACGAGAAGGAAGACCTTCTGAAGAAACAAGCCGGTATGGCAAACCAAAGGGTTGATGTAACGCAGAGTGTTTCCCTCCTCCCTGTTGTTCGGATGTCTGTACTAGTATTTCCGCTTAACGGTGAGACAACCCACATATCAGAACAAGCCTTGGTTTCTCCCTGCTGCACTGTTAGGGGCTGTGGACACCTTCACCCTCATTCACCATGACCTGGAGATCTCCACCAACCCTGTGCAGTACGCTATGATCCTGGACATAGTCAACAACCTACTGCTGCATGTTGAGCCCAAACGCAAGGTAAAAACACGTCTCAAAAACAGACTTGACTAAATATATCGTCCTGAGGCACGCAAAAAAATGTGCTGGGAAAAATGAGTGGAATTTAGGATGGGCTCTTGTCCAAAGTAGCACATTAAGTAGGTTAAAGCGAATTGGGATGTGTCCTGTCCTCTGACGCCCACCCCCAGGAGCACAGTGAGAAGAAGCAGCGTGTGCGTTTCCAGCTGGAGATATCCAGCAACCCAGAGGAGCAGCGCAGCAGTATTCTTCACCTGCAGGAGGCGGTCAGGCAGCATGTGGCCCAGATCAGACGGCTGGAGAAACAGATCTACTCCAACATCAGGGTAAGACACCTTTCACAGGCCTTGTGTCGGGAGCCAGTGGCTGATTTCTGCAGTCCGAGGTCAAGGCAGTTCTATTCAGTCTAGTTCATGTAGAGGGGGAGTAAATCTTGGTTGTGGACATACACACCAACTAGACATTCCAGGGTCTGTGTCTGACCTGTGTTGTGTGACCCCCACCTCCTCTCCCAGGCCCAGCCTGAGGAGCTGAGAGGAGATCAGCTATCCGAGATCAATGTGAGACTTCAGAACCAGCTCAATCAGGAGAAGACGGACATGCAAATGAAGAGTGAAGAGCTCAACATCCTCATCAGGTCAGACCCACACTGCGCGCGCGCCCACACACACTGTCAATGTTCAGAGAAACCACCAACCAACCATGGAGATATCCATGCCTAAGAGGGCTAAATAGCACCGTTGTAACCTCCCTGGTCTTTGTGCTCCCAGATGCTTCAAAGACTTCCAGCTGCAGAGGGCTAATAAACTGGAGTTGCGGAAGCCCCCAGAGGACGTGAGTGTGGTTCGCAGGACAGAGATTTGCTTTGCCCAGGCCCGCTGGTGTCTTACTGAGGAGGATGGACAGCTGGGCATTGCTGAGCTGGAGCTGCAGAGGTTCATGTACAGCAAGGTGGGTGGACCCTGGGCTTTGGAGAAGACTGGTGTTAATATAAAAGGGATGTCCCACCATATTCCCTATATACAGCAGTACATTTGGTCTACAGTACTTAATTAAACAGGGGATATGACTACTTAATTCTTCCATGTCTGATGAGAGGTTTATTTTAGAAATGTGTTTATCCTCACAGCTAAACAAGTCAGACGACACAGCAGAGCATCTCCTGGAGCTGGGCTGGTTCACCATGAACAACCTGCTCCCCAATGCAGCCTACAAGGTAGAGATATCACTCTTCATGTTTTCTTTCGGTTTGGGTGGACAGTCAGGTAGGGACACACTGTGAAGGTAGTGATGAATAGGAACGACATAGACAGCGGTTGAACCGAGGCTTAAGCTTTGTTGTTGAGGGTCATGGAGTAGACTAGACTCTGGCATGAATAATGCTTTGAATGGTATCTGTGTCCCTGTTGTGACAAGCTAGCTGGGTTCTGCTAAACAACCCTTTCTGTTGGATCTATTGGCATTAGAAATACCTTCCATCTCTGCTACACATCTGATGACTGAAGACATGTTTATGTACTCAACATGAGTAGCATTATTTGCTTGTTTTGCTAACTCTCATTGGTTTCCCCTGTGCAGCATGTGAGGGTATGTATTTAAGTATGATGCTGGTACAGTAATTGAGTTCTGTCTCTGCTGTTTATACCATCCTGCTAATCATCCACTCAGTTCATAAAAATCCAAACATTACAAACCCTACAGTTAAAAAACCCTTGTTTACACATTGAACATGCATATTTTGGATCCTTATTTCCTATGAAACACAACTTTTGACCACAGTCCTACAGGCTTCAGTCAGTTTTTGTGTGCTTTTAGCAGTGCATTTTGGGATGTGACCTTTCAGTTTTGCATGTCCTTTAATGGACTGTATCCCACCACTGCCAACCTAGTGTTTCCTCATTGTGTGGCATTTGCCCAGTCATCTGAATGCTGTATATTACCATACCATGTCTGTTTTCCAGAATGTTTTATTTGATGTGAATTCATTCATTCATTTGTTAATTAATTTATTCTATATAGTGTACCTAGCATAACTTATTTTTGCATGTGTGTGTGTGAGTCAGTGGTTAATACCCTGATTTTATTTCTGGGCTTATTATATCTGTATCCCAAACGCCTGCTTGGGGTGGTCAGATGTTACTTGTGGTGCCATTTGACTTATAACTAAAACATGTGTTTTTTTTAACTACACTTGTGTCCCAGGTGGTGCTGCGTCCTCAGAGTCCATGTCAGTCTGGCCGTCAGTTTGCCCTGCGTATCTTCAGTAAGGTCCGCCCCCCAGTGGGAGGCATCTCGGTCAAGGAGCACTTTGAAGTAAGGAGAGTGCGTGGGATCTAACTTGGAAAACAGTGTTGTAGTGCCCATTTCATGACCATGTGACGCAATCATTGGTGACTCCAACTCGTATTCTTTAAGTTGTCTTTACTTGTTACTTATTAGTATAGCAATGGGTGTGGGCGCGTGTGTATTTTAGGTCTACCTATACTCATGGGGACCAAATGTCCCCATGAGTATAGTAAAACCAGAATAAAAACTGGCAAAAGTCAATTTCTGGCTCAGGGTTTAGGTTTAGGGTCAAACTTACAATTAATTTTAGAGTTAGAATATGTAAAAATAAATTAAATGATGGGTGGGGGAGACAAAAAATGCAAAGAACTACATGTATTTCTTTTTTTTTACCAGCTTATATTAGCTTGCTTAACATTGACAGAATGTTCAGACTAAATGCACTTTCCATAATATAACACAGTTGTTAAATATTTTTTCATCTTTCGTTAAAAGGTTAAATATAATTCTAAAACTCACCACTTGGAGGGTCATTTAAGGTTTGTCGGAAATTAACTAATTCTGATCATTCTGAACCTGGCAATAACACGCTATAATACAATTGAAGCTGAACATTTAAGATATCTCAACATGTGATCATAACATTAACCATGAGATTTTAGGAGCATGCAGTCTGTTCTCTGGGTTCTAGAATTATTTTCCAGTTGTTATTTTTCTGTTGCAACGTGTGTTTCTCTCATCAGGTGAACGTGGTTCCACTCACCATCCAGCTCATGTACCAGTTCTTCAAAAGGATGATGGGGTTCTTCTTCCCAGGAAGGAACGTGGAGGAGGAAGAAGTTGCTGATGAGGAAGACAAGTCTCGAATGGTCACAACAGGTATATGTCAGCCCTACTTACTGGCATCCTGTCCAGGGTCTATACTTGTACGTCAGGCTAGACTTCTGCATCCTATTGACATCCCACGTCCCTGTGAACCCAGGCTAGACTTCTGCATCCTATTGACATCCCACGTCCCTGTGAACCCTGGCTAGACTTCTGCATCCTATTGACATCCCACGTCCCTGTGAACCCAGGCTAGACTTCTGCATCCTATTGACATCCCACGTCCCTGTGAACCCAGGCTAGACTTCTGCATCCTATTGACATCCCACGTCCCTGTGAACCCTGGCTAGACTTCTGCATCCTATTGACATCCCACGTCCCTGTGAACCCAGGCTAGACTTCTGCATCCTATTGACATCCCACGTCCCTGTGAACCCAGGCTAGACTTCTGCATCCTATTGACATCCCACGTCCCTGTGAACCCTGGCTAGACTTCTGCATCCTATTGACATCCCACGTCCCTGTGAACCCAGGCTAGACTTCTGCATCCTATTGACATCCCACGTCCCTGTGAACCCAGGCTAGACTTCTGCATCCTATTGACATCCCACGTCCCTGTGAACCCTGGCTAGACTTCTGCATCCTATTGACATCCCACGTCCCTGTGAACCCAGGCAGATTTAGTTGTTGCTGCTGAGCCCTCCTAAAGTTTTGCAAAACACTAAGTAATTTAGTTGTCAGCTCCCCCATTTTGCCCAACCTTTACTCTTTTTTCAAACTAGATCTACCCTATTGACTGATACTGCTCCATTGCTTTGGTTTTGGTGATTACTGAAATATAAATAATTTAGACATAGTTACACTCATAAAATACCAAATGGAAGCCTATATTAAGTAATTTAATTAGGGGTTCAAGCACGAAGTGCTGAAACCCTATTGTTATTGTACAGATTTTTATTAGGGGTTCAAGCACGAAGTGCTGAAACCCTATTGTTATTGTACAGATTTTTATTATTATTCTTCTGCCGTAAAACGCATCGTGCAGCCCAAACCGTAAGAGCTGGAGCTTTGAAACTTTGGCATATGGTAGTACAAAAATCGAGGAGAGGTTATCAAAATATGCGCCCGATTGGCCCATAGGTGGCGCTATAGCGACCTAAAGCGCGAAAGTGGTCATAACTCCTAGACCGTATGTCGTAGACTCAAGTGTCTTATATCCCTGTAATCCTTGGCTCAAGACGAACAAAACGTATATCTCCGATTTCCTTTCCGCCATGATAGATTTTCCGCCATTTTTAATTTTGTCAAAAACCTACTTTTGCGAACTAGTCCCTGGATTTTCGCCCGATCGGAACCAAACCAGTGTAGAAAATGTTCTATGGAGTCTGAAAATCAATAATTATCAAAAAAAAGTTTAAATTTCGATTCATGGTCGCTAGGGGGCGCAAAATTAAAGTTGTGGGAGGAGCCTATTTTACTAAAAAGGCTATAACTCAAGAAGTAGTTAAGTAAACTTCACCAACCTTGGTATACATGTGTTAGAAGTCAGTCTGAGGTCACAGTAAAAAAACTGCGTCGATTGGCCACATGGTGGCGCTATGGACTTTCGGCCTTTCGGAACCAATTCGGTCTACGATGATTCTCTGGACTCTCTAGATCAATAATTATCAAAAAAAAGTCTATTTTTTTCCATTTGCCTGGCTGTAACAGGATAATTTATTCAAGTGGCAGGACAAAATACACTCAAAAGCCAATAAATCCCATAGAAAAACCCCAAACTTCACAAAAATAGATGAGCATATGTGTCATAACATAGTGAAGAAGCATGCAGAGTTTTGTGGAGATCAGACAATAGGTGCAACTATAACTGTCAAAAAGCTTTGAAAAACGTACATTTCCAATGCTACAATGCCTGTATTGGCTGTGAATGGAATTTTCCATTTATTATTTCAGTGGTTAAATGCTTGCGAAATAAAACGTAATGTCTTTTGATGTTTGGGTGCTTAAAGGCCTTAACAGCTTGAACCCCGATAAATGCTGCTTGCAGCTTTAATTATTATTGTTTTTGGGATGCAGGCCTATTTCTGTGTGTTCATTGGTGGGGCAAATAGGTCTGTGTAAAAGTATTTCTTCATGTGTAAATGACTGTAAGAGTGTGTGTGTGTGTGTGTGTAAGAGTGTGTGTGTGTGTGTGTGTGTGTGTGTGTGTGTGTGTACTTTCCACTTGCTGTGCACATGCGTATGTATGTAATGTATAAAAACTATCCAACTTTTTTTTATTTTTACTTTTTTACAAATCATTCCCTCCATTTTTTTTCTTTTGTAGTTTTAATTTTTAATGCTTAAGTAGCTCTGGGTAATCATGCATTCCATATGACTCAAACGGAAATTGTGTCTCAGGAATGCCTGTAATCAAGCCTCGGCAGCTCTCTGAGGACACCATGGGGGCCATGGGCCCCAGCAAAGGGGTCACCCAGGGCTTGAACCGCACCTCTGGGGTCAGGAGGTCCTTCCGAAAGGCCGTAGAGGTATTTTTTTATTGAGATCTGAGAAAATACTAAATGCCTGTGTGCTGGGTAAATAGGCTGGTTGTTTTCACAAGCACTTCTTAACTGTCTGATGGAAGTTGTATCTCAAATGGATTTCCTTTAGTGCACTAGTTCTGTGGGCCCTGGTCTAAAGTACGGCACTGTGATAAGGGAATAGCATATCATTCCAGGTATAGCTTTCCATTCTGCATTCACACTTAACAGTGGATGACTTATTCCTTATCTAGCATCCTGTAGATGACATTGACAAAATGAAGGAGAGAGCTGCCATGAATAACTCCTTCATCTACATCAAGATCCCCCAGGTTCCCCTCTGTGTCAGCTACAAGGTATGAATCACCATCAAATACTTTTTACGGCAGCACACTTCCAGCAGTTTTCCAGACATTCTGGTTGGATGAGTCATGGATTGCATGTTTATTTACTCGAATCAAGTCCAACAATGATGAAGTTGCTGGGTGTTTGTGACTAGTTAAAGTGTGACCATACTCTGCATTCAACCCAGTCATTTACTCGCTATACGTAGTTGTGCCAGCTCATTAGCAGTAGACATTGGTTCCAGGTGAAGATATGGTAGAATATGTACACACATCAAGTGTTTTTACAAGTAGCCTGAGTCAGGTCTACCCTGGTAAACCTTATCCAATTGGGGTTTACCAAGCTATGGACCATCTTCACACAGCTCTTATACCAGAGCTAGAATGTCTCTGAACTAGCTCCTAGGTTTAACAGATACTTTTTTATATATGGACCAACACACTACCCACAAAGCTCAATAACCAGTTATGGCAATCAAGTAACAGGCATCTTCATTATACCCAAATTTGTACATACTATAATCTACATTGACATTTTACCCATTCCTGGTTTAATCTCAAGGTGGGAACCCTTTCATGAATCACTCCTTTTAGCAGATGTTCGTATCCAGAGCGACTGTAGTTAGAGTATACATTTAAAGATGGCTAGTTGGGACAACCAAGTAGTTGTAAGTACATTCCACCCATTGAGCCTTTTGAATCCCTGGCATTGTGTGCGTACTTAGGGGGAGAAAAGCAGTGTTGACTGGAAGGATCTAAACCTGGTGCTGCCTTGTCTGGAGTACCACAACAACACGTGGACTTGGCTGGACTTTGCGATGGCTGTGAAGAGAGACAGCAGGAAAGCCCTGGTAGCACAGGTACTGCTGTTTAATAACCCAACAGCTGTAGGGTAATGTTTCCTCTAGTTGCAGGTCTGGGATCAGCATTCCCTCCATTTGCAAAACTGACTTGCGGTCAGTATTTACATTCCACTTGCTGCATACATTACCAATACCACCAGGCCCTACAGCAGAATGCTGGTGGCAAAAAGGGCGTGTCTGCCACAAGGTTGTTCTTAGCTGCCAAATGCCAATCCTTGTTGAAATCGTTTGACACAATAAATATGTAGAACTGTTTATTTAGTACATGTTTTGCACGTTCATTGCCTTTTTTCATCCACTGATGAAGGCCTTGTTGAACTATGTAGGGTTCTGAAGTGAATTTCCCGCATTCTTCCTTTCCGTAGATGATCAAGGAGAAGCTACGTCTGAAGCCGGCATCAGGTGCTGACTCTCGGGGCAAGGCGTCAGACGGGAAGTCCGACAGTAGCATGCAACAGCAGGAAGAGGATGAGAAGGCCCGACTCCTTATTGGTCTCAGCACCTCAGACAAGAGTTCTGGCAAGAAGAGCATCTTCAGCCGACGCAAGTGATCCATAGGCCTCCCCTCACACCGAACCAGAACTGCATTGGACCACTGGGCTCTAGTCTGTGGTAGTGTCCCAAATGGCACCCTATACCCTAAATACTGCAGTGCCCTATGGAGTATTAAGTACAGGGTGCCATTTTGGGATGCAGGCTATGGCAGCTTTAGTAGCACACTCCCAAGCCTAAGGAATCAGGGAGAGGCCAGGCCACCTTTGCTAGTGTCAATGACTAGGACACTTGACCTGGTCTGATACTGTGGTGTGGATGTGGTATATCTTTATTGGGAACATAAACTGGCTGTTTTATTCTTCTGTAAATCAATTATAACATTTCATAGTTCAGGTTGTCTATGTTTGTGTCTCAAATAGCACCCCATTCCCTGTATAGTGCACTTCTGTGGACCAGAAATGGTGCTCTGTGTAGGGAACAAAAAGCCATTTGGGATGGAAGACATAATGGGACCTGATAAGAGCATTGTTTCCTGCTGGTTCAGGAATACAGTGCCCTCAAGCAAATGTAAATGAGTTTGTGAGAAAAAAATATATATCTCAAATGAATGCACATTGAGAACCACTGAAATGCTTGCAACAGTTATTACTGTACTGATATCTTTGTTTTAGCTTTATGGTTTCTTTGAATCATTTTATTACAGCATTGTGTTTTTATTCACAAGTCTGTATGATACTGTAACGCTGACTGTAAAGTGTATCCCTGTAAATTACAAAACAATATTTGTATCCTGTATGAGACTCCTACAAAAACGTATGCCACATCAGACTTTATACTGTAGTTCAACATATCTGTGCAATATATCTGAATAGAGCAGAAAAAATTGACTTTTATATTTTATGGCACTCTGAAAACTTTTTTTGTTGTAGCTTTTGTCTGGATAATGTTTTGTAATTTTAACACTACAGCACTTTTTAGCAAAGCAAAGTATTTTCTAATATTTTTGTAACCATGCCATTTCTTTTCAGTTGCTGCATTTGTTGTCCAGTTACAGCTTCCTTAAATTGCAAGATCTCAGTATGTCTAAATATTTTTTTAATGTATTTTTATTTAGTTTGGTCCACTAAAAATGTGTAATGCATGTAAATATATTTGTCATTAAAATGGTTCTACTAATGTCTCATAGTTGAATTTGACATGAATATACTGAAATTATGGCTACATCTATTTTTAATACCATCAATGTGTTATTTTGGATTTATACGTTGTTTCAATTGGCATGGGAGTGGCTGATGGATCTTTGATCTAACAGGCTCAACTGGAATGGCAGTTTACCCCGCTGTTCACTGCGGTGAAGTTTAAGTTTGGACATTCAAATCTCAATAGCTCTTTAACGAAGTATGCAATCAGTACAATATTGGTCTCATTGTGATTACTAAAGTGTATACGATGTTGCACAGTCCTTACTTGCCCATACTTTAAACAATCCTAAAATGTACGATCCACGGAGAACTAACCGCTGTGTATCCGAGTCGAAAGTGAGATGGAAGCGATCTCGGATGGTGGTGGACGATTTCAAATTGTATACAAATGCAGGCCTTCTAAATTCAAACTAAAGTAGCTCCTAAAATATGTGTACAATTACTATGAAAATTATATATTCTTGAGCGTGAGAGGGTGGAGAATAATGCACACCTTTTATTTTTCGGAATTTCGTAAATTCCTCTTACAAAGGATATGCCATGACTGTACACATGGGGGAGGGTAGGGAACAATGCACTCCCTTTACTTTTTCAATATCTGTTTCAAATGAACTTCGTCATTTCAATAGCTCCTACAATAGGTGTGCAATGATTATAGAAATTATATATTCGTGATCGAGGTAGAGTGGGGAACTACGCACACCCTTTTTCAAAAACTCAAGTTAAAATTGGAATGAACTATTTGTAAACTAATGGCTTGTTGGAGGTGCTGAAATTTAAATGTTCCGTCATATCTTGAAACTTCAGATATTGAAAAAATAAAGGATGTGCATTATTCTGCACTCTCCCCTGATCAAGAATATACCATTTGTAGTCATGGCATATATCTATTGTTGGAGCTATTGGAATGACAAAAGGTGTTTGTGAGTACACCTGAATGGCGGTGAAAGGACAGCGCCTCTAAAACGATGTTTTGTGCATCATGATTTCCTTCTCTTCTTCCAAAGACAGAAAAAATTACTAGTAACTCGCTCAACTTTGCAAACAGAAATTCAATGTACAAGTTATCATGCTTATTGCTCAGTTCTCATGTCTAGTCCCCATATGGTGTAATACACACACACACATGTACAGGTATATATAAAAATATTTGGTGTCTCTAGGCCATGGCAAGTTCCCCCCCCCCCCCCCCCCCCCCTCTCATCTCCATTAGGACCCCCAAAATTAATTGAATATTATTATGTAATTCTCGGCGATACCCTTTACGGGTCACCCTGCCGGCATGTATGTATGTCAGGATGTTTCACGTCATAATGACACTCAGAATTCGCTTGTGATTGTGACGTAGTCCTGTGGAATACTGAAGTATATGCATCTGAGTGTTTTGGGCATTAATCAATGAACACAGCTGAAGAGAGGCCACGTTTACGCGTACGAGAAAGTATTTACACATTTAGACCGTAAAGAGCCTAGTCATAGTTTAAAGTGAAAGCAGTGCACATTTTAAAAAACTAAATCAGTATTTGGACAGAGAAAAACGCGATATCCATTATCACCAGCGCAATGAAGATACAGTCTGGCGAGGTCAAATGAAGGTTTGTTAAACACATTGTGTCTTCTGAAAACAAATGCTTCATATGTTTACAATATATTAAAAAAACAACACGAGATTTAAAAATAACCCTAAAAGTCATATATACATCTTTTTGACTGCAATATTACTTTAGATTTCTTTATGAACTCGGTATAAGTCTTGTTATTTGTGCTTTCAGTAGGTTATTGTAATGTTCTGTCATACAGTAGTGGTGGATAATCATGGACACTGTTCAGGCCAGATCCCAGATTTGTTAGTGTTGTCTTGCCAACTCCTGGGTTTTTTGTTATGGCGACTCCTATGGCAACTATGGTTGTTGACATGGCAACTGCTATGGTAACTCATGGTCTTGACCATATAAACAAGGAGTAACTATAGTAGTTGCTGTGACAACAACCAGTTGCCATAGGAGTTTCCATATCAAGAACCAATATAGCAATTGTTTGATATTAATTTCAGACTGAATGAGTAAAGAGACAAATTAAGAAAAAATGCATCACTGTCCCAAGAGGAGAGCATGTTGAAATAGCTGTGTTCTCTAGATTGGAGTGTGTTGAAATAGCAGTAGGCCTGAATGAGAGCGTGTTGAAATAGCAGTGTTCCCTAGAGGGGAATGTGTTGAAATAGCAGTGGACCTGAATGAGAGCCTGTTGAAATAGCAGTGTTCCCTAGAGGGGAGTGTGTTGAAATAGCAGTGTTCTCTAGAGGGGAGTGTGTTGAAATAGCAGTGTTGCCTAGAGGGGAGTGTGTTGAAATAGCAGTGTTCTCTAGAGGGGAGTGTGTTCAAATAGCAGTGTTCCCTAGAGTGGACGGTGTTGAAATAGCAGTGGGCCTGAATGAGAGTGAGCTGAAATAGCAGTGTTCCCTAGAGGTTAGTGTTTTGAAATAGCAGTTCCCTAAATGACAGTGTGTTGAAATGGCAGTGTTCTCTAGAGGGGAGTATGTTGAAAAGCAGTGTTCTCTAGAGGGGAGTGTGTTGAAATAGTAGTGTTCCCTAGAGGGGAGTGTGTTGAAAAGCAGTGTTCTCTAGAGGGGAGTGTGTTGAAATAGTAGTGTTCTCTAGAGGGGAGTGTGTTGAAATAGTAGTGTTCTCTAGAGGGGAGTGTGTTGAAAAGCAGTGTTCTCTAGAGGAGAGTGTGTTGAAATAGCAGTGTTTCCTAGAGGGGAGTGTGTTGAAATAGCAGTGTTTCCTAGAGTGGACGGTGTTGAAATAACAGGATTCCTTGACCTTGTCCAGTTCTTACAAGGATGCCTTCCATTGACACTGTGGCACTACACAGTCAGTCTTCAAACTGTGATTTTAGTTCAAATTCAACCCCAAAAGCAACACCCCACATTTTCTCTATTTCAGGGTCACATTGGAAACTCTCCAGGTTCATGTTGGAGGATGGAATGGCTACCACAGTAACAATTACGAGGATCAGGTTTCTCCAAATCACCAACTCTGTCAGTATCTTCTCTTAGCCTATCCACTCAAGAGCGAATGTGGGAGTTGTCTGGTAGGACACCCTTTTTTATGTTTATTTACCATGATGTGTACTGAAAACACTCCCTCTGTTCTTAAAATGTTTATTAGACAAGACAATAGTAGAGAGCAAGGACAGAATAAATAGTTTTTGCTGAAATAGCAGTGGTCCCTAGAGAAGAGTATGTTAAAATATGTTCCATGTTGGCAGAGTGTGTTGAAATAGCAGTGCTCATTAGAGAAGAGTGCGTATAAATATGTTCCATAAAGGGAGAGTGTGTTGAAATAGCAGTGGTCCCTAGTAGATAGTGTGTTGAAATAGCTGTCATCTCTAGAGGAGAGTGTGCTTAAAATAAGTGATTCCTAGAGGACAGTGTGTTTGAATAGCAGTGTTCCCTAAACAACAGTGTGAAATAACAATGTTTCCAAGAGGAGCAGTGTACTTAGAGGACAGTGAGTTGAGAAAGCAGTTATGACAGATAGAGCAGAGATTGTGCTGAAATAGCCATGGGCAGGATTTGAACACATACTTCAGCAGTATATGGTCACTGGAGGCTGTAGCCAAGACCTCTACACCAGGAGCGACTA
Organism: Esox lucius; assembly: GCF_011004845.1. NCBI lineage: Eukaryota > Metazoa > Chordata > Actinopteri > Esociformes > Esocidae > Esox > Esox lucius. Next base: position 22,822,019 of record NC_047569.1, read on the forward strand.
CAGGTAGCCTATACTGATTTTATTGTCTGTCACTTTTAATGGGTGCTGCTTGTGGTCTCAGTATCACTGAACAAATAAATTTATTATGTGAGCAGTCTTTGTTGTGTTCTGTGGCCTGGGAAGCCATTGGCTAATGCTTTACTGCGTCAGTAGCGCTGTCTACTGCTCTCATTTATGAAGCTCTCTGTAATATTTGTATACTTTCAATATAATATCTACTCTTACAAAGACCTGCCTGTCTCTCAGTAGCACAGTCTACTGCTGTCATTTATGAAGCTCTGTGTAATGTTTGTATACTCTAACTATAATACCTACTCTTACACAAACTTGCCTGTCTCTCAGTAGCGCAGTCTACTGCTTTATTTTTTTCATATCTATGATTGCATGTATCCACTATCTGTTTAATCGATAAGACACAGAGAGGGTGTTGCCAAATAATATGTGGCCAGGGGCCATAAGGAGGAAAAAGACATCATAGAGTATTCCTACCTCATGTTGATGTGTAGTGAGCTGTTCACTGAGATCACACAAAGACTCGCACAGAGAAGTGAAGAACATGACTGTCGAGTTTCCATCTTCATCAAATTGTCCTTCCTTGTGTTGACATTTGTAAGCTGCTTGTGCCCTCAGAGGCTACATTTGTTAATTGAGGTCAAACAAGGAAGAAGGAGGACGCGCACAGGGTGGAGATCATCATAACATTTTCCTTCCTTGTGTTGACATTGAGAGAGATACCCTTGCCCTTAGAGGCTACAGTTTTTCACTCAGGTCAACCAAGGAGGATGAAGGACTTGCGCAGGGAGAAGACCTTTGTCTTGGAGATTTCCTTGTGTTGACTTTAAGTAAGCTACTTGTGCCCCTTAGAGGTTGCAGTTGCTCCATCAAGTTACACAAGCAGGAAAGACGATGTGCGCATGCAGGAGAAGACCTTCATCTTGTAAAATTTCTTCCTTGTGTTGACTTTTAAAGAGTTAGTTGTGACCTCTGAGGCTGCAATTTTTCACTCAGGTCAACCAAGTAGGAAGGAGGTCACACGCAGCTAGGAGAAGACCTTCATTATGGAGTTTTCCTTCCATGTGTTGACTGTTTGTGAGCCACTTGGACCCTTCAAGGCTGCATTTGTTCAATCAGGTCAACCAAGGAGGAAGGAGGACGTGCTATCAGTAGAAGACCTTCGTCTTTGAGTATTCTTTTCTTGTGTTGACTTTGAATGAGATTGTCTTGCCCTTAGAGGCTGCAGGTCTTCACTCAGATCAACCAAGGAGGAAGGAAGACGTGGGCAACGAGGAGAAGACCTTCATCATGGAGTTTTCCTTCCTTGTGTTGACTGTTTGTGAGCCACTTGGTCAACCAAGGAGGAAGGACGACGTGCGCATTGAGGAGAAGACCTTCATCATGGAGTTTTCCTTTCTTGTGTTATCTGTTTTTGAGCCACTTGGGCCCTTCAAGGCTGCATTTGTTCAATCAGGTCAACCAAGGAGGAAGGAGGACACGCAGTGAGGAGAAGACCTTTGTCTTCGATTATTCCTTTCTTGTGTTGACTTTGAGTGAGATTGTCTTGCCCTTAGAGGCTGCAGTTCTTCACTCAGGTCAACCAAGGAGGAAGGAGGACGCACGCAGCGAGGAGAAGACCTTCATCATGGATTGTTCCTTTCTTGTGTTGACTTTTAGTGAGCTACTTGATCCCTTTGAGGCCGCAGTTTTTCACTCAGGTCAACCAAGGAGGAAGGAGGACGCGCGCAATGAGAAGACCTTCATCATGGAGTTTTCCTTCCTTGTGTTAACTGTTTGTGAGCCACTTGGGCCCTTCAAGGCTGCATTTGTTCAATCAGGTCAACCAAGGAAGAAGGAGGACACGCAGTGAGGAGAAGACCTTCGTCTTCGATTATTCCTTCCTTGTGTTGACTTCGAGTGAGATTCTCTAGCCCTTCGAGGCTGCAGTTATTCACTCAGGTCAACCAAGGTGGAAGGAGGACGCGCGCAGCGAGGAGAAGACCTTCATCATGGATTGTTCCTTTCTTGTGTTGACTTTTAGTGAGCCACTTGTGCTCTTAGAGCATACAGTTGCTCACTCATGTCGACAAAAGAGGAAGGAAGACGTGCGCAGCGAGGAGAAGACCTTCATCATTGAGTTTTCCTTCCTTGTGTTGACTGTTTGTGAGCCACTTGGGCCCTTCAAGGCTGCATTTGTTCAATCAGGTCAACCAAGGAGGAAGGAGGACACGCAGTGAGGAGAAGACCTTTGTCTTCGAGTATTCCTTTCTTGTGTTGACTTTGAGTGAGATTGTCTTGCCCTTAGAGGCTGCAGGTCTTCACTCAGGTCAACCAAGAAGGAAGGAGGACGCGGGCAGTGAAGAGTTGAACTTCATCATGGATTGTTCCTTTCTAGTGTTGACTTTTAGTGAGCAACTTGATCCCTTTGAGGCCGCAGTTTTTCACTCAGGTCAACCAAGGAGGAAGGACGATGTGCGCAATGAGAAGACCTTCATCATGGAGTTTTCCTTCCTTGTGTTAACTGTTAGTGAGCCACTTGTTTAACCAAGGAGGAAGGACGAAGTGCGCATTGAGGAGAAGACCTTCATCATGGAATTTTCCTTCCTTGTGTTATCTGTTTTTGAGCCACTTGGGCCCTTCAAGGCTGCATTTGTTCAATCAGGTCAACCAAGGAGGAAGGAGGATGCGCGCATTGAGGAGAAGAACTTCGTCTTCCAGTATTCCTTCCTTGTGTTGACTTAGAGTGAGATTCTCTAGCCCTTCGAGGCTGCAGTTATTCACTCAGGTCAACCAAGGAGGAAGGAGGATTCGGGCAGGGAGGAGAAGACCTTCATCATGGAGTTTTCCTTCCTTGTGTTGACTGTTAGTGAGCCACTTGGTCAACCAAGGAGGAAGGAGGATAAGCGCAGCGAGGAGAATAACTTAATCTTCCAGTATTCCTTCCTTGTGTTGACTTTGAGTGAGATTCTCTTGCCCTTAGAGGCTGCAGTTCTTGACTCAGGTCAACCAAGGTGGAAGGAGGACGCGTACAGCGAGGAGAAGACCTTCATCATGGAGTTTTCCTTCCTTGTGTTGACTGTTTGTGAGCCACTTGGGCCCTTCAAGGCTGCATTTGTTCAATCAGGTCAACCAAGGAGGAAGGAGGACACGCAGTGAGGAGAAGACCTTCGTCTTCGATTATTCCTTTCTTGTGTTGACTTTGAGTGAGATTGTCTTGCCCTTAGAGGCTGCAGGTCTTCACTCAGATCAACCATGGAGGAAGGAGGACTCGGGCAGGGAGGAGAAGACCTTCATCATGGAGTTTTCCTTCCTTGTGTTGATTGTTAGTGAGCCACTTGGTCAACCAAGGAGGAAGGAGGATAAGCGCAGCGAGGAGAATAACTTAATCTTCCAGTATTCCTTCCTTGTGTTGACTTTGAGTGAGATTCTCTTGCCCTTAGAGGCTGCAGTTCTTGACTCAGGTCAACCAAGGTGGAAGGAGGACGTGTACAGCGAGGAGAAGACCTTCATCATGGAGTTTTCCTTCCTTGTGTTGACTGTTTGTGAGCCACTTGGGCCCTTTAAGGCTGCATTTGTTCAATCAGGTCAACCAAGGAGGAAGGAGGACACGCAGTGAGGAGAAGACCTTCGTCTTCGATTATTCCTTTCTTGTGTTGACTTTGAGTGAGATTGTCTTGCCCTTAGAGGCTGCAGTTCTTGACTCAGGTCAACCAAGGTGGAAGGATGACGCGTGCAGCGAGGAGAAGACCTTCATCATGGAGTTTTCCTTCCTTGTGTTGACTGTTTGTGAGCCACTTGGACCCTTCAAGGCTGCATTTGTTCAATCAGGTCAACCAAGGAGGAAGGAGGACGCGCGCATTGAGGAGAAGAACTTCGTCTTCCAGTATTCCTTCCTTGTGTTGACTTCGAGTGAGATTCTCTAGCCCTTCGAGGCTGCAGTTATTCACTCAGGTCAACCAAGGAGGAAGGAGGACTCGGGCAGGGAGGAGAAGACCTTCATCATGGAGTTTTCCTTCCTTGTGTTGATTGTTAGTGAGCCACTTGGTCAACCAAGGAGGAAGGAGGATAAGCGCAGCGAGGAGAATAACTTAATCTTCCAGTATTCCTTCCTTGTGTTGACTTTGAGTGAGATTCTCTTGCCCTTAGAGGCTGCAGTTCTTGACTCAGGTCAACCAAGGTGGAAGGAGGACGTGTACAGCGAGGAGAAGACCTTCATCATGGAGTTTTCCTTCCTTGTGTTGACTGTTTGTGAGCCACTTGGGCCCTTCAAGGCTGCATTTGTTCAATCAGGTCAACCAAGGAGGAAGGAGGACACGCAGTGAGGAGAAGACCTTCGTCTTCGATTATTCCTTTCTTGTGTTGACTTTGAGTGAGATTGTCTTGCCCTTAGAAGCTGCAGGTCTTCACTCAGGTCAACCAAGGAGGAAGGAGGACGCGGGCAGTGAAGAGTTGAACTTCATCATGGATTGTTCCTTTCTTGTGTTGACTTTGAGTGAGATTTTCTTGCCCTTAGAGGCTGCAGGTCTTCACTCAGGTCAACCAAGGAGGAAGGAGGACGTGCTCAGCGAGTAGAAGACCTTCATTATGGAGTTTTCCTTCCTTGTGTTGAGTGTTTTAGTGAACTACTTGTGCCCTTAGAGGCTACAGTTTTTCAGTCACGTCAACCAAAGGGGAATGAGCACAAGCGCACGAAGGAGAAGACCTTCATCATGGATTGATCCTTCCTTGTGTTGACTTTTATTGAGATACTTGTGCCCTTAGAGGCTACATTTCCTCACTCAAGATAGATGGACATGCGCTGGGATGAGGAGAAAATCTTTACAATCAGATGGAGGCAGTGCTTTCTCCCATCAAGCTACACTTCTGTGGAATGATCTGCCGATTAAGGTTAGAGACTCTTTCCAAACCTTTAAGTGTCTACCGAAGACTCATCTCTTCAGCATTGTCTGTGAGTAAATGCAACGTGGGTGGGGTTACTTACTGCCTGTTAGGCCCTGTCTGGTTTTACCTTCATATAGGGCCACAGCGTCGCTAGGCCCTCCTATGTCAGCCCCAAGGTGTGTTTACTGCTTTTTTATTGTGCCATATGAGAAGGTATCTTGTATCTTTCCTTTTCTTCCTGTTCTGCTTAAACTTAGGAGGACATGAGCCCTGGGACCACACCACGGGACTACCAGGCCCAAAGGACTGTTTGCTCTCAGTGTCCAAAATCCTCCTGGCTGTGCTGCAGTTTATGTTGGTGCCTGACGATTCCAGCTGCCACTGCTCTCACCTCACCTGATTTTCCCTGTCCTTGTCCACCTGGTCATGCAGCTGACTTGGATTCTGTTTATGGACTCCAGAAACAGCCCACATGCATTTATTAATTATTATAATCATGTGCTCTTGTAATATTCACCCAGCACAGCCAGAAGAGGACTGGCCACCCCTCAGAGTCTGGTTCCTCTCTAGGTTTCTTCCTACATTTTAACCTATTAGGGAGTTTTTCCTAGCCACTGAGTATCTAAACAGTTATTGCTTGCTCTTTGGGGTTTCAGGCTGGGTGTCTGTAACAGAATTTTGTGACAACTGCTGATGTTAAAGGGTCTTTTTAAATAAAATTGCATCTTGTCGTATTCCTTCTTTGTGTTGACTATTTGTAACACTGGCTTCACTCAGTTCGCATGGTAATTAAGGAATCCTCCCTGTGTTGACTTGTAGTAAGCTACTTGTGCCCTTTGATGCTGCATTTGATAATTGAGGTCAAACATGGAGAAAGGAGGCGCACATGAAGGAAAAGTCCTTGATCTTGGACTATTCCTTCCTTGTGTTGACTTTTAGTGATCTATTGTTGCCCTTCATGGCTACACTGGCTTTCCCTGGTCGAAAAGGATTTAAGAACTAGCAGTTTGCAGTCTTTCCTACCTGTGTGGTCTTGTAGTCAGCTGCCTGACTTCACCGTGGTCATACCTGACTCCACCCTGGTCATACCTGACTTCAGCCTAATCCTGCATGACTCCACCCTGATCCTACATGACTCCACCCTGATCCTGCTTGACTACACCCTGGTCCTGCCCTACTTCAACCTCGTCCTGCCCTACTACACATTGGTCCTGCCTGACTCTACCCTAGTCCTGTCTGACTCCACCCGGGTGCTGTTTAACTCCAACCTGGTCCTACCTGACTGGACCCTGGTCCAGCCTGTTCCTGCCTGATTCCACCCTTGTCCTGTCTGACTTCATCCTGCTCTAATTACTGTTTGGCCGTTGATCGGTATACAAATCATTTACCAAGTACGATGCCAAATTCAATCATAAAACCAGTGTTGATCCATGTTGTATTCTGATGCTCTAACACACATCTTCTCTGCCTCTTCTCGACAGTATGGACTTGGGAGATAGACATCATGTGACCGCTGCAATGGAAGTCCAGCAAAGATGGACCCCAGACAGAATCTGGAAGCAGATGGATGGAAATATATTCAAATCAGCAATACTAAAGTTACTGTAATAAACAATTGTTTATTGTAAAAAAATAATAATATTACATTTGTGGACATTTTATATAATTTAAATGTTTGATCTAATAACAGATTGCAGAACCAGCATTGATCTCAGCATGTAAAGTATTAGGCAAACCAGTACTTTTTATAAGCCCTATTCAGCATTTAAATGTATGGTAGTATGTTGACTACCAGGCAGACCACCAAGTTCCTGATTGTCATAAATCTGAGTGATGAAGTCAGTCACTACAACTTGTCTGCAATGCCACAGTTGTCCACAAGGTGGCAGTACTTTCAGATGGAAACACTAAATACAGGCAAAGATCCTGAAAGGTTCCCAGGTCACAGGCAACAGGCCGGCCTGCAGTACCAGACAGCACGCTGGGGAACACAGATTCTTAGTTCAGGTATAATGGGCCAAAACTCTTTTAAATGTCTTTATTACATCTGCCAATCTGCTCAATACAGATACCCAGCCTTAATAATGTCTTTAAATAAACCTTGTGATAAGGCAGGAACCTGGCTGTGCTGGCTGTATCTATAAGGCCATTCATCACCTGAACTCACTCTAAAATCTCTTAGCTACTTGTTAATTTTGTTACATGCTTAGCGTTTTTAAATAGATTGTCAATAGCAGATATTACATTTCATTAGGTCAATGAATGACACTGAAAAATCACTGAAGAGAAAGTTGTTTTCACTCAGCATCTTTAGCTTGTGCTCTGTTACTGTCCTTGAGTTTGTGTTCTCTGCCATATTTCAGTGTTATTAGAACAACATTTCTGATTACTTCTCTAATCTGGGAAATATTAGAAATTAAATCTTATTGGCATCAATGTTTGGACCTCTCATAACTGACTTACAGGTGCTGGTCATAAAATTAGAATATCATCAAAAGTTGATTTATTTCAGTAATTCCATTCAAAAAGTTAAACTTGTATAATGTATACATTCATTCCACACAGACTGATATATTTCAAGTGTTTATTTCTTTTAATTGTGATGATTATAACTGACAACTAATGAAAACCCCAAATTCAGTATCTCAGAAAATTTGAACATTTTGAAACGGTTCAATATTGAAGACACCTGGTGCCACACTCTAATCAGCTAAATAACCCAAAACACCTGCAAAGGCCTTTAAATGGTCTCTCAGTCTAGTTCTGTAGGCAACACAATCATGGGGAAGACCGCTGACTAGACAGCTGTCCAAAAGACGACCATTGACACCTTGCATAAGGAGGGCAAGACACAAAAGTTAATTGCCAAAGAGGCTGGCTGTCCACAGAGCTCTGTTTCCAAGCACATTAATAGAGAGGCGAAGGGAAGGAAAAGATGTGGTAGAAAAAAGTGTACAAGCAATAGGGATAACCGCACCCTGGAGAGGATTGTGAAACAAAACCCATTCAAAAATGTGGGGGAGATTCACAAAGAGTGGACTGCAGCTGGAGTCAGTGCTTCAAGAACCACCACGCACAGACTTATGCAAGACATGGGTTTCAGCTGTCGCATTCCTTGTGTCAAGCCACCCTTGAACAAGACAGTGTCAGAAGCATCTTGCCTGAGCAAAAGACAAAAAGGACTGGACTGCTGCTGAGTTATGTTCTCTGATGAAAGTCTGGAGGAAGAATCCACGTTGCTTGAAGTCCATTGTAAAGTTTCCACAGTCAGTGATGGTTTGGGGTGCCATGTCATCTGCTGGTGTTGGTCCACTGTGTTTTCTGAGGTCCAAGGTCAACGTAGCCATCTACCAGGAGGTTTTAGAGCACTTCATGCTTCCTGTTGCTGACCAACTTTATGGAGATGCAGATTTCATTTTCCAACAGGACTTGGCACCTGCACACAGTGCCAAAGCTACCAGTACCTGGTTTAAGGACCATGGTATCCCTGTTCTCAATTGGCCAGCAAACTCGTCTGACCTTAACCCTATAGAAAATCTATGGGGTATTGTGAAGAGGAAGATGCGATACGCCAGACCCAACCATGCAGAAGAGCTGAAGGCCACTATCAGAGCAACCTGGGCTCTCATAACTCCTGAGCAGTGCCACAGTCTGATTGACTCCATGCCATGCTGCATTGCTGCAGTAATTCAGGCAAAAGGAGCCCCAACTAAGTATTGAGTGCTGTACATGCTCATTCTTTTCATGTTCATACTTTTCAGTTGGCCAGCATTTCTAAAAATATTTTTTTTGTATTGGTCTTAAGTAATATTCAAATTTTCTGAGATACTGAATTTGGGATTTTCATTAGTTGTCAGTTCTAATCATCACAATTAAAAGAAAGAAACATTTGAAATATATCAGTCTGTGTGTAATGAATTAATATAATATACAAGTTTCACTTTTTGAATGGAATTATTGAAATAAATCAACTTTTTGATGATATTCAAGTTTTATGACCAGCACCTGTCTTGCCTGGTGACGTCACAAGACAAGCAGTATTTTGTTGTAAAAGAAAATGAATTTAATTTGATATTGTGCCACTGGCTGGCCATAGATATGTTAGAATAGATTCAACTTTATTGCCATTTAACAGAACAAATACAGAACAATGACATTTTAGTACGTCTTATTGTAAGACCACGATGTCTGTTACCTTCTCCTGTAGTACAGTAGGTTTGCAATTGCTGGACTTAAATTGTCAGGTGACTTTTGCACTGTTATAGAAGATCCATGACGTGTTTCATAGCTACTAGTACCTGGTTACTGTTCCAACCACGCTTTTACACTGCAACAAATAAGGGAGTGCACACATTGATTTAACAGTTTAATTAATTAAATAAAATCACCTATAGAAATATGAACAGTGAAGTGAAAGTACGCATGCAGCGAGTGTAGAGGTGCATGAAAGAGCGTCAAATGTGTCGAGTATTATATACGGAAGATAAACACATCTAAAATATATATATCGAAAATAAATGGGGATACATTTAAAAAGAAAGATTGAAATATTACCAAATGCATATAACATGTACCAAAAAAATTTGTAGATGCATTTGAAAATGTATTTGAAAATACATGCATAATATTTTTTTTTATACATTTTTGAAATGTACAGTGACAATTTGGCAGGCTGTGTCTCAAACCCTGTGATGGTTGGTTTCCAGATCGAGAGTGCTAACCATAGCTCCAAATAGGGATATCTGCTTTAGAGGGGCGAGTTGTGGCCTTACTACCAAGATTACTACTGTGTGTTAGAGTATACTGGTGACTGCAAGATGAAATGCATTTTGTAAATGTATGTCTAAATATATATGTATTTTAACGTCTAAAAGTGATGTCATCAATATGTCACTAATGATGAAAATATTGTAAGTGTTGTTTGTATATTCACTGTGTGAAGACAAGTGTGCTGCATTTGTTTAGAAAAAAAAACTGTTCCTGGGTTACACCTAAGGGACCAAACAGACACTGCCAGGCAGTGTACATTAAAACCTGTGGTCTCTAAGAGAATTACAGCAAGAGTTTTGCTGTAAAAGATCTTGGTCTCAGTTTGTGTTCCTTGTTGAAATAAAGGTGCTGGGAGGGGGGGCAGGAGACAAAACTTGGAACCTTTATTCCCTGGTTTGACCTATCACCGCTGCAGCTTGTCTCTTTAACGACCAAACACACAAAATCTGGCAGATAGAGGAGAGGCCTGTAACATTAGGCTACTGATTTAGTTTGTACAACAAAAATATTATTTCAGCCGATATAGTTTCAATAACACATTTGAGCCTAGTCCACGACTAAAAAAATTATCAAGCTCATTGGATGATATTTTTTTTTGTCCAGGGCTAAACTTAGTCTGTCCACTCTAAATAGACTTAGGCCTAAGTGTCCAGCTTTCTTACTATTCCACCTCTGAACTTCCACGTGAACGCCCAACTTCCTGCGGTTAAGACTGTGTACGTAACTGTCGACACAGCACCAAATACCCGTTTCCTAGTCATCTTTACACCTCTTATGAATGTTGCCAATTCCAGACCATTCGTGAGAACTACGGTCTTTATTTACTCAAAACCCCGACTTTTCACGATGAGGACATATATTAATTCAAATCAAATAAATATTGGGACACCTTACTAAAACAGCAATATAAGATGCAAATAGTTAGGTTTGAAGTAGAAATGCTTGCTTGCAGGTTCCCACACAGCAATACAAGAATAAAAAGTTCTCAAAAGTACACTGGCGGCAAAAAGTTTGTAATAATGTATGGAAATTGGTACTTTTCACCAAAGTGGCATTCAACTGAACAAAGTATAGTCAAGATATTACTGGTGTAAAAAACACCACAATCACTATTTGAAAAAGACATTTATGATCAAATCTAGACAGGCCCCATTTCTAGCAGCAATCACTCCAATAACTTGTCCTTGAGTAATCATGTGAAATGGTTAATTTGATACTAGAAAAATCACATCCCATTATATCAAACACAGCTGCAAGCTATTTGGTTTGTTAAATTAAGCTTAACATTGTCTTTGTGTCTGTTTTGAGTTGTCACAGCATACAAGACTGGCATGTCTTAAGGTCAAAAATTACTAAACAGAAACAGCTTTCTCTAAAAACGAGTCAATCAATGTTTTGAAGAATGAATGCTATACAATGCTTGAAATTGCCCACAAACTGAAGATTTAATTGAAAGGTGTACACGAGTCTTCAAAAGACAGAGGACAACAGGCTCTAACAAGGTTAGAAAAAAAATGTGGAAGGCCCAGATATACAACAAACCAGAGGCTGAGTACATCAGAGTCTCTATGAGAAATAGACCCCTCACATGTCCTCAGCTGGCAGCTTCGTTGAATTCTACCTGCTGGTTGTTTTTTGTCTTTGAACACTGTAGTCTGCACATTCATATAAAGTCTTCATTTTCTGGCAGTTGAAAGTGTAGGAGCCATATCATGTATTGTATAGCTTAGTTGTTTTGGGATGTCACTATTCCAGGGAACTATAGGTGTCAGTCCCGTTAACGTCACGAGGTGGGTTATTTGTGATAAATGGCCAGGTGTGGGAAGTTTGACTTGTTCTTGGTAATGGGAGCGTATGGTTTTTTAACGGCTGTCACCATGATACTTTACAGCCACCACTACAGGATTATTTTCTCTCTGAACAATCAGTCAGCACTACGGTAACAATATCAAAGTCATTTGTTAAAACTATGAATTTATATTAAATGGAACATCAAACTAAATCACGACTTTAATTGATTTAATGCGCGTAATGAGACCAGCATCACAATAATCAATTAACGAAGTGGCTAATGGACATTTAGGCTATGATAGTCACTACAAAAAGTAAGAAACCTGGATCACGGGATGTGAAGAGTCGAATGGATTAATGTATTGAATCCAATTGTTTGTAAAATTATTTGGGGGATTATTGGAATCACACCACAAACAAGGAAATCAACTACATTTCGTGCTGTGGACAGGACTCAAACATCGAGATCAAACTTCGCTGACATTAAAGGACAACAAATCAGTAGGTGTATGCATTTACTCTTTCTACAAAGGAGCATTGTAGAAAGCAGCATTGAGCTGCAGTGAGTAAAATCGTGACGCTGTTCACATCACGTTGTTGTCTATTATATCTGGCAGCTGTGAGTGCTGTTTGCGGTGTTTGTTCAAATGCATTGTAGGCTATTTTGAAGCTAATTGTGTTAGCTACCTTGATTATATTGAGTGCGATGTTGGACATGGAAGCAAAAAGTGATACTGAAGCTGGTGCCTCTGTTGTAAAGCATTCTGGTAAAGGAAAAAAGAGCACTTAAATGAACTCCTAAGGAATTGACTTTAATGATTGAACACCTACAGAAAGGAAGGAAGAACAAAGTTGGCACAAGCTAACAGTGAAGAAAGAAGTTATTGATCTTATGGTTAACAGTGAAAAAAATTTTGGTGTGCAGAAATTTTAAAATGTTTTTAAAGCTATACAATGATGCTCATGAAATGCATAACTCTTTTTTTTTTATGGAATTGTCACTCCCTGAAGATGAAAGTGAAAAACAAAATGCTTGGTTTTCATCCATAGTGACTATCAATAAGCCATTTACAGAGGATGTTAAAAAGTGGTTGGATTATGCTGGAAACCCGTTTCAGATCAATACTACAACTAACAATGATGCCGCCTCTGTTTCAAGTCATGATATTGGCCCAGATGAGTGTGTCAAATGTAGTTACTAAACATCTTAATGGCAAAGGCCTTTCTACTACAACCTTGAAGGGCCTCATTTCTTTCCTTTGCACGTCTCAAGGCCAAAGCAGAGAAAGCAGTGCGTATTGAACGTGCTGCTGCTCTCAAAGAAAAACATGCACTGGAAGTTCAAGATGATCAGCTGAGACTCAGGATTTGCGCCCTAAGGAAAGAACGTATACACAGGACCAAGGACAGTCATATGGAATCCCTCTCAGGTTGCAGACTCAAGCCTATTTTAGACCTGCTCAGACTGTTTCTCTAATCCCTCAAAGAGATGCAATGAAGCCTAGAGCAGGGCAAGAGGTTAAACACAGACGTCAAAATGGGACTCAAGATGTTCAGTCAACCCCTCATGGGCAAGGTAAATATGGATGAGCAAAATGACATTACAGCCCTACTTGTATGACAGCAATGCTTAGCCACTCTACCACAAAGAGATATATTTGTATTTGATGGAGACCCCATGCTGTATGGGAGATTTATAAAGTAATTTGAATATTGTATAGAGGGAAAGGCAAATAGTGCAGAGGATTGTCTGTATTTCCTGGAACAATACAGCAGGGGCCAACCCTAAGAGCTGGTGAGGAGTTGTCATCGTATGGTGCCAGATCAAGGTTATCAAAAGGCAAAGGCACTTTTGAAAGAACATTTTGGAAATTAAATTAAAATGGCAAACGCGTACATGGAGAGAGCTTTTGGCTGGTCTTCAATAAAGTCTGAAGACGTAAAGGCTTGGCAGCCATATACTCTCTTTCTAAGAGGATGTAGTACTGCTATGGAAGACGTTGCTTATATGGAAGAGATTAATATTGTATCCAACTTTAGGCTTGTTATCATGAAGTTGCCATACAAACTAAGGGAAAGATGGAGAACTGTAGCTTGCGAGCTACAGGAGCGGTGTGGCTACAGAGACATGTTTTCTGATGTAGTCAACTTCATTGAACGTCAAGTTCCTGTCTGACCCTCTTTTTTGGGGGATATTCAGGATTCACAATTAGGCTTTGCTGCTAAGTCAGCTGGCAGGATTAAAGTACCATTGAAATCAAGTAACAGAAGCAGTTTTGCTACAACTGTTGCAGCTGTCAATACAGCTGTGGATTTAAAACCTATAAAACAACAGGCAAGTGGAAATAAAGGGCCTACTTATAACAGCGCAAAGACTTCATTTGTTTTGCAATGGTGGTAATTTATTGGGATGGTGTCAACAGCTGGGGAAGAAGATGCATCGGGAAAAGATCAACTTTCTGAGGGAGAGGGGTTTGTTTTGGCTGCTTACGGACTGGCCATATAGCAAGGGCTGTAGGAGTCGCTTATCTTGCAATGTTTGCAGTCAAAACCATCCAAGCATCCTTCATATTCCGACTAGAGACAAGGAAAATAAATTGGAACCACCAGAGGAAACACGAGTGGAAGCTGATGGAGCCATGGGAAGTAATCAATAGTCATTACGAGGGACCCTATGCTGTGAGGACCCTATTGGGATGGGTCGTTAATGGTCCTTTGAGAGGAGGCAATGTCAGTAGGGACAAGAATGGCTGCCCCATTAACAATGCCAATAGGATTTCTGTTGCTAAATTGGAACAACTATTGATTGCTCAGTACAATCAAGACTTCAATGAGAAGTTCTCAGAGGAAGAGCTGGACATGTCAAGGGAATATTTAAGGTTTATGGAGATAAAGGATCGTTCCATAAAAGTTCATAAAGGTCATTACTGTATGGACTTGCCATTCAAGAAGGATGACATCACCTTGCCAAACAACCGCACCATTGCAGAACTGCGTATACTAAGTCTGGAACGTGAGTTTAAAAGAAATGACAAGTATCATGAGGAATACATCAGTGAGAAAAGATGTATAATCAAAAAAGGATATGCTGAGGTGGTACCACAACATCAGTTGAAGCGTAGTGATCGTAAAGTCTGGTACATTCCACATCATGGTGTGTATCATCCTAGGAAGAAAACACTGAGGGTGGTATTTGACTGTGGAGTGGTGTTCAAAGGAACCTCTCTTAACTGCCAACTGCTACAGGGTCCTGATCTCACCAACTCTCTTTTTGGTGTGTTTACAAGGTTTAGACAGGAGCCTGTTGCTTTGATGGCAGATACAGAAGCTATGTTCCACCAGGTGAAGGTGTCTGAAAAGGATGTAGACTTTCTTCGCTTCTTGTGGTGGCCTAATGGGGATGTGAATAAAAAACGTATGGAGTAAAGGATGACTGTGCATCTGTATGGAGCAACATTATCACCGAGTTGTGCCAATTATGCTTTGAAGAGGTCTGCGGAGGACAACAAGGCTTTCTTCGAGGCAGAAGTAATTGACACTCTTCGGTGTAAGTTCTATATGGATGACTGCCTGAAATCCATGCACTCAGAGGAAGAGGCTGCACAAATGGTACATGACCTTATTACTGCTTGTATGCAGAGTGGATTTCACCTATCAAAATGGATCATGAACAGCTGTGCAGTGTTGGCTACTATTCCAAAGGAAAATGGAATAAATAGGACAAAGGAGCTGCAATTCGATAAGGACAGTTTACCTGTGGAAAGTGCACTAGGACTCCGCTGGTGTGTTGAGACTGATACATTCATGTTTAAGTTAGTTATTGAAGAGAGGCCACACAAGATGTAGAATTTTCTGTGGTCTGCTCAATTTATGACCCCTTGGGATTTTTATCTCCCTTTACTTTGCTACATAAAATGTTGTTGCAGGAGATGTGCAAACATAACATTGGTTGGGATGATAACATATCCCAAGTATTTTCTCAGCAGTGGAAAGAATGGTTGCTGAATCTAGGGAAGATAGCAGAGTTCAATGTGGGCCGATGTATCAAGCCCAGAGATTTTGGACAGCCTAAGTATGCACAGTTGGTAGGGTGACTGCCTTCTCATCCACAGGTCAAACATTTAAAACACAGGTCAAACATTTTGTTAAAAAAATCTTCATTATTTATACATTTTCATAGCGTACGTAAATATCATTCGTTTGTCTGGCGTTCGTATGTTATTTTACGTTTTAATGGCGCTAGTAACATTTGATACGTTGTAATTGTGTTCGTTAGATATGTTACGTTTTAATAATTTCGTTATGTATCATACGTTTTGGTGGCGCATTGTAATGTAACCTAACGTAATGTCACATATATGAAATTGGGTGCCATTGATTTTCGTTGGTTCTTACAACTGGTTAAAATATTTTTATATCGCGACTTCACTGTACTGGCTTTTTACTTGTCATCATTACAAAGAGTTTTACCTGTGTTGACATACTTCGAAACGGGCCTTTTCATGCAGCGTGAGGAAAGATGAATTGTGTTCATCAAAACAAAAAAATCAGACGTTTGTAGATCTTAATTTTCTCACGCCCAGATACAGCTCGGGAAAGAATTAAGAGAGCACTGCTAAATTATCAGTTTCTCTGGTTTTACTATTCATAGGTATGTGTTTGTGTAAAATTGTTGTGCCACTCCTGGCACAAAAATTCAAGTAGCTCGGCTTTGTTTGATGGCTTATGACCATCCATCTTTCTCTTGTTCAAATTCCAGAGGTTTTTAATGGGGTTCAGGTCTGGAGATTGGGCTGGCCATGACAGGGTCTTGATCTGGTGGTCCTCCACCCACACCTTGATTGACCTGGCTGTGTGGCATGGAGCATTGTCCTGCTGGAAAAACTATTCTCAGAGTTGGGGAACATTGTCAGAGTAGAAGGAAGCAGGTGTTCTTCCAGGATAACTTTGTACTTGGCTTGATTCATGTGTCCTTCACTAAGACAAATCCACCCAATTCCAACCTTATTGAAGCATCCCCAGATCATCACTGATCCTCCACCAAATTTCACAGTGGGTTTGAGACACTGTGACTTGTAGGCCTCTCCAGGTCTGTTTCAAGCCATCCTTGCTGTGCACTCCACCCCAGCTGCTGTTTGCCTTTCTTTTTGTGGGTCACTTGATGTCATCCTACAGATGTTGAGTGACATTCGAATGAGTTGACGGTCATCTCGGTCAGTGGACAGTCTCCCTCTGCCAGTCTTTTGACTTGTTATCCCCCATGTCTGTTGCATGACCTTGTTTTTATGCCGCCCTTGACATTTTCAGGATGGAAGCAACCTGACGCTCACTGTATTCCTCTGCCAGTAAAGCCAGAATTGAACCCTTTTCCTCACTCAAAGCTTTTCTTTTCAACTCTTCTGTCATGCTGAATAGTTTTTTTTATTCAAATTTACTTTGAGGTACTACTTGCACTGTTTTTGCCATCCAGCTGGTCCTATGGCAAGAGTACAGTGATGACCACAGCAGTGGCTTTTTTTCCTCAAATTAAATTTGGTTCAGGTAATAACCTAATCAGTGCCTCATTAAGTAAAATAAGGAGTGCCTCTGTTGGAATTTAACAGACACTGGAATGGAATGGCTTCCATACATTTAGAGATGCTGATTTAAGAGAAATTAGGAATGGTCTCTTAATTTTTTTGAGAGCTTTATATTATTTAACCGTGTAGCACCCTGACAATAACGTCGACCGTTTGGTCAACAGTGTGACGTCCGTGCGCAGTAGTTCGCCAGTCTTTCGAAGACCCAGGTCCGCTCTCTATGTACACGTGACTCGTCCCCAGCTGCGGTCGGAAAACGCGAAAACGCTCCTGACAAAAAACCTCTGCATCGATCTTCAGAGTGGGGACGACATTTCAACCGTACCCAGTGAGACAACCAATCACATTCATGTTTACGTCAGGCTATATCTGCCTTCACGTTTGAATACGTCTCGCCCACCTGAGGAATTTTGGTTGTGCTTTCCTTCGGACGTCGAGGTTTCTTAAAGACAATAGCCTTTAAAGGTAACTGTTTTGCCATGGTACCATGGTTCATTAAATCCAGAGTTCCTCACAAGCAACACAGGTATAGCTAGGCTGTTACTAATCAAAGTTAGCCTTTAGGCCTAGTGTATTTCGCATAGCGTTATAAAATTTATCAACGTTTCGTGTTCAGTATTTGATTGAATTGTACCTGCACAAGACTTGTTTCGTCTAACTATAGGCTATAAGAAATAAACTGACTATACAGGTGCTGATCATAAAATTAGAATATCATCAAAAAGTTGATTCATGTCAGTAATTCCATTCAAAAAGTGAAACTTGTATATTAATTCATTCATTACACACAGACTGATATATTTCAAATGTTTATTTTATTTAATTGTGATGATTATAACTGACAACTAATTACAATCCCCAATTCAGTATCTCAGAAAATTAGAATATTACTTAAGACCAATACAAAAACATGATTTTTTTTTTTTTTACAAAAAACTAAAGTATGAACATGAAAACTTAGTTGGGGCTCCTCTTGCCTGAATTACTGCAGCAATGCGGCGTGGCATGTAGTCGATCAGACTGTGGCACTGCTCAGGTGTTATGAGAGCCCAGGTTGCTCTGATGGTGGCCTTCAGCTCTTCTGCATTGTTGGGTCTGGCGTATCGCATCTTCCTCTTCACAATACCCCATAGATTTTCTATAGGGTTAAGGTCAGATGAGTTTGCTGGCCAATTGAGAACAGGGATACCATGGTCCTTAAACCAGGTACTGGTAGCATTGGCACTGTGTGCCGGTGCCAAGTCCTGTTGGAAAATGAAATCTGCATCTCCATAAAGTCGGTCAGCAACAGGAAGCATGAAGTGCTCTAAAACCTCCTGTTAGATGGCTGCGTTGACCTTGGACCTCAGAAAACACAGTGGACCAACACCAGCAGATGACATGGCACCCCAAACCATCACTGACTGTGGAAACTTTACACTGGACTTCAAGCAACGTGGATTCAGTGCCTCTCCTCTCTTCCTCTAGACTCTGGGACCTTGATTTCCATAGGAAATGCAAAATTTACTTTCATCAGAGAACATAACTCAGCAGCAGTCCAGTCCTTTTTGTCTTTAGCCCAGGCGAGACGCTTCTGACGCTGTCTTGTTCAAGAGTGGCTTGACACAAGGAATGCGACAGCTGAAACCCATGTCTTGCATACGTCTGTGCGTGGTGGTTCTTGAAGCACTGACTCCAGCTGCAGTCCACTCTTTGTGAATCTCCACCACATTTTTGAATGGGTTTTGTTTCACAATCCTCTCCAGGGTGTGGTTATCCCTATTGCTTGTACACCTTTCTACCACATCAATTCCTTCCCTTCGCCTCTCTTAATGTGCTTGGACACAGCTCTGTGAACAGCCAGCCTATTTAGCTATGACCTTTGGTGTCTTGCCCTCCTTGTGCAAGGTGTCAATGATCGTCTTTTGGACAGCTGTCAAATCAGCAGTCTTCCCCATGATTGTGTAGCCTACAGAACTAGACTGAGAGACCATTTAAAGGCCTTTGCAGGTGTTTTGGATTAATTAGCCGATTAGTGTGGCACCAGGTGTCTTCAATATTGAACCTTTTCACAATATTAAAATTTTCTGAGATACTGAATTTGGGGTTTTCATTAGTTGTCAGTTATAATCATCACAATTAAAAGAAATAAACACTTGAAATATATCAGTCTGTGTGGAATGAATGTATACATTATACAAGTTTCACATTTTGAATGGAAATACTGAAAGAAATCAACTTTATGATATTAAAATTTTATGACCAGCACCTCTATAGTCAGTTTATTTCTTTCATTTACGTTTTGAAAATCAATCGCCGTTAGCCCTAATAATAGCAGGTTACGCTTGCGCTTGTAAAATGTATGTGTGAGGGTGTTCACGATTGCAAACGCGTTTTCTAATGCCTCTTAATATGAAAGTAATCAGATTACCTTACTGAGTTTGAGTAATCAAAAAGTTACGTCACTGATTACGATTGTGGACAGGTAACAGATTACATTAAAAAAGGTACTTGCCCAACACTGTAGGTGTCATAGTAACATCTATTTAATGGCAGGACCCAAGGTTTCCCAGCAGAACATTGCCCAGGCCTCCGCCTGCTTGCCTCTTTCCCATAGTGCATCCTGGTGCCATGTGTTGTCCAAGTAAGGGACACACCCAGCCATCCACGTGATGTAAAAGGAAACGTGATTCCGCAGACCAGGCCACCTTCTTCCATTGCACCGTGATCTAATTCTCATGCTCACTTGCCCATTGTTGGCATTTCGGCAGTGGACATGGGCACCCTGACTGGTCTGCGGCTAAACAGGCCCAAACGCAACAAATTGCGATGCACTGTGTGTTCTGACACCTTTTTATCAGTAACCGCATTAACATTTTCAGCAATTTGAGCTACAGTAGCTCATCTGTTGGATAAGACCACACTTGCCAGCTTTCGCTCCCCACGTGCATCAATGAATCTTGGCCGCCCATAACCCTGTCGCTGTTTAACCGCTTTTCTTTCCTTGGACCACTTTTGGTAGGTACTGACCACTGCAGACCGGGAACACCCCACAAGGGCTGCAGTTTGGGAGATGCTCTGACCCAGTCGTCTAGCCATCACAGTTTGGCCCTTATCAAAGTCGCTCAGATCCTTTCCCAAAATTGGTTAAATAAAAAAATAGGAAACCCTATTATGGTTTGCAATATTTGTTTTTAAGTTCACATTATTAGACACCCTGTTATTTGGTTGCATAGCTTTTGGCCAAAGTAGCTAGCAAAATTTTTTGCCATCAATGAGTTTTCCGGCACGTGTCTAAAGGCGATTTGGCCTAGTTTTCATGAGTGAACTGGACAAATTCTTCAATGTTTGAAGGGTGCCTTCCACCAGCTGTCATACCCCTTACAATTAAGAAGTTTCAGATCTGGACTTAATTTCTTAATTTAGATGATTCAGATCTGGACTGTTACTTTGCAGTTGTTTTTCTAATGGAAGACCCACAGTCTTCAACAGAGAAAGTGTTTTTATATTTGGTTGAACATTGCTCTCCAAAACAATGTGATACTCTGCTGATTTCATTTTTTGCACACACTCAAGGCCACTACCACCAGGGGCAGCTAGGCAACCCCACCCCATTATCTTCCATTACTGATTGTATTGATCGTGTTTTTATTTTATGAACACTTTGTTGGGAAACAAAGACTACACTGATGAAGGAGTTGTATTTAATAAATACAATGGGAGACGAATTGCTGGTTTCAAGCACAGGGCGCCGCAGGTGTTTAGTTTCTACTTTGCATAACTGTGTTTCTGGACAGTTGTTGATTTGCTAGCAAAGAGATCTGAAGACATCACTAAGCTACAGCTAGTGCCATTAAATAGCTGTTGAATGGCACCCTCAAACATTATTTCAATAATTATCGCAGTTTCTCCTGAAATGTGGGCCAATTTCCCAATGGAAAGATCGAGTAAGATAATTTAGATTGGGGTGTCTATTATTGTTTCCTTGTCCTTCATTTTAATTTTGTGAATATTACATTTTAAACTTCGGTGAAAAAAAGTAATACGTTCTACAATATGAGAAACGGACTGATAACTACTATTTCTTAAAAGAAAATTGGTTTATTTGATAGGACATTATTAATGTAAAATGTCTGTATTTGGCTGCTTCCCTATATTATGTTCATACACATACATTGCACCTCACCTGGATAAATATAGGCATTTTTATCCCCAGACTTTGGTGTGATGGTGACCTATTTGGGAATACACGAGAAACCCTTAAGGAATCAACCTTAATAGGACAGAAAATTGAAGACCAAATAAAGCATAATCATTAAATGTTTTTAATTAGGTTTAAACAGAATAAAATAGCTACACTCCCAATAGAGATGGTTCAAAATAAAAGCGCAGTCTTCTTCCTGTCTCCTGACAAGAAAGGTGTGGTGGGTGCTTTTGTCTCCCTGCAGTCTGACACTGAATTCCCTTTTTGGCCCTTGTCTGAGACAGGTCTGGTACAGTATGTCTGTGGTGTTGATTGGGTGACCCATATCCTTACAGTAGTGGACACCTACATTTTCAACAGCACACTGACACACAATGATGGAGTCCTGTTAAAAAAAAAAAAAAAACACAGCTCAGTTAAAAAATGTAGAGACCATCGCACCTTTTTCTTTCCTTTCCAAAAAAGTTGAAAAGGGAAAGTTTTGACAATTTGCTGTGGTCTCAATTTTAACCCTTCTGTTCTTCATGCAAAACCTTTCTTTTTGACTTTTTTGGAAAGGAAAGAAGTGGTCTCTTAATTTTTTCCAGAGCTGTGTATTGAGTCTATACAGAATCGGGGCAGAAGGATGTATTTAACTTGTGCCAAATCAAATATAAAATGCCAATATGAGCTGAATGTTCATGTAATGCCTGAACAATTGAATTAGGTAGCTTATTAATTGTAAACTCTCATGTCATGTTATAGATTTTGTTTGATTATCTAACCACTTCAATTGACAAAGTACCAACTAAATATGCCACTCAAAAGACAAATCAAATTGGTCTTCTGTTCCCAATCTATTTCAATTACAAAAAAACCTCAATGTTTAAGTATCTTCTATGCATTCAAATATTTTTTTCTGATGCCTGTTGCTGCGAAACTGTGTAAAATATTTATTTGGTCATTTACATCCATATCTTTTAACACATCTGTAAACCTGGAAATGCGACCACATTATAATCCACATGATTTACTACCAATGCATACAGAAACTGTAGGTGTTTAAATTCCTCTAAAACTGAACTTTTTCTCTGGGACTTAATGGGAGGATGAAATTGCCATGAGATTTAGAAAGTTGCCCAAGGCATCAAATTACTTATGTCAGTCCATGATTGCAATTAATTAGAAGCAATATTGAGCCCTTTGTGATTTAACACATGATATTCCGCTGAAGGGTTGATAATATTTATAGCTTATTTTTAATGTTAGTGGGCCAACAGTTCGTTTGATATAAGAATTTGATGTTCAGAATGTTGCTGTTGTAATGTTTTTTTCAAGAAAATGTAGAGAAGCAGAAAATATCTTTTGGATGAGTGATTAGCTTCATTTTTCAACTGCCACTGTGACACGTTTTTCAACTGCCATCAGAACAAGGGAAATGATTGGTGAATTCCAAAACGTTTATTATTATTATTGGATTGACTTGAGTTGATAGATGTTTATGTAGAATGTAACGTGTTCTTTATTCATTTTCTATCAGCAAACTCCACCCTGTTGCTGAGACCCCCCCCCCCCCCCCCCCCTTGTAGGTTTTTTGAGGTGTCTGAGCTGAGTGAGATACAAGGATGCACTCCTTCAGACTGTTGAGCACAGTGGATGTCCCTTCTCCAGTTGTGAATTTGGGTCCTGTCAGGTAAGGTTCTCAAGTTTTCTTCACATTCACTTTTTGTTTCAGCAAGCTTTTAATAACACATTTTAGATTTAGCTACTATGAGAGTTATTGAATGAGTGGTACCCAGAGGCCAGAGGGGCTAAAGATGCCAATGGCTTTTCAGTTTTGATTTAAAAACTAAAGGAAAATTAAAAGTTAATGGAGTTGCATATTGACTTGTTTATTTGTTGTTCTGGTTTTCCTTAGTTAGTCTGGACAATAAAATGTAAAAGCTAAGGGTCAGTGGATATGCCATATCCAATATCAAGGGATGTAATATGAATGTAATTTGTATGCATTCATTTACTGTTTTGTGAAACCGCATTTATCACTGCACTGTAAAAAGTGATCTGTGGAGCTGACAACTTTCTTTTGTGGAAACCCATTACCAAAGGAAATTAGTTGTCCTACTCCAGGACAGAATAACTGATTCGTCAAATTCTCTGTATACTGCCCTAATGACAGAATTTAGAACATTTTTGATCAAGAAAGACTGGTAAAGATGAGCACAATCTGATTTGTGTCTATGCAGGTTGTGTGATTAACCATCTCTCAGAATGACGCACCAGTTCCCAGCTCTTACTGGTGCTCAGAAGAAGGAGCTCCAGGAGATTGCCCTGCGCATAATCGCTCCGGGGAAGGGCGTCCTGGCCGCTGATGAGTCTGTGGGTTAGTAGGATGCTTGGTGTCTTAATCTACATTTCATTAACAAAATGACAATCTACAATGGGAGCTAATCCAGTGATGCTTGTAAGAACCCTACAAAGCAGTTGCACAGGATATAATCTGATAAATGATTGTGTTTTCATAATTGTGCATTTGGTTAACCAGGCATGTTGAAATTATTATTATTTTTTTCTTCTCTAATGAGAACAGGAAGTATGGGAAAGCGCCTACACCAGATAGGGGTTGAAAACACTGAAGAGAATCGCCGGCAGTTCCGACAGATTCTCTTCCGTGCTGATGAGCGCATTAACAGCTGTATCGGTGGGGTCATCTTCTTCCATGAGACGCTGTACCAGAAAGCTGACGATGGCACATTCTTCGTCAACATGATCCAGGACAAGGGCATCACTGTGGGAATAAAGGTAATGTATGAGCCCAGGGCTCAAATGGGCCAGTAGTCATACGTAGAGTTTAAAGTCTCTTTTGGAAACCTTTCGGAAGGTGTAGCTGAACACAGACAGGACCCGGAAGTGGGTAGCGCTCCGAGACGTGGCCAAGTTTGGCTAGAAATAAACGCATAATAAAGGCTGCCAGTAGAAAAAAACATGAACAGTGGCTGCCGATGGCTCTTCTTTCTCCCTCTTTCCTGCTTTGTCTCTTTCTCTTACTCTCTTGCCTCTCGGGAGCTCCTCACTAGGGCCCAGTCTTCAAATTCAGCTTTGGTTCCATCTGTCGGACACACAAATACACTACCATTCAAAGGTTAGGGGTCATTTAGAAATGTCCTTGTTTTCAATGAAAACAAACATGAAATTAGTTTAAATCGGAAATATAGCAAAATGAAAAGGAAATATAGTAATTAACAAGGATAGAAATAATGCTTTATTTAAATAATAGTCCTTCAAACTTTGCTTTTGTTAAAGGAATCCTCCATTTGCAGCAATTACAGTCTTGCAGACCTTTGGCATTCTAGTTGTCATACTGTTGAGGTAATCTGAAGGGATTTCACCCCACGCTCCCTGAAGCACCACCCACAAGTTGGATGGGTTTGATGGGCACTTCTTACGTACCACACGGTTAAACTGCTCCCACAACACCTCAGTAGGGTTGAGATCCAGTGACTGTGCTGGCCACTCCATTACAGACAGAATACCAGCGGACTGCTTCTTCCCTGAGCAGTTCTTGGAGCTGTGCTTTGGGTCATTGTCCTGTTGTAGATATTGGCCAATCTGAGATATCGCTCTTTCTCTGCAACTCTTCCTAGAAGGTCAGCATCCCGGAGCCTCTTCAATTTTGACGTTGTGACTGGTGTTTCTATTTAATGAAGCTGGCAGTTGAGGTCCTGTGATGGCATCTATTTCTCAAATTAGACACACTAATGTATTTTTCCTTTTGTCAGTTGTGAACTTGGGCCACACACTACTTTTTCAATTCTGGTTAGAGCCAGTTCACGCTGTTCTGTGAAGGGAATAGTACACGTTGTACCAGAGCTTCGGTATCTTGGCAGTTTCCCACATGGAATAGCCTTAATTTCTCAGAGCAAGAATAGACAGTTGAGTTTCAGAAGAAAGATCTTTGTTTCTGGCCATTTTGAGTCTGATATCAAACCCAAAAAAACTGATGCCCCAGATACTCAACTAGTCTAAAGTAGGCCAGTTTTATTGCTTCGTTAATTAGCCCAACATTTTTCAGCTGTGCAAAAGGACTTTCTAATGATCATTTAGCCTTTTATAATGAAACTTGGATTAGCAAACAACTTGCCATTGGAACACCGGTGTGATGGTTGCTGATAATGGGGCTCTGTACACCTATGTAGATATTCCATTAGAAATCAGATGTTTCCAGCTACAACAGTCATTTACAACATTGACAATGTCTACACTGTATTTCAGATCATTTTTGTTATTTTAATGGACAGAAATTAGCTTTTCTTTAGAAAACAAGGACATTTCTAAGTGCATGTTACTACAATCATTTGGGCAGCTCATATTCTACTGTTTCTTTTTTCTTTAGGTTGACAAGGGTGTTGTCCCCTTGCCAGGAACTAATGGAGAATCCACCACTCAGGGTAGGGCTGAGATCCCTCGGAATCCACTCTACAAAACTATGTGAATTTGACCACCTGCTAATGCTCAATCCCAATTGTTTACCTTGAAAATTATTTTCTCATGCTAAAGGACTAGATGGGCTCTCAGAACGCTGTGCTCAGTATAAGAAGGACGGGGCAAACTTTGCTAAATGGCGCTGTGTGTTCAAGATCAGTGACACCACACCTTCGACACTTTCGATTGAAGAGAATGCCAATGTCCTGGCTCGATATTCAAGCATTTGTCAGCAGGTGAGGATTATACACATGTAAAGTATAAACAAATATTGTGCTATGTAACATTAGAATAACTGTTGAACCATGATACTGATTTTGTAAATTTTCGGTCCCTCAGCATGGGATTGTGCCTATTGTGGAGCCAGAAGTTTTGCCTGATGGAGACCATGATCTGAGACGTTGTCAGTATGTCACTGAGAAGGTGAGCGGGACTTTATCTGAAATGTAACATCTTAGTGTGTAATTTAGGTCCCTAACATGGACAGTTTATCATATTTCATGTGTGCCCCATGTTATGCAGGTGCTAGCTGCACTGTACAAGTCCATGTCTGACCATCATGTGTACCTGGAGGGGACTTTACTCAAGCCCAACATGGCCACTGCTGGTAACAGCTGCCCCACCAAATATAGCGCGGAGGAGGTTGCAATGGCAACGGTCACTGCCTTGCGCCGCAGTGTCCCTCCTGCAGTTGCCGGTAAGATCATAGACCAGTGGACATTTGTATTACCCCTCACTCACAGATAATCTCAAAGTGCCATATAATCACAAGAAATGTGATATCTAGAACCAAAAAGTGTTCATCTGTCCCCATAGGTGCCTCTAGAACCCTTTGCACAGAACATTCTAAATGGAACCAAAAATGTTTTTCTAAGAACAGCAGTGTTCTCCTGTGGGGACAGCTAAAGAACCTTTTTGGAACCCTTTGTTCTAAGTCTACGCACATTCAAGTTAATTTATTCCAAATTTGTTAATTTGTTTTTTTTGATGACTTCTCACCTCATAAATATAAAATATATTCTAAATGTACATCAGTTGGGTTTTAGAGCAGTTTATATCACAATCTCTGCTGCTTTCTTAGCTATAAAATATGTATAAAGAAAAGGCAAACAATTGTGCTACCCTGACTCAATGCCAAATCAGAAGCTTTTTCTCAATTTGTGTTAAATTAGGATTTCTGGTCATATGATGTCCCACAGAGATCAATTCTGGGTTCAACACTTTTTACCATTTACATTAACATTGGATATTGTTCTTGTACCTAATTAATAATAACAATAACGCATTTTGCTGAATAATCTTCTAATTCGCTTTTTCTTACCTGTGTTTTGTAATTATTTTTAAAGATTAGTTTCAGGTCTTTTATATTTTATTGGACAGGAAGGTACTGAAAGCTGCTGGTTGGATTCAGACCCACACTGCTGAAGTACATGTGAACCGGAGACGGTGACTTAGACAGCTGGACCACCCTAGGCCCCATGCTTTGTATTTAGTTTGATGTATCTCTGGAATTCAGTCATGGATCACAATAGAATAGACCTTGGTATCAGTATGACTCCCAGATATAAAGGTTCTATAAAACATTTTCAGTTTCTCCTAAAGAATCATAGAGAAATAACTTAAAATGGATTTCCATTCATTTTCTGTGCATACAGGAGTGATGTTCCTCTCTGGGGGTCAGAGTGAAGAGGAGGCCTCTGTAAACCTGAATGCCATCAACAAATGTCCTCTGGTGAAGCCCTGGCCCCTAACCTTCTCCTATGGCCGAGCCCTGCAGGCGTCTGCACTCAAAACCTGGTGTGGACATAAAGAAAATGAGAGTGCTGCCACTGACCAGTTCATCAAGCGAGCAGAGGCATGTACTTTCTTTTCAGAGACAAAATGAGAAAAAGAAAATCCCTGAAAATCACATTGTAGGATTTTTAATGAATTTATTGGTAAATTATGGTGGAAAATAAGTATTTGGTCAATAACTAAAGTTAATCTCAGTACTTTGTTATATACCCTTTGTTGGCGATGACAGAGGTCAAAAGTTTTCTGTAAGTCTTCACAAGGTTTTCACACACTGTTGCTGGTATTTTGGCCCATTCCTCCATGCAGATCTCCTCTAGAGCAGTGATGTTTTGGGGCTGTCGCTGGGCAACACGGACTTTCAACTCCCTCCAAAGATTTTCTATGGGGTTGAGATCTGGTGACTGGCTAGGCCACTCCAGGACCTTGAAATGCTTCTTACGAAGCCACTCCTTTGTTGCCCGGGCAGTGTGTTTGGGATCATTGTCATGCTGAAAGACCCAGCCACGTTTCATCTTCAATGCCCTTGCTGATGGAAGGAGGTTTTCACTCAAAATCTCACGATACATGGCCCCATTCTTTCCTTTACACGGATCAGTCGTCCTGGTCCCTTTGCAGAAAAACATTCCCAAAGCATGATGTTTCCACCCCCATGCTTCACAGTAGGTATGGTGTTCTTTGGATGCAACTCGGCATTCTTTCTCCTCCAAACACGACAAGTTGAGTTTTTACTAAAAAGTTATATGTTGGTTTCATATGACATTCTCCCAATCCTCTTCTGGACCATCCAAATGCTCATCTAGCAAACCTCAGACGGGCCTGGACATGTACTGGCTTAAGCAGGGGGCCACGTCTGGCACTGCAGGATTTGAGTCCCTGGCGGCGTAGTATGTTACTGATGGTAGCCTTTGTTACTTTGGTCCCAGCTCTCTGCAGGTCATTCACTAGGTCCCCCTGTGTGGTTCTGGGATTTTTGCTCACCATTCTTGTGATCATTTTTACCCCACGGGGTGAAATCTTGCGTGGAGTCCCGTATCGAGGGAGATTATCAGTGGTCTTGTATGTCTTCCATTTTCTTATAATTGCTCCCACAGTTGATTTTCTTCACACCAAGCTGCTTACCTATTGCAGATTCAGTCTTCCCAGCCTGGTGCAGGTCTCCAATTTTGTTTCTGGTGTCCTTTGACAGCTCTTTGGTCTTGGCCATAGTGGAGTTTGGAGTGTGACTGTTTGAGGTTGTTTTTTTTATCTGAAATGTTTTTTCTCATTTTGTCTCAAGTGGGAGAACTTGCACAATTGGTGGCTGATTAAATACTTTTTTGCCCCACTGTAATTTGTGTGAACATTCCCTAAATAAAACTAGCAACATTTCACAATTTCTGAGTGGACCGGTCACCTGAAGTAATCTATTGTCACAATCTGATGAAAACCATGGAACTAAAAGTGTTTCACATACATTAACAGCAGACCCCTCCCCACATTGCAGTCCAAAATTTTCATGGACCAAGAAATCTGTTCAAAATGGTTTCATAATTTTATGTTTCAGTTGACATGAAGTATGCTCATAACAGTGTTTCTGTGTTTATCCCTGATACCCTTAACCCCTTTCACTTACTACCAGGTGAATAGTCTGGCCTGCCAGGGAAAGTATGCTGGTGATGGGGACGATGAATCTGACCAGATCTATGTGTCCAATCATACATATTGAAGAGACCGTCATCCCTCATGATCCAGCTTTGGGCAAACAACAACACTGTTCATTACAATTTGTAAATCACAGTAATATGCTGTCTACGATCTGTATTTGAGTTGTATAAAAAGTACTTGGTAATTAGTGTATACATTGGTAATTAGAAAACATTGCACATTGGTGGACAAAGTAGATGTTCAATTAAGTTAGGCATTGACATTGTATTTGTCTACAATCAGATGAAAGTACTTTGATTAGAAACAATATTAGGGTAACACTTTATTTTTAGAGTCCCAAAAGTGTCCCTGTAGATTGTCAGTAGACAATCTGTAGACCATCTGTAACATTTTTACTAATTATTTACTAACCCCTATCTCTAACCTTAACCTATACCCTATACCTTTTTCTAACCCTAACCTTCACAAGCAGTTGTTTATCAACCGATCGTTTGTTTAAAGTTTGTTGATAGTATTGCTATCTATAGAACATCTACAGATGGAAATTGGGACTCTCAAACTAAAGTGTAACCAATATTATTATAACCTTTATAACATGTTATAGTAGCAAAATTAAACCTATTGACTTTTGGCTGTCTCATAATTGTCCAGAATTGTATTGTGACAAGTAGAGCCACTTTCCAAATTACAAGATGAAAACTAGGATTGGTTTCCAAATATACTGGGTGTGAAGTAGTCAAAATGGGTAGGGTTGTGTGTCTTTAATGGGCACAGGGGAGGGTACTGTCCCTGGTTTACCTCCCCAAAGTCGTTTTGTTATGCTGTACCTTATGGTTTTATTTCAAAGCACTATGCTGTTACTGATGCCAGACAGATCTTATAACAACTAGGCATTTTAAGTATCTGCTAACTGTATTACACACAGGCATAAAAAATAAAAAAAATCTAATTTCATTTAAGAATACTCCTTTTATATTGGACAATGCTGACTTTGAGCTTTTGATGGAGAAGTAAGGCTTACTAATTGTACAGCTTGAAAGAAAGAAAAACACTATTATTAATTGTATTATACTGTTTGCAAAATGTGATACTCACAGAAGTTTTCAAAATCCAAATCACAACATGTAGTAAAACAAAATGAGTTATATTTTAAAACCATTTCTGAATCTAAGAACAAAAAGGCAGCAAAAACCAATAAGATCGGTTTGTACTGCCCTTAATATTTTTATTAGAAATACTTATTGCTGCATTAAGCCCAATACTTTGCTGTGCGTTTATCTTATTCTTTGCTGTATCTATGTTCCCCTGACTTCTGTCTACTGTGTTCTATTTTCTAGCATCTGTATTTGATCATTATTGCAATAATAATTTCTAGAAAATACTTTTATAGAGCCCCTATATATCAGAAAACAGTTATCTTACCGAGAAGCCACTGACTGCAGTGTGCAGTTTGGGGCTGGGCTCAATGTGGGAGGAGTCAAACGTGTTTAACCCGACCCTTCCCTTCTCCTTCAGTGTCACTCAAGCTGAGGTCCACGACGGTGTCAACGAAAGCGAATCTTTATCAAACCTATCTTTCATAGATATAAACCTAGTTGCTTAAGTTTACTCAATTTAATAGAGAAATGGATAAAACCCACTGGGGCAAAATAAATGTTACTTACAGAAATTAGGAGAACATATATATATACAGACACTGTTCTCTTCCTCACTCAAGACTTTACCTTTTCAACTTTTTTGGAAAGGAAAGAAAAAGGTGCCGTGGTCTCTTAATTTTTTCCGGAGCTGTTTATATAAATATAAACATACAAATTAAATGTGATAGTAGTTGTATTATCTGTTAATTAGCTATAATATGTTTCTACTCGTTACACCTAGTATTTTTAAGATAAGCATCTTGTCCCAGCTGTTGCCTTGGATCATATATTTAAAACCGAGTGGGTGATAAGGGAGGATCAGGTGCGTAACCAGTTTAGAGACCAACGCGATGGCTCGTACTTTACACAGCTGCAACAGTCCTCGCTGGACACCGTAGAAGCGGTGGTTGCAGCAGTAGTGAAGTACAGACATGATAAGTAATGCATGATGCACCATTATGTCATCCTGAAGCCACAAACTTTGGGCAGACTCGTCTTTCTAAAAGTGTTTTCCAAGTTACTACAGACAGACATTTAGCAAAACGTTTTAATTTAATTTCAAGTCAGTTCTAGATTTTAGTTTTTAGCCAATATATGCAATGTACACTCACCTAAAGGATTATTAGGAACACCATACTAATACTGTGTTTGACCCCCTTTCGCCTTCAGAACTGCCTTAATTCTATGTGGCATTGATTCAACAAGGTGCTGAAAGAATTCTTTAGAAATGTTGGCCCATATTGATAGGATAGCATCTTGCAGTTGCTGGAGATTTGTGGGATGCACATCCAGGGCATGAAGCTCCCGTTCCACCACATCCTAAAGATGCTCTATTGGGTTGAGATCTGGTGACTGTGGGGGCCATTTCAGTACAGTGAACTCATTGTCATGTTCAAGAAACCAATTTGAAATGATTCGAGCTTTGTGACATGGTGCATTATCCTGCTGGAAGTAGCCATCAGAGGATGGGTACATGGTGGTCATTAAGGGATGGACATGGTCAGAAACAATGCTCAGGTAGGCCGTGGCATTTAAATGATGCCCAATTGGCACTAAGGGGCCTAAAGTGTGCCAAGTAAACATCCCCCACACCATTACACCACCACAACCAGCCTGCACAGTGGTAACAAGGCATGATGGATCCATGTTCTCATTCTGTTTACGCCAAATTCTGACTCTACCATCTGAATGTCTCAACAGAAATCGAGACTCATCAGACCAGGCAACATTCTTCCAGTCTTCAACTGTCCAATTTTGGTGAGCTTGTGCAAATTGTAGCCTCTTTTTCCTATTTGTAGTGGAGATGAGTGGTACCCCGGTGGGGCTCTTCTATCAGCTTGAATCAGTCGGCCCATTCTCCTCTGACCTCTAGCATCAACAAGGCATTTTCGCCCACAGGACTGCCACATACTGCATGTTTTTCCCTTTTCACACCATTCTTTGTAAACCCTAGTAATGGTTGTGTGTGAAAATCCCAGTAACTGAGCAGATTGTGAAATACTCAGACCGGCCCGTCTGGCACCAACCATGCCACGCTCAAAATTGCTTAAATAACCTTTCTTTCCCATTCTGACATTCAGTTTGGAGTTCAGGAGATTGTCTTGACCAGGACCACACCCCTAAATGCATTGAAGCAACTGCCATGTGATTGGTTGATTAGATAATTGCATTAATGAGAAATTCAACAGGTGTTCCTAATAATCCTTTAGGTGAGTGTATATGATAGTTAAATGCTGAGTGCTTAATATTTTAAAGCATGCAAATTGCAATTTCTTAACATGTAGCCCAATAATAGAATACATTTTTTGTTCTTTTTTAGCTGTGTGCTGATGTGGCTTCTTTTTTTTTAAATTTTTTAGACTTCATTAAAATTCTGTATGGCTTGGTTATATAAAAATGAATACTCAATATAGGCCTACATAATCGTGAAATTGACAGATTTTCTTTGAATTATGACAAAACAAAAAAATGAATGGAGCGAATTTGCAGTGGCTATTACATTTTCCTGGGAGCAAATAGCGGTTTTGAGCAGAGCGATGGGAAAGACATGGAACGTTGGAGCAGAGCGTAACCTTCGCTCGAGAGGTTACATACTCTGGCAGGTATCACAATGTAAAATTTCTTACTACGTTTGTATTCAACATGTGCTATATACAAACTTGTGTGTTTGTATTCAGTGTGTGACTGTCAAACTTCAGATGGACAAAAAAAACGGTGAGTGGGGTCAATGATTGGACTCCGCCCACATTTATCCGCACCCGAACTGCACAATGCAGTCAGTGTGCTTGA
The DNA here is from genome assembly GCF_011004845.1 of Esox lucius. Classification (NCBI taxonomy): domain Eukaryota; kingdom Metazoa; phylum Chordata; class Actinopteri; order Esociformes; family Esocidae; genus Esox; species Esox lucius. Next base: position 22,855,039 of record NC_047569.1, read on the forward strand.
TCTTTCTTGGGTCAGGTTCTAAAACGGCTACAATAGAAATTCATGCACAGCATAATGCTTACAATTAGAGAAAACAATCATGAAGCACTTGAAAAAGCAAAATCAATCAAATGACTTCGATAGAGTAGGTCTTGACTAGAACTTTAACAGAGCTGCAGGTTTACAGTAGTTAGAATGACCATCAAGAGGAACAAGCTTGAGCAAAGTGAGGTCGAATGTATTCAACGAGGGAGACGAGCAGGCCCTCTGGAGGCAGGCAGGCAGCACAGCTCACCCAGCTCTTGGTCTCATCAGCACCATACCATCTCTGCCACCTTACCGCAACGTCTCCAAAGCTGCCGACCCACCTTCCAATTCCACCCCGTCCTCCTTGATGTTTGGCCTTTTTCCGAAGGATTCCAAGTTGCTCAACTTGTTCCCCATCCTCATCACTAACAGAATTGTTAAATTCTCCCCAAACTATAAAAACAATTATTAGAAAATGGAAGAAGTTCAAGATGACAGTCAATCTCCCTCGGTCTGGGGCTCCATGCAAGATCTCACCTCGTGTGGTGTCAATGATCATGAGGAAGGTGAGGGATCAGCCCAGAACTACACGGCAGGACCTGGTCAATGACCTGAAGAGAGCTGGGACCACAGTCTCAAAGAAAACCATTAGTAACACACTACGCCGTCATGGATTAAAATCCTGCAATGAACGCAAGGTCCCCCTGCTCAAGCCAGCACATGTCTAGGCCCGTCTGAAGTTTGCCAATGACCATCTGGAGGATCCAGAGGAGGGATGGGAGAAGGTCATGTGGTCTGATGAGACAAAATTTGAGCTTTTTGGTCCAAACTCCACTCGCTGTGTTTGGAGGAAGAAGAAGGATGAATACAACCCCAAGAACACCATCCCAACCGTGAAGCATGGAGGTAGAAACATCATTCTTTGGGGATGCTTTTCTACAAAGGGGACAGGACGACTGCACCGTATTGAGGGGAGGATGGATAGGGCCATGTATCGCGAGATCTTGGCCAAAAACATCCTTCCCTCAGTAAGAGCATTGAAGATGGATCATGGCTGGGTCTTCCAGCATGACAATGACCCGAAAACACACAACCAGGGCAATTAAGGACTGGCTCCGTGTGAAGCATCTCAAGGTCCTGGAGTGGCCTAGCCAGTCTCCAGACCTGAACCCAATAGAAAATCTTTGGAGGGAGCTGAAAGTCCGTATTGCCCAGCGACAGCCCTGAAACCTGAAGGATCTGCAGAAGGTCTGTGTGGAGGAGTGGGCCAAAATCTCTGCTGCAGTGTGTGCAAACCTGGTCAAGAACTAAAGGAAATGTATGATTTCTGTAATTGCAAACACAGGTTTCTGTACCAAATATTAAGTTCTGCTTTTCAGATGTATCAAATACTTGTCATGCACTAAAATGCAAATTAATTACTTAAAAATCCTACAATGTGATTTTCTGGATTTTTGTTTTAGATTCCGTCACGCACAGTTGAAGAGTACATATGATACAAATTACAGACTTCTACATGCTTTGTAAGTGCGAAAACCTGCAAAATCCGAAGTATATTAAATACTTGTTCTCCCCACTGTACATACAAATATAATTTCATTTAAGTGTAGAAATTACTATTTTAGTAACAGTAAACGGAGCTAGCTGTAGCTTAGTATTTGGAGGGCAGAAATAGGAGAAGCTAGGCTACTTTGTGAGCGTATTCAGACCAACATAGCCGTGTGCTGATTACATACAGTAATAACGTAATTTTAAGAACGTATTACACAATGTACTGTAGTAAGGTAGCTACTCTTACTGTACTGATACATTAAATGTTTCTCACGTCCTTCGTATCGTTTGTCCTTGTGGAGCAAGTTGCTGCCAATCAAAACACCACCAACTAGTGTTAAGTGGCTTGACATTTTCGAAATTGGTCCGAAGTAAGATGGTGGACCTATTAAGTCCCATCTGCTTTATATTTATGGTTTAAACCCTGTATATTACAACTAGCAATTATGCGTTGATCTTACAAATGGACATGTAATGTCTAGGGTGTAGACAGGAAAATGCTATGACAATTTCTTTCCCGGCAGGAAGGCAATGTCTTGTCCTTCTCTGCCAGAACTATAAACATTGAGAAAGGTGGACATAAACCTCAGTAAAAGGGAGGCGTGCGTCTACGGCTGAATATCTATTGAACGGTAGTGCAACGGTAGTGACTTTTCAGGCAACTGTTTTTCAGTGGGCTTTATCTAGCTCTGTGAACTATTTTATTTGGCGGACGTATACATTTCTAGTGTTCTTGACTGAGATCGTTTCCGGGACTCATGAATTCCCTCGTGAAGAAGCGTGGTTCCTTCCTGAAGAAAACGAAGTGAAAGAGAATTGCACGGGGTAGAAGTATAGTGGAAAACTCGAAGATTAGTTGATCACATTTCGTGTTTGGACTGTTTATGTGAATACACTCTGGTGTCTGGTCGCTTGTGATCTGCTACAAACCCCTTTTGTTGGATTGCATTTTTTTTCTAAATTTATCGCCAAAACAAACTTGCTAACGTTAGCTTGCTAACTATGTCGGGAGGCGTCGTCAGAGGCCCTGCTGGAAATAACGATTGTCGAATTTACGTTGGAAATTTACCCCCTGATATTCGTACAAAAGACGTAGAGGACGTATTCTACAAATACGGAGCTATTCGAGACATCGATTTGAAAAATCGAAGAGGAGGACCACCATTTGCCTTTATCGAATTTGAAGATCCCAGGTAGCTGAAATGCTAGTCTCTCTTTACCAACTTGTGCGCCGTTTGCGTACGTTACCCGCCCGAGCAACTACTGTAATTTATTTACTAGGTTAAGCTGATGTTAACTACTTTTTGTCAATGTATTTCCTTCCCCTTCTACAACTTGATTGTGAGTAGTTGGCTATCTGATAGTAATACGCTTGGTAACACGGATTGTCCTGATGTGTGTACACCGCATATCGCTGTGTCCGTGGACGACGCTTTACCTAGCTTGTTGGGTTACGTCGTTACCTTAGCTGTCTAGTTTTCATTGCATGTGAAATATGCATTTTCTATCACGCTTTCAGGGATGCCGACGATGCAGTTTATGGGAGAGACGGGTATGACTACGACGGTTATCGTCTGCGAGTTGAATTCCCTCGGAGTGGCAGGGGTGGGGGGAGAGGCGGCTTTGGAGGGGGGATTGGTGCCCCCAGAGGTAGATACGGGCCGCCATCAAGACGCTCTGAGTACAGGGTAATTGTTTCAGGTGAGTCGTGTAGTGATGTCGCCCACCGCAGCTATGTCCATGAATCCCTCTAATTTACTGATGACTGTCACAAAGCCACCCAGCTACCAAAGTGGCTGAATAACTTCGCGGAATAACAAAAATCGCCAAAAGTATCTCTGTCAACAGACTTCACAAAATGATTCAACGCCAATCGATAGTTATATGACACGTTTGAGTCGCAATTTAATTTACGATTAAGGAGTTATTGTACATCCACATTACATTTCTGCAGTCCTACTTTGAATGTCTCTTTCTGGAATACCATGAGTTAATACTAATGGATTCTTATCAGCAACCCATATTGACCAACTTTTAATAATTAAACTAGACTGTTGGTGACTTCTGTATTTCATGAAAAAATTTCTGATTGGTTAGTGTGCCACCATAGGCCGGAAGCAAGTTTGCTCTGTGGTGAATGTGCATCGCAATTTCGGTTAAATAACGTTGTTCTCAGATCTTTAATTTATTCCATTGATTTCCCCATTTTAAATGAAGAAATTGGTATCTTGAAATTATTGATGCATTGGGAGTAATGACAATGAGACATTTTGGGTGAGTTTTCTGATGGAGGCAAGACATGCTGAAACTTAATATGTCCTGTTTAACTAGTAAATTGATTACTTATCAATAATTTTATTGCATTAAACTTAAATTAATCACAAAATGTACACTTTGTACACACCAATGATTAAATATTTTTCTTAAACATGTCATACTAAACAGGTGTGATTAGCACATTTTTCTTTAAAAGAACCATCCTTGTTTATTTTTAATCTGTTCTTTCAAGCCGGTAACAGTAATGACAAAACCTAGACACAGACTAATCAAACAGTTTTATTAATTGTTTTTATTGATTCACTTTATAACATGTATTTGTTCACTCTAGCATTAATAGTAACATCCCTAAGTCACCAATGGTACAGGCCTATTTGTTCCTGCACTGTATATAAATTGGTTTTATAGTTTAATGCATTTTTTTAACACTAGAATGGCCATAAATGTTAAATTCATGTCAACATTTGTTCCCTCTTCATTTACTTTCCTTAAGAGTTAATAAGTCATTGTCAGAATCTGAATATCACAAACAAAACTAGTGTCATAACCTCTGAATAATTTTTGGTGGTTGGGGTACAATGAGTCTATAGCTATGAGGAAGCAAACATTGTGTGGTTAAGTAATCACCAAATTTCAAATGAAGAAGCGAGGGTGACTTCCTATTTTATTCAAGTATTTATAATAGCAATTAACTTAAGATTTGCATGGAGTCATTTTATTTATCAGTCTAATCCAGCTGTATTTCGTGTATACAGTGACTGCAGGCATCAGTTATACTGGCAAGACCAAGGTGAAGGAATGTACATGCAGCTAGGATTTGCATTGCTACAGGACCTAAAAACCCAGTCTCAAATAGGGATGTCACGATACCAGAAATGTAGGAGTCGATGCCAGTACCAGCAAAATTCCATGATTCTCGATACCCAATTTGATACCACAGTATAAAACTAAAACAAAACAATAAATCCCATGTACTTCAGTAAATAGCGGAGGCCAACACATGCACACTCCTCTACCAAGAGTGCAAGCAGTAGTTTACATTTACTGACATGGTGACAGACTGTGAGTCCGGAAAAATTTCTTTAAAACGCCGTTCTGAACCGGTAAGGACTGTAGCCTACTACTATGAGCTATGGTTACATTATGGTAGACTTTAGCCATTACTAGTCTCGTGAGGCCACACCTCCAATCTCGTCTGGCCTGGAGACATTCTAGACCCGGTTGAAGAGGCTAAGCAATTGCAAACATCATATGGAACATAGTTGGCTAGGATACACAGCAATACCAGAGGTCTCAAACAAAAATAATAGTACAGTGTATCTTTGGATAAGGATATAACAAGGGTAATACTTTGGATATGTTCTTAATGAAATGTAAATTGAAACTCACTCACTTTGAAATCTGTAAATAAATCTGCATGTCTGTCTTTCAGGTGCTTTGCTAAATTGGAAGTGTTTTCTCCTTTAGTCTCCAGTTTGAATGCACTGTTTGCAAAGTGTTTTTTTTGCGATTTGGTTACTCCGTGAACATCCGCTTCAAATGCTATGCTCACAACTCTTACAGTTTTCCTTTTGGGCGAGTCGAGGCAGTGCTGCTGCTGCACTTATCGCCATCGGTAACGTTTTGGTCCCCGGTACCTGCAATAATGTACAAAAATGGGCACTGATGTTTTCTGAATGTTGGCATCGACTTGGTACCGAAGTATCGGTTCTCGTGACATCCCTAGTCTCAGATGGTGTGGAAGACATGGCTGGTGAGCGCCATCTGATTCCTATAAAGCCAAGCAAAGTCAGTCCCTGGATGGGAGATGAGATCTTGCAGGACGTTGTGTAGGAGAGCCAATTCTGGTCTACAATTGTATTGGCATTGTAGGGGACATTGTCCAGCGTATAGGGTTGTACTGGCTCTCTGGTCAATAAAAATCCAATGGTACTCTTCGTATGAGTAGAGGTTAACCCTGTTGTCCTGGATTCATTTCCAATTTCACCCTTGTTTCATCGTAGCATGTTACCATGCACCAACCCCAATGCTAAAATAATTATTACTGTAAGGTATTACAGGTAATAAATGTCTACGGTCTCAAACTTCAGAGTGCATGTCAGAGCAAAAACCAAGTCCAAGAAACCCTCCATAGACCTGAGATAATTATGTTGAAGCATTGACATTGACAACTAAGTAACTGGGTAAGAATGGCCTTTGTCAGGGAGGTGACCAGGAAACCAATGGGCCACTTACAGAGCTCCAGAGTTTCTCTTCAGGGACTGCCGAACCAGCCAGAAGGGACCACCATGTCTCCAGCACTCCATCACTCCATCAAGTCCAAGAAACCCTCCATAGACCTGAGATAATTATGTTGAAGCATTGACATTGACAACTAAGTAACTGGGTAAGAATGGCCTTTGTCAGGGAGGTGACCAGGAAACCAATGGGCCACTTACAGAGCTCCAGAGTTTCTCTTCAGGGACTGCCGAACCAGCCAGAAGGGACCACCATGTCTACAGCACTCCATCAATCATGGTAGCGTGGCGAAACGTAAGCTACTTCACAGTGAAAGGCATATGACCTGCTGCATGGACTATACCAAACAGCACTTAAAGGACTCTGCAAGCATTTATATATCTGATAGGACTAATGTCAAGTGCTATGTCTGGTTAAAAAAACAAGTACTCGCTCGTTATCTGGTTAGTACAATCCCTAGGGTAAAGCATGGTGTTGGGGGGAATCATGCTATTGGGATACCGCTCAGCTGCAGGGTCTGTGAGGCTGTTCATGATTGGGGGAGAGATGAAGAGAGCAAAATGAAGAGGTCCTTGAAGACAACTTGACCCAGAGCGCACAGGACCTTACATTGAGGCTAGGATTCATTTGTCTTTTTGCGTTGACATGTTTCAGCATCTCATTGACCTGAAGCACATAATCACGACAGTGCTAGTGTGGCTTTGGGACCAGTCTGCTAATGTACTTCTGTGGCCCAGGCAAAGGCTGGACTTGAGCTGCATTGAATATTTGTGGGAAGTGCTGAAGATCGCAATTCACTGATGCTCCTCATCCTGTCTGATGGTGCTTAAGAGAATCTATGTGGAAGAATGGGATAAACTGTCCTACTCCAAGTGTGCCTATTCTGTGTTCATGTTGAAGACAACACACTTTCTATTGAATACATTTTAAATGAAGTCCATAACGTGGAGCGTGTGAAGGGGTCCCAGTGCTTTCTGAAGGCAGTGTAAATTGTAGTGGATACGTCTGCTAAATGACTCAAATGTAAAAATGTAAAGGACAGCTTGACGGTTTGGATAAGCCTGTGACAATTCACATGCTCATCACGGGGAGAGCAGATCCAACCGCACAACCCACACAACTGATTGCTTCTGTTTAGTTACATGGACCTGCTCTAGCACATCAGGGGCTGTACTGTGGCTGAGCCACAGCTAGTACATCACTGCCTAGGTCTTGTCTGTTGACAGACTGGAAGCATTCATTGCTTTTCTGTGTGAGCATTTGGAGTTTGGATAGCTTGTGGTTGGAGTACTCCAAGCAATTAAAGCACTTAGGATGAATTGTTTCCACAATTTTAATGACCGAGAGAATAGAATATGAACGTTTCCACCCATCTTTTTTGTTGTTGTGCTGATGTGGACACCCAGTACCTGCTGAATGTCTTTCCATGTCTGTAAACACCTATGGGTCAGGCAGCAGGTGAGCAAGTCCCAGAGAAAGAGATGAGGCTTGTGGAATCATAAGTTGGCGAGGGGAGAAATCACCTGGAGCCATTACTGAAGCCTTGTTGTGCTTATTACTTACAGCCTATTATAGCATAAACAAATAAAAATACCATTGAATTATTTTGTTTCATGATGTTACATTTCATAAACAACAAAATCAGTATTCTTCTGAAAGCACATTTTGTCACGGTTCTGGAAAGTTGACGTGGAACATGAGTCTGAAGGGGGTCGGAAAAGCTTAGTTTTATTTTTAAGAGATTTATTTTTGAATGACTTTTTTTAGGACCGTTTTTGTGGAGGAGCTTGGCCATGGAATGGGGTGAAAATGTAACCCTAACCCAATGTGAAATGTATTTACAAGTATTGCTTTAGTCAAGGTCGAGTACCTACCACTAATACCACTAAATGACCCACTATTGAGCAAAGTCTCTGGGTTAAACATGTTTAAGTCTTCCTTTGCTTATCTCCAAAGGGCTACCCCAGAGTGGCAGCTGGCAGGACCTAAAGGATCACATGCGTGAGGCTGGGGATGTGTGTTATGCTGACGTTTTCAGAGATGGAACTGGGGTTGTGGAGTTTGTGCGCAAAGAAGACATGACGTATGCAGTTCGAAAGCTGGATAACACCAAATTCCGATCACATGAGGTATGCTTTTAGATTGTACTGGTTGTTCATGGGTTTTGTTGTAAGGATAGGATGTTATTTTTGTTGAAGGTAAGTGTAGTGACTAACACTTGAATCTTTCCCTTCAATCTTTTCCCATTTTCAATCCAGTGACTACTTATGCAGCCTTCCAAGAACTAAAGGTTTGTTTTGATGCAATGGAAGGAACCGTTTTAGGTGGAAATGGTTTTCGTTTCAACGTCCAGTTCTTTTTTTTTTGTGTGTCTACCAGGGAGAGACCGCATACGTTCGCGTGAAAGTCGATGGTCCCCGCAGCCCGAGCTATGGAAGGTCACGCTCCAGGAGCCGCAGTCGAAGCAGGAGCCGCAGCCGTAGCGCAGCCAGCAGAAGCCGCAGCAACTCTCGCGGTGGTGGTGCCCGTGGCGGCAGAGGGTCTCCCCGCTACTCTCCTCGCCACAGCCGCTCTCGCTCACGTTCCTAAATTTGGCCTCTTCCACCATCACTGTTGTGTTGCCCCGTGTCGGTGGATCCCTGTAAACTGTTTCCCTCCCTGCTTGTTTTAACCCGCTTGAGTTTTTCCAGAAGTCAACTATAGACCCCCCCCCCCCCCCTCATTTCATCTCCTGATGTCCTTGTGGAAGGTATTGGTATGTAGGTGTATCCCCCTGTGTTATCCTCCCCACTCTGCCTACTTATGTCCTTTTGTTTTGATCCTCTTCTGGAATACATTTTAATTTACGATCGTCTTTCCTCAGTTCTTAGCAACATTTGAAAACCATTTTGCGATGAAATTCCAAAAAGTTGAGCTGTTCACAAGTTCAATGTTTTTTGTAAGTGTTGGAAAATTGTGTTGAATAATAATTTTCATAAGGTGGGGGAGTCTCATTGCTTAACTGTATTTTACCCTTGTGTCTTCCTTTAGACATCTGAAGATAAGGATTAAAGAATGTTTTGGAATAAAAGAGTTGTGGAGCACATTTCATTTGCTTGATCAGAATAGGACATCTTAGGAGGAGTCAGGTTGATGCAATGGTATGATTTAGTGTTGATTATTGTGAGCTATTTATAAAATGGTTTCTACAGGATGCATGATTGTCTCTTGAATGTAGTGCAATTTCCTATATTCTGTGTGTACATGCACTATCTTATTTGGTGAGCTCTTTAGCACTGATAAATACAGTGCATGTCTTTGGTTTTGTGCCAGGACATAGCTCCTTCTAAGATGTGCCTTTTTACATCAATGTTATATAAGAACCATCTCTTATAGCTGCTGTTTTAATGTTAGTCTCTGGCTCTGGGCTTGTTTCAGCGCAAGCATTTACAAATTATTAAAATGTTCAGAATAATTTGGTTAGCTTACATTTTTATTAAATGGATCTCTAATAGTGACATGTCATAAGTGCACAAAAAAGAACCGGGCTGGGCCCAAATCAGACATGATTCTAATGGTTTCCCTCTGATTTTTTTCCTGGTATTTCAAGGTTTTGATTGGAGGAGTGGCTCACTGGATCCCAATCCTTGGAGCCGGATCAGAGGAGCATTTAGGGAAGGGATAGGCAAGGATGGATGCTTGGAGCGGGATCCGTTTTCCAGGAATCAATCAATTGAACTAATTAAGGAATCCTAGGTGCAACTTTTTGATTTGCTGAGTTTATTTCAATTTTTGAGCATTTAAATATGTTCAGAATCAAAGGATATGGATAAGGATTATTTACGTTTTTTGGAGTAAGAAAAGGAAACTGAGGACCAGGAAGTTGGATCAAAGGATACAAGGAGTCGTAGGAGCCTGGTAAATAAGGGATTATATTTGGGATCGTTGGGGATTATTTCGTACAGGTAGTCTGTCTGTTTTAAGATTACATTTACTCTTTTAGTATAGAATTTTCAATAAAATCCTGAAACTGTGTACTTGGTTTTTAGTTTTTCTTTTGAATTCATGTTAAATATTAGTTTCATGGGCCTCTGATATAAAATATATAATAAAAAAAGGTAATTGGCCTTCATTGGTAAGTGACGAAAACCCTGGTAAAACTGAGTAGTTTGAATCCTTAATGCTGATTGGCTGAAAACTAATCAATATAACAGCCTGTAGTGTAGATCTATTGCCAATTTCAAAACCTCATTATTTATTGCTTAATTATATACCAGAAGGTTTTGAGTCCTGAAAACTGATTAACTTATAGTTGTGGTGTACAAGGCTGTATACCATGAGTATGACATCACATCACTTCTTTACACCCACGTGCTTTAGTGCTTAATTATAAAAACGTGGTGGATTTCTATACATATTAATCTTATACACACCGATCATAAACCAGGGCAATATTTTTAATGGTGACTATAGCTACCTACTTTTTAACAATAGTTTCACAGCCACAGATTAAGCTAATCTGTGTCAGGAACCTACCCAATATTCTGTAGTAGACGTCATTGGTGTTCAGGAGCCCCCCTGAACACCAATGGAATTATAGGTTGTATAATTTCACTGAATATGTCAGTAGTATATGATAACTAACCTCTTGTGCTAATTGGTTAGTATGCACCTGTAGTGAGGAAAGAAAAATAGCGCTTATACATCCCCACTAGAGATATTAGGCTAAGTAAGGAATGCTATGAACAATTAAATAGCATACATCACTGATACAGTAATTGAAACTGCTTTCAGTAAGATGACATTGACCATACTCGGTACAGCTGCGCTTGCCAGGGGGCCTTCTGTACCTACCTCACCGTGTATTGTCAACGATGCATTGTGGGATGAAATAAGATGCTGGAAGAGAGGAGCTGCTAGAAAATGCTCACAACACCAGAAGAGGTTGCCGCTCAGCCAATAACAGGGTAAGTGGCGTAGAGGGCGGGGGAGGCATTTTAACACGGCATTTTGCCACATTTGCTCTGAGTAAATCTTATCAAATAACTTGTCGCAACACGGTCCAGCGAGTTCGAAAAGCGTATTATCTACGAAGGTGAAATACCTGTTTTCGAAAGGAAAAGAATCAGTCATCTACGTAAGGTGAGCCGCAATGGTTGTCTAGTAGTACTCTGCACGCACGCACTCGGTTGACTTGCATGGATTGGATAGGGATGATTCTGGTTGTCTGGAATTGAAGTTTCTTTTACATTTACTTTTCTATTAATCATTTGGATAACAAATGATTGAATCCAAATCGAATGCGCAATCACCACCCAACATTTCCCTAATCCGCGTGGACCTAGCAAACATCCATATTCTATCAATTAGAAGTAAAATAATAGCTAATTTTGATGTTTTCCCTTGCCTAGACATTCGCATCACACAGCAGACATTCCTCGTTTTATAAATGTAATGTCTCCGGTTTTGTCTCTTTTTTTTTGCCTAGGCTAGTAATTTAATTGAACCTGTATCGAGTTTCTGTGTAGCCTATTATTGTAGGCCTTACAGCACAGGGTCGTCAGTCAACGTTATATGGTATCGAAATACAGACAAGTAGCCCAGTACATCTGAAGACCTTGCAATTGTTTTGCTAGAACTGCGTTGACGACGGTTGAGGATGGCATATTATTTAACATCTGCACTTGATTGGCGTGTCATTCGAGCTCCACTGTGAACAAACATAAGGGATCAGAATATAAGCACGTGTTACCAGTGAATTCAGGCTGAATATTGAGAACATTTTCACTTCACTAAGTTGTCATTTTGTGTTATAACAGCAATATTGGTCGTGATTAGTCGGAAAATTGCATTGCTTTTGACAATATTTTTGTTTGTTTGCAGGCATCATGACTGACAGGAAGGCAGTAATCAAGAATGCTGACATGTCGGAGGATATGCAGCAGGATGCAGTGGACTGTGCTACCCAAGCCATGGAGAAGTACAATATAGAGAAGGACATTGCTGCTTACATCAAGAAGGTGTGTTGAACTGTCCAGTCTTAGGCCTAGGTATTACAAATTTAGTGACTGAAAGTACCACAGCCAGACTGCAAGGTGTGCTATGCCTCGAGGTCATTCATAGACTACTAAATCCCTGTTTTCAATCCCTGTAGGAATTTGACAAAAAGTATAACCCTACATGGCACTGTATTGTTGGGAGGAACTTCGGCAGCTACGTGACCCATGAGACAAAGCATTTCATCTACTTCTACTTGGGGCAGGTGGCCATCCTGCTCTTCAAGTCTGGCTGAGTTGTGCCTCCCCTCCTATCCTGGACTGTAATGCACTGGTGGTGGATGTCACAACTTCCCACACACTTCAGATATTCAAATGAAAACATAACATGATACACAATTGGCTGTGCGCAACTGCATGGACTAAGATGTACCATATTTAATGTGTATATGTTACCGTAAATAATTACTTTTCACTAGTTGGCAGAACATGCAACTGCAAGATATTTTTGTTAATGCTGTTCTAAGTTTTGTTAAACATAAGTAAAAAACAAAAAAAAAATAATGCTTTAACAGTGGCCTTTGATTGTATAATAAAGGAAAGCTAGAGAATGTTGTGTCTGCTTTCCCCCAGAAAGCTGTGTTGTTTTTCAGTGACTCCTGTTCTACCATTTGACTGTTCTGTTCCTCCTGACTTTAAAGTAGGCTACTACAGTAGTTTGTACTGCCTTGTATATTGCCAGGTACATGTGAGACTAGCGGTGTGTTTTGACGTTATTCATCCCATTTTCCCAGACGATTTAGAGCTGTGACGTTTCATCTGGCACACTTGGGGTATTCTGCTTTATTCCTTCCAGTTGCTATTTTTAGTACACGCTAGTAGAGGTGCTATGGTAATGTTAGGGTGTTTTAGATTTTGTGACATGCTTGGGGGTTCCATTTAGAGAGGAAAGAGGGTTGTCTGCATTTACTTTAACTTAATATTTAACTTGTCTCCTAAAACATTGGCATTCGGGTTCTGTCAATGTTCACTTTCATCTTTAGAGGGGATTATTTATTATATATTAGACTGCAAGCAATGTCTTCCTGGTCAATCTTAATTGGAGTGCATTTTCTTGCATGTTATTGGTTGTTTTCATTTGTAGTGAATTGCTGTATTAGCATATTTCACACCTTGTTATGAGTTCAGGGGCATGTGAGTACAATTGTACTTCATTACAGGTGTCCAGTAAACTTAGAATCTTTCATTTCCACTAATTAAAATGTATAATCCAAGTCAATGATGAGCTTGTCTTCATTGTATGCTGTGCACTTCTAATAGTTTTATGTTCAGTTTTAACCATGTCTTTGAAAATGTAGTATGTTTTAACCATTGCATCAAACTGGGTAGTTATAGAAGGTGGAGACCACAAGCCCTTATTTGGCTATTTGCCAATAAGATTTCTGCTAGGTTGCTCCTCGCCCCCAAACAGCGGCAAGTTTGTTTTGCATGGCCCTGGGTGGGTAGAGGTTTTAGTTAAGGACCAATGGAATGGTCTAAAATATGCAAATTCCGCCCACCCATGGCACCAAACATGTAAAACGAATGCTCCCCATGTACAGTAGAGACCAAATGTTGACTCACAATGAGTTAATGTCATTGAAAGCATCTGTACGTGCTTCTCTTACTGTCTATTGGTGACAAAAACAGGTGTGGTTAAAATGAACAAAGAAGCAGAAATTTGAATGATTTTTCCTAACATGCAAATCCCACTCATGACTGTGAGGATGTAAGACGTTGTGCCTCTGTTATCCCACTCATGACTAATGACGTAAGATGGTGTGCCCTTTGTTCTATATCAATTTCTATTTGACAATTGCATATTAAGAACAGCACAGTAGGGCTTGGTTTAAGTGTAGGCTACAGAGGTTAAAGACAAAGGATAATTTACTGTAATCAATTATTACTGGGGACAATGAAAGGACTGCAGATGGGTTTAGGTGGTTACTCTAGCATTATGGACAGATATATTATGAAAACCGTGTCTTGTTTGTTGGGATGGTAGTCATTCTCCACTTCAGCAGCACATACTGTACGCTGCCTCTTAATGAGTGCTTGGTCAAATGACCATGTGAGTCCATGGCTTGAATAACAAGAGCGACAGAAGTGCGCCAAACTCAATGTCAGATGTTGGTGTGTTTTGTAATCATGCAAACTTGTTCATATAAATACATTTGAAATAGTCAAAGTTGAGTCTTCTGTTCAGAAGTGGATAGTCGATAGAAAAATAAAATAGATACAATGTTTCAAGTTTAGTGTTTAGTGTTCTTCCAGGTCTGTACTGCCTTACAGGGTGCTTGTGGTTCTCTCCATCGAGACCTCAAGTTACGTGAGTATGCTGAAAACTTGGGACAGGCAGCTGAACTTAGTTATACTCCTGTGATTCTAGGCATGTTTACGATAGGGATCTGACATCCTATAATGAGATGTCGGAAGAGCTTAGAATACAATGTGAGCATAATTACGGTTGGAGTGCAAAATGTATTCTGAACTGGAGTAACAGTAACTGTCAGTTGTTTGTCTAATATTCATCTGTTTTGTAAATCCCTGTTTGCTCTATTGATGTAGACGAGCATCCATTAACTATCTAATCTCACATTTACCCTTTACATGCACTCATTCTTATACATCCCTTCTAGCTCCCTGGCTGAGAGATAAAATGCTTGTCACTGTCATCCATCTACTTTACCACAAGAGGGACCCCTCCTCCTATGTAATGCTCTAAGCGCCAATCCTGACCACAAGCATAGCACAGAATCAAATGTGGTGTAATTCTTTCATTTCTGGAGGTAAGTCTTGTTTAATGGCTGACCAAAAACATCACTAGTACAAAAATGTGACTAATCTTGTGAAAACAATCTTCTATCTAGCACTGTTGGACAATTCATCATATATTTGAAAAAAAATAAATAATGTAAAAAAAAAAAAAGGTTTCAAATGTTAATTTACTTAATTTCAGCTACACTGGATCAAACATTTTCTTTATTTTCTAGAACACTAGACGGAACTCAATAATTTTGATTAAGTAATTTATCTCAAATATGGTAATTTATGGGAGCTTCACATGTAAGGATAGCCATTCAGTTTTGTAACGAGATATCTGAATATTCTGGTCCATTTACCTCCAGTGAAAAAGTGCAAAGGTGCCCAATGATATGGCCACTACTGTTAGATTTATATAGTGAATATGGAATGATTTCTCCTTTTGTTCTTACTGTGTGGATATATTTATTTGACTATTAGATTTAATTCCTTTCTTGCTTTATGGGGTAAATAAACTTCTTAAAGACACAGTTACCCTGTGTTAAACCTGCAAAATCTAATCCCATCAGTATTGTGATACTGATCATGCACGGGGATCAAGAGTCTTTAGGTTTCTTTTATAGCCCATTTCATGTGATAAGATGTGCTGTGGACCTCTATTCCCCCTCCCTCCTGCGTAAATACATGTTCTTTTCGGATTCTGTTGTTCCAATTCAGAGACATTGAGCCTCAAGCACCATGTTTTCTGAGGTTATACTTACATCTGGATATCTGCAAAGTATTCCCTTTATTTGACTTGGTAACCTATATTTTATTGAAATTTGTATACATTGGATATAGGAATGCATCATTATCTGTCAGTTATATGGAAAGTTTTATAATGTGTATAAAAAAAAAAATTGAATCTATTATCGGTCATGAACATTTAGGAAGATAGATCCAGCCATCCAGACTGCTGGACCACCTGAGAACCTTCAGCTGTCCCCATAGGAGAATTGTACATTTTTCCAGTAAGAATCAATTTTTGTTCCGTACAGAAACATTTCCACAGAGGATTCTACATTATAACCAGAAATGGTTCTTCTGTAAACCATGAAGAGTTTTCCTATGGGAACAGCACAAGAACCCTTTTAGAACCTTTTCTTCTACGAGTGTAATCCACTTAAATATAATGTTTAATATAACTTTTATGTTTAATGTTATTGTATGTTTCTGGATACAGGAGAAAAAGCTTCGGTCATAGTTCCTTGTCATAATTGAAGTAGTAGAGCAATCCATGACTATGGTTAATATAATAACGTAAACAAGGAACTGTTAAATGGTTCATCATTTGCAGCAATAGGAGGGATTCCCCAGGACTGTAAGGCAGTTAAAGATTACCCCATTGCCTATTAATAGTGTCTGATACGACCAGGGGAAAAGAGAGAGTGGGCGGGGGGGCAAATTGGAGGAATGTAGTTCAGAAGCAGGAAGCAACGGGTATATTAAGGGAATCTGGATAGTTTCTTGTATCAAAGTGAACTCTCATTCTAGACCTGTCTCCAGTCTCCAGCAGCCTTGTGAATTAACAAGGACCTTGGGGATATCAGTAGAAAGCCATCACCTCCACTTGCCTCGAGTTGTGTTTGTATGCAGACAGTCTGTGTGGTTTGTCCTTGCACAAGGGGCTGGGAGGTGATTAGGTTTCTAAATGTCATGCCCGGTCTGCTTTGCTGCCCCCGAGAGTCGTTTGTTCTAATGGCTTCCTCTGAATGGATTGAGCAGCCAACAGCCATGAGGCTCTTTGCAATGCAATGCAGGAAGTAGTGTGAGTCAGTCACGCTATGCAGTTTCACTCTGGTTCAGTATCGCTCATGTGTTATGAACTCATTAATATACCCATTTAGACTAATAAAAAACAGAACGTTAGACGACAGTGGGAGATTACTATTCCTTTTTATGATGGTGTGTAAGGTAAGAGCAATTTCTGTGCAACACTGACATGCTGCGCATCCCTGTGGAACAGTCAGTGGCTGTACAATCCATGTGTTTGTACATATTACTGTATGTAGCAGAGTTCTTTTACCCTGGATCCAAGGCAATAGTCCCTCTGATATGGTTTTTATGGTACATAGGTGATCATAAAATGAAACTATAAAGCAGAAAGCAAACAATTTTAAAACACTTGAGAAAGACGCTCCAATCTGATTTCTGTATCGATAGGATCAGCCATCTTAGTGGTGTATGACAAGGTGGGAAGCAGGTTAAAGGTTGAAATGCCTGGCTTTCATGGGGCCGCAACAATTGTATTTGATAGATAGCTGAATTTTTATTACCGTGAACACACACACACGTACACACACAGCGAGAAAGAGAGAAAGAGAGAGCGACAGAGAAAGAAAGAGGGGAGGAACAGACAGACTGACAAGGATATTTGTATTTTTCTGAGATAATTTAGGATTATCAATGCCGTGACACAGGATATTTTTTATAATTCACAGTGATACAGTACTTAGGTAAATGCCTCAGATCGTTCATAAGAAAACATATTGACATAAATCCAGTCACCAGTCCTCCCCCTTCCTCCCACACACCTACTCACAACCTAAAAACTTTAAGCCATCAACTTGTAATCCTGCCCCTTTTACTGCCCTCACTGCATGTTGCTGTCAAGGATAAGGCAATTAGCTTATCAGAAAGACAGGATTTATAGAATCTGCAAGCAAAAGGGGCATTTAGTGCTTAACCATCCCACTTTGATTTAAGCAACATTTCCCAAATGAAAATGGGTTAGTGGGGCTATAGACCGAAGTAGTTCACGGGAGTCATATTCTCCATAAAACTTTGCCGTACAACTGGAAAAATGTCTAACACCTTTTTTCTCTTCCACAGGGAATTTTAAGGTCCATCTTAAATAAGGTCTGTTTTTCGTGTAGGCTTACACCACCTCGCCATTTTCACAATTGTGTAAACATCTTTAGATGAGTTTACTTTTATCTATACTGGTTTAATATAAGCAAATATGTTGACATATGTTGCCTTGTCCTGACGAGCATTTTACACAGTCAAAATGTCATACCCGAGAAAGTCTAAAGGAAACAGAGGCCTTATTTAAAGCAATTCTAAAATTTCTTATGTAATAAATGAATGGTGAAATGTGAAAAGAACCAGTATCACAGTATCACACTTTTTAGGATGCGTCAGCCATTTCAGTCTATGATTGACTTGTCTCCAACACTGTGAAAAAATCGTTGCCCTCTCAGGTTTTCATTCAGTGTTATTCTGTAAAATCTGTTTAAAATATATTTTTAATTGATTCAACTAATAAAAGGCAAATGGCTGCAATGTCATTACTGGAAAATTTATTTTCTCAATATTGTTCCTTGTATGAGCTGCAAATTCTTGTTTTAGAAAAAATGACAAAAACATGTTTGCCCAAACTATAAAAATCTACACCCATCATTTATACTCTTTGGTAATTTATCTGTGTTTTTAACATTATATTGGTTCAGTGATCTTTTGCTACATAAAGCTTTCATTTTGAAGTTGGCACTGATTAATCTTCCAATTGTTGCATATCCTTACTGTTGGATTACAACATGAATCACACCTCAATTTTCAATCCAGCAAGTTTCAGAAAATATGCCTAAATGTTGCAAGCTAAAATACACAATGCCCATATGTGAGGGTTGTGCAACATTATGACATGATTAGCTTTTGTTAGTGTGATAAACAAATCTGTGCAGGCCATGATATGAAATACAGCTGCTGTTTGGAGTCAAACTCTGACTGCCCTCCATGGATTTTCTTTAGTGTAGTTAGCAGAACCTGGGCTCATAACGGACTGTAGTTGCATCTTGTATTTTCTATCTCTGATCCAGTGCGACTATGAGTAGTGAGAGAGCACTGCTCCCTAGTCTTATCTCAGGTCATATCCAAGCAGTGGAAGCATGTGATGTTGAGCAATGGGGTCATAAAGACTTGCAACTCTTTATGAGTACGACCGACTACGAAACTGTGGTTCCGCTCGATCTAGACTGCCTCCCAGGCTGCAGGGCCTAAGCTGCACTGAAGCAGTCCGCTGCCAAGCCAGCAGTGCTGTTCACCCTTATTTCGCCTTCCTGGTTTCGCATAACCTTCCTGGTTAATGTTTTTAGTTTGGAAGATTCTTGGAAATAATATCTGCAGTGGATATAAAAAGTCTACACACCCCTGTTAAAATGCACGGTTCTTGTGATGTAAAAGAATGAGACAAAGATATATCATGTCAGAGCTTTTTCCACCTTTAAGGTGACCTATAACATGAACAATTCAATTGACAAACAAACTGAAATCTTTGAGGGGGAAAAATAAGAAACTCACAATAACCTGGTTGCATAAGTGTGCACACCCTTAAACTAATACTTTGTGCAAGCACCTTTTGATTTTTATAATTTTTATTACAGCACTCAGTCTTTTTGGGCAGGAGTCTATTAGCATGGCACATCTTGACATGGAAATATTAGCCCACTGTTCATTGCAAAAGTGCTCCAAATCTGTCAGATTGCAAGGACATCTCCTGTGCACAGCCCTCTTCAGATCACCCCACAGATGTTCAATTGGATTCAGGTCTGGGCTCTGGCTGGGCCATTCCAAAACTGGGCCAATACTGGGTTATTCAGGCCTCTTGGAAGCCTCCCTGACCCGTTTTCTTCTCGTCTTTTAATCAATTTTGGAGGGATGTCCAGTTCTTGGTAATGTCTCTGTTGTGCCAAATTTTCTCCACTTGATGATGACTGTCTTCACAGTGTTCCATGGTGTATCTAATGCTTTGGATATTCTTTGGTACCCTTCTCATGACTGATATCTTTCAACAATGAGATCCCTCTGATGCTTTGGAAGCTCTCTGCGGACCATGGCTTTTTCAGGAAAATCCTACTAGAACAGCTGAACTTTATATGTGATTATTCAGAGTCACTTTAAATGATGGCAGGTGTGTAATGACTTCTAGTAAACGTTTGAATGTGATTGTTTAATTCTGAACACAGCCACATCCCCAGTTATAAGAAGGTGAGCACACTTATGGAACCATGTTATTGTAAGATTTAAAGTTTTCCCCCTTGACGATTTCATTTTGTTTTTCAACTGAATTGTTCACATTATAGGTCACATTAAAAGTGGAAAAAGTTCTGACATGATTTATCTTTGTCTCATTCTTTTACATCACAAAACCCTGGCATTTTAACAGGGGTGTGTAGACTTTTTATATCCACTGTAAATGGGAGCCATCCTTATATACACAGTACATTTTCCTATGACTATGGAAGTCTTTACTATGTATGGAAATGGTTGAAAGCATTTGACGTGTGGTGAGTTACTGAAGGTCATACTGAACCAGAGGCTCTGGCAAAAGCAATAGGTTTTAGTTACAAGACAATTCAAGTGAAGTCAAAGATATTACGTGTGGTTGAGATTGCTCTCCAACAAATGTAATGGTGTTATAAAAGTTATATTTTATCTCACTTAGTTGTTAATCACCCTTGTTCTCAAGGTTGGTCCGGCATGTGTGTGCTTGTGTGTGCGTGGGAGTGGGTCTTTGTGTGTTGTTATTTTAGCGTTGAACACCGTTGATCATACACTGTTTCTACAATACTGGCCTAGGGGGTTCAGGGAGTACCTGTATGTGAGAACCATGACAGACACTGTATGTCTGCTGGGGAGTTCAGTTAAAAGTATGGCATCAGCAAAGGATTTCCTCAAGGCTCCATGTTATGAACCCTGCTATTTACATTAAAATTGTTATCCTATCTTTGGGAAACTATAACTGTGGCCTATAAAAGGATGATACAGTTATTCATTTATGTGATCCTTAAAGCAGACCATTCATGATCTTCAAGCCTGTATCCTCTCTAGGTTTCTTCCTAAGTTTCAGCCCCTTTTTGGGA
Organism: Esox lucius; assembly: GCF_011004845.1. Lineage (NCBI taxonomy): Eukaryota > Metazoa > Chordata > Actinopteri > Esociformes > Esocidae > Esox > Esox lucius. The sequence goes on from NC_047569.1 coordinate 22,875,791, forward strand.
GTTTTTCGTAGCCATTGTGCATCAACACTGTGGTTGCTTGCTCCTTGGGGTTTCAGGCTGGGTGTTTTGTAAATTCCCTTTGTGACAACTGCTTATGTAAAAAGGGCTTCATAAATACATTTGATTGATTTATTGAGTTTGACTCAATTAACAAAATCTGCACCTTGAATGGAGCCCAAATTGAGTGAATGTCCTACTACAACATTTGTGTGTTTGGATTGATGATAATAATAATAATTATACAGAACTAAATAAATTATAAAATAATGTAGAATCAAGATCATTTCATCCTATCGTCTGTCGTTCAGACATCTTTCTGCCAGTAAATAATGATGGTGATATAACTAAATCTATAAATAGGAATGTGGCAGACACTGTCTTTAATCCTTTAGATTCAGCCCTAAGCTGGAACAAATTCTCACACACATCATTGCATAGTTCTGTTGGATTGGAATTCTGGACTAGCAGAACGGCTGAACACTGGCTGCTATATATTTATGGGATAGTTCTACAGAAGACCCATTCTACCTCACGTTTAAATTGGAAATCCAGCATTTATCAAATTTGATCACACCATTGGCTAGCATTAGGTTCATCGGGTCTCCTCTGACCTGGAAGAGTCTGCAGTTAGTTCCTATGAACTTGAGGAATGACTTATTGGTAATTTCAAAGCTTAAGTCTGGGCTAAATGGGCCAGTTGGGTGAGGTTGGAGGTAAGTCAAAGCTCTACCTGTTTCTTGGTTGATCTGTTCTCTGTGTAGTAAATGTTTAATTATACAAATATAAAATATCTATTAATTTTGTTCATGGGTTATCTAGTTTTTGTTGAAACAGTTAGAATTTACAGCCAAACAAATTGATGGGTTTCTGACTTTTGAGGTTGTAGTGATGATTCTATAATCTACACAATCAATTCTCATAGGTAATATTTACAGGACCCATAGGCCATATGAAGTGGTCCTCAGTGAGTTCTCAGAATGAATTCCTGTTGTAGAAGTCATGACAGATAATATACTTTTTTTTTGCAGCTTCACATGGAGAGACATAAATGTCTGACACATTTTGGAACCAATCTTATCTTGAATCTAGTTTTGTCCACCAGACCAGGGCTGGGCAATATGGCCCAAAACTTATATCATGATAAATTCATGATTGTTTGTCAATACAATATTAATGATTAATGTGTTTATTTATTTATCAATGTTGTAATTATTAAAATATACCTTTTGAATTTATATTCAATTTAAGCTTAAAGTTTAATGCAAGAAATCAAGAAAGATAACCGGTTTTGTTTTGTACAACTTTTAAAAGTATTATCTAAAACAAACTAAAAATAGCGCAAATAAAATAATACTGGTGTGCAGTATTAAAACTGCATTCCAAATGAAATATCCTTTCTAATTCAGAATAAATTATTAGCAACATTTGAAATATCCAGATATCAACAATTATGTTATTTTCATTACTGAATTATTTAAATAAACTCGAAAACAATATTTATCGAATTGTCTTATTACATTTAATATCACAGCAGCTGATTCACTTGGTTCCCAGCCGAGGACTTTCAAAATCTGCATTATAAATTCAAGGACAACCAAAATATGTTTGGATGCTCTTCCAGTTTCCTTAAGTCTATCCAAGGACAACACAGTTAATAAATATTTTAACAATCTAAACGGGATGTACACTAAACCCTGTGTAATACCTTAGATGCAGTTGCACCACTTGAAACAAAAAAACATGCAGCAGCAAAAGGGAACAATGACTATCCATAGAGAACAGTGTGTGGCCGAAGTCAGGACCTAGTTGATGCAGTGGAGAGTGCCAGCTATCTCATCAGCATTGCGCCTGTGCCTTCTCTTGCTGTTGTGCCCTATGGTGCTTGGCATGGCTTCATTCGTAGTTGAGTGAGTCCAATACAGACTGTGTTGACGGATGCAATCTCTGCTGGCCAATGCCGAGACGCTGTTGTTCTTGTCTCTTGTGCCTCAAGGGGGTCAGATGCAAGTTCTGCGGACCATTGCTGGGGACTCTGTTGTTTTAGAAGCTGCCCATATTTATATAGTTGGGCCTGTACCTGAAGGTGCTGTCTTTCTGGCCTTGGTGTACTGAGTACTTAAAGTCTATTCCCTGAAGTTTTCCCACATATTCAACAGTTTTCAGAGCAAATTGACTTTTGACTGGTATGTGTAATGAGCTAACTATAAATACAATAAACAAAATACAATCAAAGCCAGCTACAAATGGACAAGTCATAAGTAGTGAGCTAAATTATGTTAGCATGTTAACATCACTAACTTAACTAACGTTTCCAAGTCAAAAGACTAATGTCAGCTATGTATAGACATGTGTATAGAAATGTCAGTAGCTAAGTAATTAGTAATAATGAACTAACCTGAAAAGCCCAGACATCTTGCAATCTGTTACCAAAAGTGTCTTGATTGGAATACTGGCTACATGAATAGAAGCCACCCTAGTGTAATTCCTGATCATTTAACACTAACGCCACTGTGTGTGGCCTCTGTGTGTGGCCTCTGTGTGCTCTCCCTTACAGACAGTACAGAGGACAACTGCCTTGCGCCACACCAGTGACTTTCTCTTATCTTTCTTTTCTTTCTCTTTTCGGTTTGTTGTTGTTGGTTATGGGTTAATAAACACCTTCGGGCCAGTTACTTGCCACCATCCTCCAGCGCTTTGACCTGCTACACAAGAAAGCATTACATGTGCTTACTTTGATTCATCTCTCTGAGTTGATCCTGCCATACCCATATGTATACCATGCTCACAAGACACAGACCTCCTTATTGTTCCTAGAATTTCTAAACAAACAACTGGAGACATGGCTTTCACCCATAGTGCTTTTTGTGGAATGATCAGCCAGTCTCAGTCTCAAGGCTTTACTGAAGACTCATCTTTTCAGTTGGGTGTATAATAAAGAGCAGTCTGGTCCAGGGGCATGGTTAGCTGCAATGCATTGGCTTGATGAACCATTGCTAATGTCTTTATTTGGAGTGTTGGGGTGCTCCCCTCTCTCCACTAGGATATCCTCTCCAATGCTCTTATTGGGACTGAGTCACTTTCTTACCTGTGTTATTCCATGCCTTTAAAGCTAGACTTGGCCCTGTCTCAAGGTGGTTTGCAGTTGGTTGGTGTCTCTTTGGTGGTGCTTAGGAAATGGGTGGAGACTGGTTTCCTGGCTGGTTGGCCCTGTCTGGGCCTTATTACCCTGCCTTCCTCAGTCCTCAGTTTTTACGCTGCAATCGTTTATCTGCCTTGGGACAAGTGTCAATCAATCACTAGTGTCAGTCTCCACTTTTTTTTTTTACATTGCATTTGTTAATGTCTAGTGTCAGTCTGAATTCTATACTGGGGTACCCGTTTGGATCTAATTAATGCTCCCTCTTTTCTCTTTTGTCTCCTGTAAAATCTTAGGAAAACCTGAACCCTTGGACTATGCCTCTGGATTACCAGGCTTGATGACTCCTAGCTTTCCTTGTCCAAAGTCCAACTGGTTGTGTTGCAGATCTACTTTCTACGTCATGACCCCACCGTATCTGCACACAGCCCACATGGTTGTCCTGTCCAAATCAACCCAGTTGTGCTGTTCATCTGGATTTTGCCTAAAGACTCGGGCCACAGCCCATCTGGATTTTGTCCAAAGACTCTGGCCACCGCCCATCTGGATTCTGCCTAAAGACTCTCGCCACAGCCCATCTGGATTTACTGAACCATTGGTCACCTGAACATGTACTCTCACCTAAAGGATTATTAGGAACACCATACTAATATTGTGTTTGACCCCCTTTCGCCTTCAGAACTGCCTTCATTCTACGTGGCATTGATTCAACAAGGTGCTGAAAGCATTCTTTAGAAATGCGGGCCCATATTGATAGGATAGCATTTTGCAGTTGATGGAGATTTGTGGGATGCACATCCAGGGCACGAAGCTCCCGTTCCACCACATCCCAAAGATGCTCAATTGGGTTGAGATCTGGTGACTGTGGGGGGCCATTTCAGTACAGTGAACTCATTGTCATGTTCAAGAAACCATTTGAAATGATTTGAGCTTTGTGACATGGTGGCATTATCCTGCTGGAAGTACCCATCAGAGGATGGGTACATGGTGGTCATAAAGGGATGGACATGGTCAGAAACAATGCTCAGGTAGGCCGTGGCATTTCATCGATGCCCAATTGGCACTAAGGGGCCTAAAGTATGTCAAGAAAACATCCCCCACACCATTACACCACCACCAGCAGCCTGCACAGTGGTAACAAGGCATGATGGATCCATGTTCTCATTCTGTTTACCGCCAAATTCTGACTCTACCATCTGAATGTCCTCAACAGAAATCGAGACTCATCAGACCAGGCAACATTCTTCCAGTCTTCAACTGTCCAATTTTGGTGAGCTCGTGCAAATTGTAGCATCTTTTTCCTATTTGTGGTAGAGATGAGTGGTACCCGGTGGGGTCTTCTGCTGTTGTAGCCCATCCGCCTCAAGGTTGTGCGTGTTGGGGCTTCACAAATGCTTTGCTGCATACCTCGGTTGTAACAAGTGGTTATTTCAGTCAAAGTTGCTCTTCTATCAGCTTGAATCAGTCGGCCCATTCTCCTCTGACCTCTAGCATCAACAAGGCAAACTGGATGTTTTTCCCTTTTCACACCATTCTTTGTAAACCCTAGAAATGGTTGTGCGTGAAAATCCCGTTAACTGAGCAGATTGTGAATACTCAGACCGGCCCGTCTGGCACCAACAACCATGCCACGCTCAAAATTGCTTAAATCACCTTTCTTTCCCATTCTGACATTCAGTTTGGAGTTCAGGAGATTGTCTTGACCAGGACCACAGCCCTAAATGCATTGAAGCAACTGCCATGTGATTGGTTGATTAGATAATTGCATTAATGAGAAATTGAACAGGTGTTCCTAATAATCCTTTAGGTGAGTGTATATATACTGATGAACAATGTGACCCTGAAAGGTCAGGTGATTTTCACCATACTATCTTCATCAGGCACAGCCAGAAGTGGACTGGCCGCCCCTCAGAGTTCAGCTCCTCTCTAGGTTTCTTCCTAGGTTACAACCCAAATAGGAAATGATTCCTAGCCACTGTGAATCGATATTTATTGCTACTTGATTTTTGGGGTTCAAGCCTGGACATCTGTATAAATAGAACTTATGCTATACAATTGATTGATTTAATTGATTGTTAAAAGATGTTTGAATTGAATAATATTTTCATGCTGTAATTTGTAGTTCACAGGAGACCTTTGTAAATTGTTTTTCAATGTTAAAAGAAAGGTTAAATAAAATAAAAAAAAGTGTTTGTGTTAGACTCAGGGGGTCATGTGGGGGGTCGGGAGAGCCAGCAGGGCTGTGGAGTCACACAGGTAGGGGGGACTGTTACAGTTTGTGGGACTGGGCAATCACCATGGCTCAATCTATGAGCAATCCCTGCATGACTAGTTGTGAGGCTGAGCTAATGGCCACTCAATTACACCCTCTCTGTCCTTCAGATAGCAGCCAGTGTAGCATGACCTGGCTCAATGACTTCATCTCTCTCTATGGGAATAATAGTTTTAGCATTAATAAAAAGCATATTTTTATCAAGGTTTTAGAAATGTGAATGTAATGCCCCCATCCTAAAAAAAAAAATCCTTTGCCCAAACATTCATACACCTGACCACTGGAAAATGTTGGAGAGCAGTAAGTGATGAGCAGCTGCTTGTATATATGATTTTGTTATTACGTTGATAATATGTTACTACATTATTGTTTATATTATGTGTTGGGTTGAAATACAGCTGGGGTATGACTAAATTGATTGGGGGGTGTTAGGGTGAGTGTGAAAGGTCAAAATGATGGGACGCAGTTGAGACACAGACATTTCTTTCCGACAGGATGCCTCCCGTGGCCGGGGGTTAATGTGATGTTAGGGGACAGAGATGTGCATAGTGAATTAATTTTAAGGGATGAGGCAGAGGAGCATGAGACAGAGGGGACAAAGTCCATCAAGTGGGGGAGAAGAGTTGGGTGGGTGGTGGGGGTGGTTCTAGGGAGGAGGCTATCTGGGCACTTCCATTGGCACAGCATCCTCATCCTGAGCACTGTCAGCTGGATCTGCCTACTGCCCCCTGACCCTCAGTGTCAATGCACTACACACCTCACTGGGCAAGACAGTGAGACAAAGATAACACATACAAACACATATTCAGTAAAATCAATCAGTTACTATCTAAGGTTTTAGAGATGCTCACGATCATCTGACATTATTGAACACAGGGTGGAATGATACATGATTGTGAATATTGTAACCTCTTATCACCTGGCTAACTCAATTGGCCAAGACCAATGCAAAGACACTGGTCAAGACCTTTAAGAAGCTTGCCCATTGATAAGGACGGTTTCTTGCCTAAACAGTTTTTCATTGCCTACTACTGTCAACTACATGATCTCTGCAAGGGCCACTGTTAAACTACTTTTGCATTGCTAAATGACAGTGATGATTTGACATTTACATATTCCTATGACTTATTTTGTTATGGGAAAGAAATTACATTTATTTTCTATTCTCAAACATAATGAGATTTGGCATGAGGTATAGCAAAGTCCCAGCCTTATCTAAGAGTCATGTCCGGTAAAAACACACATTTAGAGTGGAAGGTAACTGTAGGTGCTTCAAACTGTCAGAGAGGGACAAGACAGACGCCATGGCTGGATTGAGTGTGAAGCTTTTCTCTTTACTCATGTTATAATAGATAACTTGGCTTTCACATTAGGTGGCAGAGGGCCAGATACATATTTGTTCAAGTCCTAAACCAACCTACACCAGGAAAGTAGACCCAAGGGGAGCTGTTGAAGGACTTGGTACTTGTGTTTAACATCCAAGCTTTGGAAACAGTAGTCCTTTAGTATCATACATTTACAGGAGTGGTTACATATCAAAAAAATTCATTGATATGTATTATATTTACTGTAGGTATTACAGGATGGGATGCTGTAGCTTACAGCTGCTGGTGTAGTTTACAGTTCTATGTTTACTTGCTCCATGTGGCCCTCTGTTTATCTTATGATTGGACTAAGACATTTATCAGACCTCTCTTTATTCCATCTGGAGTTAAACAGTACGTTGCCAGCTATGTTATGATCAAATACAGCTTGATTATGTATGAATATATACATACAATATTTTTTTCTTTCTCGATCTGTTCTTATGTATTTATTTTCATACATACAAATTGCAACAAATGAAGTCATCAGAGGTGATCTCAGTCGGCTGTGTCTGGAGTGGAATGTGCTACTATGTACAGTAAAAACCTTCAACAATGCTTTCATTTAGTCTTCCGCTCTACGTGGGGCCGCACCAGCATTGATTAGTGTCTGAGGTAAAAGGTAATGTGCTGATTCCTCACACATTCAGTTATTCATTAACATTGAACAGACAAAATAAAATAAAAAGAGCTCTTAGACTGGAATAAATGACCTGCTACGCTGGCTGTGTGATCATACAAGTGAATTGCTGACAGAAAACAATTTTGAACATAAAGGTCATTTTTGCTACTGTAAATTGTTTGTGTGTTATTATATTGCCCTCTTTATGGCCAAAATAAAAAAGCTAATCTACGAGGGGTAAAGTTGTAAGCTCAATCAAGGAAGAAGACTGGAGAATGTGGTCTCTCTGGTGTGTGAGGTTCCGGACTAGAATTTCTGGTTCATTGAGCAGCATGATAAGAACTGAAATGGCATTAGATATGCTTCAGAGGACACATCTCGACATCAACTGTCCTGAGTCCACTGGGAGTTGCTGTGATGAGGCGAGGCTTTAATAAAAAAATTGATTTATTCGAAATGCGTCCTAAAGGAATTTAAAAAAGGAGCTGTACATTTCCGTTTATACACACAGCCCAACTTATCTTTTCACTAACAGATTTTTTTTACAGTCTTGAAAATGATCTGATTGTCAAAATTAGGCTACCTGTCTAAACGAAGCCTCTGACTCATATGTGCTAAAGAATGTGCCCTCTCTGGTGTATTTGTTAGTTTATGCAGTCAGTGTGTGTGTGTGTGGTGTTGCTTTTTTCGTATGTCTGTGTGTACATGCGTGTGCGTCCAAGTGTGTGCGTCAAAGCGTGTGTGTGCCCTTATTTGCTCTGGAGGGGTCCTCAGTCAGAACATTCCACTTCCTCATGGCTGCTAATGGCAGTGGTGCGTGCCTGTGCATTAATAAGAAGGCTGTGAACCTGGTTCTAATGGCAGAGGAAGCCATGCAGTTAATTACCACTGAATCTTTAATTGTGAAGAGGAGGAGGAGAAAAGGAAACATTGGGGTGGAGGAGGAGGGTGATCAAAGTCACATGTACTTCTGACTTCTAGCCAGACCTCACCCCAGCATGCATCAGTGCTCTGATGAAGAGCATTGCGGGTACTTCCTATGTCGTTGGAATGAGCCTGAGCAAGACCAACCAACCAAACAATGCATGTGTGTGTGAGTGTGTATGTGTGTGTGTGTGTTTATGTGTGTGTGTGTGTGTAATATATTATGTTATTTTTTATTGTGGAGGCTTCTGTCACCCATGATAGATGAACATTGAGGAAATCACACCCCTTCCATTTAATGTATCATAATTCTGATATTGTTGATGAGCATTTTTATCTTTATTAAGGCAAGGTTACAGGTTCAACTAGCAAAGTACAATCTAGCACTCTGGTGTCTTCAAAACATGATCTTTTCTATATTTTACATGCTCCTAAATGTGATTGGGCCTGTTTCCCATGTTTTAGTTGGTTGCCATTCATATAAAGACTTGCCACACATGACAACCTTGTCAACCTAGTAGCTATTTAGGAACTATTTTTATGTATTATGTAAATTATATTTAAAGGGACACTGTGTAGGGCACTGTGTAGAATCCATTTACTTAAAACATTAACTGGCAGTTGTCTACTAGTCATCTTTGCTGTCTTCTATTCACATTTGCAATTGGAATGCATTAAGCTGACACAGCTGACATTAGGCACAAAACAACACCTTGCCCTGCAAAAATATTATTTGTTGCCCCTCCGAGCCTGGTTCATGTCTAGGTTTCTTCCTAACTTTCGGCATCTTTTAGGGAGTTTTTCCTAGCCACTGTGCTTCAATACTGTTGTTGTTTGCTCCTTGGGATTTCAGGCTGGGTGTTTTGTAAAAGCACTTTGATGTAAAAAGGGCTTCATAAATACATTTCATTGGTTGATTGATTTGGGCATCATTGCTAGGTAGCTTTTAAATTTTTTCTAGTTATTTTAAGAACTGGAGTTTGGTTTCAATAGAACAATATGTGACTGAGGTCACATTCATTATTATATATATATTCTAAAAATTATTGCAGTTTCTGGTCATTGTTCACAGACAGGATGCATTGCCATAAGTCCCAGCCAGGTACAAACATAAAGATACAGGAGCTATCCAAAATTCAATGCACATAACATTCTATAATCAAAGTACAGAACCCTCCAGAATTATTGCCACCCTAGGTAATATGGCTGTGAAAATATTGTTTTATTTATTCAGTGAGAATTGTAAAAAAGAAAAGAAAATCTTAATCTAGCCAAGATAATAGCTCTGAGTCATCTCCTATAACATTCATAGGGAACAGACTTAAAAACAGTCTTCTAAGGGAGAGATCGAATTTAACATGATGAGGACGCAGAAGGAAATATGGGGGAGGGTGATGCTTTTTTTATTTCAGTCTTGGGGAGGGTTTACAGATTTTATTAAGTCCAAGGGAGGGTCATTAAATTTTATAATGAATTACTTCTGTCAGACTTTTCTGTCAGACTTTTGGAATTTACGTATTGAGTGGTGGAACATAACTTACAGTGGGGAGAACAAGTATTTGATACAATGCTGATTTTGCAGGTTGCACTTACAAAGCATGTAGAAGTCTGTAATTTTTATCATAGGTACTCTTCAACTGTGAGTGACGGAATCGAAAATAAAAATCCAGAAAATCACATCGTATGATTTTTAAGTAATTCATTTGCATTTTATTGCATGACATAAGTATTTGATACATCAGAAAAGCAGAACTTTGCGTCGAAAGGAGCCAGCTCCCTCCAAATATTTTCTTTTGGGTTCAGGTATGGAGACTGGCTAGGCCACTCCAGGACCTTGAGATGCTTCTTACGGAGCCAGTCCTTAGTTGCCCTGGCTGTGTGTTTCGATCGTTTTCATGCTGGAAGACCATGCTTCATGGTTGGGATGGTTGTTCTGGGGTTGTACTCATCCTTCTTCTTCCTCCAAACACAGCGAGTGGAGTTTAGACCAAAAAGCAAAATATTTGTCTCATCAGACCACATGACCTTTTCCCATTCCTCCTCTGGATCCTCCAGATGGTCATTGGCAAACTTCAGATGGGCCTGGACATGCGCTGGCTTGAGCAGGGGGACCTTGTGTGCGCTGCAGGATTTTAATCCATGACGGCGTAGTGTGTTACTAATGGTTTTCTTTGAGACTGTGGTCCCAGCTCTCTTTAGGTCATTGACCAGATCCTGCCGTGTAGTTCTGGGCTGATCCCTCACCTTCCTCATGATCATTGATGCCCCACGAGGTGAGATCTTGCATGGAGCCCCAAACTGAGGGATATTGACAGTCATCTTGAACCCTTTTCTAATAATTGCACCAACAGTTGTTGCCTTCTCACCAAACTGCTTGCCTATTGCCCTGTAGCCCATCCCAGCCTTGTGCAAGTCTACAATTTTATCCCTGATGTACTTACACAGATGTCTGGTCTTGGCCATTGTCGAGAGGTTGGAGTCTGTTTGATTGAGTGTGTGGACGGGTGTCTTTTATACAGGTAACAAGTTCAAACAGGTGCAGTTGATACAGGTAATGAGTGGAGAACATGAGGGCTACTTAAAGAAAAGCTAACAGGTCTGTGAGAGCCGGAATTCTTACTGGTTGCTAGGTGATCAAAAACGTATGCCATGCAATAAAATGCAAATTAATTATTTAAAAATCATACAATGTGACTTTCTGGATTTTTGTTTTAGATTCCGTCTCTCACAGTTGAAGTGTACCTATGATAAAAATTACAGACCTCTACATGCTTTGTAAGCAGGAAAACCTGCAAAATTGACAGTGTATCAAATACTTGTTCTCCCCACTGTTTCTCCATATCACCTATCTATTGGCTATTCGATTAGTCCCTCCTTATGCTTGGCATATACAGATTGTGAAAATAATGCAAAACATAGTGAAAAAGGTCTTGAAAAAGGTAAAAAAAACAATGTAATTGCATAGCAGAATTATGGAAGGAACAAAAACATGAACTATGTAAGCCCTGAAGCCCAAGGCAGTAAATTTTTTTTTGGGCCCCAGTTTATCTCATTTGAAAACTTAGTATCTTGTTTGAATGACTTAGTATCTCGATTGAGCAATTTAGTATCCTGTTTGAATTACTTAGTATCTCGATTGAGCAATTTAGTATCTTGTTTGAATTACTTAGTAAAAAAAATCATGAAAATACATACAATGTTTTATCGTTTGAACAAAATGTCATGGCACATTTGATGCGTCCTCACCTGACACCAATGTGCCACCACTCAGCCGATGTTCTGATTTAATGCTATGGAGTTTAAATTTTGCCTTGCTTTAGGGTTTCAAATAACTATTAATAAACAGTTATAAGCCCATCAATTGACAGAATCAAAGAATGATGGGCTGTAGCAACCATTACATGGCCTTGTAATGCTGGAACATAATGAATTTGGCCTAATTAGACATATTAATGATTATCTTGTTTGAACGACTTAGTATCTCATTTGAAAGACTTATTATCTTATTTGAACGACTTAGCAAAAAAACTATTAGGCGTAAATAAGTCATTCAAACGAGATACTAAGTAGTTCAAACAAGACACTAAGTCATTCAAACAAGATACTAAGTCGTTCAAATGAGATAAACTTAGTCTCTGGGCCCAAGTCTCTGGACTCCCCAGACGGACACACTACCCACTGCTCCAAACAGGGATGTCCCATTTGGAGGGACATCCCATTGCCTCTCCGATTGCCATCCGGAACAATCCCACTTCTTACACCTATGTAGCATTTGGTGGGCAGTGTCACGAACCTGCAACTTTCGACTCCCCAGACCTTCTCTTCGTTAGCCGCATGGAGAACATGCAGTTATTGGAGCATTGTGCATATTAGGCTATATGTATCAGCTGGTGCTCTAGTTGTTACAATATTAATATTTTTATAGTAAAAAGAATCCAATGGGATCACTGTTTCAGGCACAATGAAATCTTTAAGTTAGAATATGTGTTTTAAATATATATCTAATCTAGGCTACATAAGTTTTAATATTTGCACTTCGATTTGGTCAGTTTTTTGTATAGTGGGACAATAGTATAGGCAGAGCTGGGTACCAAACCATTAATCAATCAATCTGTTCATTGTTAATTAACTAATGTAAAAGTTTTGATGATTTAACGTTTAAGTGAACTGTGAAAATCATTATGAGACAAATAAACTTCTGTTACATTTAACTTCTGTTAATTCAAGTCCGCTGACCCAAAAACTTCATAAATATATTTTTAAAACCCTCTAGAATCTAAGCCAATTTGCTTCAGTCCAGAGAGGGGAATGAAACCAAATCCAGTACTTGCTGTGCTGAATATTTAGATGCTATTTTCAAAGTCAAAAATTTATTTCTCAGTAGTGAGATTAGTCTCAAAGCTTCAGTATAAAGGTCAATAACAAGAAAAAAAACTTGGTAAATTTTACAATTGCCATTCATTTTTCAACAATGTTTTTAAGCCATTCAAAACAAAATAAAACCCAAATAACAAAACAGGCTTAAGCATCATTAGATTTTGGGTTATGTTCAGATAAAAAGTCAGATTCTGGAAGATCGAGGTTTCCAAGGTGTTACGCTGCTATATTGTTGTGCTGGGGGATATGAGGGATGTACTACTAACTTTTCTCAGTCTCCTCCAGTTTTAAATTTTAGGAGGAGATGAAGTCCTGGTCCACACCTGCGGATTACCTGGTTTGGGGGGCCCGTTGCTGTCCCTGTCCTTGTCCACCTGGTCATACTTCTGACCTAGTCTAAAATCAAATAGACTCTGGATTTAGCCCAGAGAAATGTATTTATTATTCCAATTGGACTCTTAATATCTCACCCGGCACAGCCAGAAAAGGACTGGTCACTCCTCTGAGCCTGGGTCCTCTCTATGTTTCTTCCTAAAATTCGACCTTAGAGAGTTTTTCCTAGCCACTGAAATTCAACACTACTGTTGTTTGCTCCTTGGGGTTTAAGGCCGGGTGTCTCTGTAAAACACTTTGTGACAACTGCTGTTGTAAAAAGGGCTTTATAAATACATTTGATTGATTGATTGATTATTGGATTAATTGGAATGACTGAATATCTGACAGACATTTAGCGTGTAATGTAAACATGTAGCCCAATCATATTAAAGTAAAAGCAATTTAGGAACCCATTTCCAAAGGCAATGTAGCCTACACAACACATTGGGTAAAATGCTAATTCCGTTTCTGGCCAGCTATGTAAACTCTAACATTGATTGATCCCACAAAAGGTGTTCAGTTGGTTAAAGGCTATTCCCATTGCCTCTTAATATGAAAGTAATCTAAAAGTACTTCAAAGTTACGTTACTGAGTTTGAGTAATCAAAAAGTTACGTTACTGATTACAAATGTGGACAGGTAACTGTAACGGATTACATTTAAAAAGTAACCTACCCAACCCTGGTGACACACACAGGTGAAAATCACAATTAAAGGTGAATTTCCCACACCTGTGGCTTTTTAAATTGCAATTAGTGTCTGTGTATAAATACTCAATGAGTTTGTTAGCTCCCACATGGAAGAAATGAGCAGGCTAGATAATGAGCCATGGGGAACAGAAAAGAACTGTCAAAAGACCTGTGTAACAAGGTAATTGAACTTTATAAAGATGGAAAATGTTATGAAAAGATATCCAAAGCCTTGCAAATGTTTAGGGGGTGTGTGAGCTCTAAAGGCACAGGGAATCTTGTGAAAATTGATGGCAAGATGAATGCACCTTGTTATCAGAAAATAAGGGCAGACAATTTGCATTCTTCTGCATGAAAGATGCACATGGGATTCTCTTGGACTTTCCAACATGTCAATGACCCTAAGCACAAGGCCGGGTTGACCCTCTAGTGGTTACAGCAGAAAAAGTTGAAGGTTCTGGAGAGGCCATCACAATCTCCTGACCTTAATATCATCGAGCCACTCTGGGGCGATCTCAAACTTGCGGTTCATGCAAGACGACCAAAGACTTTGCATGACTTGGAGACAATTTGCCCAGACGAATGGATAACTATACCACTGGCAAGAATTTGGGGCCTCATAAACAGCTATTACAAAAGACTGCTCGCTGTCATTGATGCTAAAGGGAGCAATACACAATATTGAGAACTAAGGGTATTCAGACTTTTGAACAGGGGTCAGTTAATTATTTTCTTTGTTGCCATGTTTTGTTTTATGATTGTGCCATTCTGTGATGACCTACAGTTAAATGTGAATCCCATAAGAAATAAAATACATGTGTTTTGCCTGCTCACTCTGGTTTTCTTTACAGATGGTACATATATTACCAATTCTCCAAGGGTATGCAAACCTTTGAGCACAACTGTTACTAAATTCTACAATTCTCAAACTCTGATCCTTGGAGTTTTTTTTTCTCCACTTACTTACTCATTCTCTTACAGGAAGGTTACTGCCCTAACAGTGGAAATGGGTATTCAGGCAAGTAGAAATATTTTTTTTTGCCATTGGCTGATTTGTGAAGGTCAACAAACCTTTGTCTCAGTATCAGTAATTTTTTTTGTGCTCTCTGATTGTTCCAATATTGCTAGATGGCAAAGGGAGTTTAGCCTGTGTGTCATCTTGTATTTATACCAAAGTGTTACAGTGCAGTGTTTTATGGACCAATGGCCCGCTCTTTAAGTTTGACAGTCATGGAAAAAATGCCAGTTAATTATATGTCTGAGCCAGCCAGTCTAAATTCCTTTTAATCAACAGGAATAACGTTAAAAGTGCTGCTAACCACTGCAAATACTTTAAATCTGTTCCACCTAAAGCTAGCAAACTAGCTTATGTTTTTAGCTAGCTAACATGGGTTTTCCTTATTTTCAGCTACCTCCTCGAGTCAGCTACTGCAATGTTCACAGCTGATAAAAAGGAGATATGGTCAACAAAGCATCCAGGCAGAGGGGTATCTGATAATTTTGAGGTAGTATGTTTACAACTTTATGAAACAAATTAGGTGTTTGTGTCAGAGGTAAAGTTAGCCAGCTAGCTGGCTTTGTTAATGGCGACATTGTACAGGAAGCATTTCTTTGACTTCTTACATTTACAACACACACCAGGTTACACAAGTCCTTCACACTGCAGACAATTTAGATTTCCAACTCAAATTCACCAGATTTTGTTTTGGGGTTGCCCGGAGGGAAGTTCGAAATATCTGGTGTGTAAAAGTACTTTACAAATTCAGATTATCCTGATTTGGATTAATCTTGGAAGTGGGCTGCCAATTTGACATGGAGAAGAAGTTTGCGGACATGGTTCAAAATACCAGGCCCTCGTATCTTGCTTGAACAGTCTTGGGAATAGGTGAAGATTTGTAGTTCTTGGAAATCTTGACCCTGATCATAGGCTTACAGTGTGACCTTACAGATTGTTAGTCTAAAACCAAGGCAAAGCAACTAGAAAAGTACAATCAACAGTCATGGACAGCCTTGTGGTGTGGAGAAAGAGGTACTGCCTGTATCTATACGAGTTAAATAAAGCTTCAAATTGTCTGAATCCATACTACTGCAATGTGATTTCTGGATTGAAATAAAGTATTTCAATTTGCACAACAAGTGCATGCAGATTAGGGATGCTGCATCAGTAAATCAAGCTGCGATAGAATTTGTTTTGGGAAAATCAAAACACTGCCCTGTCTCATTCATCTTTCACTCTTCCCGCTTCTTCGAATTGACTCATGCAAATCCACAACTGCAGGAAATTGGATTGCTTTGCAATAAAGATATTACAGAGACTATATTTCTAGAACACAGAAGGTTTCACCTGTGTCTACAGTCAGCCAGATAAATGTTTAGAGCAGTCCAACAATATTTAATTGGGAGAAAACAACATTGTGTTGGCATTACGCCAATTCGTTGATGGCAGTCGACCATAATATCAGCCCTTTTGTGGACACTTTTATTCCAAGTAACCCTTAACACTGTTGTAACAAGTGTCATCCTGTACCAACTGAGTCATATAGGATCATTGATAATAGCTAACAACTAGTTGTCTGTATCATTAAATAAAGAAGGCTTTTACTCTAACATTGGTAAATATTTGTAAACTGACAGTTCCAGGATTTTAGATCATGTTACCAGAATTTAATGGGTTGTCTTTCTACAGTATTCTAACAGCCAACCACCACACCTTGCTTGGTGGTGGCACGTTATGCTTTCAGTCTAATCTTAATTAATGGGGTCAGTGGAGATACTGCACGTATTTATGAGTGTGTATGTATGTTATAAGGTGTGTATGTGTGTGTGTGTGTGTGTGTCTGTGTGAGTTTTTGTCTAACTGTTTTTCTTTTCATGGTTTTGCTTGTGTGATATAGCTTGGACCTTACATGCCTGGTTTTATTGTTGCTATTTGGCTCCTTCCTCAGAAGATGGCACCAGTGAGGCCAAATACAGTTTCCATAGCACTGCCTCATACTCTTTGTGACATCACATGGAACACAAAAAGAACCTTCAATATTACATTTGGTACAAGAGAACTATTAGTAATGGGCTGTTTATTTGAGACTGAATTATTCCAGTGTAGCACTGTGGTGCTTTGTGTTATAGACAAAATCATGCAAATGTCTTCAGAGTTGACTAGTTCAGGGTCACCAATGCCTAACTCACAAATAAATTAAACAAAGGTTGCCTTTTTCATCACAGGAACAGATATTTGAATCTTCCTCATTTTTTGCGTGCTGTATATGCACAGTGAAGCTCATTGCAGGTCACAGGTTCAGTATAATTTCGCCCACTGGAGTTAAAATATGAAACATAATAATATATACACTCTCAAGTATACATCTGACATAATATAATAGATGTCTTGCTTCAGAATAATGGAGTTTCAGTATGCAGTAGGGGCCTTAGGCAGGAATTTAGAGTAGCTGCAAAACAAAGAAAAATGTAGAGCGGGCAACTTGTATCGGCCTGTGGCTGTAGTTCAGTGCTGTAGTGGGTGATTTCTGCTTTGATGGATGAGCAGGAAGAAAAGTGTAGGTAGGCCTTGAGTGGGAGTTGGCACCAACAGAGGTGTGAGGTGGCCACTAAGTCTCTCAGCACAATTCATTCATGGCAAACAGTGGACAAGAGCCAAACTGGAACATTTATCTACAGTGACCTTTCACTAAACGCTACTGAACACCACTTCTTTCCCTGAAGAAGAAAAGAGCTTTGGTTATTAACATTCAATTCAGCATATAGATGTTTTTCATTGTAATATCACAAAATGTCCATAATATATCTGCAGTAATAGTGGAATTTTAGTGTTTTACACACTATACACCATAAATAAGTTCACCAAACTCAAAACAATTACAACAATCAGTTGCCATAAGGTCTTATTTTGAAGTCTTTGCATAGTAGAGATTGATAAGCTTTCATTACTATTTGGAAGTTACCTTAATTTATAACAAAGAAATCACATTGAGATTTCTAGAAAATCATGAAACTATAAACGCTACCCACAAGTCTTTGGCATGCAAAGGAATGGGTGATTCCTATTGGGATCCAGCTTAAGGTTTATCAGCAAAATGGATTTCAGATTTAAAGGGACATTGTGCAGAATCCTGTCTCCAAACAATTGACATGACTTGTCTCCTCTTCGTCATTGCTTATGGAATGAGACCATTATAATACTAGCTAATCCAGGGTGGCTTAGGGTTGGAAAGATAATATTACGAGTTTCTAAAGCGAGTATAAGGAGATTACAAGAAATTGTAAATTGATAGATGGACCAGGGTTTAAATGAGGAATATATCAGCCACTCTGATTCATTTTGTGGAAAAATATTATTTGAAACAATTACTGCATATTCCTACTGGTCATTTTCACTCATTTTTATGCTAGTAGTACAGTAAAAATCTTACATATTGCCCCTTTAATAGTAACAATAATTTCAGTGGTGCAAAATATTTTTTTACTACATGATTGGAGTACTTTCGAAAAATGTATTTAATGTTTGTATACTAGAATGAATTAATTGGTCAATGAACATACAAAAAAGGATAATAAAACAAACTCAAAATATCAATATGAGCAGAGAAGGCTCAGAACATTTTAAACTTAAACTAAATTTGTAAAACTCACATAAACATTTCTAATCATTATGAACATTTCACTAACTTTGAGTTACGCTTTTTAGTTAAAAAAAACAAAACATTTTAGTAGAAAAACATTTTTGGGTAAAAAAGGTCTATGGGTTTCCAGGTCAGATTTAGGGTTTACAATACCAAAATAATTACCCATCATTATTTTGGTACACCGCTTTCTGTTGTCAATGGAAAAGCTGTATGCTCCTTCTCCTTCATCTGGGACCTGAACAAACATGATGATTTCCACCTTTCCACCATCCTAAAAATGGCATATCATACAATGCAACATCTATAATGTAAAAGTACTAAAATAACATAACAGACCATATTGCACCTTTCTGTTTTGTGCCAGGACCCTGATTCTTTGGAAGTGTTGCTTTATGTAAACATGAATGTGTTCGACAGTGTAAAACCCATCCTGTGAAGTGTGCTTATAATCAATGGAATTAATAACTTGTCAACCAAATAGTATTTACTACTTTGCCACTGTGTAATTCCACCTCCCACATTGTTATGAATGCAGCCATCTCCTAACAGTTCACCTGCAGTTCCTCTGCCCAGACATTTCGGGTGACAGACAAAACTTACAAAGTCCAGACAGGTATTTTCTGTATCAGCAAACCACATCATATTTTATGGCAACCAGTCAGTCGATGACACATCCGATGACATGACCAATCAGCAGGGGGATGCGACCAGTGTCTATAAAGGTTTCGTCTAGACAGGCAACCCATTCAAATGTTGTTTTCACTCATTGACTTTAACGTTCCTTTTGACCAATCACGTGAGCCCTGAAAAGGTTCTGAGGTGATTGGTCAAAAGACAATTTATGAAGCAATATTTGGCTTGCCTGTGTTCACACAGCCATAGAGTCATATATCCACCATCTAAAAAGAAATCCTAAAAACTTGACTACTTGGTCCCAGTCTCAGGAAAGCGTCATGGAATTTAACTCTTGTTTATGTATGATGTGTTTCCTTCTCTACCTTCCACCATGCTTACCCCATTGGAGTCTGCATCTATAGGGGACATGGTCCAGGTGTCTGCGAGGGGTAACATGTAAAGGGAAATCCTTTTGTGTTTTAGATTGTATTACGTTTGTCCTTGTTACAATCTCTGACAGGCCAGCCTCAGGACGGCCTGTCATGTTGTGTTTACACCGTCTCCAGCCCCAGATACTCTGATAAAGTGGCTGTTGCTTCATCCCTGAGTCATATTGACCACCGTGCGGCCGGTCTGCCTGTCGGCCTGCCAGAGATACAGCAGCAGGTAGGTTGCAGCTGAAAGCTGGGAGGACCGAGGCAACGGCAGGGACAGGGCCTCCAATCTGTTATCGTCAAAATCTGCTTTACATGATTTATTGCAAACAGGCAATTCGTTTTGGTCCATGAAAAAAACACCAAAATATTGTTGATCCAATCTCAGTTTGACAGTACTGATTCCATGTAGCATTTCAAGGGACTATTCAAACTTGGGTGATTGAAGATACTGAGGATGCTGAGTAGCCCCTGTCCTGTACACCACACACGCTCCCTTGATATGCAGTGTAGGGGGGCCCTGTTTCAGAAGGCTGCTCCCTGCCTACCGCTAACCTGACAGCAGGATGAATCAGTGCTGCTGTGTGCTGTACTGTGGGGTTAAGCTTGCTTGTCTCATGTGGTACCTGGAGCAGCCTGCCCCTGGCTGCTGGGAAGGGAAGAGGGGGCGTACGGTGCGATGCGAGAAGGGGTCACACTGCCCTGATGGGCTAGCTGATGTTAATGCATGATCGTCTATATCCTGTTCTGGTCTGGATGCACTGAGATGATTAGAGATGGTCCTCTGCACAGGAAGAGAACGAAAGAGAGCTAGAAGTCAGAGGTAGCTTGAGTGCATGTAAGAGGTAATGGAGTAATAAAGAGAACAAGAAAATCACAGCTCAACTGACGAATGGTACAACCTCAAAGCCTCTGCGATCTGACGGGATTAACCAAGAAGAAAAAACTATAGATGACCAACACACCTCATGCACTCCATGAGAGCAAACATGACACAGAGACTTTCATGTCTTGGGTCTGATTCAAGAAATCCCACAGAAACGCCACACTATCTCCAGTGTGTTTGACAGAGCCAACACTGTCCTTAGCTGTCAGACAGCAGGGCCTCTGGGCTACAACACTGCCAGCCCCAGCCTCCCTCTCCAAGGCAGGATCATCCACAGGTCATGTTTAACAATAGGGAGGAGGGCCAGCCTAGATACCAGCAGCATTTTTCATCACTTTCCTCCTCAGTGTCCTCATGTATAACTTTTCATCAGGAAGTCAGTGAGTTAGCAGGCCGGCCCTATAATGGCGCGTGTTGGCATCACGTCCCTGACTGAACTCTATCCTCATGACTCAGGGACAGTGACGTCAAATCCCATTCCTCTGTTACGGACCGAAAGCTAAAGATTCTTCCAATGGAAGGTGCAATGTGATGTAATTCAAACCTGTGCAGACATTAAATCAAACAACTAATAGATTTGAGGTAGATTAGGCCAATTACGGCAATTGAAGAAATTTGGGTAAATTAAGGTCATTTTCTTTCATGTGTATTTTGGTAACGTGATAAGCCACAGTGATGTTTTTATGTGACAATTATAGATCCACTCACAACGTGCCAAAGCAGACCAGAACACACCTTAGGCTACCGAGCCTCTTTGTTATGTAGGTGTGGATGATAACCTCTCTGATCTATCTAATAAGACAACACCTACTTCAGACAGATCCTTGAACCAGGGGCATGGTTAAAAAGAGTTTCTCACAGGTAAAACCTTGTAAACACCCCTTTCTTATAGCCTGAAATTCTTTGTGAATTTTGGAACAGTCACCAACGCAACAAGTGGCGGATGGAGCATTTGATCAGTTATCTAAAGGTTGCAAGGTCATTCCTTTCCCTGTGTGTCCAATTTGGCACCTCTCCAATTCAGAGGGTTTGGATAACATTCTGTTCTATTATGGGTGGAACATGTGTGCAATTGATGACTGAAATAATGTGATCTCCATACAGAACAACAGCGGTAATGAAAACTGACAATAAAGAGACTCAAGCGGTCTTCGGGATGTGGAGATGAGTAGAGAGCAGGGGGAGAAGGGTAAAGTCCAGGTTAATCTGTGGAACGGGACATGATCTCTGGTTCCTGAATCTCACGCACACACCATGCAGCACTTGCCCTTTTCAGTCGGAGAGTTTCCAAACGTTCCGCTCTCTGCCCCATGCCCATGGTGGAGGGAGGGGGGATGAGGAGGAGAGGGGCTTGAGTGAGGCAGAGGTCAGGGTAGAATCAAATGGCAGCCAAGCGTAGATTGGGCCACCTCCAGTACTGACAGTTCGTCTCAGAACCTCTGGACTCATTAGACTTACATTATAATTGGGGAGTAAACAGGCCTAGACCAGCTGGATCCTGATCTGGTCTCCACTGTCCCATCCTGGCATAGGGCATTTACAGTCAATGCTGCTTTTTTACCAAGTGTAGATCCATTGCACAATCTTGTTAAAAAGGGAACAATTAACTTTTGGGATAATGATTTCTACAATTGTTTTTAGAAGCGGAATACAGTATCTTTCAATCTGAATGTGTATTGTCATTCCAAATTCACTGATTTTTTGTTGAGCGTTTTACTGGTGTTATGCCATTCACTCAACATAGAATCCCATGTTCTGAACGGTCAGGAAACCACTAGAGATGACAGGCTTATCAATGTTGACTCTCTTTATTAAAGTGAATTATGAATGAACTACTGTTGTTCTATTTTTTTTTTTTAATATAATCCTGTATAAAATAGAACCAAGGTCTGGTGTAACTGGTCAGATACTTGATTAATGTCTGTGTCAATGTGTTAAGAGAAGAGATAGAACCCCGATTGGAACCAGAATGAAGCACACAAACCTTTCTCTTTGCAAGTTATGGGCGAGTCTATTGGCCAAATGTCCCCTTCCATCTGAAATGTCAAAGATCCATAAAATTGCATCTGCAGATATGTTAGCATGACCTAATGCTGCCTGTCATCTATTACATTTTGGTTCTACAGTACCATTTAGGCTTATTTCATCTGTGTACTCCAGATAAAGTTTGATACAACTCTAAAGAATAAAGCAATTTGGGATCATCTCACTCTTTTTCAATTTGAGTCCTAGTTTGTTAAGCCCCATTGATAGCTATTTTGGGTAATTATTTGCATGACCTTCAGTGCAGTGGTCCTTGTATTTGATCTGAATCAGATTTCAATATTCTAATGTAAATTTTAACAGTCCAAGGTACAATGACAGATACATAGTAATAATGAAGTGAATTAGTAGACTATACTGTTTATGGAATACTCTGCAGTTCTGTATTCTGATAAAGTCCTGTTGCCCAACTGTCCCTGTCTGTGTCACTAACTCATGTGAGAATTGTGTGTCTGTCCGTTATGCTCCAGCAGACAGGCTGCTTCTTTCACAACGGCTAGGCCTGATGATGCACTGCGTTCTGGATAACCAGTTTTTGCTGTTTGTTATTATTTGTTGTTAATAGTTGACAGACCTCAGAGCCTAACCCTTGGGTCTATAATGTCTTTCAGGAAAAGTTGCTATCATACCTCTTTTTATTTTCCTATATAGTCATTTTATTTAGCGCTTATAGTTACATGATATATCTAAAATACAGAAGAAAAATACTTGCAATTTTGTAAAACAACGACAAAGCAGTCATGATTCTTTGGACAGCCATGGTAGCCTACTAGGTGCTCATGCATGCCTGTTCAGTAAAAACTAAATGTTTTAATTAATCGTTTAGTACAGCCTTACTCATTAAGATGAATCAGGAAAACTTTACAATACAGTAGAAGAGAAAAATAACGGTCCTAAAAAGCTGGTCGATTGCGTTACATTATATTGTGTAACAAAACCAAAGATTCTACCAATCATGACTAAGTCTAACACCAAGTCTGTCAGGAGGGTTATATCTTTTTCGTTGAGGAAGCGTACATCATTCATCACCTTGTTGACTTACGACATTTTACAGCAGAAACATTGTTGGCATGCAAGATTGGAAGATAAACTCGACTTTCCATAAACCTATCTTAGAAATACATCTATTTTTATCAGTTTTGTAGATGATATACAAACCCACAATAATATAATTACAGATATTATACGAAATAACATTAACATTGCTGGATTAGCCTAAGAAAAAGGAAGAGTATCTACAATGCAGTCCTACTCAATGAACGCTGGCGTAACAGACATGATGTAGCCTTGCAAAGGCTACATTACTAATTTCAGTATTGGCTCTGTCATCTGTTCATTACTAATTGATTACACACGAGTATTGATACTACACTGACAGTTAGTGGGCAGTATAATTATTAGCAAGCAATACTTGTTATATTATTAATTTAGGCCTAAAGCAATTACACCAAAATATGTTAGCAGTCAACGTTTTGCTCGTATAATATGCACATAGCAACAATTCATAGTTAATCAAATTTGTTTAGCTCTCACCTTCGACCAAGGTCAGCGAAAATGCGCTATTACAGCCCTACAGTGATGTTGAGCGATACCGGCCTGTTCGCCACCGGAATCTCGCGCGTCCCCATGCGCACCTTGGTGCGTCTGAGTTTTTCACTATCAGGGCTGATCGTGGACAGCGCTCTTAAGTGTGTTCATACCTTGGTAATTCCACAGAAGTGATTCATATAGTAAATATACACTATGCAAGCCTTTTGTTTATAGCATAATCCATAACCAATATACCAATATCCTTCTTTTTCACATACTCATGTTCTCTGTAATATTCCCAAAGCTTACTCTTTATCTGATACTTATTGATGATTTGCATTACTTCTGATGATTTGTGTTTGTTACATTTTGAAATTGTCACTTCACATATATTTTGTGTCATAGCAATAAAAGAGACTTCAACGGAGTAACTCGTTATCGTATGTAGGCTACAGTGGATGCTGCCATATAGAGCGTTCACCATTTAAAAGGTGTCCCTTGAGTGGTGAGATAACTTTAAAAAAAATATATATATATAGTTGCCCTAATGCCTGTATGATTGAGGTAATATATAGGATTGTAAAGCAATACTAATATTTATACCAGGATATTTATCCCAAGATATAAAGCCAGTCAGTTAAAACCTTGTTGAAGACCATCATTGTAAGAAACGTATGAAGTCATTTTGAGAACAGTATACACTATTGAGTAGTACAGTACATTTGAGTACAGTGAATTAGAGAACAGTACTTATTAGTATAGTAAAGAACTGTGTGAACAGCACAGCACAGTACAGTACAGAATTTAGTAGTATGGTGGACAGTAGAATACCTTACATTACAGTAGAGTAGAACACGCTTCAGTAGAGTATAGAACATGATAGTATTATATTATATAGTTTAGATGTGTGTGTTTTGGCCAAATGTATATATCAATCATTAGACTGATGGTTGTAGCCTACCTCCTTAAATATCTTAATATTGTAAACTGAGGAGTGTACTTGTCCACCTACCACATTATGGTTTCTGTAGTTCCATTGAGCGCTTGCAACTTTAAAATAGTGGTAGCTTCCATGGCAATGGCTTTACTGTCACATATGGGATAACGACTAAAAGCACAGGACCTTGACATATTTCCATAAGGTTAATTTTAATGGTTGTGACTTTTGAGGTTTGGACTTTTTGTTTATTTTGAACTTCAAATAATCCCAACATAGCAGGTTTGACTATTGAATGTAGAGATATGTACAACTTTAAAAAGATACATATTCAAAAAATCTGATTTTACATATGTTTTTGGTATTAACATTTCTTAAACAGAGCCTACATAAAGAATCCTCGTTTTTGCTAAGACCAGAGTTACGAAATTCTGTCTTAAGGCAATATTTGAAGCGGTGCGGCCTAAATCACATGCATTCGACATTATACTGTTTTATTGTGTATATTTAAGGAGTTAGATTACAAGACGGAACAACATTTACATTTTTAACATTTACGAAAGTAGGCCTACTAGACTAATTAGATCTGTATCGTTGAATGGAATTATAGATAACTACAGAATTTCAACAACAACAAAAAAAATATAGCATTTTGTAGGCAACCTTTAGTCTTTGTTTTTTTAAACATTACATTTACGAGTCAGGGTTTTTAAGATTGCCATTAACTGCTGCCAATGCTGTGGATACCCTTTCGAGGAGCGGTTGCTAGGCGAATAATTTTTTGGGAGAATAAACAACGACGTTCTATTATGTTATATTCATTAGATGTGTTGGCTTAGATTGAATTAGAAGATATCATGGTGTAAATGTCCTTCGTTTCGAGGCAATTATTTTTTAAACACAAATGCAATGTGCACCATTTCTGAAGAATTACCATAATCATACAGTAGCATAACATAAGTGCTTTAGACCAATTACATGAAAACGTTTACTCGAGCTTTACGAACTTAAATATATTTTATTAAACATTTTAATAATTCGGGTGCCTATAAACACAGCTTGAGAGCAATTCACTGTTTTCAGTGTTTATATGGTTCTAGTCTGTCTGTTAAGCTTCTTCTATATATGTCAAGAACAAAAGTAGCCTACATAATAAAATGATAAAGATGGCCAAAACAATCTGATTGTTATTTATAATAATCGAATAGAATTTGTGTAATTAATTTGTTATAACAGGTGGTTAGATGAATAAGGTAGCATATTTAACGTTGTGTACCACTGGCCTAACATTTATACTTTCCTGCACGTTTTTATGTTGAATTCAAAGATGACCACAAAAGGAAATTAAGTTAATGTGAAGGCTATAATGAATCACTAATATGTTATTATGTATATGCATATTTAGTTGTTATTATTGTTGTTATTATGATGATTATTAGATTATTATTATCATCACAAGTAGACCATCCCTCCTCTTTCACATACAACAGAGTCCAAAGTTCACGAAAGTTTTGCTGATAAGCAGAACCAATAAAAGCAACAGCGCTGCAGTGTAAACACTATCATTTCTAGGCTACCTGCTTTCAGTCAGTCAGTGCGGCCTTCTTTTGAAGATTTGCATAAGGGCCCCATCAGCCAGCCCACTAATTACCATGTTTTACATTCCCTGCCCTCCAAAAGCATCATGGCAAATTATATCCCTCTCCTCAACTGGGAAGTAAACCAGCCTCTCTGAGCAGGTGTCAGGAGTAGGACATTCACATAAAACAGGAGCAGGAGAGGCTAGACATCGATTTTTAAAAAAATTATATATTTATTTTCTTTATTCTCCCCAACCTTCCCTTCCCTTTTCGTTGTGAGAATATATATTTGTTTTAATGTTCTCGAAAATGGTGTCCAAGCTGACATCTCTCCAACAGGAGCTCTTGAGCGCCTTGTTAGATTCCGGAGTTACCAAAGATGTTCTGATCCAAGCGTTGGACGATATGGATCCCAGCCCGAATGGCTTTGGAGTTAAGTTGGAAAATCTTCAGATGTCTCCGCCAAGTTCAAAAATGAACGGAAATGAGTCGGATTCAAAGCCGGTGTTTCATACGTTGACTAATGGGCACGGTAAGGGCAAACTGTCCGGGGACGAGGGGTCTGAAGACGGGGACGATTTCGATACTCCACCCATACTAAAAGAACTCCAGTCGCTTAACACTGAGGAGGCAGCGGAACAGAGGGCAGAGGTTGACCGAATATTAGCGTAAGTAAAGAGGCATATGGTTACTGATTCTACATTTGGCCTTATTCCTGGCCATTTTGAAATTACAACGAGCAAATCTAAACATGTATGACAAATTTGGATATATACCGTAGGACTTCTGCCTATTTTAATTATTAATCAACAAAACATATTCACAAGTGTGCCTTTTGAAACTAGAGACTGAGATCTTATGTGTATTTGCATTGTGCCTGTATTTTACAACGAGTCTGTTGTAAAAGCGCTCTGAAGGCTAACCCGCATGGCAAAGCTATTGTGTCTTCTTATTTAATACTGCGCCAGAGTTATTAATGGTAATTATTCCTTTACTTTAGCAATGCTTATTATTCCTTGACCTTAGCAAAATATAAAGTAAACATTATATATGTATATATATATTATATAATATATGTATTATCACCTTACTTGACCTATCTCACTAAGATTAGGCAATACAAAACGAGTGTGTTTATTACTCAGAATTCAATGTTGCCCTAGATAGCCTATAACCAATTTAATAATAATAATATCCTTGCCAAATGCTGGAACGTTTTGTAAAGTTTTAATATTATTTTATTTCATCCATGTCTCATAAAGGCCTTACTTTCTACAATTTCTTTATTATTTGAATTGATCTTCTAACAGAAATTTTGGAATTGTTATATATCCCTGTAGCAACATGATCAACTTGCCGGTAGAAAATCAAAACTTACCCACGTGTAGTTAAGTTATTATTAATTTTATTCTATAAATCATCAACTGAAAGATACACAGTGGCGTATGATTAGAGTGAATGGAGATCTGGTTATTCATTGTCGAAAGTTATAAACCAACATCTAACCCGCAGACTTAAATGTAGTCATTCTCCAAAACAAACAGTGTAGGTTTGCAACAATTAGGTTACTATGTGAAGTCAATACTTAAAAGAATCTGAGATGACCGTAGCGGTAAGTGTACATTTTATTGTACATTTTTATAGCGTGTGGATCTCATAGCGCAAAGAAGCTGGTAGTCAATACGTTTGTATTTATTTAACAGATTTTAAACAGGTGAATTCAAATTAGAAACCATTATTCTTTAAAATGACGTCCTGGCCAGTAGCAGTTAATTCCATGGAAAAAATACCTTTCAGCTGTTTATTTGTATCGACATAAGCTGTTGTGTTGTAGGCTAATATTTTAGTTTTAACCTAATACAATAATTGTTATAATTAAGACGATTTTACAACAGTGGGACCTTTTTTTGGTTATTGAGTACATTTTTGTATGGTTACATTCATACAGTTTGTCAATATCATCAATTTCGATTTCATCCAACCAAATCAACAATTGTGTTTTTATATCTTAAATTATTGAATAATGTAATCAGAAAACTAGTCTTTCTATCTAAATTAAAATGTAAAGGGGAACGAGATAAAACTTTCTAAACCATTTAATTCTAGGCCTATGTCTATCCTAGTCATGCGGAGTTATATAATAACAAATTGTTAGTAGCTATTTCCAGGAAAAATACATACCTACTATTTTTATGCTCAGTCCTAAGTTCTTATTTGTTTTTACTTCTCTTATTCCTTTTGTATTAATTGTTGCACCAACGGCCAGAACAAATTCCTTGTTTTTGTGAAACTTACTTGGCAATACAACTCTTTCTGACTCTGATATCTGTGTCCTATATAGTTAATATCAAATATTGACATTTTAACATTTGTTGGATATGTTAGGTATTTGTTGGCTGCAATCAAAACACAAAAATGCGTCTAATTCGGAATTATTTGGGGTTTTATACATTTTTTATGAAATCGCCCGCAAAGTAAATTAAAACAGTAGTCTAATCTTCGAAAGTATTTACAGCCTTTTGAATGGGCTACAATGATTAACGGTCGTTTATTGTGGTTGGGCAACTTTACAATTATCTCAACCTACAACCCCCTTTACACTTGGGGCCTTGCGTAACGGGGATAACGTCAAAATGTTAAAAAAGTCGGAGAGAAATCGGAACAGGCCTCAACCCATGTACATTGGTGCTCGTGAGGATGTATTGCAAGGCTTATGAACATAGATTACAATTTGTAAGAGCACTGATATTGGTAACGAGTAATGTGCATTGCTCAATATTATGTGAATTTTGCTTTCTGTGTTTGTTGTAAACGCAGCGAGGACCCGTGGCGTGCCGCCCGCATGATCAAAGGCTACATGCAACAGCACAACATCCCACAGCGCGAGGTGGTGGACGTTACGGGGCTAAACCAGTCTCACCTCTCACAGCACCTCAACAAAGGCACGCCCATGAAAACTCAAAAGCGAGCAGCGCTTTACACCTGGTATGTCAGGAAACAGCGTGAAGTTCTCAGACGTAAGTTAATATTTGAGTTTCTCATACAGCCTTTGATACACTCAAACATGTGTTAGCAAGGGCGTCATAATTATAATGGCCATCCACATCTGTATAAGAAATATAGTTAAATCTCCCATTGGGTAGGAAATAGTCTTATTCAAGTTTAGGATTGAACTATCCTGATGTGTCAAAGTCCCCCAATACAATGTTATGTGATATGAGATGTTTCAATGTGCCTTGTTCTTATTTTTCAGAATTCAACCAGGCCGTGCAAGGTTCTGGCAGCAATATGACAGACAAAGGCAGTCAGGATCAGGTGCTGTTTTTCTTCCCAGAGTTCAATCCACCTGGTCAGGGAATGGGGCAACAAGGAGAGGAGGTGGGCACTGAACCCTCCTGCAAGAAAATGAGACGGAACCGTTTCAAATGGGGTCCTGCGTCCCAACAAATCCTCTACCAGGCCTATGAAAGGCAGAAGAACCCTAGCAAAGAGGAGCGGGAGGCACTGGTTGAGGAGTGCAACAGGTGAGACAAGGGGGCAGTCGAAGATGAGAAAGTATCAGCCAGAGAAGGCAACTCTTTCTCTATTTATAGCACATTGGTGTCTAAAGGGCGCACATCCATAGTATGTAGAAAATAAAGTGCCATTTGAGATACATTCTCTCATTCAAAAATGGAAAGTTTCTGAAACCGTTTTGACATTAACTACACTGCAACACATGGCCCTAGTCTAGAATTATTTTTATGCTCATTTTTTTAAGTATTCAACTACACTGATTACAGTATGCAGCTGTCATTCTGTTTTACCCTTGTTCATTCACATTGTATTCCATTGATTTTATTTTCATCTTGTAGGGCAGAGTGTCTCCAGAGGGGTGTGTCTCCATCTAAAGCTCACGGACTGGGCTCTAACCTGGTTACTGAGGTGCGGGTCTATAACTGGTTTGCCAACCGGCGCAAAGAGGAAGCCTTCCGTCAGAAGCTGGCGATGGACGCCTATAGTGGACCCAGCCACAGCATGAACCCTCTCCTGTCTCACAACCACAGTTCTCCACATCACCACAGTTCCCAGAACAGTGCATCCCCACCTAGTAAGATGCAAGGTAGTGTCTTAATACCACATGCATGTTACCATGTACATTATGTACATTATTTTACAATTATATCTAATGTAATACTACGCAACAATGATTTAGCAGCATTCAAACCTGGAATTCTTGTACCTGTCAAAGCCATGATCAGCATTCTTTTAATCAACTGTATTTGGATAGAGGATATGTCTAGGAAAGTTCAAAAAAGTAGTTAATGGCAAAATATTTTGATGGTTTTATTCCAATCCCCAAGGGTGTGAGAGAAATACTGCTGATGAGATCAGGGAGAGAGAAAAGAGAGGGCAAGTGATCAATAAGAGTGAGTGAGCTGAGCAAATGCCATTGTTATTCTGATCTTTCAAAACACACTGAGAACAATCTACATTGTACCTGCAATCTCCACTCCAAAGTCAGCAGGCAGGCAGCAGTCCTGTGAGCTGCCAGGTTCAGGGCAGGGTCATGAAGGGATACAGCACCAGCCGGACCTACCACCAATGCTTCCACATTCACTCAATAAACATTAGGTTGGTTGGCTGCAGGTGACTTTTGGGGAATCAACAAAGTTACTGCAGTGTAAAGAGGAAATGTTGTTAACAGCAGATTGCTCTGACAATTTTACCTTGTAATGCTGTTTGCATTCAGTGCAAGTTAGCCTCCAACCTTGGCATACAAGACAGAACTGAGCTGATATCTCACGTTATCCTCAGTACCATCCCTCATTAGTATGAAAGCACTGATTGGAGAAACTCAATCAAAGCCCATTGTTGTCCCTTCATGTTAAAACACGAGGTCAACTCTTTGGAAAAACAAACTGTTCGCCTCAACTTGCTCTTTTACCTCTGGTTATACTGAGCCCATTAGCCCATGCTCTGTTTGCTTTTGTTTTTTTCCCAGCACACCTGACCAGGCATTGACCTCAGGTTGCAAAGTGAGGAGGGGTTCAATGATAGGCTTGTTTAGAGGGGAGGGAGAAGAGGATGGTTTTGCAGGGATTGGGTAAGGGTCAGAAGCGGAAGATACTTTGCTCCCCCTAACCCTCTGTTGCCTGCTTACAAGGTGTCTTGCCGGCGTCCTGCCGACAACATCAGCTGTTTTTCAGTGTCAGCTCCTGGCCTGACAATGGCACCCCAGCAGGCCGCCTCTTCGCGTTGCTAGGCCACGGGCTGTATTATGCATGCTTAATGGACAATTAAAATCCTTGGCTACTACATCTCCCAGGCCTTTGATAAGGAGCTCCCCTGACTTCTCCTCTCTATTCCCCACCCTGGTAGGGGTCCCTTTTGTCTGTGGTCTATTAGAAGACTGCAGTGACTGTAACCTAGGTTCATTTATCTCTGCTGGGCCCAGGGAGGGCCTCCCCCTCACCTTTATGGTGTCACTATAGTGGCAGAGGGAGGCTGGGTTGGCCACTATGCAGACCAGAGCAGCAGGAGCTGTCCGCTGGGGTATTGGCTCTTTTCTGGCCAGACAGGACTGATGAGCTGTTTTGCTCCAGCCTATGGAGGGCTGTTTGGAACCCCTCCTTCAGCAAGCACCCCTACAACAGTTATGTGATGGAGGTCACTATAGGGTCAGATTGGAGAAAACCTATTAGCCCCGGACCGGTCATTGGTACTGCAAGTCAATACGGGGAGGTAACTTGATTGGTCACAACAGCAGTAACACCAAAGTAGTATTTTGGAGAGACGCATTCTGCTCTGTCTTTGGCACAATTCCATACCAAATTATATGCTATACATATATACAGTGGGGAGAACAAGTATTTGATATACTGCCGATTTTGCAGGTTTTCCCACTTACAAAGCATGTAGAAGTTTGTAATTTTTATCATAGGTACTCTTCAACTGTGAGTGACGGAATCTAATACAAAAATCCAGAAAATCACATTGTATGATTTTTAAGTAATGAATTTGCATTTTATTGCATGACATAAGTATTTGATACATCAGAAAAAAAGAACTTAATATTTGGTACAGAAATCTTTTTTGCAATTACAGAGATCATACGTTTCCTGTAGTTCTTGACCAGGTTTGCACACACTGCAGCAGGGATTTTGGCCCACTCCTCCATACAGACCTTCAGGTTTCGGGGCTGTCGCTGGGCAATACGGACTTTCAGCTCCCTCCAAAGATTTTCTATTGGGTTCAGGTCTGGAGACTGGCTAGGCCACTCCCGGACCTTGAGATGCTTCTTATGGAGCCACTCCTTAGTTGCCCCGGCTGTGTGTTTTTGGGTCGTTGTCATGCTGGAAGACCCAGCCACGACCAATCTTCAATGCTCTTACTGAGGGAAGGAGGTTGTTGGCCAAGATCTCGCGATACATGGCCCCATCCATCCTTCCCTCAATATGGTGCAGTCGTCCTGTCCCCTTTGCAGAAAAGCGTCCCCAAAGAATGATGTTTCCACCTCCATGCTTCACGTTTGGTATGGTGTTCTTGGGGTTGTACTCATCCTTCTTTTTAGACCAAAAAGCTCTATTTATGCCTCAACACCACATGACCTTCTCCCATTCCTCCTCTGGATCATCCAGATGGTCATTGGCAAACTTCAGACGGGCCTGGACATGGCTTGAGCAGGGGGATCTTGCGTGTGCTGCAGGATTTTAGTCCATGACAGTGTAGTGTGTTACAAATGGTTTTCTTTGAGACTGTGGTCCCAGCTCTCTTCAGATCATTGACCAGATCCTGCCGTGTAGTTCTGGGCTGATCCCCCACCTTCCTCATGATTATTGATGCCTCACAAGGTGAGATCTTGCATGGAGCCCCAGACTGAGGGAGATTGACCGTCATCTTGAACTTCTTCCATTTTCTAATAATTGCACCAACAGTTGTTGCCTTCTCACCAAGCTGCTTGCCTATTGTCCTGTAGCCCATCCCAGCCTTTTGCAGGTCTACAATTTTATCCCTAATGTCCTTACACAGCTCTCTGGTCTTGGTCATTGTGGAAAGGTTGGAGTCTGTTTGATTGAGTGTGTGGACAGGTGTCTTTTATACAGGTAACGAGTTCAAACAGGTGCAGTTCATACAGGTCATGAATGGAGAACAGGAGGGCTTCTTAAAGAAAAACTAACAGGTCTGTGAGAGCCGGAATTTTACTAGTTGGTAGGTGATCAAATACTTATGTCATGCAATAAAATGCAAATTAATTATTTAAAAATCATACAATGTGATTTTCTGGATTTTAGATTCCGTCTCTCGTAGTTGAGGTGTACCTATGATAGAAATGACAGATATCTACATGCTTTGTAAGTGGGAAAACCTGTAAAATCGGCAGTGTATCAAATACTTGTTCTCCCCACTGTATATAAATAGATAGATATATATTTTTGTATATATATTGCTACTAGTCATGTCTAGTATTTTATACCTAATGTGCACACACTGTCGGTCTAATCCAGCTGTTCCATCAGTTGATATCATAGGCCATAACAGTTTTAGTGTTGTAGTTTCCTGTTGGATCTTCCACTGAACCACACCACCTTTGTTTTAATAGGTAAGATGAGAACAGGCTATTGGAATTTAACCTCATTCTAAAACAAACAGAGGTCAATGTGTGTGTGTGTGTGTGTGTGTGTTTGTGTGTGTGACGGCTTACTTCATGAGAAAAGGAGGTCATGGCCATTCTGCTGTGCTGTTATCTTTTTTTTTTTTCTTTGAGAGTGAATCTAATAGCTGTGCATGGGGAGCATACATTCCAACAATGTATATAGATTGGAAACTCTTTGTTGTTCTTCTGTGTCAATAATATTGAATGGAAATGTTGTGTAGGGATTTAATTAGGGCTTCCCTATTTGAAGCTAAGATAAAAACATTGACATGCCAATCAGTAAAGATAATTAATCAACAGTAGCTTATTTTTCATCAAAATGTGCTAATACATTGAATTTAATGCCTGATAACCCGCTGGTATCTAGTATTTGAGAAGATTACGCCCTCCTCTCACAATGCAAAGCCTACCAGAAGCAATTCGACCTAATCAGACAAATTCTGGTTTGCTGTAAAACTATGACTTCAGTGAAGGGAGTTTAGTTCTAATCCTCTGAAAACAATGTTTTTTTAAAGTCAGACCCTTTGTGGCGTAAAGGGATTAGAATTTAGCAACAGTAAGAGTGAAACCTCATATGACAGAGTCTAAACAGTGAGTAGGCTTGGTTGGCTCATTGCCCCGTCACCCAAGGCTAGGTTGAAGTTGGCCCAGTCAGGGTTTAGAGAAGCAAGACCTGCCCTCTGCCTGGCTCTGCTCCATCCACTAGAAGCTCTATCCCCGGTTAGATAGGCACAAAGGCTTTCTACGTCCTGCAGATACCCAGGAGGTCTCTGATATGCACTGGAGCTACAATGACTAGTGCCTGGGTGTGGGGACAGAGGCTTTGATATTACATGTTTCACACAGAGCACTAAGGCCCTTAAAACCGGCACAACTCCCTGCTGCCTGTGCTGCAACACCCCTTCCCTGGGTTCTCGCCCTCCCTCTCAGTCTGCCCTAGTCTGAGAGGGCTGAGGATGCTCGGGTATGGTATGTGATTTAGTTCAAACCTTACACCAGCTGAAAATGTAGAGACCAACAGAGGGGAGCTAGCTAATCAGAAAGGACACCAGTCATAGGTGTTGAAACCAAACAGGAGTTAAAAATATATTTATATAATGTTATCCAAAGGAGGACAGATTTTAACATCTCAAAAGGCAGTATTTTGTATGCATCATTATAATATCTGTACAAAGAACTGCGGGTGCTTTGATTGGTATGTGAACATCACCGCATTGTGATACCCCAGAAGTGCTCCTCCGCTACCCAGATTGCCAAAAGCCGTGGACAGACTAGACAACATAAACTCTCCTGGGGACTAGGATCCCTTTAAGAAAACTGCAAGCCACTTAGAAACAAAGATACCCTGAATGGCACCTCTCTCCCCTTGACACTTTTACAGGTTGCCCAACTTGGAGATAAATGCCTGTTTATGAGTCCTCTGCCATAGTAAGGCCATCGAGGTCATGGGCCAATGGAGTGCTTTATTGTTCTGTAGCAGTGTTAACAAGCCCCAGGGAGTGCTGTGGTGTTGCTAGTCTGTTGTTGAAGACAATATGAGGTCTATCAGTGGTTTTTTCGCAGCCTGGCTGGATAGATTGGATGACACGTTGTTAGTGGATTAAATAGTCCAGTGAAAATGGTCCGCCCTCGAACAACTTTAGTCTGACTTAGTTGTATTTCCCTGGCAGCTATCTGATTTAGTTGTATTTCCCTGGCAGCTATCTGATTTAGTTGTATTTCCCTGGCAGCTATCTGATTTAGTTGTACTTCCCTGGCAGCTATATTGCTTTTACTAAGGATTCACTTTTCAGGGGGTGAGATACGATCTTGCATTCTTTTACACTCTAAAAAGAAAAGGTTATTTGGAGATCCTTTAAAAGGATGTTTTAAATAGCTAATTTAATTGGATTTTGAAAAATCGGGCCAAACATCTTTTATATAGTTTTTTTTAGGGGTTTCCTCACAATTTGACCTTGCAAAACCCCTAAAGATCCTCCTGGAACCTTTTCCTTTCAATGTGTAAGGCAGAGCGAGTGAGTGGTGTGGCCTGCCTGTATCTTTCTGGGTCTGTCTGTGTCTGTGGGGAAGAGCGACAAAGGGATAAAGAGAGGGAGACAGGGGACCGAGGGACAGCAACAGAGAGAAATAGAGAGATTAAACAGAGGGATAGAGAGAAAGAAACAGAGAGACAAAGGGACAGAAAGACATGGATACAAAGGGACAGGGAGGGAGAGAGACAGGGAGAGAGATAATAAGACAGGGAGACAGAGGGAGAGAGATAATGAGACTGGGAGACAGAGAGACAGGCAGAGAGATAATGAGACTGGGAGACAGAGGGACAGGGAGAAAGAGAGACAGGGAGAGAGATAATAAGACAGGGAGACAGAGGGACAGGGAGAGAGATAATGAGACTGGGAGACAGAGAGACAGGCAGAGAGATAATGAGACTGGGAGACAGAGGGACAGGGAGAAAGAGAGACAGGGAGAGAGACAGAGAGAAAGAGCGGCAGTGGAAAAGACAGAGACACAGAGAGGGACAGATAGAAAGAGAGACAATTGTGGATTTGAGAGTAAACATAACCTGTCTCTTTGCTGTCACGGTGTCTGTGTTGCTCATTCTCTACATCACTGGTTAAGAGTAGTTTGTTATGTAAGAAATAGAGTGTCATATCCAGAGACCCAGCACACATAGAGGACCCTCTACTTTGATGGAGGGAGACTCTCTCTGTGAGACTGAAACTACAGGATAAAAATGTGTTTGACATTGGTTGTGATTGTGTAATGTTTGCTGTGTTGGTATCAGAGGGGACCAGGATTGGCAAACATCCATTTGATGGAGGAGAGCAGCATTCCTTTAGCCCCTGGTGGCCAATAGAGGTGGGAAAAGTTAGGGAGCTAGACACAGCATTAACGGATGGGTCATTCAGTGATGTCCCAGAACTGAGTGATTAGATGTTTGATTAATTAAAGGAGTAGTGAAAACATGCCAGTTTTTCTAGTGATGACCTAAATAGAAGGGACATTTTCTCCTCCAGCTATTGCCTGGGCATTGAGAGATCCTCTCCCTGCTTGGTCCTGCCTGCGATCGTTGAAGTCCTGGGATTTTTTAGGCTGGTGTTGTGTACAGTCTAGTGCAGTGGTTATCAATATTTGCCTCCATGGCTCCGATCATTGTAGTTATTTAACTGCTTGTTAGCAGTGCCATTATCCTACATTGCTTGATTATTCATGAATAACACAAATTAGCTTCTTAAAAATACTTAAATGACTACAGAATGTCAGAGTGTAATTGCAAAAAGATGTTATTCTCAAGGGTTAGTCTGGGTTAGTCTGGCCCTTCATTTAGTTTCAGGGCTGTCTATTAATACAGCCTGTCTATCCTTTTAGCAAGAATATGCAGTTTTTTAGACAACAGTAGGAAGAGAAATGAAATTGTGGGATTAAAGTTGCAAGACAGAAGCTGACATTCTTACTGGCAGATGTTCGGAATTTGGTGCATTTCAGAGAAAATCGGGTTGAACTAATTATCTTATGTATCATTTGATTTGGTTCAACTTTAATGAACTGTGTTTTGCAAAAGTATAAAAATAATTTCATATTATGAATTACAAGTTACATTCACATTTTATATTTTATATTTTCTTTTAAAATGATCAAAATCAATTATTGTAAGGTGATATTGGTTTTATGTTGGGAAAAATGTTGCTTGCATCCTCTGTGCTATGGAATCTCCCAGCTGGCAAAGATGAATGAAACACCTTACCATTGGCCAACCATTTAAGGTGTCTTAACATTTTCTGGCAAAATAACACTTTTGAAGTGTAATTGGTCAGGCTGGGAATCTGAAGGAAGAAGAGGACGAAATAACAATTTATAGAAGTTAAAGCTAAAGTATTTCACTTAACTAGATGGATTATGGAAAGTCTTTGGATATCCCAGTAAGCACAGACTTTAGGACCAATAATCAGAAAGTGCAATCCACAACACTCTAGCCATGCACTGCTAAGGAAAGGCCTTGCATCACAACTCAGTGCTCAAACAAAAGGGAGGCTTGTAAGAGAAACCACTGAGAGGCCAACAATTACTTTGAGTTCAGTGACTGGGACTAGTGTAACGGTGCCCCAGTCAACATTTCAATGGATCAATCCCCTCTAGTTTTTAGCCTGGCTTTTGGGACAACTAGAAGTAACTGGTTAACTGACCTCAATGCTCAGGCTGGAGAATGAATATGTAAAAGTTCAGACAGATATAAAGGGGCCAATCCGTTTCAAACCTTAAAGACAAGCATTAAAATCTTAAAATCAATCCTGAAACTAACAGGAAGCCAATGGAGGGAGGCCAAAATTGGTGTTATGTGTTCCCGTTTTCTTATACTGGTTAAAAGTCGAGCGGTGGCATTTTGTACTAACTGGAGCCGATTTAGGGTTTTCTGATCTACCCCCAGGTACAAGGAATTACAGTAATCCAGCCGAGATGTAATAAATGCATGGATAACTTTCTCAAAATCCCTCGGAGGAAGATAGACATTAACCTTTGCCAAAAGTCTTACCTGAAAGAAGCTAGATTTCACTACTAGACTAATTTGCTTATCGAGTTTGAAGGAGCTATCAAAGATAAAACCGACATTCTTAACAAACGGTCTACAATAAGAGACTGGAGGGCCTAGGGTACCAAAATGATCACCCAGCAAAATGTCTCGTCCACACATAAGAATCTCTGTGTTACTTTCAATTACTGAAGAAAGTTTAGCGCCAATCAGATTTTGATGTCCTTTAAGCAATCTAAGATAGGCTGTACAGAGATAGGCTGTACATCAGTCAAGTATGACTCGAACGATTTCAGGACATTTCCTTTGATACCAATGGAAACTTTTCCTGGATATCATGATTTTCTAAAAACATTGTCAATTGGTTAAAGAACTACTCTCTCTAGTACTTTAGAGAGAAAAGGTAGCTTAGAAATAGGCCTAAAATTTGAAAGAACATTAGGATCCAGGTTTATTTTTTTAATAAGAGGCTGTACTACAGCATGTTCAAAAGCAGCTGGAACACACCCAGAAATAAGGCAAGTATTAATCAGAATAAGAATACTGGGCCCAACCGTATCAAAAACATATTTTAAAAGAGGAGAGGGAATGGTATCCAGGAAACAACAGTGCCAATGCCTCAAGACAAACCATCTGTACAGCGAAGCACGGTGGTGGCAGCATCATGATCTGGGGATGCTTTACATCAGCAGGGTCTAGGAATATTGCAAGAAATTTAAGAATGGATGGAGCAACCTGCAACTATAGCTATGGAGGAAATTACATTTTCAGTAATTGAGTTTGTGTTTCAGTGTTTTACAATAAAATATCTAACACAATGAAATTTCAATGTACCTTTAGTAATTTAGTAATACAAGAACACTTTTCCCTTGGGGGCCTAGACCCGGCTGTTGAGAACCGCTGGTCTAGTGTACACACTTAATGGCCTTGGCTGAGTGTGGCTGATACCACCAGTGGAGGCCAGTGTGTTTGTTTGCTCTGTTCTCCCATGTCTGAGTCCAAGAGCAGGTGAATATGAGGGGTTGGAGTGCCTGTTGTGTCACGGTGCAATTAGTTATACTTAGAAACGTGCTACATCTCTCTGCTCTGTACAGATGTTGTCAACCAACCAACATTCTCAATCGTTTTATTTTTCTCAACCTCTTTCTCTCTATCGCTCTTTCTCTCTCCAGTGCGCTACAGCCAACAGGGGCCTGGTGAGGTCAGCTCCTCGACAACCATCAGTCACCACGGCAGCAACGCCATGTCGACCAGTCAGTCTGTGTTACAGCAGGTGTCTCCGGGCAGTTTGGACCCCGGCCACAGTCTGCTGTCACCTGATGCCAAGATGGTGAGTAGCACACCTGGGCCCTTCTGGCCTCTGATTAGATAAGGACCAGGGCTGCATATTACATGGGGTATGTCCCAAATTCAAACTATTCACTATGTAGGGCACCACTTCCCTGGGGCTCCAGTCAAAATTAGTCCACTACATATTGGATAGGGTGCCTTTTAGGAGGCAACCATGGACAAATAGAGCAGGTCACTAAGCCAGACTCTCATGGACCAGTCTGTCAGGAACAACAATTGGAGCATTGTGTTGCCCTGTGTGGAAGGTGGAGACGGACAGGCAGACAAGCAGACAGACAGGGTGGCAGTAAGACAGGCTGTGGGCCTTGGCTCAGGACTTACATACATACCTACATACCTTTATACAGCTTTCACTGCCAGTGTGAACTGGGCAGGTCCAGATTTGAGCCAATAAACCTGACAAAGAAACATTTTGTGCTTATTGATTTCATGCCCTGTAAAGAGAAGTGGAGGTTGGAGGGCGGAGCCTTCAGCCCCACTGTGCCAGGGGAATGACGACATTGCTTGAACATGTTTTTTTCATTTAATAATGCAGTTGAAGTAAACCTGGACTGTACGTGCAAACACCTAAAACTCTAGATTTGTTCTAAAACCAATTAGATATTATTCTAAGTACCAGCATAGTAACAATGTAATGACACATATTTAAAATCTACAATGTTGGAAACCCTCTGTGGTTATAGTGTGAGGATCCCTGACGATTTATAGCACATCTATCTTTCTGTGGTGTCCGTTGGAAGATTGTTTTAGGGAGGTGAGTGTATTCTGGACCAGTTCACAACAGACAGGTCTTTATCTATGGGGGCTAAGATATTCCTTAGTCCCAAAAAGCCCTCTGTTCTGTATATTTGCAAGTCAAAGACAGTGATCTATTTAGGTAATAGATATTTCATAAACTAAAGCGCCATCCATAAAATTCATCTTATAACCTCAATTTATGCAAACATCTCCCAGAGACAGCAAAACTGATAATAAATCACACATGTGCAAATATATTTGTGAGGTCAAATATCACAAATGTTTCAGTTTATTATATATATATATATATATATATATATATATATATATATATATATATATATATATATATATATATATATATATACAGTGGGGATGGGAATAAACAGAAACATTTTAAGACACTTTTAAGAGACCGTTAAAACAGCAATTGTTTTATTAAGATTACCAAGACTTTTGGCAAAACATTTAAACAGATGAAAATCTGCATTGTTTGCTCCATGGCAACGTGGGACACTTTCACTAAAGAAACTCTTTAAGGACCACTGCAGTGTGAACACATTTATTCACCCAGTGTTTATTGTGCAGTGACGTAAGAGGTCAAGAGGTTGCTTCCTGTTTAATGCTGCGATTGACATAAGTAGCTAGCTGGCTAACAATACCTTTGATTCAAACAGTTTGCTGTTCTACTGAAATCCAACTTCAGTTTATGAAAACCACCGTTCCCGATGTAGATCATTTGAAAGGTGTGTCTAGATATTATTTGAATGTAATTCAAACTGAAAAGTCATCCCAATTACT
This sequence comes from Esox lucius, assembly GCF_011004845.1. Lineage (NCBI taxonomy): Eukaryota > Metazoa > Chordata > Actinopteri > Esociformes > Esocidae > Esox > Esox lucius. The sequence continues at coordinate 22,917,267 of NC_047569.1, forward strand.
GTTATTAGTGTGAATAGGCCCTGAGAGACTTCCACTGTCTGACCATCCCTTGCCCTCAGAGCCGCTTGCAACTCTAGTCAAATAGACCACAGCTTGACTAAGGTGGGAGGATTCTCATCAAGATAACTACAATGCTCATCCTACAACTGTAGAAACGTTTTTAGGCGTTGAACTAATTCCAATGAACTCATTTGAAAACGTAGGAGCATGAACACACAAAATAAGCAGCCCCTCTCCCACACTCACGCCCACACATTAACACACACATAGACAATACTAAGACAACTTTCAGTCTGTGCTTTTACGGTTTCTTATCTGGTTATATTTGATTACTTCTCCTCATCAGTATTTGCCTGCAGACAGTGTGTAGATTACCAGTATACCAAAACACAAGAACTAAGTCAACATTTATATGTGTGACCTGCTCTGCTTAGAACAGCCAGTTTCACTTCTCAATGCATCTTTACATCCAGTTAACGTATTCACTCTTGGATACTGTCAATACACTACTCATTTCTTGGCACATAATGGCATCAATAAGTTTCTCTGTGTGTCTCCTTCTAGATCTCCGTGTCCGGCGGAGGCCTGCCACCTGTCAGCACACTGACCAACATCCACAACTCCCACCACACGCACCAGCAGGCACAGAACCTCATAATGCCTCTGTCTGGGGTCATGGCCATCGCACAGAGTGAGTCAAACAGCCAAGCAGGGATCAGTGTTATTCATGTGTCCACCACAGGCCTCACACGGTCAGCTGAATGAGGCCGGTCCTGGTTCTTTCTGAATGAGGCCTGTCCTGGCACATTGTCGTGTTACGGTCCCATTTGTTTCTTATGTGGGTTACGATGTCTTGTTGTTATGCTTTGGAAATATAACTCGTTTCTGTGGCTTTGTGCATTTTTCCATCTGGCCAAGTGATCTATTTCAGAGAAAGGTCTGCTCGCGGTGGCTGTGCTCCGGTTGTTTTCTCCTTTTCTGAAATGAATTCAACACTTTGCGTCTGCTAAATTAATAAAAGCGCTCATGTGAAATGTCTGTTGTAGGCCTGAACTCGTCGCAGTCTCAGTCGGTGCCGGTGATCAACAGCGTATCGGGCAGCCTCGCGGCTCTGCAGCCAGTGCAGTTCTCCCAGCAGCTCCACAGTCCTCACCAGCAGGGCCTGATGCAGCAGTCTCCCAGCCACATGAGCCAGCAGCCCTTCATGGCCACTGTCACGCACTCACACAGTCAGTACCTGCCTCTTAGTAAGCACTGAAGGACTCCCAATGACATTTAGTGTCAGGTTCAACGTAATGCTGATATAGCCTGGTTGAACCAGCCTGAAATGGAATGCAACCACCAGGTCGGTTCCGCCAGGCTAAAACGGACAGTTGGTGTGCCTGAAATCCAAATTCGCTATGTACAAGTTGGGTTACGATTAACGATGTGGTCTCTCTTTTGTCTTTGGCAGTGTACCCACACAAGCAGGAGCCCCCACAGTATTCCCACCCGTCACGGTTTCCTTCAGCCATGGTGGTGACCGACGCCAACAGCCTCAGTACACTCAGCTCCATGTCGTCCAGCAAACAGGTCAGTCACTAACACTATTACTGTCATTAACCCCTAACACTGTCACTAACACTGTTACTGTCATTAACCCCTAACACTGTTACTGTCATTAACCCCTAACACTGTCACTAACACTGTTACTGTCATTAACCCCTAACACTTTCACTAACACTGTTACTGTCATTAACCCCTAACACTGTCACTAACACTGTTACTGTCATTAACCCCTAACACTGTTACTGTCATTAACCCCTAACACTGTCAGGCCCAATACTCACACAATTTGGAGATCTATACTGTCTTTATTTGACTTGACTGTGTAATAGTGCATGTACAACCTGACTAACAATCAATGTTGCCGTTCTCTGGGAGACTTTTGCACAAGTTGCGGTCACAAGCTGCATTTCAACTAAAATGTTTATTTATAGTTAACGAAATGTAGTTTAAAGACTTACAAATCAATATCCAGCTAGGAGAATTAGGCATTGTATTATGCTACTAGTGTTAACCTCCCATGAGAGATTTGTTTGATCCTTACTTATCCACCAACACACCACATCTTCCTCACAGCCGACATACCGCCTCCTCTCCCAGACTTACCCCTCGCTAACAAGATGCTGACAGACTAAAGATTCAGTAGGGCTGCATCACACATGGCACCCTATTCCTTACCTAGCACACTACTTTTGACCGGGGCCCAGCGGACCCTGTTCTGAAGAAGGGCGCTGTGTTTGGGAGTAGGGTGCCTTTGGATGACATGCTTGGTGTGTGAGCTGTGATTGTGTGTTGACTTGTTTAATCCCTGTCACATTAGGATTCAACTGTAAACAAGATGGTGCAACTGGGGGGTCTCTCCTGGGTAAATACTCTTTTCTTAGTTCAGTCACTTCATTTTAGCCATCATTAGTGCCAACATTAGCTTTGTGCCAACATCTCAAAACTTGTTTTTCTTGAAAAATTACAACAGCGGAGTAAACAAACAGACCTGGGATCAGGCTAACTTAGTAATAATTGCACTGATCAATGCATTTTACATAATGGATTTGTGGTTGTATCCCAAAACCCAAGTCATTCAACTGAATATTTTTGTTCAATATACTAAATGTTGTGTCGTAAATGTGTGTGTTTTCCATTACTATGGGTAAATGTTCATGACTGATACAGGAATACACCTGAGCTTCATGTTGATCTAAAGTCAATGACTGGCAACAGTTTGACAGTTTTTGCTTTTTGTTTGGCTCTGCCTTGATGTCGGCTTTGACCCCAGTTGTCAGTTCACTCTGCTTTTGTCTAAGCATGTGGACCGCAAATCTCAATCAGAGGGTTAGGGTGTGTGGCTACTCCTCAGAATTTCTATTTCCTTTGAAAGTTTGGCCAAATCAATCACACGCGCCCCCACATTTGATTAACTAGTTCACCTTTCACTTTGCTTTGCATTGGGGAGAGAACACTGGCTCTGCTCCCTGCCCTGGTAAAACCTGGTCCCCTGATCAGGAAATAACCCCCCCCCCCCCCCCCCCGTTAATCAAAGTCCAGGAGGATTGTGTCCTACTTACTTCCATGCTATGATCATAGCGGCGTGCAGTTTCTTTTTGTAATTACAGCTCTTCCTCTTTCCTACTTCTCCCTGGTCTCAGTGATCGCTCTAGCTTGAAATGCTGTCCTCGTTGCTTTGCTTTCACACGCTCAGTTTCCCACGCTGCCTGAGACAGGGCACTCTGCACCTTCTGGCCCGCAGCAGTTGCTGCTGATATGCTGATGGGCCGAGATGACTCACTCAAAGCGATGTTCTAGCAGATGCTCTGCTTGGATTAAAAGCAACCTGGCCCCTTTTAAGAGTGTAGAATTTTAAGTACAGTAGATACTGACAGGGCGCTCTACATGCTGCCCTAGACAATTATTTATACTCCTTCAAATCATTGCAAAGAAACACGTTTGTAATGGTGGGTGGTTTTAAGCCAGGCTGGTGTAATTTGGTTCAATACCTGACTCCGCAAGGTGATTAATCTGTCACTTTGTCCCTGGTAATCCCATTTGTACCCATGTTTTTGTTGAAAATGAGAATGTGTTCTCAGTCATACCTACCTGATAAAATATGGGTAAAAAATAACAGTCTCAAGCTTCATGGATTTCTTTAACCAGCATTTAGACAGCAATTAGCCAGCAGACTCTCCCAGACGGCCTCTCTTCTTATCAGGTCTGTATTTGGACTGGGTGGTGCAGAGAGGCAAGTGGGCTCTTCTCATGACATGACCAACATGCTCAGTCTTTATAACCCTCTTGTTTGCTGAGGCCCACCATGTTAACTCACCTCCACTTAGAGCCTAGTGTCTAATGACTGAGGTATGAACAGCTGGCCACCACCTTTATCAGGTAAGGCTGTTTGCTGGTCAAAGGGCCATGCCAGGGTCAACTACCTCCACCCTTTGAGAGAAAGGAAAAAATAAATTCCACAAAGAAAATCCAAGCTCACTTGAATGGAAGCCAGGCTTTTCAGAGTGTAGTGGAAGAAGAATTGGGAATGTATTTGGTCAGGTGTGGCAAATAGGAACGGAGATGCTGACCTGATAAATATACTATAGTTCCTGAGGGAACTTTAGAAATGTGACTTTTTATCATGACACCACATTAAAACATCTTCACAAGTATTTTGTGTTTTGTGTGTGTGATGTACACTGACTTTCTCCCTCTCTTCTTACAGTGTCCTCTTCAAGCTTGGTGAGAGTGCACTCCTGTCTTCCTTGATGCCTAGCAACAGGAGCATATTTTTCCACCCTCTCACTGTGGTAACCATGACAACTCCTAATAACTGGCAACAGCCCGCACTGGATGACGAGTCAGTCAATAAATCCAGAATGGTGGTGGATGAGGGTCAGGAGGAGGGACATTTAAAAGGGGGGTGAGACAGACACTGCAGGTTTGCAAATCGCCTAAACGTAGGTGGAAGAAACTGGATTTCCTCTGACATGCAGATGATCAACAAGGATGTATGATTTTTAAAACACAATCTTGTGAAAACAGTATTCATTTCCTTTTTCAGTGAAAATGTGTGTGTATATGACAAATCGAGGTTTCTATGTGGCCAATCATTTGTGACATTACCGAGGAACAAACAAATGGAGCTTCACATTAGTCTGCACATGCTGTGTGTTACCATATGTACTGTAAGAATGGACCAGGAGTGGATGTCCATCAGCAAGACTAACATGACACTGTGATCTGATTTGGAGAGCTGAACGGAGGGTTGTTTTGGAATATACAATCTGCCTCAGTCTACCCAGATACACTGGACAGTTTTGGCGAAGCAATGTGCATTGAGGACTGGGTGATTCCCTCTGGTCCAGCGCCTGGACTCACCACGGGCAGAGTTGAAGGATATTCTATATCTTGTATCAACAGTCATGCACAACTATCAGAACTACTGGATGACAATCATATTACTTTGTGGAGACCAACTGTATAAGTTTTGTAGATAGATATTTCCTTTACGTATTTACCTGCTTTGTTTGAAGGAGTCTTCCATGATGGTTTTTCGTGTGTAATCTTCATGTAACATCATAGTGCAGATAATGATAGGGGCAATTCGTGGTAACAGCGAGTCGCACTGAGACTTAGATTTTCACTTTAAAATGTACCGTATGTCAAGGAAAAAACAAGTATTGCAAAGTTACACAAACCCTCCTTTTGGCAAAATCTAATTTCACTTTAAAAACAGTTCAGGTTTTGTTTGTTAACAGAGGTTTATCAGATACTTTTTAAAATATACATAGTACATACTGTATATATTCCTTGTACTGGAATTTCAATTATAAAAGGTATTTTAACAATTTATGCTAACATTAATTCCAACCCAGATGAACTAGTCTTTGCCGGTATATTACCGTTTTACTGCAAAACTTCATTCTATGTTACTTTGATGCCTTACAAGTGTCTTGAACATCTCTATTTGTAACATTTCCATTGCAATCTAGCAAACACAGCTTTTTGTTTGGCATACATTTTAAATTGAAAAATCTGAGGTTTTGTCGCAATTTGTTGTGGTATATCCCTTATGTGTCTGAAGGATTTAACCTTTTGTTATTTCCCATCATGGGGGGGGGGGAATTATAGACAATATATTATTATTTTTTATTTTGTTCCATTTGTATACTGTGATTGAAAAGATATGACAATCTTTAGAACTTTGACTCAATGTGCATAGAAGTGAATATGGTTTGGCATCAGATCACCCACACGGGTACAGTACTGCACACTTAGACCACAGAGGAGTGACTGAGAGAGTTGTTGCTATTGTCAGAACAGCCTGCAAAATGATGCAAAATATTACGCCAAAGTCTTGGTTTTATCTACTGTACATATATATAGATTCATCAGAAAAGTAGGGCTGAATTTAATCCTCATCGTTGAAGTATCGCATAAGATTAATATTCAAATGTAAAGGTTATTTTCTGGAACTAATATGCAACTTTAACTGTTAATGCACTTTTTGTGAGTGTGGGAACATTGACTTCAATTTTAATTGAGTTACAACACTGATCTTACTTGCTTCTTCTGCAATACTGATTGAATCCAGCCCAGTTGGCCACTTAGGATGTTAAGTATTTATTTGGCGCATTTCCCTCTGCTCTAAAGAGAGATTTAGCCTTCCATGACTTCATAAGCAAAGTCTGCCAACGTCAGAGAGGGTTGATCTCCAAATCTTTTGTCCCAAATGTGGCCCTATTCCTTACATGGAGTGTTGTTGGGAGTCAAACGTAGTCCCTGTCCCAGGATGGTCCATCCTTCCCAGGGAGAACTCTGACTGAGCTCGTAGGGTTCAGGTTCATATAAGTGTTGGGACTTCACCTCCCAGACTCCATCTCATCGCCCACTCACTTCCTCATTCATGGCATTTCAGCATTTTGAGACACACCATTTTTTAATATCCTCCATCATTAACTATGCCCAGGGTTTATGATAATATTTATAAGTATTTGCAAGGAAAACAGTGACTTGAGACTTGTAAGTTGTGAAGGGTTGAAAGATGAAAGTGCCTGTGTTTTGACAGCAGCCTTTGTAATCAGCCTGAATTCCACCAAGGTTTAGAAGTCATGGAGGGCAGTAGATACCCATGGGAAGGGCTGGTCATGTAGCCTCACAAACAGTATTAGGCCAAAATTAATTCCGATCTGCCCTTATTAGCTATGCATTCACAGTTAACACTGTATTTGTTAGCTCAATTTAAAATTACATCTAAAAGTCCTCTTTAAAGTGATTATTCTGCGGTTCAGATATAGATATATATACAGTCATGCAATCCAGTTCCATTTTTATAATGAACATCTGTATAGCTTACGGACTATGTTTTCTGAAGACATTTATTTTCCTCTTTCTAGATTATAGTCATACCCTGCCATTGCCAAAGCATATGGTTTAGGCACATTCCGATTCCTGTTCAATAGGTCACCACTTTGTTATTATTTTGTATCAAATATTTCGGTTTTAAACATACCCACTGCCATCCAATCAGAGGGCATGCAGGACCAGTTTCAACTGTAGATGAAAGACAAAGAATTGATTTTTTTCTTTGATGTATTATTTTTGTATAAAATGGAAATCAATCTTTTAAAATCATTATTTATACTTTCTGAGAAAATGTTAATATTTCGAGTAAAGATTTTTTTCAAAATGAATGGATATAGTGTTGGTCAGTGTTTCATGTTTCAGTGTGTCTAACTATAAGGATTTATTGCTGAAGCCATAAGAATGGTTGGCAGGGTTACTGAAGCAGTATATGGTTTCTTACGCCCTTGCAAGATATATAATTAAAATGTAATAAGCATTTGAGGGAAATTGTTATCACTCAAACCTAATTCAAATCATTACTGTTTTTGTACAACATTGACATCCATACTTTTTACCTTTTCACCTGACTATTTCCTTATGAGAAGTGTGAAAGGAATGTATTACTATTGACCAGATGTCTCCACGCCCCTCTTGCCTTTGCAAATCATGTTTATTTAAGTTATCTGATGAACACACTGAATTCCTAGGCATACACAGTGTCCCAGTGTGTGTGTGTTTGTGTGCTTGTGTTTGTGTGTGTGTGTGTGTGTGTGCATGTTCTTTGCCAGTAGGAACAATGTGTTACACAATGTACATAACCCTTGAAGCAGTGAGCCCTGTTGGTACATTTCAGTGTTTATGACCCCCTTCAAAGATTTGTTGTATTTCTATGTGATAAGACAACAACTCCTTTGATGTTTGTAGCTCTAAAGTGCATTTCCGACAGGAAAGACAATCAACTTCATTCCACATTGCATCTGCAAATGTCTTACGAGCACAGCCAATTCTTGAAAACGTCCCCATGTTGTCATAAAATTTACACTGCAGAGTATTATTTCAATTTCTTGCATGTGAGACAGACAGACAGCACAGTGTTAGTGTCAGGCCTCTCCTACTACAATCAGATCCCCAGGCGGATAAAACAGCTTGAAAGTGCCAGTCTGGCGTTGTCCCTTGAGGCCACAGTATGAGGAGTGTTACATTGTTGTCATGTGTGGTCTTAGTCACCAGAGAGCATGAAGAGGGGAGTCTGCCTGCCCGCCTCCAACCTGCCTCTGCAGTCTTTTACGTTCTTTTGATCAGGACTTTGCCTACTAATGGTGAGAGCAATATCTATATACATGGCTACCAATGTATAGATGGTCCAGTGGTGTTGTTTATTGATCTGGATACATTGAAATGTATAGAAGTGAGAGTTCAGTTGTTTTAGTATAGGACCTGAAACTGTTGATCATGTATGTGTTTCTGCCTGTCAACAGTTTGACCAGTACATACTGTTTTATCCTGATACAAAATGCCAGTGATTGATCAGGATAAAACAAATGTTCTCTTCTTATAAACAGTAAACAAGTCCACTAAATACTTAAACACTTAATTATTTTCATAAACATGAACCCAATTTGTTTTACACAATTTTATTAAATAAAATAAAATGTACTTCAAAACAGATTTCCTTCTCAATTGTTGACATAGAAATGCTTGAGAACTGCACAATAAATTATTCAGTAATTAATGGGCTAGTTTATGGTTTCTACAATTGGACCAAGAATTTGCAAACTCTCAAAGGTGAAGTGGGGGAGGATGACCCATGGGGAGAATGGAAACATTGAATTTACAACTGCTCAAAGTACAACACAATGCAGTTCACTCAACACACCCCAAAAAATGCTGTGGTCAGAACTTAAACTATTACTCTGCACCTTCTGGGGAATCAAGTTATCCCTCTATCCAGAATACATTGTTCTACTCTCCAGTTCCACTCTCCCAGAGATTTCTATATAATTTGTTTATGACAGGAACAATGTGGAGGAGTAGCCTAGTATTTTCACATTGAAAGGGGCTGCTTTAAGAATAGCATTGTGCACCTTATCTGTATTTATAATACCCTCTGCTATGTGCTATGTAATATACAATGTTGTACAAGAGTTTACACCAGGGTGAATGGATACTTTTAGTGACAGGTTATGTAATTATGACAGACAAGTACTCTAGTAATAATGTGTCTGAGCTATACTGTTAGAAATCTGAAGCAGCTGAAAAGACACTGAAAGACACTAAAAAAGAGACTGAAAGAGACTGCCCTCCATAGTTCTGAGAGGAGGAGTCATGCTGGGGAAACCCTTGTAATCCAATGATGTCGCTCTGTTTGGTGATCAATGATCCCTTTGATTTTAGACCCAGGGAGCCACTAAAGATCTGACTACTGCTCTTTTACTACTTTTCAATGAAAGAAACACAGGTTATATAGAAGAAAGAGTGCTAAACTAATTTGCATCCTTTTGGAAAAGGGAGTTAACAATGCATTACTATACAGAATTAAAGTCACACAATACAATCCATTATCTGAATCAAAATTTTGATATGTATTTGTGTTTAAACTAAACCTATTTCTAATTAAACATAATTCAATAAATAGTTTTTGTGTGTGTGTGTGTGTTTGCAAAACAGGGAGATCCAGATTTGTGCGTATATATGCAGACCAGAAGTCTGGTCCTCAATAGGAAATACATTTTCCAACTAGGTTTAGGGTAAAACTTACAATTAGGCAAGTTGTTGGAATTGGGTTTACATTTAAGTTTGGGTTTAGAGTATTCTGATCAATACAAGGAAAGAAAAACAAATGTGTGTCTATCTTATAACATACTGTAGGACTCATTTGATATTGAAAACACAGATTGTTTTGCTCATATGAACACATATTGACAATAGAATTGGACTGAACATGTAATATTGTATATTATTTGGTTATATTTGCATTTTGGTTCTCTCTATAAAGTTGCTGTCCTGTGTTTCTGCATCTCTTAATATAGGGCCTGTAATTTCATACCGTATGAGTTTGGTTTTAAATACATTGAGTAATTGTGCATGTGAACTCCAACAATATTTGGTGATATTTTATGATTGTATCTCTAAATTCCAGCACTCTAGATTTATATGCAATTACTGTGGGATTAAAGTGCAATCTATCAGGCATATTAGATCAAATTACGACAAGTTTTGTAAAATGTTGTGGTACTAAAACATTTGGACAATTGGCTTCAGTGGATTCTAAGCATTATTATAATAATTAGTTCAGGCACAATAAATCTATTAATGTCTAGTCTTGATTCCAGGCTTTGCATTTGCATTTATAATAGGTTCCTGGTGTCTGGCAACATGAAGACCATTTAAGTGTCAATGCAAATCAAGCTGTCCATCATGAGGTCAATATGTCAGAATAAATCAATGAGACCCTACCGGTCAAAAGTTTAAGAACACCTCTTGAAAACAATTTGTTATTGACATTCACACATTTTAATGTCTTAATGCCAAAATACAGCATAGAACAAATAAACAATTGGAGACAAATTTATAATAGTTTAGTATTAAAATAGTAAATGTAATCAAAGTTTTTGATTCATCAAAGTAGCCAACTTTTGCATACATTATAGCCAAACTCACTTGTGGCATTCTTTCTACAAAGTAAATCAAATATTATTTGCAAAGCCCCAACACTGAAGTTCTAATAAATTTGTTACATGTGAAGATTGCTTTGCTTTCACCCTTCTGCCCAGTTCATCCCAAACCAGCTTGATGGGGTTTGGAGTCTGGAGACTGAGACTGTGCTGTCAACAAGCTGTTGACTCTCAGAAACTTGTTTTCTGATTCTGTTGTGGCTTTGGGTCGGCCAGACCTTTTCCTGTCAGAGTTTCCTGTGGTTTTCAAGTGCCTTTTGGTGTTGTAGGAAACTACTCACTGACATCTTTACAATTTATCTAAAGGAAAGACCTATACTTTTAAGGATTATAATGGTCTGTCTGTCATCCTTTGTTAATTTCCTTTTTCTCAGCATTATGATAGCAATATATTACTTCCTGCTTTACAATACTGTCTAAATAATGCTTACGATGGAGTATTAACAGTCTGTTCCAACACTGCTTTTATTCAGAAAGAGGATTTGCAAGTAATCAACAAAAGTTGGTAGGAACCAGTAGGTATTATCATCAACTCATATTACTTTCTTTGCAGTAGAACAGCTATAAGTTTTTAACCCATTACATTTTAAATAAAATACCTCATTTATATCTCAGAAATGTACATTATTTTTTAGTTTTTAGTGACCTAAACTTCCTCTGGCAGTTCATCACTTACCTTTAAGGTAATTCTCAGGACTTGAACTGTTAAAATCTCAATAAAAACTGGAAAAATTGGGGTGTTCAAAAACTTTTGTCGGTAGTGTATCTAACAAATCTGCAGGTACTTAAAGAAGAAAGAAAGCATTGGTGAGCTCAGTAATGGAAAACGACCACTATAATGAAAAACCAAATAATATTTTAAATGGTGAAGATAAAACTCAGTCCAAGTCAAATACAGTCCAAATCAGATACAACCAAATGCCTATAATGGTGCTTAATGCAGCAGGACAATGACCCCAATCACAGGCTCATAGTTAACAAGGAATTTTTCAGGGCCAAAAGATGGAATTTCGACAGATCATCTAATATAAATACAGTTAAGCACGCAATTCTCATGCTGAACACAAGACAGAAGACAAATAAAACCCTGAAACAAGCAGGAATTAAAGAGGGATGCAGTACAGCCCTGACAAAGCATCATTGAGGAAAATGTCTGTTTGTTGCAGACCCCTGGCTAATATTTCATACAAAATAAATTTGATCATGTACTAAATGTAACTACTTTTGCATATAAAATTAGTCTGTTTTCTTGGTACACTAAAATGGGTAAACTATATATAAAGCATCTTGTAATTTGGTTCAACCCATATGTTTGACAATACCCTTGAATTAAAGCTGACAGTATGCAGTATAAGCGCAACTTGCTGGTATACATAAATACCAATAATTTGAAATACTAATGCCACTTGAGCACTAAATGACCAGCTCATCCTCCTGAGTTAAATAACAAGCATTTTTATATTGGTGGGTTTGAGTTGAGAAGTATCTTTATGGGGTATTTATGCTTGTCCGTAAGAATGCTTTGTCATAAGTATCCATAAAGGATGAGTCACCAATGCTATTTTGCTGTGAGTAAACATTATATTTGATGGTAGATTTTCACAGGACAGTTAGTTTAAATATTCTACACTGTAAAACCTCAAAAGTTCAGAATACTCAAAACCTTTGCGGAAAATGATTACATCAAAATATTTAAGTCAACTACCTTAATTTTGTAAAGTAAGTAATTACTTAAAAAGCAATATTTATTAGAACTTAATAGTTAAGATTTCAAGTTAACTGTACATAAAAATATAGAAGAATTTGTTCTTTAAATGAACTCTAGAGTTACCACCCATGACTGTATTTGTTAATGCCTGAGACATGGTTATTTAACACATGTATTACTTTTGTCAATTCCTTGGTAACAGTGATAAACTATTATAAGGAAATTCCCAGATTTTTAGAATAAAAATCCATCAACACTGCTAAGACTTATAGAAATCCTGGGAACTTCAGCAGAGTTTTGTAAAGCTACCCACAAGGCATTGGCTTACAAAGGAATGCATAACTCCTATTGGAAAAAAAACGTTTTACACAAAGATGGATATTTTATGTAATTGTTACAATCATTTCAGTAGTGGGTGCGAAATGTATGTTTGACTATATGATTGGATTACTTTAGACAAATTTATGTGTTTGATGTTTGTGTAGTTAAGATGAATTAATCAGTCAAAGTACATGCAAAAAAAGGATCATAAAACGTTTCGAAAATATCAACTTGAAGCAGAGCATGCTGGGAACATTTTCATTTTAAACATAAAAATGGAGTAAAAGTCAGTAAAACATAAACATTTTAAGTTATTGGGAACATTTATCTAACTTTGAGTTACACTTACTAGAAACATTTGAGTAAGAAATACGTTAGGGTTTACAGTGTAGTCAAACTAAAATCATGGGCTTTAACTGTAAGGCAACATTCGTCTCCATATCTGAACTAAAATGATTCTGAATCCATTTCTGCATTTTAGCTTTACATCTTAGATTTGTTTCAATAGCATTTGGCGATGTAAATCCATCAACCATTGTTAATCAAATGAACCTGCATTCTCAGTCCTGGCTTCTGTCTCCATTTGTCACCAAGTCTGTCTCTGAATGTCCAGCCAGAGAGCTCAGGTTAATGACCAACATATTATTGTCCTATTCCTCAAAACCACAATAGGAAATAAAGAAGACATAACATAAAAAGGAAGAGTTAGAGTTGGTGATGGATGGATGGAGGCAGAAGTGAAAGTGGAATTGAGGTGCAAATAGCACTTACGAAAATAGAAAAAAACAGAGAATTTGTTCACTGGTGTATAGCAAAGACAGAGTGAATCTGTAGTTCCAGTAGGGACCCAGAGGTCAACGTAAGGAGCGAGCTGGACACGCGGGGAACAGAGGGCAGGGACAAAGGGACAGAAAGTGGAAGCGGCGGGGTGAATGTAGCCGCGTGTTTAGCAGTCCCAGTAGAATGGGTACTACATCAACTCCAGCTGGGGCCCAAGGGGTTAATGGATAAGACTGCCCAGCAGGGGTCAAGGGTCAGGAGGCCGCTCTCCACCAGGGCTAATTGGCCACAACGAAGAGAGTTCAGGCACATAGGCAGGCCCTCCATGGAGAAATACATACACATGTATACAACAGCTTGGATGGAGGAGTCTTCCATCAAAGCTCCTCTGATGTGCTTCTGTTCTCAGACAGGCCTGGACTAGAACAATCCCAACCCTTCACCGCACATCGCCCTCACTGCCACCTACAGTGATAAAGTTTCACTAGTATACACCACAAAGGTGGCCTTTTTTAAGATGCTTTTCACTGCAATTCTTCATTGTTGCAAGTTCAGATTTTCATTTGAAAAATCCTACTGAGCCAAGGATATTGAAAAGGAATTTTGCTCTCTCTTTTGTAATTAAAAAAAACAACAATATTTGAATATGTTTTTTTCTTCTAAACATAATTCATCTCCAGAGCTTTTAGTGACAAAACTCAAGTGGCAGAACTGGCATTATCTACCTTTAAAAGTCAAAGTGGATTATCCTCCTTGTTGTGGATTCCTTTATAGTCTCTAGTCTGTAAGTACATAAACCATTGTTGTACTGAATGAAAGGTTTGTTGTCCAAGACTCCCAGAACTCCATGGCAAACTTTAGCTTTACATTATTATATGATAAATCCTGAACAGGATCTAATTCAAGCCACGTTGTCACAGAAATAGTGACAGTTGTGTATTTCATAATGAAATGCTATATATAGACAGTAAAGCATGAGGGTGTGTGCTTAATGACTAAAATACCATGATTAAGAGCTGTTCTTATCAATATTTTAAAATGGTTACCAGTGCAATTAGGTAATGGTAATGTAATGTCATATCCTTGGTACTGTATATGTAAGAAATAATTCATGAGGGGGGTGTGGTATATGGCCAATATACCCTGGCTAGGAGCTTTTCTTATGCTTGACACATTGCGGAGTGCCTGGACACAGCGATTAGCTATGATATAATGGCAATACATCACAAATCCCCAAGATGCCTTATTGCTCTTATAAACCTGTCATCAATGCAAATACAGCAGTAAGAGGAGATGTGATGGATTACCCGTGGTATATGGTATCAAATACCACATCTATCAACCAATCAGCATTCAGGATTCAAACTATCCAGTTTATAAGGCACAAGGGTTGGTATATGGCAAAAATATAATGCCTAAGAATTGTGCATAGGCATGACAAATCGCAGGTATGACACTGTGTCACTTTCTAATGCTGTAATTGCATTGGTTACGGGTTTATAAGAGCAATAAGGCGTCTTGGGAGTTTGTGGTATATTGCCAATATATGTCAGCTAAGCCCTGTGTCCAGGCACTCTGTGATGCATTGTGTCTAAATACAACACTTAGCTGTTGTATTTTGGCCTTCTACAATATCCCACATGCCTTTGTTGTATACATATACCACAGATATAAAGCAATCAGCATTCAGGATTCAAACCAACTGGTACATACTTCTGTGTTTGTCATAAAATAATATACTGTAACTTAACAGAAAGCACATTTGCCAGAATGAATAGGAGACCCAATGACTGCATTACAAATGACCTTCATCATATTAGTCATAAGTCATCAGATGCCATACATTACATTGTTAAAGGATAAATCAGTCCAATGGGTAGTCCTTACAGAACTAGAAGGCCATCAGAGGAATAAGTCAGAAAGATAATGAAAGCTTTCGTGACCCATTGTTTCTAAATGGATAGTAAATGAGATGTGATTCTTCTTGTCTGCTCCCTTCAGAGATGGATCATATACAGCACACAAGAATCCTGATAGATTGCAATTGCCATGCTGATGCTGTCAGAGGCTTTGTGCTGAAGAGGTTAATGATTTATGGAGAATGGTGGGATGTTCAGAGTGGGCCTGGGTTAATGTTCACCTCTCTCACAGGGCCACCTCTGGGCTCTACCCAGTGCCCAAAGCCTGCCCAGGCAGCTCCACCATAGGGGGACCAGTCTGACTCTGCTGGCCTCCAGCTAAACTCTGAGTTCCCAGCAGGGCAGGAGACCCACGCTCTCTTCAAGGTCTGTGAATGGATTCAAAGGGCTGTATAGGAGGGACTAAGGAGACTGATGAGGGGCTGCTCAGGAGATTCATGGATAGCAAGAGGTATACGACAAAGTCCCAATCCTTCAGAAGACCTTGTGTCCATCAAACCTTCACAAAAACAAATCACAGGACTGTTGGGTAATGGTTTCTATAATGCTATCATTTCTAAAAAATGGATTGCACCATGTACAGCACCATCTAAATGTATGTTGTCCAAAATGACAAAGTATACTGTGCCCTGTGTCAGTAAATCAATATATGCCTCTTGTCAGTATACCAATATATGCCTTGTGTCAGTATACCAATGTGTTTCCCTGTGTCAGTATACCAATATGTGCCTTGTGTCAGTATACCAATGTGAGCCTTGTGTCAGTATACCAATGTGAGCCCTGTGTCAGTATACCAATGTGTTTCCCTGTGTCAGTATACCAATGTGTGCTTTGTGTCAGTATACCAATGTGAGCCTTGTGTCAGTATACCAATGTGAGCCCTGTGTCAGTATACCAATGTGTGTTTTGTGTCAGTATACCAATGAGATCCTTGTGTCAGTATACCAATGTGTTTCCCTGTGTCAGTATACCAATATGTGCCTTGTGTCAGTATACCAATGTGAGCCTTGTGTCAGTATACCAATGTGAGCCCTGTGTCAGTATACCAATGTGTTTCCCTGTGTCAGTATACCAATGTGTGCTTTGTGTCAGTATACCAATGTGAGCCTTGTGTCAGTATACCAATGTGAGCCCTGTGTCAGTATACCAATGTGTGTTTTGTGTCAGTATACCAATGAGATCCTTGTGTCAGTATACCAATGTGTTTCCCTGTGTCAGTATACCAATGTGAGCCTTGTGTCAGTATACCAATGTGTGCTTTGTGTCAGTATACCAATGTGCTTTGTGTCAGTATACCAATATATGCTTTGTGTCAGTATACCAATGTGAGCTTTGTGTCAGTATACCAATGTGTGCCTTGTGTCAGTATACCAATGTGTGTTTTGTGTCAGTATACCAATGTGTGCTTTGTGTCAGTATACCAATGTGAGCCTTGTGTCAGTATACCAATGTGTGCCTTGTGTCAGTATACCAATGTGTGCTTTGTGTCAGTATACCAATGTGAGCCTTGTGTCAGTATACCAATATGTTTCCCTGTGTCAGTATACCAATGTGTTTCCCTGTGTCAGTATACCAATGTGTGCTTTGTGTCAGTATACCAATGTGTGCTTTGTGTCAGTATACCAATGTGTGTTTTGTGTCAGTATACCAATGTGTGCTTTGTGTCAGTATACCAATGTGAGCCTTGTGTCAGTATACCAATGTGTGCTTTGTGTCAGTATACCAATGTGCTTTGTGTCAGTATACCAATATATGCTTTGTGTCAGTATACCAATGTGTGCTTTGTGTCAGTATACCAATGTGTGCTTTGTGTCAGTATACCAATGTGTGCTTTGTGTCAGTATACCAATGTGTGCTTTGTGTCAGTATACCAACATTGGTTCACTGAATTTGTTGATATATGTAGAAGTGCCGTAATTAAAATAGGAAGGAATTTGTATCCTCAAAAAGTAGTTTCAGTCAGAATGTACTGTATACCAATGTAAATGCACATTATTTAGCAATTAAGATCTGTGCTGTCTGTTAGCTAGTACAAGCATCAGATGTTATCAATGCAGTTCACTCTAGCTGGTGGCTTTTCTCCCTGTGTTGTGGATATGAACTGTGAATGTGTCTATTGAATATATCCGGGGCAGAGGCTGGGGCAGACAAGGTGATGGATAGCAGAGGGGGCTGTCATCCCATGTCTCAGCCTACCCTCATTAAGCTGTAAATCTTTCCCAACAACACCCACAGAACAATGGGAGAAGGACTCATCCCTGTTACTCTACCTTGTCACTAGGGCAACAATGGAGATGCCAGCTGAAACAGTCCATGTGGGGTCCACACAATGGCCTCAATATCTCAGTTTATGTGGGGGTCCACACAATGGCCTCAATATCTCAGTTTATGTGGGGGTCCACATAATGGCCTCAATATCTCAGTCAGCCTGTAAAAATGTTGGACAAATCCACATGGGGATAAAACCATCATGAAATACAGCAAGCTATAAAAAGATCAATCCATTTGACATGATAAGGGTTGGCAAAATCTAAATTCATGAACTAGGAAGGCTGAGTGCCCCAGTCACTTAGTGTTTTAAACACTGGATGCTCCCTTCATATCCAGCCCCGGAAAAAATGAAGAGACCACTTCATCTTTTTCTTTCCTTTCCAAAAAAGTCGAAATGGAAGGTTTTGAGTGAGGAACAGAAGGGTTCAAATTAGAGACCACAGCAAACTGAAGACGTTTCATGAATGCCATATCTCAGAGGACCAGTGCATACTGTTCTATAGTCTTTATAGTTTCATGATTTTCTATGTACCCTGTTGGCTTTTTTCTTTACACGTAGGTGACCATTCTTACGTGGCGTATCTCAGTTGGCTAGCTTTTGCAAAGCGGTTTCCAGTTCGCTTCATTATCGCCCTCACGGCCACCTACAGACAACTGCTCCTTCTGTGGTGTAGTGGAGGTCATGGGTACTGAACCTGTAGCCTAGGCCCTACACTGAATCAGTGGCCGTTGTGAATGCTCACTTCTGCCCTCTGATAGTGAAGTATTAAAAATAATAATATAAAATAAGTATATTAATTATAATTGAAATAAAAACACGCTTACTGTGCTATTAAGGACCCTAAGTGAACGGTAGAGCATTGGAGTGGTTATGAAAATAACATGGTTATAGTCATACATTCCTGTGGTCCTTCACATATATCTAAGTTAGTTAAGAGAGCATCAGGTAAGAGCTCAGAATCCCAGTACACAGACAGGCGAGGGCAAACCAACCAACTGTGTATTCAGTAACAGACAATTTAACACCATACCTGACCAGTACCTTTGTCTTCAGACGTCTTCAGACATGCTTTTGATCTCAAGACACTCACTTCTAAAGACACGTGTTCCTTAAATTCATGCCCCACCCATTTAAAATTAATGTTACTTGTTTTCAAGATCTAAATTGAATGTGATGATTGGAGTTACTTCCTGCATGGTTGACCATGCCTGGAGTTCTCTTCGGGTGGGGCCACAGTGTCTCCAGACCCCCAACGCACCTCTGTCCCTAGTTTTATGCTGCTATATTATTGTGCCGAGGACTAGGGTCAATCTGTCCAGTCACAGTACCAATTGTTTACCTTGCTTTAGTTAATGTGACAGGGGACAAAGATCAGTCTGAATCATATTTTGGATCCAAGGAATGTTCTCTGGTGTGTGCTGCCTGACGATTCCTGCTGCCACTGGCTTCAGCCCAACTGGTTGTGCAGCTGATCTGGATTCAACTTAAAGATTCCAGACATGACCCATCTGCCTTTATTGACATCTAAAAACACTGAATTGGCCCAAAAGGTAATGTACTCTTATAATCTTCAATCGCCAGAGCCACAGGAGTCCTGTGGCTGTGAAACACAGTGAGAAACACTGCCTTAAAGACTCTTCTGGTTACCCACACACGTGACCACCAGGTGTCACAAATGCCTTTGGTAAGCCTCTGGACTCTAATCTGTTCATCTGTGATTAGAAGTATTTCTGGGAGCATAATCCAAAAGACAGTGTTCCTACAATACAGTGGAAGGTTCTATGTAGTTCTAATTGTAGATTAATTCAAAGTTCATATAATATTATTTTACAAAAATGTATCTTTTATTTTTTCCCATTGAAGCCTAGGTGGGTGTAATAAAATATTTAACATTCACCCTTTCCTACTATTTCCATCAAACTGTTTATGCATGCAATTTTATGCAAACATTAAAGAAATCCAAGGCATGCACCACACAGAGTGCACTGAAACTGCCTCTGCAATGCAATGCTGCAAAGCAAACATTGCATCATTGCAAATAAAAGAACTTTTGGTGTACCAAAATGCCATGACGTCCTAGGACACATACTGTACCATAGAGATGGAAAGAGGTTTTATCTGTGGGTCTGTATCGTTATTGCATATTTTCTAGGGCCATCTACATGTTAAAGCAGACAACTGGCTGATCATTGTCTGCTAACATTTGATCCTATGACTGGGCCATCATGGTATGTTACACCATCTACTGGAAAGATTATGATACTACTTCTACTCTTGGTAACACTTGAATTAAGGTACCTTGATAAAAAACATTAGCCTGCTTAGGTTTTTACACGTATAAGTGAGTAGAGGCATTTATTTGACAATTACACTTACCACATTTCTGTACTGCAATTCATTTAAAGGACAACCTTTTGAATACATTTTAATTATGGAAATTATTATAAAAAGTGTGTGGCAGTCTACATCCATCATCTTAAACTTTGTTAAAGAAATGGAAAGACAACCAGTCAAGTAATGTTTTTATTCAGTAAATCAGGCTACACTATGGCAGCATTACTGTAAATACATCACCATAATTTCATTGAATATACAGTAGACATACATACTGTATATTATTTTGTAATGTTAGCCTATTCCAAAGTTATGGACCAAATTTAGGTAAACTGTGTTATCTCTATCCCTGAGACCGGATTGAGGCAACATGCCTGTTTTCTGTCCACAGTGGGTCACTTACCGCTAATGTGGAAACATTGTCTACCGAATTGGGCAACTGCATAACTTATTTTCTTTTCATACCACATCCACAAGAATTTATTAGTATAATACAGGAATTTACAAGTATATTGCAAGAAATTATCAGTATATTGCAAGAATTTTTGAGAATATTGCTTCCCTCTTCCATCTAATGTTTTTTTTTAATTTAAATAGGCTTCATTTCACATTCTTCTGGAATTTTACAATTTTAATAAAAAATCTATTGAAGTAATTTGGGACATGTGAGTACGTAGAATTTCCCCCTAAAAATCACAATTTGGATTGATGTTACTTAATGATGATTTGGTTATAACAATAAACATTACCCCAATTACAATAATCGCCTATTATAATTGTGACATGTTGTTTGAGATATATTTTTTTTAATAATAGATAATCCCTCCGGTTTCTACTACAACCTTAATTGATGCTAAAAAAATAAAATATTTATCTTATAGAGGTAGATACATAATAATAAGCAAATGGCCTTGAGAAGCACAACAGCTACACCTTCTGGAGAAGAATAATCAGTTACTCACTGAAGATGTGTCACATTACCATGGTCTCTATCTAAAGGGAAAATCCCTGTCTATTTCCAGTTTCTCTTCTAAAAGACTCAGACCACTGGACCATTCTTGGTCACAAGGCCCTAATTCACAATCAAAATGCTGATATTACATGTGATATTGGAAACCAAAACAGTAAAATGAATCCCTTCACACCTGATACGGTTGTATTCAGATTGCAACTATATCACGTGTGTATTTTACAAAATGTGTATGTTAATTGTCCAGACATTTATCAAGTTATTACACTCACATTGATTCACTTTTTCTATTGTAATCAAAAGAGCTCACATCATGTAAGTCAATAAACTGGGACAATTGTCTGCCATTACAGCTTGAAAGGTTATCTGTAATCTAATGCTAGTTCTGTTTTTTAAAAGAGTAAAAATGTTTGCTCGAAGTAACTAATGTTTGCTGCGATCTTGCCGATTTAAACCCCTACAGCGAGTGTCATCGCGTGAAATTTGGGGTGGACACGTTCAAAGAGAGAAGATTTGAAAGAGAAAAGTTTGCAGAATACGCTCATTGGACAACTTCATGGAGGAAAATGTTCCACTGACTCAACAGACTTTTAGTTTCCATCACTACCACACCATCAAATTTCAAGGGGATCTGAGAGCAACTAAATGAACACATTCCCACTGGTCAGTGCTTGTTGATTGATCTTAACTCTACAATTGTCTCATTTAACCTTTAAGAGATTAATAGAACATTTAATAAATGTGGAAGCATAACTGAAAGCATTTCTTTCTCTACTTTCCTACTGTTCTATACTGGGAACAAGGGTCATCTGCAAATACAAATACTGTTAGTAATGTGTTATTTGTTGAAAAATCTGTACAGAAAGACAGTTATACAAGTACCTTTATGTCCCTTAAAACAACTTTGATCTTCTTCCCAGTTGGAAAAGAACAAGGTCAGACTATGACATCTTCAGGGGGCAGTTTCAGTTATCCATCTATGTTGGAATACTCCAATTGGATTGGAAAAATGCATCAGATTAAATTGAATAGAACAGAACTCTGCAATCAAGTGAAATATTCCTCTGTTTTATGAATGATATTTATATGCATCCCAAAAGGTTTATCAAGGTGCGAAACTTTAAAAAAAACGGCCCTATCTCGGAAAATCGGATCTGAATGCTACGTTCATGGAAACTGGATATTGAGAAGTCTGAGGTGCTATTTGGGATAACTCCGACCGATGACGTAGAAGTGTTTTAAAATAATCTAGGAAATCGGAACAAATAAGCTTCGATTGTGAAAAATAGGTTTTCAACAGACATCCACGTAGCAATATGAATTCGGAAATTCAGGCAACATTCTTGAACTCCCACTTTACGAAATTATAATCAATGACGTCATGATTTGACGTCATGATTTGTCCTTTCCCAATTCTCGAATGATATCAAACGCGGCACAAGGGTGTTGCTAAAGTTTCTGAATTGTAATTCAGAGTTGGAAGACGGTTCGAAATGATTACCCAAGTCGAAGCTCAATCGCGAGTTTTCTGTCTTTAACACTGAAGTCGGTTTTCGATCTTCGAGTTGCTAATTCCGAGGTGTCTTGAATGTGGCAAGTGACAACCTGTCACTTCCGACGAAATATTTCTGTCAAGACCACTGTTATCAAGATGGCGTTACGGCCGGGATCTGGGGGAGGTGGCAGGTACTCCTCCTATTTCTTGACAGTATATGACAAACGAGTGCATTGGTTGTCGCACGGTATTCTGTAACTGCTTGAAACCCTGTGGTTTTAATGTTGGCAATGATAGGATTTATACGCTGAATGGCGAGAGGGGAATAAGCCTTGCTGTAAGGCGAGGAGGCAGGATTACTGTGTACCAGCTAACTACAGTACCAGACACAGACCGACAGCTAGCTAGCGATCTAGCTGTCTGTAATGACTGTGTCTCTACATACATTCTTTGGTTAGTGTTAACTTCGGTTGGGTGTATTATATCACACTTGCTGGTTATTGCCAATAATGTATTATAACTTGTATATACAGACGTATTAGTACAGCACCTAAACACAATAGCTATTGCGTTAGCTAGCTATGTAGTTAGCTAGCTAACGTTAGTTTGCTATCTAGCGAGTTGGTCAGTTGAGTTGTCATTGACACTGTATCTATTACTCGAAGTTAAATAGTTTGAAAACTGCCTGCTATGTTTGTACTAAGGGGATTAGTTACATTTTAGTACTTTCCTATTAGTACTCTCACCCGTTCTCCACAACTTCCTTGAATGAGTTTAGAATTGCTAGCCAGTTAGCCAGCCAGCTAGTATGGTACTAAGCTAGCTACTATTAGGGATGTGCATCGCTCTTGTCTTACACGAATCGATGCGTTGGCCCCCATATGATAAATGAAAAGTACTTTTAATTGTTAATCATACTCTGCGACTCAGTCTGATTAGTGGAATTAATTATTTCTATTCTATTTCATATTTATTTGTTGCAGTAACACATTCAGTCCATCAAAATGTAAATGTATTCCTGATTGAGCTCAATCAGCGGCTCTGCCTTTTTGAGATGGATCTCTAGAAACATAGAGAGGAGCCAGGCTCTGCGGGGTGGCCAGCACTGAACTGTTATTGTGGTTAACTAAGGGTTTGCACCTTGCAGTGTGCATTTTCTATTTAAGACATTGAGGTATACACAGAGCACTGTGTATTTCTTTGTTAATGTTGTTGACCAAAGTTATTTACAATGCTCAAGTTAGAGCAGGTGCCATCCTAATCACAGGAGTGCATAGCCTTGACTTCATGAAAAAGAGCACTGGCACAACTGTCAGCTCTACTGGCAATATAGTGTTGCTTTAATGAATAACCTGCTACAGAGCTTGCTTGTTAGCTTTCCACCACCACTCAGTTCATACTTTCCACTCTATGAAACCAGCGACTTAATACCTTTCTGTAGATTAGAAAAACGTAACGTGACCAAATCAGCCTTCATTGCCATGTCTTTGTTACTGTGACAACTGTGTAGCTAAACAGGTACTCTGCTGAAAGCTTGACATATGCGCGCACACAGGTTAATAAAGACATCTCCAGCTGATCAGTGACAAGACTGTTTACTAGGAAGTAAGTGTATGTCTTATTGACAGAACATGCTTGCACTATAATTTATGTAAACTAAGTTCATCAGTCAGATGTGTATTATATGAAATGGATTGTTCATTATTTCAGTGAAATACAAAACAATTCTCAATTTTACAGAAAGGGTGGCAACCCTTTCCATTATGGCTGTGAAATTTGTATTGGATATTGAAATTCTATTGTTTATGTTGTTTAGGTGTTGGTTATGCAACCAAGTTTGGCTAACATCATTTATTCTTCTGCTTCAGGTGTCATTGTATGAATTAATTTGCCTGAGACTGCAAAGTCAGTGTTTTGGTCAGCCCAGAGTGTTTTGCAAGCCAACATTAACGCAGCTGGAATGCTATTAATAAACATGCACGTGGTCATAGAAAATAGAACCTGCGTAGAACCAGGTCATAGAAAAAAAAGCCACATTGGTTTGTAACTATGTAATGTGGAATTTAACAATCATTTGACATCGACTGACTTAAGTGCATATTGCCTATACTAACCTACCTAGCTGAGTATACCCGTATGTTAAGAATTTGGGTCCCCGGCCAAACAGCCTTGTTTGACAGAATACGTTTTTCCACAACAGGACACTGTAAATAGGCACTTTACCAGTCAAACAACAAATAGAAAGCACCTTTTATTGGCCAGGACAGATTATTGGGGGCATTGATTGAATTCCACATATGGAATTACACTTGTTTGGACAACTTCAAATTTTTTCATGTATAGACTACTGTATTAATTACAAAATATTGATTATTCCAAATTAATAATATATTGGGACAGATATAGTTTTGGGTGCATTTTGACTGCCCTACTATCCACTGCTGATTTTAAGATTTCAAATCTGATGAAAATGGGCACTGTGATGTAGAAAGTAATTTATGCCAAATATCCTTTAAATTGTTACTTAATTGTTGTAGATTAAAGTGGGTGTGTTAATAGTGTTAAATAAAGAGTTTGTTGATTTTCCTGCCTCTATTCTGTCCATTCTGTCATAAATGGGCTTTTGGCTGAATCTAGTTGCCTTATCCCCAGGCTAGAATAACAATGTGTTAACTCCTCTTTCTAAGCTTGGTCATGATTCCCAGATATCTGTTTATCACCTAGCATAGATCTATTTCTTACCTCCACCAAAAAAAATCTTAAATCCTCCTGTCTCATACTAAAACCTATGTTTGTTTTTTTTTGGTCTGTCTTGAGTTCAACCCTCTGCTGTGTGGTGATTTTAAGCCCTGGGTTTCTGTCTCCCATCAGTTTATTTGGGACCTTGATGTAAAAGGCAATAAGAAATGATACATAGTTAGTGAAAAGTTGAGTCATGCTTACTCCTGCATAAGCTTGTTGATTGATCACAGCAACAATGGAGATGAAGTCTAGCCTCATGACCTTTTCATCAGTTACTTAGGCCTGAGCACAGCGATGTGAATAATGAATGTCTGCCTACTTCATGCCTTTGAAAAAGACCAGTCAGGTAACACTGATACTGCTCTTGCTGAAACCAAAGAGCCTTCGATTTGGTTTCAGAGTAGCCTAATGTTTTGTGTTGATGAAGATAGTTATTTCCCAGGATTTGGTGTAGTTTAGGACCATGCAGCAGTGAGATTTAGGGAATTTGTATGAATACACCCCCTATATAGAAAAAGGACAGTAGAGAATAATATTTACGTGTGTGTGAAACAAATTTGAAACCATACCACTGACCCTGCTGACTGGCATAACACTCATACTATAGTACGTTACCAGAAACAGTCCAGCCTGCAACTGGCTGAAGCGTTGCCGGGCTACAGGCTGATATTTTAGTGTAGTCAGGTGTCTGCCCTACACTCCGGTTCCAGTGGAGGGGTCTCGAAGGATGACTGTGGCATCTTAGGTTTCCTGTTTTGTACAAGGACCAGAAGGTAGTTGTGCATATGAACGTCTTGTGGATGCCAGTATGTACCTACTCTCAGAAATCCCAGTTTTGTTCTGTCTTTTTGGCCATACAGCTTTAGGGTATACTTTTGCTGACAAACTAACAAAGATTAAATGCAAACAGACAGTCAAGAAATGTTCAGTGGTTTGAGCTCATTCACATGGGTCTTCAGTTTAGTGGATGCTCTTGTGTACTGTAGACTTCAATTTGTGATACAGCCTGTACATGTGTAATATGCTAGGTTTCTGAGAGTTGCTGCATATGGGAGCAAATCATCAGTCTGCGAGGCATGTATACTAACCATGATTTAACATTTCTTTCATTGCTTAGAAAACAAAGAGCACCACTGCATCTGTATCATAAAGTGAAATAACAATAGGAGACAGTGGTACAGCAAGGTGAATCACATGTAACACACGACTGGTATCAGACACTGTCCCTGGTCACTTTGACTCCTAACTAGCTGATGAACTTCACTTCCTTACCACCTGCCTGTGGAATTGAATTATCTCCAGACATTCTCGGTGGCTTTGTATTGGGAATGGGGACACTGGCCAAGCTACAAAGATCATCTTTGCTCCCTCTATTTTTTGGATGCCTCCTATAGTATGGATCGTTTGTCTGTGATGATGTGTCTGTCTGCTGTATTGGATGGTGTCTTTTAAGGTCTTGGGAATGTTTCAACATTTTTGACCATCCTTCCTGTCAAATACTTTTTCTACCCAATGCTTTGCATTGTGTTTAATTGCATTATGACTATGCTAACAGTGGTTCATATTCATGGGATGGCACTTCTGCTGAAAACATTGACATGTGTTTTGCCTAGTTGGCCCATAGTGGGTGAAGGCCCAATTACACAAGTCCTGTGAAGTTCAAAGTCACCTTCACACTTCCATTGGAGAACCCTCTGTAAATGATTTGCACATTTCATGAAAATCAACCGAGCTTGTGCACCTAACCCATGCATACAGCCTAGACTCGAGACTGGGCATTGACAGCTCTTATGCTTGCACAAAAGATGTGAAGAACCATAAACTGAATTATATTTTATTTGTGTTTTATAGTGGTATCATTTGTTCAACCTGTCTTTATTATATTTGTACAAATCATGCTTTATAGTGTGCAGGCTACTGTACTGGTAGTCCATTGTACAGCTATTCCACTTAATCTGTGCATAGGCTATCCAAATCATTATAATGACCTATTATACTTTACCCTTTGTTTGAAGACAATTTAATATACATGTTAAGGCATCTTTTAATTTTCTTTTGCTTGGGACACATGATCATTTTGCATTATGAATCCTTAACCCAATCCTATATTACACTTATATTATTATGTTAGGCAGGACCATCAATGCGTTATATACACATTTTTAGTTGTTAATGTAAAGCTTACCATCATCATACAAATGCATAGTTTCTTTCCCAGCTAGAGTCCTTCCTGTTTTTGGTAACATTGCTGCACAATGGCGATACCCTTCATGTTGGAGGCAGAATACAGGGACGTCTCATATAGCGCCATATCATTGCATTCGTACGTTCCACACTGCTTTGGGATTTCAAGAAATTCTTTGTGCTGGTATGAGTGCCTGTGTAAATACTGGGCATGAGTTTGTGGCCCAACCCTACTTAGGTCAGACATTTTTGCTTGATGGGATGTCACTATTTACTTAATTTCTTTTGCAGTAAAATTATTTTCATATAACCATCCATTCCATATAAGGGAGAAATTGTACCTTAGGTCTCAGAATTGCAAGCCACCTTATGATACTTATGTGCCGATACGATATGTAGGGTCTATTTCGATTCTGACGATTCTATATTTATATATTGCTATTAACTGCATTATGTTTATTTAATTCTACCATGCCAAACAATTAAATTCAGTTGATTTAAACAAATACATATAAATATCAAAGATTTACAGATGTGTGGCTTGCATGAGGTTACAGTGCAACACATATTGCAATAACAAAAAACATTGCCTAGTAGTTTAAGGACTTAATTATTGTTAAATGATCAGTGCTTTTCTTTCTTTTTTTTACCTGAGTTTATCGGAGAAATCACAATAATGACGTTGCTAATGCATGAATCTAATTGGCTGGACCAGGTACTGTGTGAACACCTGCAGGCAGTTGCAGGGCCCAGGTATGCAAATAGCCCTGCTGTGTTGGTTGTATTAGTGAACCCTGTGAAAGGCTACAGCCTATACAGAACCCACAGCTGGTATCACTGCTAAACTCTGGGTTAATCCCTGTAAAGCTGTAGGATCTATCTGAGGGATAACTGGCGTGAGTCATAATGTCCCACACATTGCCTATGGTCAGATGGTCCAGGAAAACATTCTGTACACAAAATGAGGCCATTTGACATACAGCAATGCAGTCCACGAGAAGTTCTTGTCCATGGAGAGCATCCTGGTCATTTTAATGCACTAGATTATTTAACTTAAAATAAAACGAAGAGCATTATATGATTGTAGGAGATTAACCTATGAAAGCAACGTTTCCTGTCTTGAATGGCAAATTGATATTATTGTGCAAGGTTTATCTTTGACACGGTGGATAAAGTAACTTCTTGCTGTCGCCAATAGGACCCCATGTTCCTGTGCACTGCTCTGTGGGATAACTGGTTGTTAGAAATCTCTCCGGGGAGTCGGTAGTTATGTTGGGCAGTAGGTAGACTAACATCCTCTCCTCCTGCATCAGTATGACCACCGAGCCAGTGAGTCAGAGAACAGGCAAACTGCGTCATAGTGCCAAGTTGGCCGCATTCACTCTTTAGCCCCGTGTCTTGGCTCTGACGCAGTCTGTTTGAAAGTAGCCAATCTTTTTGTATTTCAGAACATGTTTTTAAAGATCTGCACAAGCTCAATCAAGACACATTTTCTATCAAATACAGCAAATAGACCACAGATGGTCATAACCATTAAAGGCATGGCGTCTGACTGTTATTAGCTTACTACTATGACAAATTACAGAGCAAGGACACCCTGGGAGAAGCGTTCCGGAACGGCTCTTGTCAGTGAAGCTCCTTGATCGATAAATGTTGTTTTGAGCAACAGCAACGTTTTATTGGATGAATTTTTCTTCCCGCTTGTCAGGTTTAGTGCTCATGGTCGATGCAATATTTATTCACGCATTCCCTGGAGATCAGTGAACTAGAACAATAAGGACGAGCACCACAGCATGGAAATGGGGTGAAGGCAGGGCGATAGAGATTCCTGACGGAAAACGACTTGACTAGGTTGTCACAACATCATACAGTTGCATTATTATTCTTTAGTGAATTTCAGTATTATCTGGACTGTGACAAATTCTGAATTTTTTTTGCTTGAGGTTTATTTTGATATGTTTCATTGACACTTCTTTGGTCTTCGTGTTGTCCAACACCACCAGCAGACTCCAAATTCAAACTTTAGAATCAAGATTAGAAACAGGCAACAATCTTGTGTATCCTCTAATGATGCAAATAAGCAAATCTAACAATGTCTAACAATGAATAACTGTGAACCCAATTGTCCAAATTCTTTTGGTAGATTAAAATGGGATGACTGAGTTTGAAAATGTGTAGGAATTCAAGAACATAAAATCCTTTCAACATTTTTGGAATTCCCTTTACATTTTTAGAAATGGGTTCATGAATAGTCCAATCTTCCTTTGTTAATGTGATTTATGGCCTACCATGAGTGGCAGTTGAATTATTTCTGCCAAATTTTTCCCATTATGCTGGTCTCTATGATAATTGACTTGTTTTTCCCCTTCTCTTCTGTCCTGCAGTTTCATTTACCCAGTTGGAGGGAGCCTGGGACCACCACAAGGTGAGTCATCCTTTGTTACCTAAGACCTTGTGTTCTACATGTGTGAATTGGAAATGTGCGCGTCCCAGTTAAGGGTATTCCACCCCTGACTTTCACTAGTCCACTATTTAGGGAGTAATGTTCTGTTTGAGGCTTGTCATTCAGTGAAAGAGACATTGGCTTGTTAGAGACCGCTACCGTGTCCATGCCATAAAACTAGTACTGTGATAGGCTGACCCTGACAGTACAGGAATCAGGAAGATAATACACTTTGATGTTGGAGCGAAATCCTGATCTGAGCCTCCTAAAAAAAAAGTAGGTTTTGTTTGGTGTTCGGTATGTATGAAACTGCATCTCACCCCAAGTGATCTAATAAAAATGGAACTTAAAAAACAGTTCAGTGAAAAGGTTGCACAGTCTGGCTAAATGGTGGCAATCTGGAGCCCAATTATGTTGGAGCTGTTGTATGTTTAGCATTGAGTTTAAAGTGATGCTTCTCAACACTTAACGCCCTTGTGTCAGTGGCTGTGTTGGGGGTCGTTAGATGCACCGCTGTTAAAGCAAATACTCATCGCAATGAATGGGACATTTGGTTTGGATGAGCCATAATAGCCCAGTATTGTGCCTGGTTAGAGCGTAATGTGCTAAATCATGGGGACCCTCCAGAAGGAGCATAACGTGCAAACACTCTCTTTCTATTCCCTTGTTCTCCTCGGTTTTGTTAGGTGCTGTCATGATACGTACCTCGCACGAATCTAACTTGTTTCAGGGGGGACTTTCAACAACACACTACAGTCCATTTAAGTTGTCCTTGATGTAGTACGTTATGTGTGGGCTTAGTTGCTACATGTTAGCCTTATGGTCCATGTCAAGTTTTGAACAATACCGGGGGGGCTGTTTGCAGAGCTTGTGATTGATTTAGCTGATTAAAGTCAAATGCATTAGTTACAATGGGTTTGAGTGGTGATCAGCACTGGCAGACTGATGCTCTGTTCCTGTGTAAACCTGGCTGTCTTTTGGTGCTGAAATGCATTGTTTTTGCTATTCTGGGAGCGTCAGTCCGCTGGCAGTAATCACAGCTCAACTACATGTTAATTGGTGGAGGTTTTTGGACTACTGATTGACTGTGTTCTGTCCAGGCATGATGCCTATTCAGCAGCCACAACAGCAGCCTTTCCCTGGGATGGTCCAAGTCCCAATGCAGCCCAGCATGCAAGGGATGATGGGAATGAACTTCAGAGGCCAGATTCCGCCAGGTGCCATCCCTATGCAGGTGTGTGTGTGTGTGTGTGTGTACTGGGATGGCATGGGCACAACATGTTACCCAACAATAAAAGGTTTGCAGTGTTATTATGAGCCAAAAGATGGCTAGACACAATCTCTCCGGTAATGCTACACGATAAGAGCGCATGCTACCGTAAGCTACTTCTGGCATTTAGACTAGACATTTAGGAGGAGGAGCACTTTTCAAGGCATTGCATCATCCCTGCTAATCCTCTGCCTTTATCTAGGTCTCTTTCCTGTATCAAATCACACTTTCCCGCTGCTGTTTTCCTTCTGGATTGCCTAGGAGCACGCCTTTCCAGTCCAAGCAATTGTAGTTATTTATTCACACTGTTATCCAGCTCTGTAGTTAAGAGAGTGTTTTTTCTAACTTGACCTGCTTTTCAATCTGTTTTTCTGTGCGTCACTGTCCCTGTGCGTCACTGTCCCTGTGCGTCACTGTCCCTGTGCGTCACTGTCCCTGTGCGTCACTGTCCCTGTGCGTCACTGTCCCTGTGCGTCACTGTCCCTGTGCGTCACTGTCCCTGTGCGTCCCTGTGCGTCCCTGTGCGTCCCTGTGCGTCCCTGTCTCTGTGCGTCCCTGTGCGTCCCTGTCCCTGTGTAGGGTGGGATGACCATGGGGATGCAGGCCCCTGGGATACAGTTCATGGGTCAGCCACAGTTCATGGGCATGAGGGCCCCCGGGCCCCAGTACACTGCTGACATGCAGAAACAGATGGCTGAAGAGCACCAGTAAGTGTCTGTCTCTCTCACTCTCTACCTGTCTTACTCTTTGCCTGTCTCATTCGGCCTGTCTCTCTTTCTCTGTGTCTCTCTACATGCTCTGTCTGTGGTTGGTTGTCGATGCTGTCTGTTGTTATAAAGCCCCTGTCTGTGGTTGGTTGTCGATGCTGTCTGTCTCTCTACATGCTTTGTCTGTTTGGTTGTCGATGCTGTCTGTTGTTATAAACCCCCTGTCTGTGGTTGATTGTCGATGCTGTCTGTTGTTATGAACCCCCTGTCTGTGGTTGGTTGTCGATGCTGTCTGTTGTTATGAACCCCCTGTCTGTGGTTGGTTGTCGATGCTGTCTGTTGTTATGAACCCCCTGTCTGTGGTTGGTTGTCGATGCTGTCGTTATAAACCCCCTGTCTGTGGTTGGTTGTCGATGCTGTCTGTTGTTATAAACCCCCTGTCTGTGGTTGGTTGTCGATGCTGTCTGTCCTCTAGGAAGCGTGTGGAGCAGCAGCAGCGGATGCTGGAGGAGGACAGGAAGAGGAGGCAGTTTGAGGAGCAGAAACAGAAGCTGAGGTTGCTGAGCAGTGTCAAACCCAAGGTGAGCCTCCCCCTCCTCCCCCAGAGTTGTGCCTGACCCCTAGACACCCCCTCCCTCCTGACCCTGCACCGTCCCTTCCACAGGGACCGATGGGGGCGAGTCGAGATGACGCCCTGGAGGCCATCAAAGGAAACCTCGATGGGTTCAGCAGAGACGCCAAGATGCACCCAACGCCATCTTCCCACCCCAAGAAGCCAGGTACACTCACCAGACCAGTCGTTTACCTCAGCCCCCTGTCTGGACCAAGCTTGACACTCCTGATTGACGGACTGGACAGCTTTGTCAGGGAGAGGCTGTGGCCACCATACTATGTCAGTAGCTGTTACACAGGACAGATCTGCCTGTATTTGTCTCACTCAGATGATATACCTAAAGACCAATGGGATGTTGTTGTCATTTATTATTTTTTTCTCTTCAACTTTACTTCCTGTGTCAAATGTTTCTTGTGCATTACAGAAGGTTGTATCTCCGCAGTTTCACACTAACCACTTTATTTTGTGCCGGTTCATCTTAAGATTCTGAATGTCTATTAACTGTGGACAATGTCATACGTATATTCATGTTATATTTATTGACCAATTTGCTTGGGAATCTGTAGTACATTTTCTGGTCGTGCACAGTGTTTTGGTTTCACTACTGTAGTTGTGCTCATGTTGTCCATGTCCCATCAATGTAGCCTGTTTCTTCTTGTTCTATTACCATCATCATGTCTCCATTTTTACAGACTCATCGCCATCCCACTCTTCTGTCACCTCTCACTCCCCCCCCCCTGCTTTCCCTGATGACCATGACGACTTTACTGACTTCATGCAGGGGCCTGTAGACGCTTCTTCCTCCTCCGCCTCCCTCTTCCCCTCGTCCCCCCAGGCCCATCCCCTGTCTATAGACCCAGGTGCTGGTCGGAGACCCTCCTCTGCCCCCCTCCCCCAGTCCCTTCCTGTCTCTGTGTCCATTCCCACTGCCACCCAACACTCTACTGTCAACTCAAGCTCCCAATCTGCATTTCAAGGTAACATTGTTTATTTTGCATTGACGTCATCCGTAGCCTTGCAGTAACACAATCTAAATGTGTTTATCACCAGTGCTACTATGATAGGCGGTACTGTATCTGAAGGTGTTGTTATGAACCCCCTTGCTTTAGGCCTGCTTCTAGTTCTGTGCTGTTTGTGAACGATGTTAAAACCACGTAGACCTTTAAATTAATGCACAGTACAAAGTAAACTACATACCAGAGAGCCAGTTCTGCCTTTAGAAAATATAAATGTTTTTCAAAATACCCCGCCATGTGTGTCTGTTCCGTCCATGTGAGGAACAGTGAGGAAGGCCTGGAAGAGTCTTGACAGATAAGTAAACACCAATAGGAGAGGACATTTTTGTTCTGCACCAAACAGCATCCCCCATTTCCTCTATAGAACTGTATCCAGAGCCTTTCCCCTTTCCTAGTGCTCTACACAGGGAATGGTGGGCTGTTTGAGATGCAGCCGGGTTGACTTGGGATCTCCTGGATCAGCCCTTGTTTTCAGTGTCCTGTGATGGTCCTGAAGGGTGCTCAGACAGGCCTGTAGGAAGGGAAACCGCTGAAAGCTGACACACACACATGCCGAAATCAGTTTAATCTCAAAACCTTTTAGTAGTTATTTGACCTAATTGTTTCTTATCAGTAATGAGCTGAATAAATGTAACGAAGATGCTCTGCTCTTTAATACTCCGTTACGGACACAACCTGAAAAGTGATAACTAACAGTAGCTCCACCAAGTTGTAATCATTTACAATATGTACAATTGAATGTGTGAAGCTAATAAAGCACTATATTTCTACCGTCCTAACTTGTTCTGAGTTTAGATTGGCACGCTAATTTCCAACTGGGAAGTAGTGAGTAATTCTGTTGGATACTAACTCCATCTACCCTCTCTACTGAGGAGGAGCCAGTAGATATGTGAACCGGCCGAATGAATAGTTGTGATATCAGACCACTGTGTTACTCCTTACTCACTCCTCTAGGCCCGTCCTTGGAAGAGAAACTGTTCTCCTCGTGTGATTTAACAGCTGAAAAGAAGGCCCAGGTTAGCTTTAAGCCCCAGAGGCTCCATGTACCCAACCAGGCTCCAGTCTCTGCCCAGTATCAAACCAGCACCAAGGCCCGGAACTGGGCTGAGGCTCCCGGGGATCTGAGTTCTGCCTTCACCGTGGAAAGGCCACCTGAAGCTCCAACACAAGCACCCGCAGCCCAACCCCCTCCTACCCAGACCAGTAGGGATGGTGGTGAGAGAAGCAACTGTTTATCGCTCTCACTTTCTGCTGCGGAATTAACACGCAATAACTGCTAAGCAGAGGGTCTGTTCATTTCCTACTAATCTTTTGGAAACGTTCTTACTCTTCATTAAAGCTGACGGTCGATGGCCCCTTGATACGTCTTTTCAGCAAGCTTGTTGCGTTATCACGACTTCAGACAATGTGATTCAACTGTCTCTGTCCTCTTTTAATTCTTCTACCTTTAAAGAAAATCATACTAGCCCTCCTCTGGTCTCTCAGATTGTGGTTGCAAACCATAGAGTTCTGATTATTTTGATCTAGCCGACAGATCTTCCTCTGGCTCTCTTGAGTGTCTTGTCTTCCAGACAGATTTAATTAGGCCTGTCATGCTGGACCCTAACTAGCCTGCAGTGCAGGGAAACTCTGTGATCTGTCCGGACATTAGTCAGAGTCTACAAACTCCTCGCGCCGTTTTCAGATACATGCTTGTAAAAAGGATCATTTTCCTACAGCTCTACACAATCCTACTCCACATTTTTTAAGTTTATGATGGATAGGCATTATTCCAGATTTCCAAGAGATTATTTCTGGATCTTTGGATTGTGTCTTCATACCCTGGTTATACAATGTGGAAGCACTTATGTCGTCCATTACAGTTGCAAATAATTTTCTATCAAACTTCTGGCAACATACCAGTTCCCTCCAGAATGCAGAATATGGACCTAGCTTGTAGACATACTGCATTTACCTCATCCCATGGGTTTTTAGTAGTGTATAGGTCAGGGGACTGGGATGGCCATTGCAAAAGCTTGATTCTGTGGTGTGTGAGACATTTTGGTGTGGATCTGGAAGAGTGCTTTACATCATTGTTCTGCTGGAAGCTCTAATGACCCAATATTATCTGACCATACAACCCGTAGTCTCATCTGGCCATAGAACCCTGTATTTGGCTGCCTTGTCATTGGCAGGGACATGATCAAATAATGAAAGGAACAAAGATGAAGTAACAAGTTTAAGTAAAATGTTGTCCACACGACGTTTAAATATGGATGTCCATCAGTGATTACTGACCAAATTTAAATAGCTTCAATTTTCACAAAAGCAATGTTGGCCCTGACAGTTATGCAAGGTTTTAGAATATTATCCAAACACTTTCATAGCTTTAGTGGCAGCCAAATGTGCTTCTATGAACAGTTAAGTCTTTGGTGTGAAGAGATACTTAAAAATATGCCCTGCGTAGACTCTGACCATCCAGTGCATCTCTGGAGGACTCCTGGGGGATTACCTGGCTACTGGTAGTTATCTTACTGAAGAACACTCATCCCTCCATTGATCCCTTGGTTTGCTTCCCTAATGGCTACTTATTCCCTATGTAGTGTAATGATGTAGACCAGGGCCCTAGGGCTCTGTCGGAAATGGACGCTGCGTGGACACAGTCTGAGACTGTCTCATTCTGCTGAGTGCTCGGGTTTAATGTGGATGAAATGCTATGCTTGAATTTACCCCTACCTACTGGGGCTTTAGAGCACTGTTATTCTGCATGCCACTGCTGCCTCTGCTGCCTGCTGTAATTGCTTTCATTTCTTTGTATTTCCCCTCAGTTGCTCACTGTTTGTCTTTCAGGCTAGAACTTCCTCATCATGAAGAGCGGGTTCATTTTATTAAGTCATTTTTATGGTCCCAGGCAATTGTGCAGGACTGTTGAGAACAAAGTAACCATTGCTGCTTTAGCGAACTGCCTCTCCGAGTGCACCTTGTTAAAGACGTAGTTACATTTTGACACTGCGTGACTTGATCTTCTTCCCCAGTCACTTTAAATTGTGGCTCCCATATTCATGACGTTGTTATTCCATCAAAATAATATCTTGCAGTTCATCTGACTAGGGAAGTAGGTTCATTAATAAAATGCAGAACAAACGCTTACCGAAAAAAGAACCTAGTGGTTACACAGACAATTAAAGTCATTTATTTGTTTTATAATAACCCAAATCCCATCGCTCTTTTCCCACTCAAAGTGTGTCAGAGTAGTTAGTTCTGGTCCAAGGATGTATACATAGCTCTATGAAGCTGTAGGACCCCTAGGATGTGATGTCCCCAGGTCAGCCTAACCCTACTTTTACCAGATCCCTCTGAGCCTAAAGCAAAGGTAATACACTAAGGGGACTATCGGACACATCCGTAGTGGATCCATGCACAGCTTAGATAACTGGATGGC
Source organism: Esox lucius (assembly GCF_011004845.1). Classification (NCBI taxonomy): domain Eukaryota; kingdom Metazoa; phylum Chordata; class Actinopteri; order Esociformes; family Esocidae; genus Esox; species Esox lucius. Next base: position 22,954,012 of record NC_047569.1, read on the forward strand.
AGGTGGGGAGAACAATCCTTTTTGTAGTCAGAAGTTTAATAAAAGCCGTCTCTGGGCTGTACCTGGCACTAACTGCCTGTTCAGGCCCTGACCTCGATTTCTGTGTCTGTGTTGCTGATGGCAGGTGTTGGTGGGTACCCTCAAGAGCACATCCAACCCATGGTTCCAGGCTGGCTCTACAATGACAGCCTCATCCCAGGTAAACGTCTAGGTTTTACGCTGATGACTACCTGTTATGCCCATGGTCTCTATTCAGTCTGAGTAAAAACGTATCTAAAAGTCTCAGGCAAGGTGGAAGATCGTTGCTCTCTTGAGCATGGCACCCTGTTTGCTCCTGTATGCTTCTATGGTAGTGTTTTCTAAATGACTGAAATACAAATGTCCATCAGAAAAAGGTTCCAGTTTCTACCCAATCGTTCTCTAAATGTCCCCACCAGAGATGTTCAAGAAGGTCCTTGAGTTCACCATGACCCCTGGGGGCATAGACACAGCCAAGTTGTACCCCATCCTGATGTCGTCAGGCCTGCCTAGGGAAGCACTGGGCCAGATCTGGGCCTCGGCTAATCGCACCACGCCAGGAATGCTGACCAAGGAGGAGCTCTACACAGTCCTGGCTCTGATTGGTGTGGCACAAGTACGCATTTTAATATCCCCCTTCCAATGTTACAAAGGGTTACAGTTTTTTATTTTATTTTATTAATACTTATTCATTAACAGTCAGAATCTTCCTGTCAGCAGGAACCATCCTTTGCTCTTATAGTTTCTTCAGGTAACGTAAAAGGGTTAGACCTAAAATCATAATTTATAGCACCTTACTTTATCTCTGTAGTTGCCACATGATCCTTAAAGGTAGTCAGTCTCGGCATGCAACGAGAGGGAGATTCTGCGTGAGTGACAGCGCTTACCCTATGCTCTGGTTGCTTGGTAGGACAGCGATGATGGCGTGACTGTGTGTTTGAGCTCAGGCAGCCAGGTGAAAGTTCCTTCTCTGCAGACCTCCCATGGAACAGCCTAGTTGCCCTGGGAATCTCATCTCCCCTGGAACGGCCAGTTCCCCTTTAAAATCCTCCTGCTTTTTGCCACACCGCCAATAATAACACTCCCTTATGTAAATACCAATGTTCAGGGTAGCAGCACTACTACGAGCTGGGTCCTCTATAGGGTGTTGAAAAGGTTTTTGAAGCCACCGGTGATGATGGTTAAAATGGAACTTTAATAAGCAAAACATCTCTGGCTCTTCCCGGATGGAATGGAATAGATATTGGGTTGGATGAAAAGAAAACAATATTTCCCACCTCGGTTTCTCTGTAATTACACACACACACACACAGCACTGTTGATTCACCGCGCTTCACCTAGGAGGCCCGCGTTTATGAAACTCTCTAGATGTCGCTCTGTATTTACACATAAAGCCCTAACTCAAATGTGACTTAGTGGTGTGCCAAAACCAATCCCTGACTCCCGAGACGCTGTCTGATGACTGATCCCCGTTCTTCCGTCCCCTGCAGAGTGGTCTCCCCGCTATGAATGTGGAGATCTTGAGCCAGTTCCCGTCCCCGCCGGTGCCCAACCTGCCGGCCCTTGCCATGGCTCTGGCTCCAGTCTTGCCCCAGCAGCCCATGATGACCCAGCCCCCAGTTCCTGTCACCATGGCCATGCCTAGCACCGCCCCATCGGTCATGACCATGGTTCCTCTCGCCTCCACCCAGCCCAACACTAACTTCGTCACCAACTTCCCACCCATCCAGGTACCTCGGCGAGCTGCTGTGCCAACCAGTCCTCTCTGTAATACATGTAAAAGTCGGTGACACTCTATGGCGTTTTTTTTAAACATTAGAAGGTTCTAGACCTGGTGGCGTGGCAACCTATGCTGCTAAGCTGATGGCACCAGTGCACATTTTGGTCATGCCAAATGTAACCTTAGTGCCAGAGTGTCCCAGAACTCTGTAGAATACCAGGTTAAGAATGACTGGCCATCTTTCATGTCTCATTCCTTTTCTGTACTGATGTGTTTTTGGATACATTTATTAAGACGGAATTTCATTCTTTTTTAAATGCGTTGGGGATTTGCATGCTTTCCTTGTTTATTCTGCTAATGAAGGGTTACAATTAGTTATTAAGGGATGTGGGTCAGGGACAGATAAAATGGGGGAAAGCGGGTTTATTTTAAATGCTAATTTAAGCTCTGTCTTCATTAGAATTTTGTGGATTCTGTGTAATAGAGGTTTTATTTACCAGAAATCACATTAATTTATTTAATTATGAATTACATGATTTTTTCAGTAAAAAATTTAATTAGATTTAACAGTAGTACATTTTTGTATTTATATTTTTTTTACCCATTTTAGCATCCAGTTTCTTTTAATAGATGTTCTTAATTTGATCAGAACATGTACTGCACTGATGTAGACTAGCGTGACTGTGTTACTGGCTTCAACCGACATGTACTGCACTGATGTAGACTAGCGTGACTGTGTTACTGGCTTCAACCGACATGTACTGCACTGATGTAGACTAGCGTGACTGTGTTACTGGCTTCAACCGACATGTACTGCACTGATGTAGACTAGCGTGACTGTGTTACTGGCTTCAACCGACATGTACTGCACTGATGTAGACTAGCGTGACTGTGTTACTGGCTTCAACCGACATGTACTGCACTGATGTAGACTAGCGTGACTGTGTTACTGGCTTCAACCGACATGTACTGCACTGATGTAGACTAGCGTGACTGTGTTACTGGCTTCAACCGACATGTACTGCACTGATGTAGACTAGCGTGACTGTGTTACTGGCTTCAACCGACATGTACTGCACTGATGTAGACTAGCGTGACTGTGTTACTGGCTTCAACCGACATGTACTGCACTGATGTAGACTAGCGTGACTGTGTTACTGGCTTCAACCGACATGTTGTTATTTATTACCCCAACCCTTATGCTAAACTGATTTGAGCTTGTTAACTCTTACTATTATCACTATGCAAAATGTATCCATAAATGAAACAATGTCTTATAAAAATGTCCCATCGCCTGGCATTTATAGGCCAAATGCAGCTAACACACCTGGCACAGCTCCATGGGCACATTAAAGCTGTGTATTGCCTAGACTACCTCCTCTTGTAAGGTCCTGCCATGGGGCCATTTACTAGATTATTTGATTTAAAAGCTTTCTGCTTATCCATTCTGTTTTCGTCTTTGATCACTTGTCCGTTGTCTATTTAGGGGACCAAAGCAGACGACGATGACTTCCAGGACTTCCAGGAGGCCCCCAAGGCTGGAGGAGGCGACCAGTCCTTCTCTGAGTTTCAGGGGGAGTCTGGAGGAAGCAGCTTCCCTACCACTACACCCTCTCAGCAAAAGAACAGGTACATTACAGCCTGGAGTGACTGATGCCTCATCTCTATTTACCTCTAGTTCAGACTACAAATTCTACATGGAAGTGGAGCTAAATACAACATCTCATTCAGGTATTGTATTCTACCGCTGATATTGGCTTATGTTGGGGTTGTATAACAGCTAACCCCTATGAGACCTACTGTAGGTTTTAGGGACCGTAACAATAACATGGTCTCTTAGTAGCTTGTCTTCAACACAACAATATGCCTCGCCATCTTTTAATGAATCCCTTTTCTGGACAGGGTTTATTTCTATTTCTTCTCAATCCCTTGGTGGGGACTGTGTCTCCCAGAGAGATGCCGCCCAAAGCCAATTATCTTGAAAGACAAAGCGAATAAGGATGAAAAGGATCTCACTACTGAGTGGCATTGTCCCATTCCTCTCCCCCAAAAATGCTTTGTTTCTTCCCTTATGTCTCCAGTTCCCCCGGGTCTCAGATCTCCGTCTAATTAAAAGGAGGACTTAAAAACCCTGGTCTGAATTGTCAGCTGGTCAGGATTGGCAGGTATATAAGCCGATAGCAGCGGTAGAAGTGCTCTTATAAACTATAATGATCACAGCAAGGTGGTGGGCAATATTCCACCTTCCCCACAGGCTGTTGATGCCTGTGTCTTATCAGGGGTCCAGTACTGTGGACAACCAGCATTAAATGGAACCATTGTAAATGTCCAATGAGGCAGCTTGACAGGTTTTACGGTAGAGGAAGAGGGTGCAGCCTTGACCCAGACTGCGTCTCCAATGTACTCTATTCCCTCTATGGTGCACTTCTATTGAATAGGGTTTTGGTCAGACGTATTGCGGACTACTGGCCTTTTGGGAAGGAGCAGTAGACTGAACATGGTTTCTATGTGTCTGCAGTGTTCCTTCCATGCTGACCCCAGTCACTGGTTCCTCGTCGGCATACTCTGATAAATACGCCGTCTTCAAGCAGCTGACTGTGGAGCCGCCCCCGGAGCCCACGCAACCCGCCTCAGGTACACACCCAGGAGTCACACCCCTCCTCTGGACACACCTTCACCACCAATCATCGCCGGCGAGTCCATACCACAGCTGACCTAGAAATTGCGTCTTGCCTGTGGTATTGTAGCACTGCACTTCTGCCTTCCTGCTTGCCAAATACGCTGCATTTTTACCGTACATGTCAAAAGCTTACCTGTTTTGTTGATGTTTTTTACGCAGATTTCGGCAGAGACAAATACAGCGTGTTTCGACAGCTAGAGCCACCAGCGGACAGGAAACCTGTAGGTGAGTAGAGCTCTCCTTCCTTCCTGTGTATTGGGGTGGCACCAATCATTTATTGGTCTGCTTGGGAGTTGACAGGGCCTGGGGACAGGGTCAGGATCAGAAGAAAAATGACAGGAACTGAGCCTGTGTCACAGGTCTCACAAACACACACGTATCCAAGCCAAACCCCATGTCTCCCAAGTCTCCTGACAGAGAGGGCCTGTGGGACTGGGCTGTGAAATGGTCCTGCACAGATGACGAAGGGGAAGAAGCAGACAGATCTTCAAAAACAGTCACTGCTGCCTTGTAGTAGAATATAGCTTTGATGACTTGTTTTTGTGGGAAGACAGAAATAGCAGTGTATTGTACCTACAGTGCTGTCACAAAGTAGGTAAACTCACTGAAAGGTATTTCGTGACATATTTGGACATTTGATGTTCGATTCCAGCAATATCGTCAGGGAAAGGAAACCTAACAAAAAACACTGGAAAATGCGATGTCCTTGTGCCTTAAAAGATTGTTCAGCCTTGTTATAAATAGCTTGTGTTACTGAACCAATACCTTCATGTTACCATGTTTCTTATAGCTGTCTATCATTCTGTTACATTGTCTAAGAGGAATGTATGCCCATTTGAACTTATAGAATTTCTTCAACTGTGTGATTTTGAAGATTGTCGCAAGATACACTACTTTGCAAAAGTCTGAGAAAGTTGTTTAGAACTAATTGTCTGAGGATAGTGCTTATATCCTAATAAAAGCACTATAACATTAGAGTTAATACAAATGAACATGAATACAATAAAGTAATAAGAAAGGTCTAGTCCATAAAAAAGAAACAGTTGAAGGAAATACAGGAGTCGAACATTTAAAAACAACGTGGAAGACCCAAAAGGTACCACAGGACTACTTGAAAACAAAGCCACCAAAGCTAATTTCTTCAGTGTGTCATGGTGATGGAAGCCAATGAACACACTGACTTTTTTTGAAGTATCCCTGATACAAGCCTGTTTCCCGCTGTTCCCTGTTCAGAACAGTTTCCGATGGGGACGGCGGCTCTCACGACTCCAGTAAGTTGTGCCTGAGTCTGATTGCGGTGACCTTTCTGTGTGCTGCCTGCCTGCCTGGCTCACTCTCCATAATGTCCCTGTTATTTCTCCCACAAAACGGCAGCGGGGTAACCAGCCACACCTCTGCACTGTCACTGCAGAGGTGTCGTAGCCCCTACAACCACACCTCTCCGTACACGCTTCTCCATTTGGTTTTCCGTAGCCCCTTTGTTGTGATTGAATCCAAATGGGATTTGAGAAGATGATTCGGTTAAAAAAAATGAACTAGTTGGAAGTAATTGCACATTGTTGGGAGGGCTGTCCTCTGACGTTCTCTGTCATGTCCTGCCCCAGCTGGGGCCTGACAGACAGGGTTGTGTGTGTGTGCGCGTGTGTGCTCTCTAGGATGTCCAGCTGTGTTTGTGCTCCTGCTGTTCTCTCACAGCGCTGTGTCTCTGGACAACGTTGCGGAGCATTTTACTGGACTTGCACCACAAGACTCCGCTCTGTATCCACGTCGTGACTAATCGGCCCCTCTGTGTGTTGTAGGATTGTCACGTGACCAAGTCCCCTGCTTACGGTGCCTGGTGTAACGGTGATGCCAGTGTCCTCTTTGGCTGGTGGCGCTGTTGAATTGTTTCTCAATGCCCTTCAGTTGCTCTGTTTGTTTTCACAGGGGAAGGATTTGCCGATTTCAAGTCTGTCAGCGTGGATGATGGCTTCACAGACTTTAAAACCGCCGACAGCATCTCTCCACTAGACCCTCCAGACCAGGCCAAGATGTTTCAGCCAGCCTTCCCACCTGCTTTTCCTATCTCTCAGTCTCTACCACAACTACAGCATCAACCGGCAGTCTCTCTCTCACAGCCTAAAAACCCGTTGAACATGGCTGACCTGGATCTGTTCTCCATGGTTCCGTCAGCCCCCGCCCACGCTCCTGCTGACACCAAGCCCGGCCCCTTCCCCTCCGTGGTGCTGCCACCTGGTGGGGCCAAGCCCACCGGCGGAGGGCCTGATGACTTTGGTGACTTTGCCCTCTTCGGCCCCGCCTCCTCCGCCGAGGCTGGCCCCGGCGGCTCTGCCGGGGGAGGGGACGTGGCAGCGTCCCAGGATGACTTTGCGGACTTCATGGCTTTTGCCAGCTCTGTGGGGGAGGCCAAAGCAGAGGACGCGAGGTCTGGGGATGGTGGCACTGGTGTGAGAGGAGAGGCCAACACCGCCTCACAGCTCCTCCAGCAGGGCTCTGACAAGTACTATGTGTTTAAGCAGATGTCTTTGGAGGGAGGCCTGACGTTTGACGACAACAAGGAAAGCACCGGGGGCTCCTTCTCTTCCCTGAAGAGTGAGGCCGACGACTTCGCCGACTTCCAGTCGTCCAAGTTCTGCTCAGCGCTGGGGTCCTCTGATAAGAGCCTGGTTGACAAGGTGGCCATGTTCAAACACGGAGGCAAGGAGGACTCTTCCTCCGTTAAGTCCCTAGACCTCCCGTCCATCGGGGGCAGCAGTGTGGGCAAGGAGGACTCTGAGGACACTCTCTCAGTGCAGCTGGACATGAAGCTGTCGGACATGGGTGGGGACCTGAAGCATGTGATGTCAGACAGCTCTCTGGACCTGCCGGGCCTCTCGGCCCACCAACCCCCTGCTGCAGGTGAGGAACTAGTGCGCCTCCTCTGGTGAGGCCACGCCCAGTCACTCATAGAGAGCCAATCATAGGCCTGGAGGTGGCCTCTGTCTCTGACCACCCGCCCCAGCCCCCCGTGCCCAATAGCACCCTAGTAAACCAGGGGTTAGACTTCAGGGCAAAGCATTGTTCTACATTCCCCAGATAACTGCTGAATCACGATCAGTCCAACACCACACACTATTAGCTTCTCATCCATTCCCAGTCCGATCGTAACTCAGTATTCATTTATTCACCTATTTATTCATTTCATATTTATTGATCATATTATGGTTCATTATTTATTAATAATTTGTTTTGCGTTTTCAGCACAGGCAGTGAATGGGGTGTGATGCATTCAGGCAACTTGACGTCAACACATGCCTTCATTGGCTGTCTGTGATAACATCGCCCATATCGCTCATCTCCTTAACGCACCTTCTGTCACTAACTGTATACTGCGGTCTCCCCGTAGGCTTCACTTTTATTCCCAATAAGCACCATTCTTCTTCGGAGGTGTTAAATTATGTTCAAGTTTATTACCAGTTTATTACTCTGCTACACTACAGACATTAGTGTCAGACGTTGCCATAAGCCATTGAGGAAAAGTTATGCTGTCTGGGTTGCATCCAGTGGCACCAAGTTTCTTGGACTCTTGATTGCTGAGGTGTGCATTCATTTAGTCTGACAGTTGAATAATTACGAGAAACGTCACATTAACACAATGCTGACACCGACGACTTGACTGGCGTAGTTTTAATGTTGTTACTGACTTTAACTTCATGAAATCGAGGTGTTTGTGGGAATGACTACAAATGTCTCCTACATAGACTGGAGTATTTTATATAGATTAATATATTTATGATGAGAAACCATATCAGTCATACAGTTTATCATATTGCATTGAGTGCATTGTATTGGTTGCTCGTGGGGGTGTGTGTGTGTGTGTGTGTGTGTGCGCGTGTGAGACTCATTGGTTCTGCTTTTCATTTGTACCAGTGACTTTTTTGTACCAGTGACCTGTGAGTGTCCATATAGTATTCCTTAGTACTCCTAGTGTTGGCTATCTATCTTCCATGGTGCTTTATTCCCACATCTACACACAGCACTACTAGGTCAACAGTTTGGCCGGGCTGTGAAGCCTCAAATGTATTGCTCTTCATTCCAGCTCTGTCCTAATCAATGGGAACACTACTCACATGCGTCCACATTTGCCTTCTTTTCCAGGCATTCTCCATATCAGCCCCTCTCCCCCCCAATGATCATCTTTTATTTACCAAGCATCTCGTCTTCTATGCCATGTCTCATATTTCATTGAGTGTGTGAGTGTGTGAGTGTGTGAGTGTGTGAGTGTGTGAGTGTGTGAGTGTGTGAGTGTGTGAGTGTGTGAGTGTGTGTGTTTGTGACATTTTAACGCCCATGTGCTTATCTTTTGGCATGATTGTACCTTGAGATGTGCTTATTGCCTAGGCTATGTTTTTTAACACTAGCCAATATATTAGTTCATTGGTTTGTAGCAGTTTGGGCAAAGGTGCATCTTGATCTAAATTCCATCCTGGAATTGACCATTTACATCAATGAAGAATAATTGTAATGATGCAGATTGCCTTATATCAGTTATATTGCACATCAGAACACGTTGTTCTCTCTGAGAGGATGACATGGAGCCGTGGTTACTGACCCCAGAAAAAACTGCAGCAAAATGGCCGTTCATATAACGAGTCAAGCAATGAAAACAGGCCCCTTGAAGCAAATGTCTCACCTAGTATTCTGACCCATGTTGTTGGAGAGCTCCTCTCAGATCTCCTATTGGAGGAGGAGTACAGTAGCAGGCCTTGGAGTGTGAAAGTGTCATCATGCTTGCTCTATAGTCAATCCTGGATTTAAGATAACCAACCTTAAAGAGACAGTATCTCTTCCCCCTGGGCTCCTTTGGGTCAGAACAGCTCAACAGGAAGCCTTTTCCTTTCTCTTTGATATTAAGGTAGGCCTATTTACAGTATGCTTACCTGTGGATCTATAAACAGGCTGAGAACACTGAGTTTATTGTTCCCCTTCCTGCCTTGGTCCTTTTCTGCTGCAGTGTGCTTGCCTGTTCAATTTGTGAAATTGACAAGAACATCTTGTAGGATGCCATTTTTCTGCATAACAGTATTGCAAGTTGTTTTTATGAAAGGAAAGAAAAAAGGCAATGTATACAGATTTAATAGTGTATTTTTATTACAGGAAAATAAATAGTATTTATTTTCAAACCTGATAGACTTCCTAATATTGTTTTAAACTGTGTTGTTTAAACTCTTGGGAGATTAAATGTATTGCTGTAAAGTTATTGAGGTATCTTAGGTTGTTAGAGGTTTACAGAATGTCTTGAGAAACCCTATTTAACTGTTTTAGTTATTGAATTTAATGAGAAAAGGGATACTGTCTCTTTAAATAAAAAATCTTGCTTGTGATTGGACAGGTTAACAGCGTGTTAGCTGTTTTGATAGGATAGCTGGCTTTGTTTGTTTTTTAATCACTCCTGCCTTGAACCTGTCCTTTTGTATAACCTGGGCTTTTCAAGTGTTCTGTATGAAATTATCTTTGAATGAACCAACCTGTTGCTTTTCACCCTATAGTACAACTACAGTGTGTCTTCTACTAAGATTTCCACATGTTAGTCTGTGAATGTGCCTTCTCATTCTGCATCTGTTCTTCTGGGAGTTTCTTTTCTCTGTTTGTTTTTCTTCTTTTTTTCTGACTCTGCATGCACTTGTATTCTAAATTATAAAAAATATGCTTTTAAAAGTGTTAGTTTGGCATACCTCTTGTAACAATAGACCTCACAGTATTTTGTGATCTTTCTCTTTCTCTTTTTCTCTCTTTACCCATGTTGTCGTAATAAATATTACTATTGGTATAGCTGAAATGCGTCTTATTTTCTCCTATCCCTTTCCTGAAAGGACAGATTATGATCTAGCTACATGAGGCTTACTACTACACAAGCTTCTTGTCAATTTCACAAATTGCTTTTTGCGTGCAAGGTTGTGTGTGTGTGTGTGTGTGTCTGTGTGTGTGTGTGTGTGTGTGTGTCTGTGTGTGTACGTGTGGAAGTGTTAAAATTGTATGCTTTTGTCTTCCGGATAATTATACTAGTCCTGCCCGTTCTATTACCATTTGAACACCGTTCTGCTTGTACAGTAGTGTGCCGATAGGCAATCAATATAGAGACAGGACTTCTCCACTCAACGGCTGACGTTGCCATGGCAATCTCCCATGAAACAGATTTCTTTATCACTCTTATTTTCTTTCTTATGCTACCAGAACTGTCTCCTAATAGTTTGTGCTACATTTTATTATATTTTTTTACACACTAAGGGAAAAACATTGAGTGGGGAGGTGTTGTTACTTAGCCTGTCTCATTTGCCTTAGATCTGTCACATCTTCAATATACTTCAGCCCCAACATCTGAGCCATGGCTGAAGGCATGCACTTCCTTAACATCAGAGATCTGCGAACACTACCATGGTTAATTTATAACACTTAAAATCAATTAAGGTGAAAGCTGTGTTATTTTCCCTAGCAATGAACCTAAACTCATTCTTGGCATTTTTACCTGTGCTTTGACATACTTGCATCTTGTTGTAAAGATACTTGTAAATTAGTATGCATTTAATGCCAGAACCATAATATGGCTTTTCCAGTATTTTTGGTGAAACACAGTGGTTCTCAAACTTTGATACTCTGACCTCTTCAGTCATTGGGCAATATCCAAAAGATTGTAATTTTAAAGCTAATTTCTTGCAGTGCTACACATCTTGCCCAGTTTCATGTGTTTTCATGTAATATCTGAGCAACTAACACTACCAGAGAATCAATGGCCTAAAAACATTAGCTGAGTTTGGAGTTCTCTATGGTCTTCACCTTGCATGATAGAAATAAAAACATGCTAATATACTTGAAGAGGAAGTTGGAGTTAGTACAGTCTGGGAGCCACTGGTGTAACATCTCATAGCTCGCCGGATGCTTTGTCACTTAGTCATGGCTGACAGACAAGCAGCTATCATTTCAGCATCCTATGCTTTTCCCTCTTGGAGCCACCGCCCGTGTGTATTTTGTGTTGTCATTACAGAGGGAGATGACATGAAGTTTGACCCCTTCGGAACGTCTGCGGTCAGCAGTATGGCCTGCTATGATTGGTCAGACAGAGAGGAGTGCCTGTCCAGTCAGGGCCAGGTCAAGAGGCATGCTGGCCTGGATGATGCTGGTTCTTCCTCTTTCCCTTCCTCAGCTGTAGTCCACAGGAAGGAGACGTTGTTCAGCAGCACAGAGAACATCACTGTCACACGCATTTCCCAGACTAAGATCACCACCTTCTCTACTGAGGATAATGTGTCAGCTGACAGCAAGTTTGAGGCCTTGGCTGACTTTGGCTCCGGTGAGCCGGGAGGTCTGGGTGGGGACGAGGACGATGACTTTGGGGACTTTGCCAGCACGGTGTCGGAGACGTCAGAGTCCCCCGCAGCCATGGTCGAGCCTGGCTCAGAGGGGAACCTAAACCAGGCCTCCGATGACTTTGGAGCATTCCAGGGGGACAAGGCCAAGTTTGGGAAGTCTGACTTTCTGAAGGCAAGTTCTCAGACCAAGGTAAAATCCAGCGAGGAGATGATCAAGAGTGAACTTGCTACCTTTGACCTCTCGGTACAAGGTAAGTCATTGCATCCATAGTCACTCCTTTCTCTTGTTGATTGTTATTGTATATTAATACACTATATTTTCTTCACTGTATATAAATACAGTGCTTCTCAAACCTGGGACCCCAGACATTCTCCAATGTTTTGTAGTTCTGAATCAGCACACCTGATTCACTAGTCAAGAGCTTTATGATTAGTTGACAATCAGGTATTCTAGCTCTGAAATAGCTAGCACACCTCAAAGGCCTGGAACGGCTGGAGGCCCCTCAGAATAGGTTTGTGAAATAATTCCTAGCTAGATTGATGTTCTAAATCCCCATCAGAAGGGTTTTCCAAACGTACGTTTCATTCATGCCTGCTAGTTCTGATTGAGTTGTGTTATTCAGATCAGCTGGTGCACTTGCGTTGACTCGTACTGGAGCGTCTATGGCTCATCCGGCAGCTCCGTGCACTGCTTTTGCCAGACAATAGATGGCAGTGTTGTGACCACAGCCCTGAGACAGTACAACACCGCCCCAATACACAACACAGGCAAATGGGAGGAATTTACAACCCTGAACATCCATGCCCTGCTGACATTAACCACGTTCGCGCCTTGGGGGTTCATTTTTTACAGTTATTGTCCTGTGTTATCTTTCATGCATAATTTACTGGCCTTTCCTACCTCCAATACGATGAAAGCTCATTTGCCATATATAGATTTCTCTTCCAGTGTTAAATGTAATTTGTTTTTCCTTGTTATTTCCCTGTCCTTATTGAATGGTAATCTGATCTATAGTAGGGGGGTGGATTAACGCTGTCATGCTGTGGGCAGGATGATGCATGTCTCTGTGGGGGGGTGATTACCTGGTTCACACAGCCGTCCAGCCAGCCAACACTGGTGGAATAGTTTGGGCTGAGCTCATCTGTCTGTGTGAGCGAGCCAAACTCCATGAATAATTCATACTTGCATTGGTTGCCGTGGTGCTGTTTTGTACATAATTATCGTTTGTTACAAATTAAGTGTTTGTCTTCTCTGTCCTTGTCCTGAAGGAATTAGCCACAACACAATAAGAGCTCAGTAAGAAGTCCCAATTACACCGTAGTAAATAAACAGGTGTATCTGGAATCAAGATCATCTGGAATTAGCCAGCATATCTAGGTTGAGAAAAGTGGTCATTAAAAGGGCATCTGTATGCCAGACGTGTGTGTGTGTGTTTGTGTATATGCTTTTTTATACTATTTCTTTATGTATGAAGACGCTCCCTTCTCTTTGCCTCAGGCACCCACAAGCGCAGCCACAGTTTGGGGGAGAAGGAGATCGGGCGCTCGCCCCCCTCCCCAGCCCCCGAGCAGCCCTTCAGAGACCGTTCCAACACCCTGAGTGAGAAGCCGGCCCTGCCAGTCATCAGGGACAAGTACAAGGACCTGACTGGGGAGGTGGAGGTGAGACCACACGGTCACTTCCTCCCTGACATATTAACTACCAGCTTGGCCAATTCTCCAGATACTCTGGCATTCAGTAAATATTGATTTAAGTAGCACACCACAGTGTCTTTTCATGGACTTAGCTAAGGTTAGCCCTATTTCTAGTCCATACCTAAGCGAGGGATGCCTGTCTCACATGAGGTGATAGTGTCTTGTGTTGATTTTCTTTTGAAGGTCTGTTTCCCTGCTGTGGATAAGTGCGTTGTAGTGGTGAAGCAGTGGTACCTTTCTGTAGTTGATCCCATTCATTTTTCAATAGGATCTTTACCCTGTGACAAACACTGTTCGCTTACAACTAGCTATTGCTCAGGTATACCCTTTGGTCATATGCAGGGCTGACAAATATGCCCCTTTCACATTTTCTCTGTTTGCATTCTTTGACATTAAGTTTTGTAAGGTGATAACCATATATAAAGGGAACCTGAGGGAGAAAATTAGTTGGCATTTATTTATTGAGCAAATATATGCCACGCTCAATGCCTCCCAAGAAAGATGTCTTCTATGCTAAACTCCTTTTATTTCATCTTTGCTTTATAGGTCCTGTCATTGCATTTTATTTGGGTCGGACTGTTCACTACTCTAATCAGAATTGTGAAATCTTTTGCTTTTCAGCCTGTCTTATTTGCTTGTGTTTTTTTAAATCATTGTCTTACTGCAAAGACCAGTTGCACTTCGGCATTATCACAATGACTCAACTGACATTCAGTATGGCCACAGAGCACAGTTTCTGGTTCCTTTAATGGCAGTTCATTAAGGTTCAGAAGCAGGAAGCATCCTCAAATGTCAACTTAAGTTTGCCAAAACACGCCTGTCAAGACTTGGAATAATGATATATGGACATTGTTGGAACTCTTTGGAAGATAACACCCTTTTTTTGTCTGGCGAAAACCTGACATGCCACAGTATTGACCAATTATTACATTAAAGCAGGGTGGTAGTAGTATGATGTTCTCAGAATGCTGTGATGTTTCCAGATTTGGGCAATTTTACGTCACATAATTCAATGTGGTAAGAATGTGACAAAAACTAAAGACTAAAGAAAAAACATTCCTAAGGAGATTTTCCATTGAACTAAGATTTTTCTGTACTTGGGGAAACTATTGGTTGGCCTTTTGGTAGAAGCCTTGTCGTATTTGTTTTGCACGCTTTTTACACCTGTAACACCAGAACTGTACCTTGTCGTTTCAGGAGAGTGAGCGCTATGCGTATGAGTGGCAGCGGTGTCTGGAGAGTGCCCTGCAGGTAGGACACTACCATGTTGTCCCCCCTCTTCTGTTATATCAATGTGTCTGTCTGTCCAACTCACTGTGCTGTCTCTGGCCCCAGGTCATCACTAAAGCCAACAACACTTTGAACAGCATCAGCAGCTCCACTGTCTGCACGGAGGTTATCCAGTCCGCACAGGGCATGGAGTACCTTCTGGGTGAGATACGCACACGCTCACGTCGGCCAACCTAGGTGTCCACGTCGTGTTAAACAAGGACTTCAGCTCTGGCTTATCTGCTGAGAGGTTGCCCGGCAGCGTTGGCTGCCATGTGGGTTCTGGCTGGTCCAGGTTTGGGGGCTTATCTTAGCACAGCATGACACATTGGGCTGCTTCCCAAATGGCACACTGTTCCTTTGGGCTTTGGTCAGCGATAGTGCCCTGTGTATGTAGGGTGCCATTTGGGAGGAAGCCAGTCTCTGACCTGACAGACGGCAGTGTTTTAATGAGGGACACAGGCTCCCATGCCCTGTGAGTGGCTGAGACCAGAACAGATTGTTTCACCATGACTCTTCTGAAAACAGACCTTAATAAGCCTTTGATCTCTCCGGTTCTCAACGGAGAACACAACTCTGTATCAATCACCATTTCATGTTAAACCTTTAATCCCTTCAAAGGCCAGATCTTCAGGTTTTTTCCCCCAGATGGCACTGGTGGCAATACGTTTTTGTTTTAGTACTGACCATCCATTTGAGGATAGTCAGTATTAACCCACGGTTGTGCTATGGTCTAGCATGGGGTTTATGGTGGAGGAGAAATGGGCATTAGCCATGAACATGAACGTATTTTAATTTTGACAAAAGAGTTCAAAATATTTTTTCTATTTGTGTGTGTTGTCGTTACTGGTACTTAACGTTTGAAGCATATGACTATATGTTGTTAGTTTACATTTACTTGTGATACAGTGGCCATCTGAATATGAATACACTAACTGGAATGTCCTCTCACTAAAGAGCATTTGCTAAATTCCAATACAGTTGTGATGCCGCGTAAAATGTAAATACTAACAGAATGCAACTATGTGCAATTCATTTAAACCCTATATTCAATAGGAAATTATACAAAGAAAACATATTTAATATTGAATCTGAGACATTTTATTATTTCCTGAAAATTGTATGCCCACTTTGAATTTTATGCCAGCAACATGTTTTAGAAAAGTTGGAACAGGGGCAACAAAAGGCTGTAAATGTTGTGTATTGCTAAAAAACTAAACCTGGTGTAATATCATGCAACTAATTAGGTCAATTGGCAACAGGTCAGTAACATGATTAGGTATTAAAAGATCATTCCAGAGTGTATGGGTCTGTCAGAAATGAGGATGGGGAGGGGTTCACCACTCCGGGCAAATAGTGCAACAATTTAAGAATAAAAGTTCTCAACATAATATTGAAAAGACTTTGGGTATCTCATCATGGTACATAATGGCATTAGAAGATTCAGAGAATCCAGAGAAATCTCTGTACGTAAGGGACAAGAACGAAAACCAGTATTGGAGGGCCGTGATCTTGGGCCCTCATGCAACAATGCATTAAAAACAGACACGATTCTGTAGTGGAAATCACTGCATGGGCTCAGGAACACCCCCAAAAACCATTGTCTGTGATTACAGTTTGTTGCTGCGTTCACAAATGCTAGTTAAACCTCTACCATGCAAAGAAGAAACCACACATAAACAAGACCCTGAAACACAGCTGCCTTCTCTGGGCCTGAGCTAATTTAAGATGGCCTGAGGCGATGTGGAAAACTGTCTGGCGAATAAAATTTACAAATTATTTTTGGGAATCATGGATGCCGTGTTCTCCGAAATAAAGAGGAGAGGGACCACCCAGCTTGTTATCAGCTCACAGTTCAAAAGCTAGCATTCGTGATGGTATGGGGGTGCTTTAGTGCATATGGCATGGGTGACTTGCACACCTGGGAAGGCACCATTAATGGTGAACAATATATACAGGTTTTGGAGCAACATATGCGGCCATCCAGACAATGTCTTTTTCAGGGAAGGTCTTGCTTTTTTCAGCAAGCCATTACAACAGCATAGCTCCGTAATATAATAGTCCTGGTGCTAAACTGGCCTGCCTGCAGTCCAGAACTTTAAGCCATTGAAAACCTTTAGCACATTATGAAATGGAAAAATAAGACAAAGGAAACCTTGAACTGTTGAGCAGCTGAAATCCTATATCAAGCAATAATGGGAATACATTTCACTTTCAAATCTACAGAAATTGGTCTCATCAGGTCCCAAACACTGACTGAGTATTGTTAAAAGCAGAGGTGATGCAACACAGTGGTAAGCATGCCCCTGTCCCAACTTTTTTTGGAATGTGTTGCTGGAATCAAAATCAAAATGGACATGTTTTTTTCCAAAATAATTAGTAAAATAATTTTCTACTTTTGGTATGTCTTGATTTTTTGTCTCCTAAAAATGTAGGATTTCGGGATTGAGGTGCTGAATAAAAGTGGCCTTTTATTGTGGCCAGCCTGAGGCACACCTGTGCAATAATCATGCTGTCTAATGAGCATCTTGATATGCCACACCTGTGAGGTGGATGGATTATCTTGGCAAAGGAGAAGTGCTCACTAACACAGATTTAGACAGTTTGTGCCTTTTGTGTACATAAAGTCTTAGATCTTTGAGTTCAGCTCATGATAAATGGGGGCAAAAACAAAAGTGTTGCGTTTACAATTTTCAGTGTATGTGGTCTCAGTCTAGAGCCTTGAATGGCTGGTGTTCTAGTTACCTTTATACCCTCTTGTTTTTATGATACATCTTTAAAAGGTAGGGAACCTTGATACATTTGGTGTTTTTTTCCCCTTCCCTCTGGTATTTTACCCGGCACTGCCAACATTATCCCAGGCTGGTCTCATGATTGGTCTTCAGAGGGGGTTTCAGCATATCAGAGTATAGACAGCTTGGTTTTTTATTGTCTGGACACGCCTGAGAGGAATGAAATTGCATGTTGTATTTCACATGTCTAAACTTAGCTGATGTTTGAGCTTGGGGACAGAACTGCGAGCGGGTGTGTTAAGGTGCGTTGGGGTTGCGTGTTAGTAACGTGGTGTGTTTGTGTGGCAGGTGTGGTGGAGGTGTATCGTGTGACCAAGCGGGTGGAGCTGGGAGTCAAGGCTACAGCTGTGTGTTCCGAGAAGCTGCAGCAGCTGTTGAAAGACATCAGCCGCGTGTGGAACAACCTCATGGGCTTCATGTCTCTGGCCAACCTGGCAGTAAGACAAACACACACACACACACAAACCTCTCACATGAAAGATGTGGGGACGGAGGGGGGCGAGGACGTGGGGACGGAGGGGGGCGAGGACGTGGGGACGGAGGGGGGCGAGCAAGTGGGGACGGAGGGGGGCGAGGACGTGGGGACGGAGGGGGGCGAGGACGTGGGGACGGAGGGGGGCGAGGATGGAGGGGGGCGAGGACCTGGGGACGGAGGGGGGGCGAGGACCTGGGGACGGAGGGGGGGCGAGGACGTGAGAGGAACGGTGAGGACGTAGGGGGGTGGGGACGGTGGGGGTTGGTGACTGAGGGGGGGCGAGGACGTGGGGGCGGAGGTGGGTGGGCACGGTGGGGGTTGTGGACAGAGGTGGGCGAGGACGTGGGGACAGAGGTGGGTGGGGATGGTGGGGGTTGGTGACTGAGGGGGGGCGAGGACGTGGGGGCGGAGGTGGGTGGGGATGGTGGGGGTTGGTGACTGAGGGGGGGCGAGGACGTGGGGGCGGAGGTGGATGGGGATGGTGGTTGTGAGTTTCTCCAAAAAAAATTCAATTATTAGTAACCCTAGAATGTCATATGAAGTATCTTCCCATTATATTAATAATGACTCGCCGGTCAGTAAAAATGTAACTTCAAAAAAACATGTTGATCATAAACTACAACTGTGCCAATTCATCAGTGTAGTGATTTTCTATTCTCAGTACACCTTGTCTTCATTTAAATCAAAACCAAGCATAATCCAAGTCTCTCCAGCAACAGTGTTGGCCAAACCCTGTGGAGAAAGGTTCTAGAACATGCCAAGATGGTGTGGCTGAGAGGGCACAGAGCCTGTGCATGCAGTAATGTTTTGTCTGTCTGTGTGTACAGCCTGATGAGAGCTCGCTGGACTTCTCCTCATGCATTCTGAGACACGGCATCAAGAATGCCAAGGAGCTTGCCTGTGGGGTCTGCCTTCTCAACGTGGATTCACGCAGCAAGGTCTATACATACGCATGTACAGCCACACTCTCACAACACAGCTACTCTATAGACAACATACTGTGGATAGTGAAAATCCACCCAGCCCTTGCAATCTTCACATTGCGCAGACTTAAAATGTAATCCTTAGAGATTTATATCTATCCTATTTAAGATTTTTTCTATCCTCTCTCCCAGTAGTGAATGTACCTTTAGGAACCATTACAGCTTTATGGTAAAACTTTTAGGGAAATACGCTGTATATCCATTGATTTAGTCAAATTTACTCACTCTTTTTTTTTTGCCAACTTAAGGGCCTTTTTATACCATAACAGCAAACGTTAGCAAGGCAACATCTTGTTTTACATAATCACTTACAACATGTTTCAGGTGATTTTTACATGGACTGCCTGATAAGCCAAGAGAGGGTTGTGGGCTTTTATCTGAAGGATAATAATTATAGCTACTCAAAACAATCATCATTTCATGATTTGTTTGGGCATGACAGCACACGCAATGACACTAGTCCACGAAGGAGTTTTGAGGTGAATTATGCTACGGTAAAAAAAATATAAAGGGTGTTCAGTGTCTAATTTTTTTATTTAGCAATGTGATGCAATGGAGATTCCAAATTAATGTAAACCATTTTCAAACTCTTACATTTCTAGAAAATTTACGTTCTGATGGTGTCCCAATTTGCTATTTGGCTACTGTCAAAATGGGACACTCCAGTCATTTAATGGAGAATATATATTTATTACATTAGTTTTAGTTCATGCATGCATTTGTTTATATTCCTGATAGTGAGCTTATCTCCTTTAGTATCATAACCCATCCGTATGACTGGTGCGGCATCTCGAGATGCTGATAAACCAGCATTATCATTACACGGGCATCTTGTGCTGGTAACAATAAACCTGCAGAAAAGGTGTTCTGAAGAAAATGTTTTCTCCCACAAAACAACACTGGCACACATTAAGTTTTGAGGGTGCATTCAGTTGGCATGCTGACTGTAGAAATGTCCTCCTGTGCTGTTGTCAGAGAATCAAATGTTAATTCCTTTTCCGCCTCCAGTGTCGTTTTAGACAATGTGTCAGTACGTCGACAGGCCTCTCAATATTTATTTAGATACATTTCACTTTGGTGACATTGCATTGCATAGATATTATAAAGAATTAAGTTAGTTGACAATTCTTTACAATACAGGATTAAGTGTATTGACTCAATAAAAGTTTCTCAATTTGGCAGTATCACCAGAACAAATGTATTCTCAACACAATTTCTGTTTGAAGAAGAGTCACTCATCCTGTGTTTAATTTTTATTTATTTTGTATAATGTAGTAGAGATCTTAAGTACTTTAAATAGTGTCATGATGCACATTTTCTGAATGTGGTATTACTATACTCCCTATAGTATTACCGTATAAATATGGTAGTCAGCATACTTAATATTGACCATATTAGCCTCATACTACAATACCTAGTATTTCAAATATTTTGGTTTCACATGCCTCAGCAGTGAAACCCAAATGAATGCTTAAAACAAGTGGAAAGGGAATGTTTCTTTTGACTGATTAACTTGGCAATGTTCTATTCATTGGCACAAATGTGCTGGGGAAAAAAACATTTCCGTTCCACTTGTTTTAAGCATTCATTTTGAGTTCATATGTATGCCATGTTTTCTAGCTTTATTCCCCAACACCTTTACTGTAGACAGAGCGGATGATTTGGAGTGGATTATGGCTTTACTCTGACATACAGGCCAGGAATGTGGAGGGAATTCAACGTTGGCCATCCATTTGTATTTTTCCAGTATGGTGGCAGCAGAAGCATGTTTTCACTGAGACCCCCTTTCATCATGCCGAAATGGTTATTTACGGATTTCCAAGTGTATCAGCCGTTCAACCATATCTTCATTCCAGCCCTGAGATGTCCACTCATCCATCCTTCTTGCTGTGTATATTATCACCAACATTTCCTCTTGCAGAACATCTATCCATTCTACCGTGGTGTCTCGCTAGGGAGTCTCAAACTGCAACAATTTGGTTGAAATCTAGCTAGAAATAACCTTTTTACCCAAGAGCACCGTGGTATTTCCTATTGACTACATCCCCCAACAATACAAAATGCCCAGTCCAACCTAACCCTGATATTATGCCACTGTTATTGTAACTCAAAAAACAAGCAACTGATGGAAAGCACCAAAACACATTATTATTATCATTAATAATAATAATTCATTATTTAGAATAATCACAAAGTGCATTAAATAAATAAATATAAAATAAAAAAAGAAACATGTTTATGAACAAAAAGCCTTCCTATATAAGAATGTCTTCAGGCCTGTTTTATGTAAGTCCAGAGTCTGTGGTGACTTCAGGTGGTTTGGGAAGCCAATGCAGAGATACCAGGATGGGGGTGATGTGGGTATATTCCCCTACTCTCATCAGGATCCTGGCCGTGCTGTTTTGGATGTATGAGTCGGCATATGTGGTTCAGTGCCCCATATATTGAACACTATTTCGGTAGCAAGAATGTTGAATAATAGTTAACATTTAATGGAACAGATTGTGTCCATTTTTGTTTTGAAGTGTATGATGCCATGGTATTAGGACCTTAAAAACTCATAGCTGTCAAACATTACCATAAGTTCATTTGGGTCATTTCCTCATGCTTCTTATGGTTCTTAAGATGAACTTCAGTAATTGCCTCAATTCTTTTGAGACCGTGCTGCAATTAGTTGGTTGTAATTGTCTTCATACACCTTGATTCTTGGCAAATATTTTACCTTCATAATTTATGTGGGATGTATTTCCTACATTCTCTCACAAAAATGTATTTTGGCTATAAAAATGTGTATTGTGCTGAATAGCTGTGTAGGATAAAAAAAAAATTCTCTAAATAAACGTTAATCAGTGAAATGTGAAGATTGCAAGGGGTTTGTCGACTTTCACTAGCAACTGTAAGCATATTTTAATTCTGTCCCCACACAATCCCGAATGTCAACAAACCCAACATCTGTTGAACCATTTGATAACTCGTACGTGCCAATACATTTCTAAAAGTTAAATGAAATCCTCAATCCTTTTGCCATTTATTTGAGTTGCTAAGCTAGTGGTTGACGCATGACTAAATTATTGTTTCTTTGACTTTGAACAATTTGCAGAGCAAGGAAGAGAGAACTATTGGACGTCTGTTTAAAAGAGTGAGGCAGTAAACAGTCTACTGAATCTCATTTCACTCTGTCCTACTGGGAGCCTGGGGGCAAAATTCTCCACTGATAGGCAGAAACAGAGGGGTGCCAAAATGACAGGACACTTCTCCTCACCGCTCTCTCTCACGTCACACTCACAGCCAGTGCCAAAAGAAACACTGTCTCGAGGTCTGGCACATATGGGTTAGAAATGACTAGGCAATCTTATTTTACCAATTTTCAGGTCACTCTTTATGAGTCTTAGTAGTGAAGGAGATTATATGTTGCCGTTTAAGAAGTGTCAGGATAGCCTATTGGTCTACAGCAATGGGCCTGTTGGTCTACAGCAATGGGCCTGTTGGTCTACAGCAATGGGCCTGTTGGTCTACAGCAATGGGCCTGTTGGTCTACAGCAATGGGCCTATTGGTCTACAGCAATGGGCCTATTGGTCTACAGCAATGGGCCTATTGGTCTACAGCAATGGGCCTATTGGTCTACAGCAATGGGCCTATTGGTCTACAGCAATGGGCCTATTGGTCTACAGCAATGGGCCTATTGGTCTACAGCAATGGGCCAGGAAACCAAAGGTTGCTGGATCAAATCCCTGGGCGGACAAGGTAAACATCCCTGTTGTTCTGGCCCTGAGCAAGACCGTTAATTCTAATGGCTTGCAGGGCATTGCTGTAAATATGTTAGTAGCATACTTACCTGGTAAAATAACAGTCAAATAAAAGTGTTTTGGGAAAGGGAGATAACAAAAGAAATGTAGAGAGAGGATGTGAGAGGAGTGGTTGTCATTTGGGCATCTTGGGCTGTGCTGGCTGTGTTGTGGGAAGGTGTCTGGGGCGGTCTGTGAAGCATGCAGGAGCTCTTCACCGTCGTGAACTCTGGTTTCCAGCCCCTTTCACTTTACCACTATTAACAAGTATCTACAATACCCATCCATACCTTTTTATTTTTTAACTACCTAGCTTAACTCATCATTTCAGTTCTGCTATCTATTTTTTAGATGTTTCACTCTTTCCAAATCCTGATTACTAGGTGTCATATTGGGTCAATGAATAGTATTGTTTGACTTTGCAGTCCGCAGGTCCAGATTTCTTTGATTGGTACTTGCCATGCTCCTGTGCATAATTTAGCCTGAGATGGATTGATGGGTTAAGGGAAAGTGTGGTTGGCTGAGAGAGATGTGACTGGACTGGACTCTGACAGCCCATGTGGCTCTGATGCTGTCATCACAGGTCCTAATAGATCAACTGACAGCCTTTCTCATTCCCTCTCTTTCTCTGTTTCTCTCCGTCTGTTGTATGGTGAGTCAGGCAGATTATTATTATTTAGCATACCCCTGACGTCAAATTAATAATCCTCTTTTTAATTATATTTTTAGCCAGAGGAGCATTTGTAAGAAAGCATAAAAGCTTATAGAGAATAGCATCCCCTTGGAGTATAATGAAATCTGGATAGTGTTTAAATGTAGCAGCCTGTGCTGCTAATGGCATTGACCTTCAGGGAAGAGAACAGGTGGGTTCCATCTGTCAACTTGAGGTAGGTGTGTGGTAATGGTGGTTATGGTGTCACCATGGAGAAACTCTTTAGGTTTAGTTTGATTCTCTTTGATTCTTCTGATTCAAACCTGGGCTTTATCTTATCTAATGAAACAGCCTAGAGACCTGCCTCTGCTTTTCGTCCAAACATCAACATGCATTGAGTCAGGGATGGACAACCGCAATATGTGTCCTAATACCACATTTAGTCTGAGTTTTGGGCAATCATCTGTCCTGCCCTGAGAAATGTGTGGTGTGACAACCAATGACCGGGTGTTGGTTAAATCACAGTGCAACAGTCAACAGTAGGTAGTATCTAGGTCTAACCATGCTTACTGGAACACTGCAAAAAGCCATGAACTCTTGAGTGATTAATAGTGAAGTACTGTATTTTTATTACTTTATTTGGAAATAGTCCAATAACATTAAAATAGGTTTATTTGGTGGTGGCTACCTGATGTATTTTCAAACTGCACAGTATTTATCTCAAGTATATTGCCATGTTGCCCATCCCTGTTTGATGCTTGTTGGTGAATTAGGTATATAATGGTAGGGTGGTACTTCAGGTCCTTTCGCTTTGGGGCTCTTGTAATATTCAGGTGATCTGTTTCTTTGGTGTACCAACACTGTTCTTTACATACGCCTAGATTGATTCTTAGTTACTGCAGGTTTCAGTTTGCATACCCAGGAAAATGCTTGAAACCAGGAAATGCTGACTCCTCTTGTGCTACTTACAGGCACTGGCAAAAAACACTGACAAGAGGTTAAGGGTAAGGGTATGCTTCTCTTATTAACACTTCTTAAGCAGTAGACTGTAGCCTCTCCCTTGATACATGACCTTCCTTGTATTAGCCGGTTGTCTTGTCTGCGGCTTTGTAGCATAATGCGCATCACCCTCCCTTTGGTTTCCTAATGCAGGGTTTTTAACCTTTACATTTCAATTACAAAGGTCACCTAGGATTAATCATGCGCAACCATTTATTTGTTTTATTCCTCAAATGGTTCGACTCACCCAAGCATCTGTTTATGTCTGCAAATCATATTGACGTCTGATGGGTAAAGTGCAGCTCGTGGTTTTGCAGAGATGTATTTGATGGAATCGTGGGGAGAGACTGAACATCTGGGTTGAAAGGTGAAGATGGAAGCATAGGAGAAGAGGGTATATGCACAGGGCTGAATTTAGACATCATAGTCCTGAAAGGAAATCTGCACTATTACAGGATAAAGTAGGCTACTATGTAGACCTTACTCCGGTGACACTCGCCAGTGATGGCTCATGTACTTGTGGTGAAATAGCTCAAGATAAGCAGCTATGAAAAACATTGTTGCTCATCTTTCAGCAGTAGGCATTTGCTTTCCAAATTGTAGCCTGCACATTTTGTGTGATTTGTATTTAAAAATTCTGGAAAGACAAACTGACCACCTCAACTAAATCTAAAAATATAATCCCTTGATGGTCCCTAAATGACAGTTCCCCTTTAATTCAGTCCTGCCAGCTCATTAGTTTAACTGTGAAATTGGCTTATTGACAGGTTACACTGAAGTCATTTAGCAGACGTACTTACAGTTGTTAGAACAAGCCCTTGTGATTTCATGTTTATGGTCACAAGTGTCGGACTTGCAATGCAGCCCAATAGTTTTTAAATCTAATATATTATTAGTATTACCATCATTATTCTTGTGCTTTTGTATGCCTCTTTGGCTATGTACTCCAGCCTTGGTAAGCCCCTGCATTAATCCAACCATGGAAAGGCCTTTGTGTTCTCTACGTTCTTTTGGCTGTCACTCTCCAGCGTTCCATGCCCTGTAATATAGACTAAATACAGGTTTGAGGAGCGAAGTGGGATGAGGCACATAAGGCAGATGGAGAATACATTGTGTCTGTGAAACCTGAGTGTGTGAGAAAAGGAGGGTGTATGTTTGAGTGTGCAAGAAAAGGAGGGTGTATGTTTGAGTGTGTGACAGCTTTAACAGGTGTTCACAGTAGTCGTTCAGTAAATAGCTTGTGAGCAGGTGGTGAGGTATGAGTGTACAACTCCACGTTGTGGTTTTCTAGGTTGTACAGTATAAGCATCGCTCTCTGTCTGTGTGGGAGGATGTGATTCACCACACATGACTCATTTCTCTTTCTAGCTTCGTCTTAGATACTTCACCAGGAATGCAAACTCTTAAACCTCACAACAAATACATTAACATCTCCTCTTCAACACCCAACTGCTACTACCAGCTGGGCCCATCTAAATCCAAGCGCTGCCCCTCTTCATTTTCTCAACGGCTATATTCAGATGTTATGTGGGAGTACCATTCACTCAGTAGGTTCAGCTAACCGTGTCAGGAGGACAGTCTTTAATCAGTACACAGATCACCACAGTGAGTAGGTAGGTTAGCTACCCATAACACCCTGCTTGTTTAGTCTCATTATTTAGTTCCTGTTGATCATGAATCTGTCGGTTTCAATTGCATTCAGTTTGTGCTAGTCTGATTAACTATTCATTAGAAAACAGTTTGACCTAACATCACCCCCGTTTTTCTCTCTTTGGACCATTCTGCCAGGCTTTTAACTCTGAGACGGACAATTTCAAGTTGCTGTACGGAGGTCACCAGTATCATGCCAGTTGTGCCAATTTTTGGATTAACTGTGTGGAGCCCAAACCACCGGGCCTCATCCTGCCTGATTTGCTCTGAACACCATACCCAAATGGCTGGACCTCATCCTGCCCGACCTGCTCTGAACCACATACCCAAACGTCTCATCCTGCCCGACCTGCTCTGAACCACATACCCAAACGTCTCATCCTGCCATCCGACCATGGCACTGAGTTATCAACACTGGCAATGTGCATCAGTCAGGCCCTCAGCCATTCACCAAATCACCTCTGATCTTGGGCTGTGAGCACACAGAGAGACATCAGGAGTCTCTGGAATCCTCTATTTATTTGCCTTTTATTCTCTCTTTTTTTCCCTCTCCATGGAACTCTGTGTCCTTCAACCAAGGCAGTAGTGTAGAATCTGCTAATTCGTACCAATTCCAGGCTTGGCAAAAAACGAAGCCTATTATGTATCATAATGTATTGTAAGATTATACTGTATAAATGGTGAAAATATAAACGACTGTCTTCACTACTGTAGAATTGATTAGAAGTTCCAGGTTGGCCCTTATTTCTGCATACAGTATTCAGACATAACCAATGTTTTGGGATGGTAATATGAATAGGGTAAGGAGTACATCATTTGTCTATAATGCACTATTTTTGTGACTCAATTCCGTATCAAACATTTGAAAATGTGCAATATAATGATGATGAAGGCTGAAGGAACTTCTAGACAAAATGAAATGTAAAGTTATGTAATTTTTCTTGTCACGTGTTTGGTAGTGGAGAGGCTGTTGTTTACCTACGTTATTTTTTTGCTTTCTTGATCTTTGTCTTTAATCAGGGATGTGGTACATCACACTGCTGGGACTGAATCACTTTGATGGTCAGGTCTCTAAAAGAAGACTCCGTGGCTGTTAACATTTTAATAGATTTCTAAAAAACTTTAATTAAACATGCAAAGCTTCACTGCTCTGCTGTCTTGAAAGGCAGTGATATTTGCCATTTTAAGTATTGTGTGACATTTACTGCTTTTGTATTGTTTGATAGGGGCTGCTTTATCACAATGAATATTAATGTAGTATTTGAAAATGTTAGAGACTTGAAAGGCAGTCTTAATTCTAAAGATGGTTGCTTGTGAGTGTGGTTATTTTCTGTATTGCTGTGGTAGTGTATATACACTCATGCTAATGATAGTGATGTTTCTGCAGATCTAAGTCTTGAATTAAGTCAACTGTGATTATGAACTACTATTGCAGCAGCACTTTGTGTGGATTACAGAATAATAGTTTTGCAGAAACTGTCATGTGAAGAGATTAAATTTACATAAATAAGACATTGATGGATTAATTACGTACTTATTGTGGTCATTTATTTATTTAGGCAGGGAAATTGTGCAACAAAGGCAATGTCTCAATTCACTGGGGAAAGTATGTTTATGTACCAGTTTTAGCTAACCACTTATTAGTTTCTACACAGCGAAGACGCGTACATACTGTAGTCAAAAGTTGTGAAAACCATTGTAAAACAGCAACAGCAATGGTTAAAATGTGGGTACAAAGTTGCTGTATTTTCCTACTGACACTGGCCACACTATGTTTTCTCTGAGTTTGTTGCAGTGGTGAAGAGCTTTCACAGAAAATGGATGTTGGACCAAAGCTGTTCTCACACTGGAAATGGTGTTAAACCTTAAGGGTTGTGTAGCATGCATGTGTGATTGCAATCTATAGAAGGGTATGTAGTGTGGAAAAACTGGATACTGAAGATGAATGCAAACAATGTATATTTATAGGGTTCAATGGAGAAAAACTGTCGGCATACAGGAGGCCACTGTGGGGGTGGGCTAGCCTGCTAGTCAGATCAATCTGCCCTTCTCAAGGCGTCTAAACATTAAGTAACTTCCCTTTTCAGTCTGCCGTCCTATACTCTCAAAGCAGAAGGTTATTGGAGGGTCTTTTTGGGGTTCTTCACATTGAATCAGTTTCATTCAGAAATTTTGTATATTTAGAAATTTAACCTACAGTCCTCTCAAGTATCATGTTGCAAAATACCTTGGATCAGTCCGGTGAAATGCGTGAGGAAAATATAGACGGCATACTCAAAAGTCGTTTATGTATTTTGAGTTTAAGTCACGTCTTTTTACATGAGTGTAATTTGCATCCATAAATGGCAGGTTATTTATAGCCTATATAAGCTAAAGAGTAAATGGCCCAAGACAAATTGTTGTGAGACCCCATTGTAAAGTTGACAATATAGACATTTTGATTAATTCTAACACTTCTGTCAATAACAGAATACTATTCTGTCTACTCTCAATTCAGCCCTTGGTCTTTCCTAAATGTTATTAGAACCTTGCTTAGAACCAACTTCTGTGGTAAGATGTGGCAGGTCTTTTGGCCACAAACACCAGAGGTGTGTTTTGCATTAAAAAAGGGATTATTTTGCTGAAAATGAAATGGCATAGCATGTTTTGCTAATCTTTACCAACGTTGGGCACTACACTATAACTACTTGACTTACTGATATTAACTGTAATTATTGTGTAGATACATTCTCTACCCACATCTAGTGCCTGAGGTTAAATAAACCTAGCCAGCCAACCTGTCTACAAAGAGCATTGGAGTGTAGCTTTCGATGCCTAATACTTGTGATATTTTTTGCAATGGAACATGACTTCATGTACCTTCAGAGTTTTTTTGTAAGCTACTCATAATGTGCTGCAAGCCAACCTCTGGAACCCCAATTCTCTCAAAACCTTTTTTTCCAGGGGATGGCAGAGCATGGCTTTATTCTTCTGGGGAACGTTTGCCATAAAAACATATTTCTATTAAAAACATTTTATTTTTTACACTTTCTGTATGTTAACTACTATCATCAATCAGTGAATTATTTTAACATCGTCGTAACATTTCTATTTTAGGATGCTGTTCTAAACAAGTATATGATTAAATAAAAAAGGGTATTTGGCCTTTTTCATCATAATGAAATAAAAGGTATTTTCTAATGCCCTTTTTACATCAGCCGTAGTCACAAAGTGCTTTTACAGACATCCATCCTAAAACCCCAAAGTGCAAGTAATAATTAAGCTATTATTAACGCACCCTCATAACACAATTTATTTTTAAGGTATGTATAAGATTAAAATCTGATATATGGCTATTGTTTGCAGTTAGTGAAATGTATCATACTGTTATTGGGAAATTCATAAAACTGTTGGGGTCAAGTAATCATGGAGTATTGAGTAATCATGGAGTGTAGAAAAGATGAGCATTGCTTTCAATTACATTTTCCTACATTCCCTGTTACCACACCCTACCACGCTTGTGACCATCATAAGGAGAACCAAACAACACAGGTTCCTGAGAGTCAGGATCTATAAATTGGGGTCATAATAGCTGATAGTTCCACCCACTCAAAGGTTAGAGTCAATTCATAGGAGTGCATTGGGAAACGCTATGTTGCTGATTACGTGCCTTACTATGGTTCCATGAGGGAAGCGTCGATCCACTCAGCGGGACATCTTCCTGAGGGATATGCCATGGAACGCCACTGATCCAGAGATCAGGGTTTGAGAAACACTTTCACAAGGCACATTATTTTGTTAGTTTATGCAA
The DNA here is from genome assembly GCF_011004845.1 of Esox lucius. Taxonomy (NCBI): domain Eukaryota; kingdom Metazoa; phylum Chordata; class Actinopteri; order Esociformes; family Esocidae; genus Esox; species Esox lucius. The sequence continues at coordinate 22,983,867 of NC_047569.1, forward strand.
CTTTACACAGAATACATGCCTGGTTATCTGACACGCGTTAGTCTGCATTGACTGAGAAGCATGAAAAAAATGTACTACCTAAATTTAAAATGTTTCTCAGGTTCATACAAGATCCCTCTTTATCCCATTTTAGTTCATGCCTTTTAATTTTTTTTAAGTGCAATATAAATTGCATCATTGAAGACGTGAGTGTGTCCCCAAGTTGATTTAATTGGTTTATTGACCCCCACACCACCCTCTGGAACACACCACTTTAGTGTCACGAGACAATGGAAGGCCCTCGAAGCGAGTTGGTATGATTGAGGGAATGGTTTGAGATTCACAGACTTTCATTATTTGTTTAGGACAGGCGTGTGTGTTCTCCATCCATTTTATCTTTCACCACTCTGTAACTGAACATCCTGCAGAAAATGAATTAATCTCTGTCCTCCATTCACAGTGAGCTGCCACATCAAAGACAATTAGAAACGGCCAAATCAATGACTGGAAAAGGCTGTGTAAATGAGCAATGTAGACCTACCCGTTTCTCCCCATGTATGTCCTTCTTTATGCCTAGTATTGTCTGCAGGGATGTGACTCAGAGGATAACCTCAGGATAATGACTCTGGAGAGAGGAGTGAGTGCTACCCTTCTATATTGACCCCTATTTGTCACCCACAGGCAATTTAATATCTTCTGCCAATTGTCAGCCGCTGTACTGATTCAAGTCAGGTTTTTCCACACCTTGTACTGAAGTAATTGTTCTTACCACTGGTCTCAGTGTGGATTAGTTTAGTTTTTGTCTTTAATTTAAAAAAACATGTAAACATGGTCATTAGCCATGTATACTTGGTCATTAACAAAGCGTTTACAGACTAATATAGGTCAAATATCAGCCTATGCAGTAGTTTTGCTTATTTTATTAAATGTAAATATTAAAGACCTTGATATTTGTGGAAATAGTAACACTAAGTGTAGAATACCTTGATTGAAAGACACTTCATGGACTTTAAATTACTTTCCATTCAATTATTATATTATTATAAGAAACCCCTGTCAAGCTAATAATGGAATAAGTATGAGCCCTGTAAGAATACACTGACAACATTTATTTAAGCTTTAAATTCCAACATGTATTCGAGTTTTAAATATTCCTTAGACGTCAATGGGTTTCCTCAGGCCATTAATTACATACAACATAGAGTACATTTAGGACACTGCTCCAAACAACCAAGGGAGGACCATGAATTTAGAGCTCATCAGTGTGAATCTGTAGAGGAATGGACAGATGAGTCAGAGATGTACAGAGGATAAAATCACGCCCAGTCAAGCGCTCACTGAGAAAGAATGACTTATTTCACCCCCTGATTAAACTGAGATGCTTCAAGGTCAGTCATGCTCTCGCAGTTTAACTTTGAAGCATTCTTTTACTATGTGACAGTGTAGACTTTCGGTGATTGGCGTACAAAATGTTTCTGATTCTTTTCTATGAAGTGATTGTGCCAAATTGTTTTGGAATGAAGGAACAAAGAAACAAGTTTCCATGATGGACAAATAGATTTTGGGCTATTTATCACTCAGATAATTTTGAACTCCGTCTATCATTCAGGCATGCAGTGCATGGTGTCTATTTATTCGTCATCTCCCTCTCCCAGCATAGTTTCCACCTTAGCCCTTGCTTACCACAGCAACGGAATACTGTGCCCAGGCATTGATTCAGTGTTAATATTCATCACCAGCAACATTGCCCTTGGTGACGGTTACCACGGTTACTGTAGTTTTCATTTGCTGTCAAATTATTGTCATATAATACCCGCCCCTTCCTCCCCCATGTGAGGATTGATCGCTTCAGTTGCTAAATAACTAAAATCTAAATGTAAAAGAATCATGGCAGCAGGAAAATAAACTGAAAGCTGTTTTACTTAAGTAGGCATAACAGGTAGAATCAGACTGTTTACAGTACAGTTTATACACAGTATTGATGTAGTGTTTTCTTCAAGTTCAAAGCTATTGGAACAGGAAGGTTTTCAAGACGGTACCTCTAACTACTACAAATACTATGTTTGTAACACATTACATGCTTATTTACATCACTTGAATTTTCTCATATTTCAATTTAAAATGGAGGACCATCTTAGAGAGAAATCCGATGTAATTCTCGATGCAACCTTTAGAGCTCCGCAGAACCTAATAAGAGCAGGCTGTTGTGAGCCTGTTTGCCAGTCACATCTTCCTGTTGACAGGAGGCTAATGACATGTCATCCAAGTTCATCATAGCAGTTTGTTCTGGATGGCCTCCACAACGGCACTGCTAGTCAGTATACTGCCTCTGCTGTTCGTGGTGATATCAATCTGCTTACTGGTTCCTGATTCATGGTCGTATTCTGCTGATGAAAAAGGTATTTTCTAGTTTGGCAAACCATGAGAATCAGAGACTTGCACGCATTTGTTTTCTATCCAAATGTTTCCATATTTTCATTATCCCCTAATTGTAAACATAATCCTAATATTAACCCTTACCCTAACCTTAACCAAACCCTCATCTCAATAACCTGACCTTTATGCTTAATACCTAAATCCTACACAAAAAACTAACTCCAATTCTAACTCTAAGCCCAATTGTAGGTTTTACCATTAACTCTAAAGTCGGGAAAACTGCTTTTTTCCTTTTGGGGACCAAATTATCTGTTTATACTATTGATTTGGGAACTTGTCCTCAGGTATAGTAAAACCAAGATCACACACGCACTCCTTTGCTCCATTGGGGCAATCAAAAACATTCACTAATGTAACATAAGTGCACATTTGCAGAATCAAATGGCAAACATGCTTATTCAAAGAGCTGTTAATCTTTCTGTTTAGTACAATAAAGAGCAAAAAATCAGGGAAAGTTGGGCTGGTATTTACAGCACCAGAAAGGTCGGGTGAAGCCTGATGCTTCTCTTGGCCTTTTCCAGGTATGATTATTTTAATTGGAACAGCATAAAAAAACATACAGTATTGTACTGAGTGACTAACCCAAATGGAATGTATAAATTGGGTCACTCCTGAATTTTCATTTAGTTTGGTCTTTCATCTGATGAAAGAACAAGCAGTATCTATCCTTAATGGTGTTAGTAGTGTAAAACATTTGGAAGATGTGTGCTGACTAGTTCTCTCTGGCTATGCCAAATGTCAGTGCAGAAAGTTGTTGTTACATCTGAAGACTTCTTTTTTGTAACATCAATGCTCTGCGTCTCAAATGAATTTCTAGGTGGTCCATGATCTTTTGGGCTCACTTGTTAAAATGTATTGAGATTTTGCCTCAGATAGGATTAAACCAATGCCCGAATGTTGACAGTATGTTCTACCAATATTTTTCTTTTGCATTAAATCCCTATCCAAGGTGAAATCCAGATAGAAACAGTTCACAGGTTGTACTTTCAGATCAACCTATTAGACTCTTTAAATCACAAAGAAACACACAGCAAAAGGTTATATTGGGATGTGCATTTTTAATTCAGCCATGAAATGATTGACAGAAAAGTTAGAATTATCTTGCTACAGAGAACCACTTTAATTATTCCAGCCTTTGTTGGCATGGCTGGGTAACAGCTTAATTAGGAAAATACTGCAACGTCTAAACTATTTGTCCTGCAAACCTAAATGATCCTGTTCTGTATATTGCATCTTTATTTAAACGCTCTTAATAATAATCCTCAGAAATGTTTCTTCCAAATGAAATTGAATATCACCATGAATATTACTCTGAATATCTCAAGGTCATTTATAATCAACTGATATAACATTTTCCAACACTGTTGATCAATACCTAACATTATCAAATATTTTAGTTTAATTGACAGCAAAGTAAATATATATATATATATATATATATATATATATATATATTATATATATATATATATATATATATATATTATATATATAAAAAATTAGTTGTTACTCTGATTCAGTATAATCTCATATTTACAGGGCACAGTATAACTTCTGCATAACTGTTATTTCATTTATTTTGATACTAATTTTGAACACAAGCATGAGCTAACCCCATTTCCTTGTTTATCATTGCCCTGGGGAAATGAAACTAAATGCATGTAAGCTGGGCCTAATGTTGAGACCCAAGGGTGTTATAAACTTGCTACAGTAATATTTATATTTTATTAAAAATAAATATATATATATAATATAAAGGTCCATCAATGACAGTCTATACATTCCACCCCAGAAAATGTAGGTCCATCACTGCTTTGTCAAAGACAATAAAGCACAGAGGGACATACTTGAATTTGTCTAATAAAAACTAAAATAATGTTCAGTAGAATTAATACACCCCCATTGAGCCCAGGCATGTCTGGCTATATTCTTACTAAAGACCTCTTTTCACTTAACTATAAATATCAGGTAAAAACAAGAGTTGATCTTTATCACAATATTTATTTTTATACTTCCCAATTTTATCTCTTCTCCCCGTTTTCATGGCCCAAGTGGATCGATATGTGTCCTTCATTGCACATTTCACCAAGCGGTTCTGCAGCGCATGACACTGCTCAATCAAACAAGAACTATCTGGCAGAAATGACGCCACAAGTGCTGGAAGTTGGCATGGGCCCTCTGCAGGCCCCAACACAAGACGGTTCTCCTCTTAACAGGGTTGTGATGTCCTGAAACAGCGTCATAGTGCACATTTATAAATTGGGTAAAGTGGGTCCTGCACTCTAAAAAGAACAGGTTTTTGGAGTGTTCTTTACTTTGAAACTGTGGGGGAACAGCAAGTTCCTCAGGAAAAAATGTCACACACCAATAACCTACCTGCTCAAAAATTAACCCCATAAAGTTTTCTGGTAGAACGATGAGAGAAAAAAACATTCATGAAATAATGTTAATTGGATCATGTGACTTGTCCTCAAATATCAACATCATTAAACAAGCACTTGACATATTGGAGCCGTGTACTAAGACAATCTGTCTAATCAATAGATGTTCCCCTCATCACTCAGATTCACATTATATTCTGCCTCCCAAATTTGCCTTCTGCTGCTATGCTTCTCCTGCACCTTATTACGTACTTACAAGAACATTTAGTTTTTAGTATTACTAACATTACAGCAAGGTTCCGTTGTGTATATAGCTTTTTATGATGAACGGGTCCCGTTAGTGGTAGTTCTGTGATAACTCTACTTTAAATGTTGAAACGTTTAAATGTTCACACTCCTAGCTAGCAGAATCTGTGGTATATTGAAGCAATAAGGCACAAGGGGGTGTAGTGTACGGCCAGTATACCATGGCTAAGAGCTGTTCTTAGTCACAAAACATTGTGGAGAGCCTGGACACCGAGCTTAGCCGTGGTATATTGGCAATATAACACAAACCCCTGAAATGCATTATTGTGATTATTATTGTGTATATATACTGGTTACCAACACAATTAGAGCTGAAAAATAAGCTGTGATGTCATACCTGCGGTATACAGTCTCATACCATGGTTTTCAGCCAATCAGTATTCAAAGCAACTAGTTTATAATAGATTGTACACTCACCTAAAGGATTATTAGGAACACCTGTTCAATTTCTCATTAATGCAATTATCTAATCAACCAATCACATGGCAGTTGCTTCAATGCATTTAGGGGTGTGGTCCTGGTCAAGACAATCTCCTGAACTCCAAACTGAATGTCAGAATGGGAAAGAAAGGTGATTTAAGCAATTTTGAGCGTGGCGTGGTTGTTGGTTGAGTATTTCACAATCTGCTCAGTTACTGGGATTTTCACACACAACCATTTCTAGGGTTTACAAAGAATGGTGTGAAAAGGGAAAAATATCCAGTATGCAGCAGTCCTGTGGGCGAAAATGCCTTGTTGATGAGGTCAGAGGAGAATGGGCCGACTGATTCAAGCTGATAGAAGAGCAACTTTGATTGAAATTACAACCGAGGTATGCAGCAAAACATTTGTGAAGCCACAACACGCACAACCTTGAGGCGGATGGGCTACAACAGCAGAAGACCCCACCGGGTACCACTCATCTCTACCACAAATAGGAAAAAGATGCTACAATTTGCACGAGCTCACCAAAATTGGACAGTTGAAGACTGAAAGAATGTTGCCTGGTCTGATGAGTCTCGATTTCTGTTGAGACATTCAGATGGTAGAGTCAGAATTTGGCGTAAACAGAATGAGAACATGGATCCATCATGCCTTGTTACCACTGTGCAGGCTGGTGGTGGTGGTGTAATGGTGTGGGGGATGTTTTCTTGGCACACTTTAGGCCCCTTAGTGCCAATTGGGCATCGATGAAATGCCACAGCCTACCTGAGCATTGTTTCTGACCATGTCCATCCCTTTATGACCACCATGTACCCATCCTCTGATGGCTACTTCCTCGAATCATTTCAAACTGGTTTCTTGAACATGACAATGAGTTCACTGTACTGAAATGGCCCCCACAGTTACCAGATCTCAACCTAATAGAGCATCTTTGGGATGTGGTGGAACGGGAGCTTCGTGCCCTGGATGTGCATCCCACACATCACCATCAACTGCAAGATGCTATCCTATCAATATGGGCCAACATTTCTAAAGAATGCTTTCAGCACCTTGTTGAATCAATGCCACATAGAATTAAGGCAGTTCTGAAGGCGAAAGGGGGTCAAACACATTATTAGTATGGTGTTCCTAATAATCCTTTAGGTGAGTGTATATCACAGGTGTTTTTTTAATTAATTTTAACAGTTCTAATTGCATTAGTAACCAGTTCATGATCGCAATAAAGAAACTCAACATTGTGTTATTGCCAGTGTACTGTGTAATGGCTAAGGGTTGTATCAATGCAGTTCACATTGCATTGTGCCTAAGAACAGCCCTTAGCCATTCTCTAGTGCCTTATAGCTTAAATTTGCCAAGGGTATGACAACAGTTCTTGTGTACTGCCATAATCACATTAGAAGTTTATAGTAGCAATAAGGTACTTCATGGGTTATTGGTATATGACCGATACAGAATGGCAAAGTGCTGTATCCTGTCAATTGACGTGGTGTAGTGCTTCAGAACAGTCCTTAGCTGCGGTGCATTGGTATTTTACCACATCCCTCAGGCCCCTCAGAAATATTTAGTTATTTTACAGCTGCACAATCATCCCTCAATAATAAGGGATTTTACATTAGAAATTAAGCCTCAGAATTCTTTAAATGTGTGTAAACTAACACTTTACTTGTGCACCATATCTTTACATTTTATTGATTTTAAGAGCCTCATTAATGTTAAAAAAAATTATTCTGTGCAGTTAAGAATTTTAAATGCTACCATAAATGAAGATCAGAACAGCTGCTTGGTTCTCACATTTAAGACAACAGCAATACTGCCACAATACCATCACATGACACTACATCGGGAAAGGACTTCAGTGAGTCACACCGCTGCCTGTCAGAATTGCTGAGTCTCAAGCACCGCCTACACCTGCCCAGAATGCTCCAGTTCTGTTGAGTCAGGGGGAGTTGAGCCAGCAGACATTCAGGAGCGTCGCAGCCCCGTTCAGTCTTCGTTGGTTGTGGTTCGGTCACCCCTTTGGTCCTGAGGACTCTGAACTAGGCTTGGATGCGGTGCAGTGTAGCATCACTCCAGTATCCAGTCTGCAGTATACTGACTACTTCGACTCCATCCCAAGGCACCAGCATTTATTAATTAAACGTCACAAAGACATTCACACGCACCGTCTGCATTCTGCATCTCTGGCTGGGGGAACATGCATGAACTGGCCTCCATGGAGAACTGGAGGGGAAAAGAGTCTGCCATCCACCCTGCTCACTCCCCTCAGAGTCTCCGGGCCTCCCCCATAGCGAGGGCCCAGCCATCCTCTAAAGGCCCCAGTAGGGTGCCAGGTTCCTGCGCTCCCGCTCATAGACGTCAGGTATCACGCCGTAGGGCGTCTGGACCATTTTCACAGAGTTTCTGCCGAAGAGCTTCCTCTCGTAGTCGATGAGCTGACGCCAGAAGCCCCCGTTGGGGCGGATGACGGGCCGCCGGGCCTTGACCCAGGCGTGGGCCTCGGCCAGGGACACGCGGTGATACTTCATCAGGTAGGCCAGGCACAGGGAGGCTGAGCGGCTCACCCCGGCGGCACAGTGCACCAACACGGCCCCCCGCTTCCTCCCCACACTGTGGATCTTATCGGCTATACTGTCGAAGTACAGGGAGAGGGGCGAGTGGGGCATGTCTGCCAGGGGGACCTTCACATACTCCACGTTGGGCCAGTTGAAGTTGGGCAATTCTATGGTGGCGTTGACCACGCAGGTGATGCCCTTGGACAGCAGCAGGCTGCGGTTAGACGCCACGTTGCCGCGGCTCAGGAAGAGGGTGGGGGTGATCTGGGCGATGCCCCCAAGCAGACTGCTGCTCTCCTGAAGCAGCCTGGGCACAGCTGTAGGCACCATCGAACTGCGGTGGTGGTGGAAAAAGCTGCCTTGACTGCGGGAACCCATTGGAGAATAGTCTAGAAGAGGAGAGATACTTAGAGAGCAGGAAGGATCGCGAGGTCTTCAGAAGCCTGAGGACATGTTGTAACAGCAGACCCAGACAGCCGGAGATTTACCTGAAACAAAGGGACACAACATTCCAATCTTACAGCAAATATAAAAAAAATGTAATTGCATTTGAATTTTTGCTTTATTTGGTTGGTAATGAGCATTCTCAAATGGCAAAAAAAAACAAACAAGCGTTGCCATTAAAGCCATTTGCAATGACAGACTAATGTATTGGGATCTTTAGGATGACATCGTGACAGAACAGTTCTGTTTCTGGTAAAGGCCAGAAGAGAGATGGGTGGGTGGCTCACAAATGTAACAAAATGTAATTATACGGGCTGAGGGACTTCCTGTAACAGGGCACCCAGTGGTCTGGTAAGCAAACTGTCCGTTGACCTCTACTGCCTCATATTCCTGCCTCCCCGTCTCCCCCTAGTCTTCCTCTCCCTGCACCATATGGACACGAGGCCCCTGGAGGCAGACACACCTCCATTTACTCCACAGCTGAAAATAGTGCACATTGCTTCAGTCTCAGATGGTTATAATCCTACAGCTATCTGCATTTATACTGATGTCACTTTTCGGAAGAAAGCACAGAGCTTAAGGCAGCAACATAAAAATCCTTTCTGGCCTCAGCCTCTGCAAAAGTCTGGTTAACAAACCACATAGATCAATTCAAACATTAGATATGAATTAAACGCTCCGTCTGTGCTGAAAATACCTGTCAACATGGTTATTCCCTTGGTTTCCTTCTCCACCTCAACGTGGCTGTTCCCTAAAGCTCAGTTTTCTGACACACACACACACACACACACACACACACACACCCACATCAGAATTCCACTTACCACAGTGCATGTTCTGTTTCTAGGACCCTGAGTTGTTCTCTACTGTGTATCTGAACTATTTCAGAGCTAAGACAAGCTAGCACTAATTCAGACTTTCACTATCAGAGAGCGCTTTTATTGAGACAAGTAAAGCCAAAGGCATTTGATCATCTATTTAATTATTTTTTGACGTAGTGAAGTGATCCAGCAAATGCAAGTAAAATCAAAATAGGAGACAGGCTTCTATAGTTCAATACCAAGCTCGTAATGTTTGCAGGACCACATTGGGGCCAAAAGTGTGATAGCATTATTGAATGCTTGTCCTGGCTGGGTCTTAGGCATAGTTTGGTTTCCATGATCTGATGAGTAATTGTTTTATACCTACGCTCAATTTTGCATTTTTATGAAAACAATTCCAAAAAAAGAGGGGCATCAGTTCTACAGTTAGCCCATACAAAGAAATGGATTGTATTGCAGATGCACCTCATTTTTTCCCCTAAATATTAAAACCATCAATAACTAAATTTGAGAATTTATTGTATACAGTGTTATTGTTTTTCAAATATCAATTAAGGAAAATGGTTGTGCTATGCCTCCAAAACATTAACTGTGGCTAAAACTCAACTAGGACAAAATCAAAAGACTAAAATCTTTTGGTGAGGTTGCCAGGTTTCTAAAAACATTGATCAGTATTATTACAAGGGGTACTTTTTGTATTATTATGTTTTTCCCCCTGCTCATTTCAAATAAAGTTAATAACCTTTGTGTGGTCAAATCAACTTTGCATTGCATAACAAGGATATCCTTCTGATATAGTGCATAGCAGAGGAATGCAATTGTCCCTGTCGGCTAAGGCTGCTTACCCATAAATAAAAGGATGTCCCAGTTTGAAAACGTTATCCCCCTGCCTGGATACACGGCCGGCTATGCAATTCCACCCGGACGCCTTATTCCCAAGCTGCCAATCACTCGTCTTCACTTTGCCTTTTTACACAAATTGTTGCCATGGAACATACTAAGGTGCAGCTGACTTCACAGCCTTCCTCACTGTTGCCATTGGTGAGGAACAACAAATCCCTGCAGTAGCAGCAACAAGAGTTTCAAAATGACTTGAATTACTAATCTAAACATGAGATGAGGTGGAATGCACACCGTACCCACAGGAACAGCCTTGACATTCACCCTGGACATCTGTGAAGTCTGAAGTGAGGACAAACACAAGGTTCGCCTGCTGCAGTGACCTGGTGACCGCAGCTAGACAGTACACGATTGCCAAAAGAGCAGGGTGTAGGAGGAAATGAAAGGACTGGAGCAAAGCACAAACTCCCAGCCAGGCTCTTCCTAAGTGCTGATGTGCCCTGGCACTGGCTTTGCCAGCATTTACTCCATCCACATGGCTATTTATAACTGGCCTGAGTTGAGCAGGAAAGACGATGATGCAGAGTTGAGAAGAGCAGAGTAGATGTAGGGTAGAAGGTTATGCAGAGGTTGTCACTCGGATTAACCTATAGTCTTGTTGGCAGAGAGATATCTCTGCTGTGTTCTCTCTCTGGCTCTATTCACCAGAATAAAAAAGGGAGATGGATGGAGCTGATAGAGACACATTCACAAGCCCCATTTACAAGTGGTAACCCCTTCCACCATGTTAACACATCGGTCCATTTGCCTTTTAGGCACATCAAGCACAAATGTAAGGCCTGCCACGTTGTTGGTGGTTGGCTCTATCAGACATGGCGAAAATACATTCTACATCTGCTTAGAGAACTAGTCACCCATCAGTAAGTATGCATATCAGGGCGAGTCAACACCAGGGCCATCAGAGATTTTCGGATGCACATCTCTGCTCTCACTCTGTGCATGGGAAGATTCATGTGGTCCAGTTCCACCTCCAGTAGCACAAATGGAGAACTTGAGCCATATTGCAGAGAAATCAGAGACTCCTAAAGTGGCCCTACTCCCACACAAAATGGGGACCTTCGAAACCAGATCTGATTTAGACAAGTGCGGCTAGCTTATTAGCCCATCACACCCAGGAGACGGATATAGTTGAAAACGGTAAACATTTCAGAATTAGCATGTGTCCTGCCTGCCTGGATTGAAAATGGATGTAGGCAGCAATGTGCCAGTCTCGGCATTCTACCAGACTATCATGGGGGTTGTGATTTATTTTTGTTTAAATATTTAAATACACTGTACACATTTGGGAAATGGCGTTGTAAATGTTCAGACCTAAACCCATTTGGGGTGTTGTGGGAGGATCTGTAAATAGCAGTCCAGGTTCAATAACGCACAAATGTTGCTGAGTTAAAGAAACTGCATGGAAAAATGCTCCTAAATTAAACGTTTGCTTGCAGTCTTTGCAATTAAAATTGGCACAACAAGCTAACCAATGTCTGTGAAAGCTGCCATGTTACATTTCTAGAAAGGAAGTGAACCCTTGGGGGTTCCTTTCAATCTTTTACACAGATTTTAGCAGAGACAGCTTAAGTGCTTAGATAACATATGAAGGAAAATATAATTAGGCATAATGATTACAGCTTTAGATTGCTGAAAAAAGCATTCTCCTACTTCAGAAGGATGTGCAGCCACATCTCCATCCCACCCACCCATCCATCCATCCATCCATCCATCCATCCATCCTCCTAATGCACTTTGTGCCTCCTCCAAAATAATAGGTTCCCTGGGTGGGACGAAGCGGGTGAGTGAGTGTAGTACTGTTGCCAATTAACTATTTTATATGTCTTTTTGTAGTATTACCTGGGATGATTAGTGCATGTTGTATTACCTGTAGGACTGTGAATGTGTAGCACTCAACATAGGATGTATGATTTTGTACAGTATAAAAACAGGTTGAATAGGTGAAAATGTTGTACAATTGTGAGAATAATACACAGTATAATGACACTAGGAGATAGATAACGTTTGAATTAATGGGAGTTAGTTCTGTTGAGTATTCCCTTGCTTTTCCCTCTGATAGTGGCAAACTCAATGTTACTGAATGATTATTGTATTCAAATGAATCCTATCTTTATGTGGCGTATCAGCATAGGGTCGTGTGTATGACGTGTTGAACATAATTCCAGGAGACTATAGTAAATCTAGAACTTGTGATTTATTGGATGCCTTTTTGCCTTATAAATCAATCTCTAGAACGGTTTATTTGATTCTCGTAAACTAGCTTAACAGAGTTAGACAACAGGTTTTCCTCTCTTGTCTAGACTAATGGCATTTTCATCTGTCACAGTAGCATACCAAGCTTCCCTGCCTTCTATAAGATATTGCAAAAGAAAAATAAACACATTAGGCATTACATTGTGAGTTACGTAAATTACCCGCACTAAAATAAGGCAACATATTTGTTTAGTGGGCTAAATAAAGGAGAAAACCAACTTACCAAACCACTTTACTTTGCCAGAGGATTTTCCAAGCGTGTATCTCGCACCACTTCAAGCATGCGGTTGCAGATCTGATGAGTCAAACTCTGAACATCAGGTAAAGAAGATAAATCACACAAACGTAGTTTTGTACGAATACAATATTAATGAGTAAGTACGTAACAATATCACTAAAATGTCAGAGGCAGTAGAGAGAACTCCGTGCATGAAGGGGCTTCAAACTGCTTTTCCAACGCTCACGCAGCAACTGTGTAGCTAAGGAAAATATTCAGTAACCTACGCGAGTAGATTGAAGCGCCTCCCCTCTGAACAACGCAATATGAGTCAATATCAGATAAAGAGAGATGCTACACATTTACCACACTGAAATAAATGTTTGGATTGTTGTGGGAATAATTTGTAAAAGTGTTTCTTTTCTATCGTTAAATAGATCAGAAATATGTTAATTGATGGGGTGAAAATGTCTCACTTAGCTAAATAATCTTGTTCGATAAAGGGACAGTTCGAAATGTACGGGGGCGCTCACTCCTGTATAACGTTACAAACGCCGGCTGCAGGCAATGATCTGCCAGGGTGAATGTTCAACAGTGTGTATACAATCATAAAAAATATACGCAACAAATATTTTGGTCAAGACCACAAACCAAGCATAACTGCCTACCAATAAGAAGGTAAGGTAACATATGTGCTTTCCTACATTACTATGTATTTCATTCATATTTTGGTTGATATACAAATTGCCAGTAATGCTTGACACTTATAATGTAGAATAATTATTATTAAAAGGGATATCACTAATTTAGCTGTAGTTTGCTGAACTGTTGCCAGTATTGCATAAGAAACATACAACCGCTGTCAAAATAATTTATTTTCAAAATTTCCCAATATAGCAAACATACAAAAACATGTTTCTCTTAAGAGACATTTTAAGCCAACCTTTCTTTCACCAGCTTACTACATAGGTAGGCCTACTATATGTTAATAATATCTGTGAACACATTGATGGAGAATGAAAAGCTAACGGAAATGTATTCGCCATTGTTTGCTAACAAAAAGTGAATTGATTGAACTCAACTCAATCAATCAAATTTATTTATAAAGCCCTTTTTACAACAGCAGTTGTCACAAAGTGCTTTCCAGAGACACCAGGCCTTAAACCCCAAGGAGTAAACAACAGTAGTGTTGAATTAAAGTGGCTAGGAAAAACTCCCTAAGAAGGACGAATTTTAGGAAGAAACCTAGAGAGGACCCAGGCTCAGAGGGGTGACCAGTCCTCTTCTGGCTGTGCCGGGTGAACTCAAGCCCCTGAACTCATTTGGGAAGGAGAAGCGTTCACAGCTAGTAGTAGTAGGCCAGATGTGAGTAGGCTACGATGCATATATGCAGTATAGACAGAAGGGCTAGACAGTAGAAAGGGATGTTGCAGCCTTTATTTAAACTCGCTCTCAGTTTTAATGTGCTTCATGGTCAAAACAATAAACAAGCCCAAATAAGCATGTACATGTTGGAAACAAGCCCAAGAAAAACAGCAACCAATAACAGACAATAATTACAAGTGATTTTCTGAAAAAGAAGCCCAAAGTCGCAATAAGCAGACATGGCAACCCAACGTTAGGCTTGAGTGATTCATAAAACTGCAAGGGGCAAGCATACAGAACTTGACTTTCTGAACCAAGACACTATATTAAAGCCATAAAATAATGTTATAAGTAAACTAAGACAGCCCACACCTGTTATGTCCCACAGAAAGCCGATGAAGCCGGGTGTGCAGAACCTAGGAAAGTATGTGGGCAATATTTGAATCAAGCACCAACTACCAAGATCTTGTTGGGAAATATTTACACGTTGTAGCATGTTTTTCTTAGGAAACACTGACTCTGAATTGATTATGCAATAACTTATTTCACCTTCGATCACACTTAAAAAATAAATGAATAAAGGTTTGTCAAAGGCTAACATCTGAAAACATTTTTCACTATGTAACATCTACATTTGTGGGCGCTCCCAAATGGCAACCTAATGTTTCACATATATGCATCTGATGGGCTACCTGGCATCCCATCTACAGTATGATGCTAGGGTTTGTTGCTTGTCAGAACAGCTAGCAGTGGCAACTATGTCGCAGGATCACGTTTCTGTAAAGCTACTGTTTACACAGTCCACACTACATTATAGATGCCATTATCAGGGACACTGATAACCAAGTCTCCCAAGTGCCATCCTGTCTCACATATAGTACACTACTTTTGAAAGTAGTCAATAGAGTGCCTGGAGGAATAAGCAGTGGGGATACAAACCCGGAATCAGAGTTGTTTCCAAAAATGGTGACTTATTTACTATGCATAATATTTTTTGACCAAGTCTTATAAGGGTGCAATTTGGACCCTGTGCAAAAGTAGTGCATGTATAGATTAGGGTAGGCCTACATTTTGGGATTGAAAAGCTTGTGTCACTGTTCCACTATCTAAAATATATTTCAATGTTATATTGGAAAGGAGAGTGTCAGTGTTTATCAAAGAGTCGTATGGAAAATGCGTGAGGAGTGGAGCATATTGTGATAGCGTAGTAAAATAGTACTGTCTACAAAAGAGATAAAAACCAACTGAAGAAAAAAAAAAAAGCGGGAGAGAGACTGGGTATGCATCCCTAATGGCACATTAGTGCACTATACGGGGAATAGGGTATCATTTATGAAACAGACGGAGCTGTACAAAGGGGAGAGTATGTGCCAGCGCTGAAGCCTGTAGGGAGAGGGACTCGATTGAGATGGAAATGTCAGATGACTCACAGGCATTCCAGTGAGATGATGAGGTGGTTTAGTTAGGATGGTTCTTAAGCTTCCTGCGATAGATCTGAAAAAATTCATATGTAAGCCCATTACTGTCATAAAATACATTGTTGATATAAGATAAGCGCTGCAAAATAAACTAAAATAATATATTTTTTGTTGGACAAGCTGCTTTTCTGTTTGACAATTTGTTTTCTGCATAATAGCAGTGAAGGCACAGTCTAGGAAAAAACATCAAGGGATTTCATTTTTCCTGGACTGGGCTTCATCTGTGTACTTGAAGTTGTCCCTTTATCATCATATAAATGATCTATGGGAGCCCCATCTTAAACACCAGTCCATATGGTACCTTCCAAAAGGAAAAATAAGGCCAAAGACTTAAATGAGTTTGAACTTGTCTTAAGGAAGTCTTCATGGTCAGAAATAATGTGCAATATAACAAATCTGGACCTCACTGACCAGAGATGTAGGAGATGCAAAGCTATGTCGGTTTGCTTATTCAACCAACTGAAAGGAAATCTCTCTCTTTTTACAGAATAACACTGTGATCCAATCCTGGTCAAAATCGATACATAAGGGAATGTGTCAGTGGGTAAGAGAGGAGAATAAAACTGTTTTGTATACCAAGATAATTGTCTTTTAGCAATCACACCTTTTAGTAAACATCTGAGTTTTTCTCTTTTACAAAGTCAATATGTTGACTGTAGGATAATATGTTGATCGTTTTGTTCCCTGTTGCTCAGGTGAGCAAGGAGGATGCAAGAAAATGCCACAACTTATAGCAGATTTCTGAGTGAGGAAGCAAAGCTTTAAGCGCAGACAAATATACCTGACCAACCATTGGAGTGTCAAACATTTCATTAACAAATACACATTAATGACTACACTGGTTCTTAGAAATGGTTCTTGGAGTATCCCTTACTTTGAAACTGTGAGGCAACCCCTTTAATTACGAAGCACTATTTATTCCTGTTAGTCAAAGAACCATATGAAAAACTTACCTTCAAAAATCTATCCTGAAAGGTTCTTCAAATGGTTCTTTGAGGAACCACAATTTATTTTTTTGAAGAAACCTTTTATTGGATTGTTCTTAGAAGAACGTATAGTCGTTTTCCCAGTTTCAATGTGAAGAACCTCTAAAGACTAGAATAACCTTTTCTTTTTGGTGTACTAGCGGACATATACTGTAACTGCTGGACAACAATCCAGTATGTTATCATTATCTTGTCAGAGGAGCCCATAAGAACCTTGAATTACATTATTCAATCAAGAACATTAAAACAAATTATGTAATTCAGGAAAAACGTCTGACGTAATAGCTAACCTATTTCAGTGTCCCAGTGAGAGGGAGCTAATGCGGAAATAGAAGTGTTGCACCAGAAATGTTGACTGGCCAGAGAAAGGAGACTGGCTTTAAGTGTGGGGGTCAGCCAGGGAGCTTCAGTTGTTTAGGCAGGCATGTCTAGATAGTATGGCATATTTCCGCCAAATTATATATTTTTGATACAGTACAGTCTTTATAGTGGAATAAAAGGCTTATGTAATGACAGCTTAGTAGGAATAAATTGAGGCTGTGGTAATTATGATCAATGAGAAAGTAAACAAAATTTTGCAATCTGTTTCAACCTAGTCTTACCCTAACATAGCCACGATACCAACCTAAAGAGACACTTCTAGATTTACTGTCATTCAGTTTCAGGGCTGCCACTGACCCATTCTCCCTTTGGCAGGGAGGTGGTAATACTAGGACAAGGCATATGGTGGAACGAGTTTTGTGGTCCGTGATGGAATGGAGATGTGCTGGACCTGTGTTTGAGGTCTAAATTAAGGCTTGGATGCCACTGATCCCTCAGGCACCCCTTTGCCTGCATCGTTCCAGCTGTGAATGGAGTAAATAGACCACAGTTCGTAAGTGTTTGCTGTGGCAACTTGCAAGCAGAAGAGGCTGGGCTCAGCATGGTGTCTCCCTGTCAATGGGATTTGGAATACGCCCACATCAAACAACACATTTAGCTGCTGCTAGCTATTGCCCTTTAACATAAAAAAAGATTGCATTCAGAATTCAGTATAAATGTGGTATGATGCAACTACTGCATCCATAATAACCATTTCTTTTCATGCATTCATTTTGTAGTGTAACTACAGTAACTGCAGTTAAACTGCAATACTCTGAAGTTCTTTCTGCAATTACTGTTTAAAATATCAACACTGACTGCAATTACTGCACTTTGACTGCAATTTCAAAACTGTGGAAATTTGGTATATGAGGGTAACCATGAGGGAACTGTAAGGCCAGATATTTAAAAGGCTCAAAAGGAAGCGGTTGAACACTTTTCTGGACAAATCTGGTCGAGTAAACATTTACTGAATAGCTTATAAAAACACTCTCCCACACTGTCAATGTTGGTCCTCATATGACTAGGATCTGACTAACAGAGAATAATGATGTCATTTGGGAGTAAATATCTGCAATAAGCATGCTCCATCAATTGAAAAATGCTGTTTTATTGTGTTAAATAGAAAATAGAACGCAGCTGCTTGCGCTTCGGCTTTTGTTCATTACCGTGACTCAGTGAGGAGCAGCACGTACAGCGATGGGTGGAGAGGAGCGTGGAGGAGAGAGGGGAGTAGAAGGGTCTGAGTGCTACAGCAGACTCCCATTTCTGAGCTCTGCTCTGGTTAGTCACGACTAGCAACAGGATGAGAAAAGAAAGAGTGTGCATCCGTGTATGTGCGCAAGTCTGAGGCTGGCTGGTGGACACAGCTCACATAGCCCCTCCTTCCCCCAGCAGATCTTCTTTTCAGACTTCAGTTCTAGAATGCCTGAGACCAGGTTGCCAAGGGAACCCAGCATGTTGACAATGGCAGATGAGTTCATCTCTTTGTTAATCGCTACCTAGCAATAATGTCTGATAGGGGGCCGGCGAAAAGGGAGGTTGTCGCTTCAACTGGAGCCGTGACAGGTGTCTCCCAAAAGGCTCCCTGTTCCCTATAGAGGAATGCTATAATGAAAAAAGGACCCTCTAAGTCTTTGTCAGAAGCAGTGTGCTATATCCTGTACATAATAAGGTACCATTTGGTAGACATGGACCCCACTGACCAGAGATATGGGAGACATAAGCTAACTCTGGTTGCATATTCAACCCACGGGATGGTAAAATCTATCTTTTTAACAAATAGCACAGCAATTGTGAAGATCAATATAGAAGAACACAAGGGAGGACAATATTTCCATTTCTCCATGTAAAATGGGTCTTTCGGTTCAACACTGACAGCTGCCCAGAAAGAGAACGGACTGGCACATGAGCCTCTGCAATGAGCAACAACAACAAAACCTTCTGTCCTGTGCATGATCACTGCAGTGAATTGACTTCACAGTCAATGGTTCACAGATTGTATGGTTTACTGCATACAATCTGTGAGTCTTCACTCAAGTGCATCTGAACAGATGGAGTGTGGATGTGAAGAGAAACAGCAGCTCTGCCCACACAGTACACTTGTATGTCCTCTGGCTGGCTGCAGCCAGTCTCTGTGGCCCGTCTCTGCAGCTAAGCCCAGACGCATGCATGCTTTTTCACCCCCCCCCCCATGACTAGCAACAGATCTTGTTGTACTTGCAACTAACTGAATTCTTTTGTTAAATCAAAATCTAGGCCTAAACACTATTTCCTAAAAAAAAAAACATTGTGTAAACACTCTGTAACATTGTTTAAAGTGAATTCTGTAATAAATAATTTGAAAAGAATTATGGCCAAGACCCTGGTGTTGAAAAGAAAGTCTCTGAAGTTCTTTACGCCTGATAAACCTGACCCTAACTTCCTCTTGACAGTTCTATGCATCCCAAACGGTGCCCTGCTCCCTTTGTTAATGCACTACTTTTCACCAAGCCCCTACGGCTGGTCATTATGTGGGGAATGATCGTAAGCCCATCCATTGTAGCTGTTAGGCAAAGGATTTAGCAACATGTCCCGGGGCATCTTTTTCAGACTCTCACATTACACCTAGTGCCTCACAAGCTGCCTTGTATTGCATTGTTCTTACCAAGATGCTAAATGTTCTAAGTACTTGTGGAATTAATTGGTTGAGGTGAAAGATGTGAGTTATGAACCACAGAATCAGACACTGTTCCTGAACTACTGTCAGAAATAGCATCAATAGGCTGTAAAATATTTGACTTCTCATCTTATTGCTGTAAGGTGAGCACATTCCCAGACCTCCATTACAGGAAACAGCCACCTCCATATCAAAGGTGGGATCTGGAGCTGTAACCAGACTTGGAGCTGACTGACAGACACTGCTGCTCCACACTGCTCTGATAAGACTATCAGAGCAAACGAGGAGGCCGGCAGGTGGTTGGTTGATTCCACCTCCCTCCCACCTCACCCTGCAGTCCTGGATTGTCTTGGTCTTGACTCTCATTCAGATGCTTTATGAATAACAACACAGTTAATGCGTGGAACGGGCCACCCAAGACTGATGGCCACCATGTGGTTACATAACAGGTGACTGTGATATCACACCTTGATAAATCACTACACAGTTTTTACATAAAACATTTTATTCAAGGAGAAATAAATACAGTATCAATTTGTTGTCTGCTCCTTGATAACCGACAAAGTATTGTACAAAGAAAAAAGTGGGTTTGTTTAGAAGACATTTTGAACCTGAAGTCAATTACACATTTAAAGTTTGAATAGAAAAACAACCATTCAAACAAATGAGGAGCATTAAAATGTCGATCTTGCATGACATTACAGCGTCATTTCACCAAGATAACATGAGCAGAACACATACCAGTTATCTGTGTCCAGTCAGCTGTAACAGTCCCCATATGTCCCAAATAACACCCGATTTCCAATACAATGCACTCGTTTTGACTGGACCTGGTCAAAAGCAGTGTGCTCTACAGGGACAAGGGGTGTGCCACTTGGGACAGTCCAACCTAGGCTGATCTAGGCCTTGTTGATGTAGCCCTCTTTGATGAGGAAGTCGTAGATTTTGCGTGTCTTGTTGACGTCAATCTTAATGAGAGCCCGGGCCTGGGCCAACCGTAAACCCCCCTGCCGCCGGCACTCGTTCAGCAGGGCCTGCTTGTACTCCAGGTAGGCCCCCGGCACCAGACGGACCACCTGGCACAGCTGCACGTGGCCCCGGGAGACAGACAGACACGTTCCATCAACACCAGGTTCCACAGACTGTTCAACCCTGTGATGTGCCCCCTATGTCCATATACAGTACCCTAAACTATTATTTGGCACCCCTAGTAATGATGAGTAAAAAAGGGTTATAGAAAAGGGTTATCTTCTTTTGGTGAATTAGCTTAACGTCACACTGGATTTGTTTTTGAAATATCCAACCTTTAATTGAAGGTTGTCATCAAAAAATCTGTTATCAAGAATACAGAGCAAGGAATCTGAGACCATTCTTCTGAACAGAATCTCTCCAGATCATCTAGGGTCCTTGGTCCTCTCTTATGGACTCTCCTCTTCATGTCAGCCCACAGGTTTTCCATGGAGTTTAAGTCAGGGGACTGAGATGGCCATGGCAGAAGCTTGATTTTGGGTTCAGTGAACCATTTTTGGATGTATGTTTAGGAACATTGTCTTGATGGAAGATGCAATGACAACCCAGTTTTAGTTTCCTGGCAGAAGCAGCCAAATTCAGATTTAAAATGCCCGGGTATTTAATGGAGTTCATGATGCCATGTACCCCAAAAAGGTTCCCAAGGGCTTTGGAGGAAAAACAACCCCGCTTCACAGAACCTCCAACATACTTAACAGTGGGGATCAGGCTATTTTCGGTATAGCCATCCATCCGTTTACATCAAACCCTCCTTGAGTGTTTGTTGCCAAAAAGCTAAATTTTTATTTCACCTGATCATAGCACTCGGCTCCAGTCAAAGTTCCAGTAGGGTTAAGATTACTCCAGGTTTTACTCTAACGATTTGTGGGGTAATGACTGGCATGCCCTCCAAATCATTTGTTAGCATAGAGGTGGCTTCTAATGGTTGTTTAGGAATTTACTTGACCCCAAGACGCTAACTCTCCTCTGTAAATCTCCAACAGTGATCTTTGGTGCATGATGGCAAAATAAACTTGGCTCTTTTTCCAGGCAAGTTTGTAACACTTCCCGTTGCTCTGATGTTTTTTAGTATTGCCCCAATGGTCATTTTGGGCATTTTCAGATGAGTAGCAATTTTTTAATAGCCATTCCCTGACTTATGAAGCTCAACACACTTTTCCCTCATTTGGTTTGGGAGTTCTATCTTTCCCATGTTGATCTAAGAATAAGGGAAAATTGCCTCTGTGTCACGTCATTATATCCAGGTAAAACAGGAAGTCCTAGATTACTGCTTGAAAGTTCCTAAAGAATCTTATCAACTTAAAAAAGTTAAATCTAAATGGAAAAATCGCTTCAGTTACAGTTTGTTCACAAGAATGTCTAGGGGTGCCAACAATTGTGGCACATGTGGTTTTGTTAGAAATAATTATTTCTTGACGACAGATTTTTGTTTCTCTCAGAATAAATATATTTCAGTTAAAAGTTGGTTGTTTCAAATTTTTCCAGGGTGACACTAAGCTAATTCATCACAAGGTGAAGTGTTTATAACCCTTTTTTACTCATCTTCACTAGGAGTGCCAATAATTGTGCAGGGCACTGCACATCCTATTGCATAGATGGTTATATGGGAAAGGTTATTTGTCACTTCATGCCTACCTCTTTCTCCCTGTCGTTCAGCTTCTCTGTCCCAGGCAAGCCAGTCAGGTTGAGAGGAGGGGCGCTTCTCCTGCCTGTTGCTGTAGAACAACAACCCTGTTAAAAAGCTGTACACATCTGACTGTTCTCTGCGGTTTTAAAGGAATCACTGACCATTGGTTTCATTTGAAAAGACAAAGGCAGCATAGTAACGAGTGTAAA
The DNA here is from genome assembly GCF_011004845.1 of Esox lucius. Lineage (NCBI taxonomy): Eukaryota > Metazoa > Chordata > Actinopteri > Esociformes > Esocidae > Esox > Esox lucius. The sequence goes on from NC_047569.1 coordinate 23,006,292, forward strand.
TATAGCCATGTGGGCATAAAGGACTGTAGCAGATGTCGCCGAGGGCACTGGGGGTTCCTGAATGGCAACCGAAATGGGTAAGAAACAGCCAGAGATAAATATGCATTGTGGTCCTGTTTGTCGAGGGCATTTCAGAGAATACATTAACGTGGCTGAGCCTGAGGCTACGCCAAGATAACAGAGAGAGGACGAGAGGGAGGGAGGAGAGAGGAAGGAGAGAATGGGAGAGGAGGACAGTCATTACCTGATGTGGTGATGGTGGTGACAACAGGAGTGATGCCAGCGTCACTGTGAAGAGAGAACTGTGTCACTACGGGCAGGTACACACACACACACACACACACACGTCTCACTTCACGCTTGTCTACAAAGACAATAAATCACCACATAACAGCACTTCTGCTTTTTCTATGAAGGATAATTATTGGAATTTGGCGAACACCCAAGAGCTGGGCTTAGGATACAAAAACAACAAGAACAAATCTACTGAAAGGACAACAATCAAGAGCTGCGTTTTGCAGATAAAGCCAAGCAAGCAGAGTAAACTGCAAAAGAGATGGGATCTCACTTATTGCCTGGCAGCACCATGGATTCAAACCGCCAAACCCCTGGCCCTTGATTAGTTTAATCAGGTGCGCTTGTGTTAGACTGGAACATAAAGGTGCAACCACATGCTCCAGGCGAATGGACAGGGAAACACTGGACTGAATGTTAAGGGGAAGGGATTACATGGCAGCTTGTTTGCTGAGCCACTGCTGGCAGGCCCGACCATCCTGGATGTACTGCAGCACGTCCACCAGCATGGTCCTCTTCCTCCGCTCCTCCTCCCTCACACGCTTCACACGCTCGTACACCTTGGCACCTGGACAGGGTCAAAGGCAGGACAGGTGTGTTACTGTGCAGTCAGCACCCCTGGCCAACATTAAGGCTGCGTTCCAAAGGGAACTCTAAAACCTTGGAGATTCAGTAAGCAGAGGGTTGCTGGTTCAAATATCAGGTCTGGCAGAAAAAAACTATATCTACAAACATTTGAGGAAAAAGTGACTACATGACAATACCGGCTTTTGTGATTGTGAGTTGTCACCCACTAGTACTACTTACTATTAATGCTACTACTATTACTACCAGTAAAACCAGAATGTGGATGGCTGACTCTCAGAGGGGTCAGTCATCCACATACTGGACAGTGATGGCAAATTGCTCTGCTGGTCCCCGGGCCAATCCGAGTGCACGATTTGAACCCTGGTCATGGATTGGCGTGGCCAACTGTGAAGCAGTGAACTGTTAGCGACTTTGCTGCACAGTTTATACCCTACATTGCATCCGCTATAGACAGCCTGAGGGGTGCTGCCTGTCAGTGGGTGGGCATGGTAAGATGGCTTGACTGGACTTACTGCAGAAAGACTGGATCCCTGCTCTCCTGTACTCCTGTAGCCTGCAGATCTCTCTCCTCAGCTCAAACTCCACTGAAAGACAACAGCATGAGATTGCAGGTCATCTCAACTTTTCTGCAGACAGGCAGCCAGACAGACAGACGGCCAAAGAGACAGGCAGAAGGAGACAAAAGTTTTACCCCTCGGACAGAGAAAGATACACACACACACACACACCCCCCCCACCTCATATTTGTGCTTCCCCACATCGGCACTGAGCATCAGAGCAGTAGCCTGGCTGTACCGCAGGCCCTCTGACACTACAAAGGAGTATGTGAGCGGAGACCCTTTAAGTATCGCCAGGCTATCCCGAAGCTCCAGCCCTTTAATCAGACAGAGATTATTCCCCAGCCCAGACATACCCAGACACACACGTGACCTCCAGCAGGCCTGCCGTCGGGGTCTGCCGCTGTGTGAGGACAGAAGATAATCTGACAGGCTCACTACCCAGGCCAGGGGCTCAGAGGTCCCTCCCCCCCACAATTGAAGGCAGGGGACAGCAGGGTGCACAGACCACAGGGACAGGGACTTACATCCACATAATAAAATAACGTCACTCACGCGCATGACTCTCAATGAACTTGTCATGTTCGATGGGGCCCACCACCCTGGCGAAGCGTCTCATGGCATCATACAGGTCCTGTACCTCCTTAGGGTAACGGCGCTCCAGGACTGAAAGACAGGAACAGTACTGCAGTGTGAATACAGTGTTGTACAGCCACACCTCCAAAACCCGTCCCTTGGGACACGGGGAATGAATGAACGACGTCCTCCGTGACACGCGTTTTGTGATCGATGCGTTCGATGACTCGGTAGGAGTCTTAGGAACCAGGGATCCTCGTACATCGTTGCATTGCACAACTCTATTAACCGCCTATGGAGCTCTGCCCCAATAAACCGTTAGATGGGATTAGCACGTTGTGAGTTGTGACCGATTGACTATTTTGTATCGTGTTTAGGGAAGCCTGGTTTCCACAAGGTACCGTGAGAATGTTGCCTGTCACTGTTGAGCGATGACAGACCCTCCTGGAGATCTACTGTCCAGCAGGTCCGGTCCAAACCAAAGCTTATCGCTATTATTCAGATCGTTACTATTGATCTCCAGGTGTCACTACGTTTGATGTACCCATTGTGTTAGCGAGATGCCCTGTTGTGGCCGGGGAACGGCGTAAAAGCATTCTGCCACCTAACCATTCGGCATATCCCCACTCCAAGCATGGCCAGTGTGTCAGCGTCCACCACTCCCCGTTTAGGGCACCAACGTTGGCATAGTAAATGACTGTGGGTGGTATGACAGCAGCTCAAGGCTGGCCGTCTTTACATCTGCTTCTGCAAACTGGCGGCCGAGTTCCTTGTTGATGAGGAGGCTGGAGAGTGACAGGAACTTGTAGATAGCAGCAAAACACACACAAACGCACTGATAAGAGTGAAAGTCCCGTTGAGCTGTAGATGTTAAACGCTCCCCAACAGGATTAGGGTGGTTGGCGTTCTGGAGACACTGATGTCTGTACAGGTTGGTTTATACTTACACTTTGAAGTGGGTGCCTGGTCCAAATTTGTACATGGATTGCATACATTTAGAATATTTTAGGGTGGGCTCGGTGGGGGGGGGGGGGGGGGGGGGGGTTGTGCTTCGACAGGGATTCTGTCAGCTCGGGCACATTATTTTCTAGCTTAATTTCGTTTCTCTTGAAGCTTTGACTGTGACTGGTCAGAAAGGTAATATTAACCCCACACATCTTTTTTTATTCCAAAGAAAATGTGAAATATTCAAACCCACCACGTTCCGACATGGAAAATGGTTCAACGCGCCGTGCGACAGAGGTCTGCTGGGGCCTTCAGGAGTGTGATGTTTGTCAAACTGCCCATACGCTCTGAACCACCCAGACCTGGGCTACGCTAACATTAATGTGTGACACACACACACTTTGACAGTCTCCATGACAACCAGGCTGCGGCTCCACGGCAACTATGGGTTCCCTTTTGTCTTGAAAGACTACAGCGATAAGACAGGGGAGGGGAGGGGAGGGGGGGGGGCTGGTGGGAGGTCAATAAATAAAACATAAGGGTGTCCTCTTCCACTCTTTAAACCACAGTCAATTTCATAGGGCAAAACCCTGGAGAAAGCACTCTGTGCTAAGAAAAAAGAACAACTGATTGGATAAACCTATTCATGGAGTCACTCGCCTTCCGATGAATAAAAACCTAAACCAATCAAATGGATTACATTACCAAGATAGATGGAATGCTGCGCATGGAGAGGGGATCAATAAGAGCTCATAAAGCGCCAATCGAGTTGGTCATTAGACCGGCAGTGTTCATTCCATAGACATCTATTCATAGTGGAGCAGTAAATGATGCTGCAGCTCTCTGGTAGCCATCCCACTGGTCTATTCTCAGCCTCCATCGCTCCAGCAACGCCACCGCGGTCACTGCTGATCATTACAGTAACCAAGCTTTGGTTGTTTTTACATGTAACCACGGATACATGTCTCGGGGGGGGGGGCTAGATTAACACCTGGTCTCCTGGTAGTTTTGCGACATGAGGCAAATCTGTTGCTTACTCTGGAACTTTCGCAGGTTGATCAGTCCATGGTCCCGGATGATCCTGTAAGACACATGATGTTGTCAGACACGGCTGAGACACTGCAAGCACGCCAGCATTTGAATCATAGTCTATACAGCTTGCTCTAATGTTTAGGTCCAGACAGTTGCATGTTGCTCTGACCAGTTCATAACCAACCCAAATTAACTTAAAATACCTACATAACCAAATGTACACTAATAGAGGGGGAAAAAATATAGCCTTTGAAAAACAGGGGAAATAGACGGGAAGCCAATAAATGCTCTTCTTAATAGGTGTAATCACTGAATGCTAATGAATAACAGTGCATTTGTAATTATAATCTGAAGTGATATAAATCCATGCAACCATATCAGTCTACAGGCCAGCGTGATATAGGCTAAACCACGTGCGTGTGTTTATTAAATGGTTTGTGGTCCTGAATATTATACACTGGGTCCTAAACTAGACACACACAGCGTACGTGTGGAGTGAAATAAAGACCTTCCTGTATCTTTGAGGTGAAGGGTCATTTCTTGGGTGGTAGAGGCTTTGTGAGGGGACAAGGGCAGTGGCCTCATTCATGACCAGGGCCCAGAATAAATAGTGCACTATGTAGGGGATAGGCCAGGGTGGCTTTTGGGACAGTCAGGCATGCAGAGTCCTGGGACCTCTGGCCAGCTGAAATACCACAACCCCCTCATGTGCCATTCCACAGAGTTAGGGAGCAGCAGCTCATTATGTCTGATTTAGTGCCAGATGTATTACCAAATGAAATTCCAGACCAACATCGCCAAGACCGGCGCTGACATGTCTGGAAGGGGCTGAGCATGGACTGTGACAATCCGTGAATGTCTCAAATGCAATAAAGAAGGTGGCCATTTTAAAGAATACCAACATCAGTAGTCACGTTACAGTGGAATGCATTCGAGCTACCAATGATTTTGAACCAGTGATTCGATGATGATTTTAAGTGGTATTGTGTTACTTAGTCATAGTATAGCATTTCTGATTTTGGAAAGCAATTCAACTAACCTGTGGCAATATTTAGGGAGGGTTATCGTTATCTGGCAAAAGGCACTGATTCAATGATATGTGACTCCATCTAGTGGCTGAACAAGTCCATTACATCGAAACATTTCAACTTACTTTTTCCTTCTTCCTCTCTCCTTTAGCCTTGAATGGTATATGTCAACAACAGCAATCTTGAGTGCTAACCAGAACCAGACAAATACAGTATGTCAGAAAAAGCAATATATATATTTTCACAATAAACACATTTTCTAGCCATTGAATGCAGAGTTTGATTCTTCATTAAATAATTCATTTAAGGCACTTTGAACTCACCATGTAATATGTCTGAATCATCATCCACAAAATCAATGTCTTTCAGATCCCACTCAGCATAGTTGTCAAATTCCTAGACGGTATAACAGAGGGACAAGGGAATGAGTCAGGAGCTTTTAGTCTGGGAGTACAAACATGACAGGACAACAATTAAAACAAGCAACATTAACTTCCAGAGATCTTGAATTCTTTGCTTCGACTGTTTGGTCGTGTGGATTCACAAGAACATGCGGCAAGCTGTCACGTAAAAACACTCAAGTTATTTTACTGTTTACTGCTATAACTTCTAGATTAATAAAGCACTTCATGTCTCAGAGATTTGTAGGACATTGGGATTTGTTTCACACATGACTGCCCAGAAGGAGCATGTTTTGTGCAGAACAAAACACCCGCAGTATTAATTTACTACTTAGTTTGGCTAGGTTAAGAACATAACCATTGAGATCTGTGGCTGGCATTCTATTGTAAAATACAATGCCTACTTCATTAAGACATGGATAACTACTATTGTTAAAATGGCAAATGATTTGAACCTTGCTTACTGAAAACCAAGCCTGTGGAATTGACTATTGAGATCTGTTACCTGTACAATGTATTAACAAACATAATTGCAGGCAATTTGCAGTTTTTTGAGCTACTGTCTGAAAACATCGGTGGCATCCTAAACAGAACATCCAGAATTAGTGGAAAGTTGAGAAAGCATGAGTTCTTATTTCGACTCGCAAATCTGTGTTGATGTTTGCGTTTTTACCAATTAACCATGGAAGTATAAAATTCACCTGTCAAAAAGAAACAGTAATTTCTACTGGTAAATGTGTGCTAATGTTACTGATTGTTGTTTTTTATATAAAAGACGTAAACACAAGCACACAGATTACCAGTCAGATCTGTTGTACTTATTTATGGGTGAATTACTGACATCAAGCAAATGGAGCACAAAAGAGCACTTTTCTTTTAATTAGTAAAGCCAGGCACAGAACACCAAATGGGCATGATCAATGACAGTGTTTCAAAAATAATGACAGATAAAAAATCTAAAGAATCTCCAATCACCATTTTGTTAGGAAGGCAGTATCTAAGTTCGCTATGAATTCAGGAACTTGAATATGAATCTTATGAACAGACCAATACAGAGGAAGTAAATTCTACTGTGAAATAGAAATTTTATCGTTCTAGATTGAGTGGAGGAGATCTTGTGTTTTCATGACAGAAAAATAATCAATAACATTAATAATTAGTACATTAAGTAGTTATGCTACATTTCAAACATTCACACATGCCATACTGTATACAGTTGAACTATTTAGCCCATACAAATGAAAATTGCTTGTGAACATCAGAGTAGCCCTGTGACCTCATTCACATTAAACAAGCCTCTGTGAATAGCACGTGTCCTGAGTTTGCAAGGACACTGCTCTCTAAAACATGTCTGAGACAGTTAAATCAGAGCCAAAATAATGTACATTGGCGTACACATTCCGCATTAGCGTCAGGCAGACAAACAATTACTACAATTTGCCAAGGTATGATTTCTTTTCCCCCCCCAAATACAATTTGTTTTTGGGCTTAGTTTTTGTTAAAAGATAAATATAAAATATATATAAATATGGTCCAGCCCCCCCGAGTACTGCTCTGACCAAAGTCAGTCTGTGGCGCAATTTAGTTAACAATCTACCTGGATTCTGGCTATTTTGGAGTATGTATGAGTAATGAGACTGGAACTAGTAAAAAGGTATGAATGTTTTAAGAGAGTAGATGCCCTCACCTCCATGAAGTCTGCTCTGGCTGGCATGTACCCAGCCATGTCTCGAGACAACATGGAATCAAAGGTGGGCCTGGGGGGGTCATCAGTGGCTGGAAAGAAAAAACAACATGGTACATTTATCAACTGTTTAAGGTCATCATGAAAAAGGTACATTATAAGTAATAACTGTATTATAAAGCCATTATAAATGCAGGAAAGTTGATAGTTACAGACCAGTATCCCAAGAAAACCTTTATTTGGACATAATGTATATCAGACATAAGTATTTTTCAAAATAATTTGGAGTCTATTATGTAACTATTCCCCAAGTCATGGGAATCAACAACCGTTCTCCTCAGGGCCTCAGAGAACGCTTTTGATCTTGCCATCATGTCACTACGGTTAAGCCCAATCCAAATGTCTGATCTTCAGGTACGGTTAAGCCCAATCCAAATGTCTGATCTTCAGGTACGGTTAAGCCCAATCCAAATGTCTGATCTTCAGGTACTGTTAAGCCCAATCCAAATGTCTGATCTTCAGGTACTGTTAAGCCCAATCCAAATGTCTGATCTTCAGGTACTGTTAAGCCCAATCCAAATGTCTGATCTTCAGGTACTGTTAAGCCCAATCCAAATGTCTGATCTTCAGGTACTGTTAAGCCCAATCCAAATGTCTGATCTTCAGGTACTGTTAAGCCCAATCCAAATGTCTGATCTTCAGGTACTGTTAAACCCAATCCAAATGTCTGATCTTCAGGTACGGTTAAGCCCAATCCAAATGTCTGATCTTCAGGTACGGTTAAGCTCAATCCAAATGTCTGATCTTCAGGTACGGTTAAGCCCAATCCAAATGTCTGATCTTCAGGTACGGTTAAGCCCAATCCAAATGTCTGATCTTCAGGTACGGTTAAACCCAATCCAAATGTCTGATCTTCAGGTACGGTTAAACCCAATCCAAATGTCTGATCTTCAGGTACGGTTAAACCCAATCCAAATGTCTGATCTTCAGGTACGGTTAAGCCCAATCCAAATGTCTGATCTTCAGGTACGGTTAAGCTCAATCCAAATGTCTGATCTTCAGGTACGGTAGGATCTTTGTAATTATTTTGAACAGTTGTGGTGCTCCAGATTCAGATTAACACTATTTAAATGGGGGGGGGGGGGGGGGGGGGCAAATGTTTTCCATACAAGGAAACTGCATGTCTTCATTTTCAATGCATAAATGACTGCAAAATGTTGTTTGTTAAATTATTCTACCTTTACCTCTCAATATTGAAATGAAGATAAAATATCCAGATGTTCAAATGTCAAAAACACTTTCCAATGAAGCTACAGTTCGAACCTCCTCACAGCACTACAGTGGCATATCAGATTGTGAATGACAAAAGCCCCCTACCCGTTTTCAGCACGGCATAAAAACAATTGCTTTATTTTGTTAGAATCTTATATATATTTGTTATATGGCTTCAGATTTCAATGACAACGTATGACAAACTGTCCTTGTGACAATGAATGCAGATGAATGGTTTTCTTTGCATGTACTGACGTTTGAAAGGAATGGCTGTGTCTGCAGTACGAGCCTCCTCCATCTGTCGAAGGCTGAGCAGGGTGGAGGAGAACAGCGGATTGTTGATGAAGTTCTTCATGTAGTGGCCCTCACATTCTTCTTTGCTTTTGGTACGCATTTGATAAGCCACATCCTGCCTGAGAAGAGTACAATGGGAAAGAGTACAATGTCTTCTTCACTCATTTGAATATGATAATATATTGATATTGGCAGACATGTACCAGTGAGGGCTGCTATAAAATATATCACAATATAAATGCCCCATAGCCTACACATTTAAAGTGTGTCTTTGTGTGCGCATGCCTACCAGTTTCCAAAGCCACAGTCCATGACTGCCTCCAGCAAAGCAATCTCCTCCTGCGCTGTCCATCCAGGCTCCAGCACAGGGAAGTCTGATGTCTGTGTGAAAGAGGAAATATTAGAATTTACCATGGTCACTGCTGTTTATTACAGAGCTTTTCAATATAGCATCCCTGGAATCCAAAGTGGTCAGCTGGGAAACACCAGGGAGTCCTCAAAAATAAATGGTCAAAAAAATAAACATCAGCTCATTGGCTACTTATCCACTAATTTTGAAAACTGGTTTTAGTATATGCCTAGCTGTAGAACAAGCTAGGTAACATGATCAATATTTACATGTCTCTCACCCCAACTGACCTGTCATATTTTGCACTAATTATTCCTTTCTTTTGTTTCCCTCAGTTTAAATTGATGGGTGCCAATATTGGGGTCTGTGGCGCTTGCTACAGTAAAACCATGTGTCATGCTTTTAAACAACTCATTTTTGCAATTTAACACTCTTTACAAAAAGCAAAGTAAAAGCCAACATTAAATGATGTTTTTCTCATAATAACCACACATGGTTTTATAGTGCAACACCCATTAATTGCCACAAACCTAACTGACACTTCAGGAAACCTAACAGAGCTTATACAGACAGGTGACAAATGAAACAAAAAATATTAATAAATGAGTGGAGAAACATAAAGAATGAGGCTGCAGACGCTTCCATCTGGCATACTGCATGATAAAATTAAGGAATTAACATCCTTCTCTGGGGCATGTATAAAAAAGCTGAGCAGGCCCAGTTGACCTCGACTTTGAATCAAGATGGCTGAAAGAGGGTTCATTATTGGGTCTTTTTCAGGATAACCATGCCCCCATCCACTGGGCATGAGGGGTCACTGAATGGTTAGATGACCTTGTAAATGAAGTGAATTAAATGGCATGCTCTTATTAATCACCTGATCTCAACACAATTGAAGTCGGACATGTTAGACAGCACTCACCACCGCCATAATTAAAAACACAGAAGAGGGAATATTTTTTCAAAGAATGGAGCTCCATCCCCAGCAGTAGAGACTCCAGTTCCAGAGACTCTTTAAAGCTATACCATGGAGCATTGAAGCTGTTCTGATGGCTCATGGTGGCCCAACACCTTACTCAGACACCTTACTCAATCCCCAGATAAATATATTGGATCAGGAGAATTAATACATTTAAAAAAATAAATAAAAAGAAGTCAAGTGCTTTTCAAGAACACATTTCTGGAAATGTCTTCATTTCATTAGTTGCTTTTCTGAAAAACCATATCAATTACTTTGAGGAGATCAGGTGCTCTATATAAACCCAGAAAAAGCAATTTACAGTTAAGCCCAAAAGTATTCATACCCACGCCAAATTTTGAGCCATAGTGAATTTCTATTTGAGCAATAGGTTTCTTCTGGCTGGAAATGACATTAACAAGTGACAAAACACAGTAAGACATTGTGCTGGAGATACAAATGAATAACAGAACTATTTCAGTTTTTTTCACATTTTTATGAAAAATGCCATGTCCAACATTATTCATACACCTTGAAATTGTTGCCAATTTTGAGAAAATTCAAATTTCTATACCATTTAAAATGGTCTTGTAATTTCCACCATGAGAGCATTCTAATCACCCATAAATTGAGAACAGCTGAACAGCAGTAGTTCTCCAGTCAGTTATAGTCAACTGCAAGTCATGGCTAAAAACAGAAATAGTCCCGTTATTCATTTGTTTCTCCAGCACAATGTCTTACCATGTTATGTCACTTGTTTATGTCATTTCCAGCCAGAAGAAACCTACTGCTCAAATAAAAATTCAATGTGGCTAAAAATTTGGCATGGGTATGGGTACATAGCTTAAGACTCATACATAAAACCGTATTTAAAATACCAACACTACCCACTAGACCATCAGGATGAATGATACAGGATGAAAATACACTACACAGCAGTCGGTCACAAGCCCTGGTTAATCCAAATGATGACTAAAAATAATATTCATACGTTGGGCAAATAATGCTAATAGTTCATACGTTGGGCATATTAATTGTTAATATTACAATTGATATGCATTAATCAGAACAGATATATTATTGATTATTGTGCTCTTTCTTACCATGATTTCATATTTGTGATCACTCTCATGTTTCTTGTACTCAAACCCTCTGGTAAAACACTGTAAAATAAGAGGAAAGAATTGTAGCAGGTTACCCAAACCTTTCCTTGTCCCCTTCACAACAGTCAACTAATCATTGAGCTCTACAGTAACTTGTTCTAGTTTACGGTTAAAACAAGCATGTGAATGTGTAATCAAGCATGTGTAATCAAACTAGGCCAACATTTTTTAACAGAATGATGCGTCTCCAGCAGGTACGCCCCTCACCTGGAGACATAGAAGGAAAGATGACGGTCCACACTCAGCGCATTTGATGTAGGGTTCCACCAGGTTAGATGAACAACCTCGACATGGGGGCTTGTCAGAAGGATCGTCTGAAAATAAGACCCTTGTGTTGCAAAACGTACCAATTGTACCTATCATAACAGACGCTAGAAAATAACGTTACTACTGTGCTGTTATTATTAGCCAGAAGTATAGGTTAGCAAAAGCTAGCTAACGTTGAACAACAATACACACGTTGTTCTGCAGCAAACAGCTGGCGTAACTAGCTACAGTAAGTACTGTACTTCACATTGGAAGTTAGCTGACAATCATTAGATGGATTATGTAGTTAGGTGGTTGGTTGAATCGACTCCATGAACGCATATTAATCAAGCTGTTTGACTAGCTAAATGGTTTAACTGCTAAATCTAGGCTAATTGTTAGCCCTATACCTATTAGCCCTTAGCTGCAAGCAAGCTAACGTTAGTTATGCTAACGCTATCTACAGTAGTAGATGGTGCTACAAACTAAGCAGATACAGTAACAGTTCAATAGTAAATGGATAACGATATCTCGTGCAAGTCGTTTTTAATCTGTCCTCGCGTACACTGTTTTCAACTGTCCAATCTGGGTAGCTATCACTTACTTCCAAAAGATGCCAAACGGTCCATCATCACAAAAACCAAACCGCTAAACCCCAAATGTGTTGTTTGTTGCCACTTGCCAATGTATTGCTCTGAGTTCGATTCAGCCTGTCTGAAAACGCAGCATTTGCGCCACTCTACATTCTCTGGCTTCTATCATTGTACTGACGAGTCAAACATTCGCGCAGGGTTCATGCTCAAACGTAACGCCGGGAAGCCAAATTCATCTATACAAAATTAATACTGTGTGATTCACAAACACTGAGGTTTTACTTTCAAGGTGAGGACCGGCAATGTGATGCCATTAAAATAACTGTTTTCCCTAATCCTAAAATAAACCCTAAACCAAACATTAACCCCAATAACTTTAACGTTATGCCTTAACATAACCTTACCCTAATTCTGAACTTAACCCGAACTCAGATCAAGCCTTTTTGTCAAAGTGAGGACTGGCCTCACTGAGAGATTTTAATTTTTTTACCATAGCAATGAGGACTCAACTTCGTTTCTCTATCCTTATGGGAAACAGAAATGTATCCTTCATGTCCCCTAAACCGACCATCAACCTCAGTAACCATAACTGTATAACCCTAATCCTTAATGATGTAATGTTAAAGTCCAATTCTGACACTAACTCAATTTGTACATTAACTGTGAACAAGGAATATCCGTTTTCTTAGTGGGGACTATATTTGAAAATGATGAATCAGTTAAAAAGGTTTATTTTGAGCTATTGGGCTGTGATGGGAACAGCATTTATCAAATCAGGTCACAAATACAACTGCATGGCCTACTGTTGATGAAAACCCTTTAAAAATGCAGCATGTACATCTTCAAATTATTTGTACTGTATTTTAAAGCTAAACTAACATCCTATTGTTTTATTGGAAACGTTGTGGTAGACTAGTTTAATTATAAGCCAATTCCTATTCAAGTCTTTTCTTTTTAAACATATGTCACCTTTTCTGTTATGCGACCACAGACACACTGTATACACTGACAGCAGCTTCCTACCGTTTATCAAAATAGAAAATGACAACAGAATGTTCTGTGCAATACTGCATGTTTGCTTGCTAATATATAGGTGCTGCTAGCCTGCTACGCTTATTCAAGTGTTTGTTTGGGTCCGTCGGAAGGATGTTGTTACACTTTCTAATGACATTCTACTGTGTGCATTGTCCCTGGGCTGTGCGATCTGTGATTTCCGTGAATCTGATTCATGGAAACACCCACAGAGCCTGCTACATCACTTCAATATACAGGACAGAAAAATTGTTCCCATGTACACAGTCATGAGATAAATCGGTCTAGAAACCAGCATTTTACTCCTCTATAATAAATGGTGTGTCTTCCACACCTGTTTGAAAGGTACGTTGGCAAATGCTGCCTTGCCAGAGTCACACGGTTTTGTCAGCTCACTAACCTGTTTGTTTTCTATACTTGGTGGGACCTGAATCCTAACAATCATGAGCCCCAACCCTAACCTTAACCTAGTCCTACCGTTAACCTCATTAACCAAAAATATATGCCTAAACCAAACCTAGCCCTATCCCCTAACCCTAACTTGTAATGCATAAACCTAAAGGTCCCCCCAATATGTTTTACCCAAAGTCAGAAATTCCATGTTCCCCAGTGGGGCCTTATTTTTCAGATTTTACTGTATTTGTGGGAAAGTCAGCTCCTCAAATTTACACACACACAGAGGAGAGCTAAGACAGAGTGGGACTACCAAAACCATTTTAGGGCTTATTTAAAATGGTTCTTGGAGAGAATAAATTTTGCATTTGCATAACCTTTGAATTCACACAGGCATGTTTGAGACATACTATGCAGAAATGAGCATGTCAATCTAGGGAACATTAAGCGATATGCATGGGTACCTGGGTAATGTACAGAGACGTGATACAGTTCTGACACATTATTGTCTTCGCACTTGCAAACATATGGGTGTCTCAATTTAAAATGTGTCACTCGCTACCTCAGAAGGTTACAAGGTTACAAGGTTACACAACAAAATAATCTAGTGTCCCAAGACTTCTTTGATATGTCTTGGAAAATGTAGTGTAGTGTAAATAAGCCCTTATTATTTGTATGAATTTGAAACGACAATGCAAGTTCAATGCTTAATATATGTGTTTATTTTTTGAGTGTAACAACAACATTCTTTCATAATTTTTCAGCTATTTGCTAAACACAATAGCAGACACGTTAGCAGCAAAAATAGCAGCAATTTTTTCCTTTGTTCTCTTCTTCCAGGTCTATTGATGTTTTTTGACTACTGCTGCAACAAGAGAGATCAAAAGTGCACTCATTAGATGACAGCAGTTTGAGCTGAGTTAACGATTACAAATATGGTAAACACCACCAGTTTTATCTCAGTTATGATGTCTCGTAAGATGGTGTTATTCCTGCATGGTATAATTTCATTTAGTAGTACTGTAGCAGTGTACACAAACCTTTTGATGAACAATTGTGATGGCACTTAAGTGTGACATGTTTATTATGCTAAAGCAAATCTCAATCTTATTGTCTTATTGTATAAGTCTTATTGTAGTGAGATTTGAATCTTCCAGGTCAGTGGTCTGGCCAAAGCGCTGCACGCTTGTGTTTCGCTTTACGGCACAGCAAGAGTAACTTGTTACTAATGTGATTCTATAGTTTATGCTTATGTTATTTAAATGGAATTCTGTTCCATAAACCACTGTAGCATGAAAACATCTTAATGAAATTATTGTATTGCAAATTGTCCCTTGGTACAATTTCAATGAAGTAAAAGAGCAAACCTCAGAAAGGTACTGGATTTTTTTGGATATAGATAAGTACTTTAAATGCAAACGTCTCAATAATAATGGAAACTTCTGCAGAGACACTGCAGAATGTGCTAACAATAATTCCAAGGTGCCTTTGAGATGGACTTTGGGAGTGTCTATGTTTGAGTATTATTTTGTTTCTGACATACTCAGACTGTTATTTCGTATTAATTATCTTTACAGTGGAAAAGGGAGCAGAATGTTCTGTTTTCTCTTTCATAAACCCCTTTTTTGACAAATTTAACTCAGATGAGATACAAAATAACCCGATAAACAAAGATCACCTGTCTCAAACCTAATTGCCTCTAACCTCCATTCAATATAGACAAAAGTGTTAAATATATATATATATATATATATTTGGCTATAATAATAGAATAGTGATCTAAGGCAACAAAAGTAAGACTTTTTAAAAGGGGGTGGTGACTTTCTATACCTACAGTAGTAGTATTCTAATTCCACAGCTTAGCAAGTACTGTTCTTTTCAGGCACAGTCAAATCCATGTTGTTTTGACATCTAAAAAGAAAAACACAAAATGTGAATTTGTTGAATCAGTTATTCAAATTATAATATTACATCTTAATATTAAGCAACTGGCCTTTTAGGATTTCAGATGAGCTTGCATCTATAATTAAGGTAATACAAAATACCAACTATAAAACACAATCCTGGGGTATCCCTTAGTGTGGCCTTGGCAATAAGCACACCAGAGTGGCCCAGCTTGGATTAACGAATAATGTGCCTTCAAGTGGGCACTTTTGATTCCTGTACAGTTTCTGACACCATCACCTTATGCCAGGAGCATACTCAGATTCTCTTTCAGTCTGACCTCCGGTGCAACATGCCACACTCCTTCACCAGCATGCACTACCTGAAAACAAACTTCAGTCATGACTTTTACAGTCAAACTAGTGGAGTCAACCCATGATCCCTGTAATTAAAGCCTGGATAAAGCTTAACCTCATTCATTTCACCACTTTCTCAGGACTGAACGGAACATATCACATTATTTTCTTTAGATGAGAAACACATTTTATCTTTCCTTGGAACACTCATTTGCTACCAGTTCCAAGGAACAGGATTTTCCTGCCACTGGATTTAGCTTTTGGCTAAATGGTGTGGTCCCATTTTCCCAGATCTGCTGGATGAACTAAAAGCCCCTGGGCTCGCCCATATTCCTCCAGGTTGACCAGGGTAGGGAGGAGGTTGGGCTGCTCCATACTCCTCAATGTTGCCTGTTTTCTAGTGCTAAGTCCATTTGTCACTTCCAGGCACTGTTGTTTTTTTTGGTAGACCATCTCCACATTTCCTCAGCAGCCTCACCATACCAGGGAGCTATTGGCAAAACTCAGCCAAGGTTAGATGCTGATGGCCCGTATTCGGAAAGGAGATCCAGTCTACGGGTGACATTTTTTTGGTTTATCATGAGCAGAGTTTGTAGCGCTCAGGAAGAGTAAGTTGCAACCATGGTAGCAACGCGTCACCTTTGGTTGACCCACTTACACCATCCTGGGGAGGGAAATATGTTGGACAGGTCAATCCCTGAACGTTGTGTTTTGTGATGCGTTGCAAACCTGCATGCTTGTCTAGATGAAAGAGAAACAATAGGAAGGCTTTAAAGTAAGGCGTTTTGAGCAGGCCTTCCTTGCTTTGCCTTTTGTGACACCCTCAACCTGTTGATGTGCAAGTGACACAGATGGCATAATGTTAACAAGTAGGAGCGCCCTGTTCCCTTTTCCTGTTGGCAGTGGTTGGGTCCCTGCTGACATGGTAGGATGTTGAAAAAGGAAATGAGGCACAACATTCAAAGGCCCAATAATGTTTGAGCTGTGGTGAAGAGTGAACCTGAATCACTGTGGTTGGGGTCAGGCCAGACTATTGTCTCCCAAAAGGCAGGGTCCTGAGTCAACTTGACACTGGCTTGGTCTTCAGAGGGCTGCGTTCACATAGAGCTCCTGGGACATCCTACCTCCTTGCCTTCTATAGGGAACCAAGGTTATATTCATGACCCCACATCAGAGATGGCTCTGCTCAGTATCCGTAAAGAAATTGCACTACTCACATCTCCATGACGTTCATTGCAGTAGGCACGCATCTCCAAGGTAAGAACTGATTTTCATAATACACATTGGTTTTAAAACCAAATGGGTCTTCTTTACATTGTTCAGGGTTCTAAAAAAAAGTCATAGCAAGATTCTCGATGGTATAAACAAATTGATTCACAAATTTATCTGTTCTTGTAACATTTCAAATTCAGTAAATAGTAGTTGGACAGGTCACCAGTTTAGTTGTAGAAGCCCATACCATCAATAGTTGGTTAGGGTCCCGATTCTCAACATTAGAGGGAGTGGCCCCTGGATGGTCCTCATTAGTCTGCAACATCACAACATCCCATCATTAATAACCGCTCAACTGAATGAAACATAATGTATGTAAAGAGTCAGTCTCAAACACATGCTTCCTATAATATAATATAAATATGTTATATTTTACGAAATTATCAATTATTTGAGTAAAATTATAGCAAAAATGCATAATAGTTTCGTTATTAGCTTGTTGTTCTTCAGCAGTATAGCACACAGAAAATGCTGTTGACCCTTTTCAAAGCTTTCTATTTAAACTTGTGAATGTAGTTTAATGTTTCTTTCCCGCGATATATATAAAGCAATATGTTGAAATGCTATTTCAACTAAACAATACCTTTTTGGCACACAAACCGCTGTTCCCCATGTTTTTATTTTGTGCAGATACAAAAAGGGACTTCCCACAAAAAAGGCACGTCTTCATCATACGTCATACGTTGGGCTTATGTCACTGCGTTATTTCTTTTCTTACTCATTACTCATTTTTTTATGACTAACAAGTGATAAATGTGTTAAAATCTGTTATTAATCATTTTACTTAAAACCTGTGTTCATATTTGAAGAAAGGTTACAGTTTTTTTTACTGGTCACTAAAACTTAGTAATACATTTCCTTACCGTGTAGTGATTTCCAACTGAAAAGCTTCACGGTTCAAGCTTCGAGTCTGGTTGACCTGAATATTTGTAAGTTATTTATAGTGCAATTATCCTAATGTAAACTGTCGTAAAATATAAAAAGTTTGTTAATTATCTTATTCCAGGTCATGTAAAGGCTGAACAAGTTGTCTGGAGCCGTTGAAAATGTATTCTGCCAACGTAAAGCTATTTTGTAAAAAGTAGTGTCCTCTGAAACTAAACAAATTAACACAGGAACACACTGATGGGAATTGCAAATGTCTGTGTAATTACTCACTTCCATTCCGGCCAAACAAGTTCTCTCCCGCCAAATATGTTTCTTAAAATTGACTGTGGTTGGTTCCCGTTTGTGTCATGACCACATTCAATCTGTAGCTAGTTGTCTTACAAAATAAAAAAATGAAGATGTTATGCCAAAGTTATCTTAGTCATTGTTATTTTGAAACACTAAGCAACACTTTTTCGTATAGACAATGTGATTCTGCAACCAGAAAATACGTTTGGATAGTTGATAATCATTCATACTTCATTTATTTGTATACAGTTTATATAGTATAAAATTAAACTATAATTGTATATAGTTTAAGATTATACTAACATGCTAGCATCACTGCAACCTAAAATAACTAACATAACCGCAACCGTGGCTTAAAAATATTTGTCTGCACTTCTCTGACCATTATTAATCTCACCTCAAGGTGGGGATCTCATATCACTCCAGAGGTTGAATGAGAAAATGGCCGCTTTCCCCTGAAGTTGTACAGTGGGCTAACTGTAACATTGTATTAGGCCTGAGTCTTTGATAGTCAACTATCATTATTAGCAAACATTTCTGTCAGGTCACTCTGTGTCAAATTCCCCATGTTTACCATGACACTAGTAGCAAGGATTGGAACAATATCTAAACAGTACCTAGACCAGCTACTACTTGACCCCTCTGACATAAAAAACTGCAGACTTTCCTTTCCAATACACTTGAGTGTGCTGTCTCTCTAACTCTCATGTTATTTCTCTCAGAACATTCTCCTTGACCCTATCCACACAGGCTTCAAGACGAGCCACTTGACCTAGACTTCTCTCCTATACTGTATGTAAGAGAAGCTCTTTGCAATGCTCAAGCAAACTCTCATCTGTTCTTATCCCCTAGATCTATTCGCTGCCTTCACCACTGGGTGCCATCAGATCCACCCTCTCTTTTCTGGGAGTCTCGGGCTCAGGACAGTTTTGAATTGCATTCCTACTTGGCAGACCATTCCTACCAGGTGATGTGGAGGGGATCTGTGTCTGACAACTGGGGTCCTCTCTTCTCTCTATATTCAGTCACTTGGCTCTGTCATATCCTCACATGGTCTGTCCTATCATTGCTATCTAGATGACACAAGACAGAGCTGCTCTTCTTCCATGGGAGGGGCTCTCAGCTCCCAAACATGTCCATCATGGTTGGCACCTCCACAGTGTCCCCTCCCAGACTGCAAATTACCTTTTGTGGGGTCCCCATCCTAGAGTGCTGCTCACTTTTGGTAGGGATTCCGGGATTTGCCACCAAATCCCTGCAACTTATCCAGACTCCTGCGGCCTGTCTGGTGTTCAACCTGTAAACTAGCTACAAATGTGCTTTTGGATGTTTACTTATGAATAAATATCAGCAATGTGTTATTAGAGGTGTTGAGTAGAAAGATCAACTGGGTTTTTAGAGACAGCTATCCCAAGATGCCAGAGGAATTAAACAAGACTAGATAAGAATCAAACATAGTCTTTATTAACATATATATATTTATTTAGCGTGCTGGTGCCCGAACTACCACAAGGAGTCATAAGAGTGCAATGACATGGCAGTCCTTAACTTGTTCAATTCTCCAAGTAGTCGTGGATATAATACGAACACAAACACACACGCTAAATTTGCAGGTCCATCCACTCTCATGGCACTGTCATAGGATGCCACCTTTGCCACAAGTCAGTTTGTGAAATTTCTGCCCTACTAGACCTGCCCCGGTCAACTGTAAGTGCTATAATTGTGAAGTGAATGCGTCTAGGAGCAACAACAGCCCAGCCACAGTCGTAGACCAAGCAAACTCAGTGCGGGACCACTGAGTGTTGAACCGTGTAGTGTGTATAAATCGTCTGTAATCTGTTATATCACTCACCACAGTGACAAACTGCCTCTGGAAGCAACATCACCATGGGACTGTACATGGGGAGGTTCTCTAAATGGGTTTCCATGGCTGAGCAGCTGTATGTATGCCTCACATCAACATGTGCAATGCCAAGCGTCGGCTGGAGTGGTGTAAAGCACGCTGCCACTGGACTCTGGAGTAGTGGAAACGTGTTCTATGGAGTGTATCCGCATACTTTTGGTCACAATGTATCACAAATAAGCAAAATGTTGGTAAATGTTGGTTACTTACCTAGGTTTAGCTAGCTAGATATCTGCATTTAGATAGCTGTAAAGTCAGTACAAGTATTTGAAATAACAATGAAGGTAGGTAACTATGTAAATCCTCAACAAAGATATTACCATTTGGACCAGTGTCATGTCTTCCTATGAAATTTTACAGAATTTATGAAAGTAGTGGCTTCTCCACCTCTTTAATGATCCTCCTGTGCGTGGAGGCAAAATACACCATGCTCCTCTCTTTGGCAGGGTTATTACAGCTTTAATTGCTACAACTTTCTTAGTTATTGCCCTAACAGTAGAGATGGATATATTCAGGCCCGTAATTGAGTTTGAATAGCCTGAGTTTGCATTACCTAATTTATGAAGGTTAACAAGCTTTTTTGTCTCATTTGATTTGTGTGCTCTGACCTCCCTATGTTGAAAGATGACTAAGGTTTGGCATGTTTGGCATGTGTCACCTCAGTTATTCCCAAGCAAAACAAATTGTAATAATTAATATATGTATGTGGGCTGTGTCCAGAGTTTGTAAAACATTGTCCCTCTGGTGATGCTGCTGACTTGGATTATGTTTTACAGACTCTGGACATAGCCCACATGCATATATTTACTAAAATGTTCACCCAACATAGCCAGAAGAAGACTAGCCACCCCTCAGAGCCTGGTTCCTCTCTAGGTTTCATCCTAATTTTCAATCGTATTAGGGAGTATTTCCTAGCCACAGTGCATCAACCCTATTGTTGCTTACTCTTTGGGGTTTCAAGGCTGGGTGTTTTTTAAAAGCACTATGTGACAACTGCTGATGTAGCTAATAATCATGAAAAATATTTTTTAAAAATATTTATCGTTGTACTGCTGATCTGTAATTATTCCTCTCCCATTTAAGGAAGGTCCAGAAAAGGTGATGCCCCATGTTCAATTATGCCCTTAAGTTAAGAACCCCTGCACTACCGAAATAAAGTATTTCCAAATATCAGCTTGTTTAAAGGTGTTTACAATATTACAGTGCACTCTGCAGTGCTACATTCTCCCCACTGTGATTTAAATATATTGAGAACATTGTTCACATCCACCCTGCCTTGTCAATCCCTTGGACTCGAAACTGAAAAGCTGTGGGCCACTTGGTTTCTTTAATTATTTAGAGACATTTAAATACTAGAGACCCATATCCTAACCCAAGAGTTCTTTCAGGCCATCCTCTTTCTTACCACAAGGTGATGATATTGCACAATATTTTTTTGATGGTGCTCCCTCTCTCTCCCTCTCTCTAATTGCCCATAGAATCTACTCCAGTAACTGCTATAATCCCATCAAGTTGGGCGCAGTGTGGCTGTCAAGGAGGAGGAAACAAAGGCAGAACAAAGGCCTATGTTTGGAAGCTCCTCTGCTTTCCCTGAAATCAGTCCTGAGGCCTAGTAGGCTGTCCAAAACTGACAAGTGCAACCAATACCTCTGGAGGGGACTGGTAAGGATGATGAAGTGAATCCTCAGACTGACTGACACGTGTTTTAGCGTTTAGGTCTCTGGTGTACCATCACCGCCATGGGCAGACATCATGCCATCTATCCATCCATGGGCCGTCGCAACTAGCCTGTGCCTCCCACCTCCTGCCTCCCAACCCCAAGGAAGGGTCTGACAGACAGAGACCTTTGCCCTCACCTCGGCCCCAGCCTGCGTAGATGAAAGGACGCAGAGCCTTGGGGTCCAGTGCAAAGAAGTGTGCCAGATTACGCGCCAGCCAAACAAATGCCCCCCTCTGTCTGCCTTTTCCATTCACCCAACCGCACTCCCCATCCCCCCATGCCTACCATCTTCACTCCCCCTCACCCCTGCACTCCCCAGCTGCTGTGATTTGAATATGAGGGCCCCATGAAGAAAGGAGGGCATCTGTCACACGCCCCAGAGCTTCTCCTCAGAAAAAAAAATGCAGTTAAAGCTCCTTTTCATGTAGATGTACTGTAAGTTCATTGAAAAAGCAAAGTGG
Source organism: Esox lucius (assembly GCF_011004845.1). NCBI lineage: Eukaryota > Metazoa > Chordata > Actinopteri > Esociformes > Esocidae > Esox > Esox lucius. Next base: position 23,028,469 of record NC_047569.1, read on the forward strand.
TTGAAAACAGAATGAATGAGATGGCAGATACAGAAACGGCAGCAAAAGAAACACTGGGAGATCATCATCATCAGTACTTTCTATCAGTATTTGGTGTATTTTTCCCCTCAGAAAAACTATTCTAACAGCCTTTCTCAAACCCGAGTATGTGGACCAGAGCCAGTCTGTGGCAGATCCCTCATGAAAATGTCCTACTGAATAGAACCTGAAAGCACAATTAAACACCAGTGTCCAGAACTTAGCAGTCGGCAGATACAGAGCTCTTTCTGTTCTTTTTCTACTAATTGGTTGTACTTATTTAATCACCCCATATATTAAATGAGTCTTCTGTTTCCCTCTACGTCGCTACGAATAACTTGGAACAACAGTGTCACTTAAAGTGATCGTCTCCAACCTGAGTCAAAATCTCTCATCGAAATGAGTTTAGCTCAGGATATGTAAGCAACTGTGGAATCACTCTTAAAAAGCTACATTCACATATAATTAAGATACCTGCCCCCATCTGGCCATTGGCTCTGATTAGCACACAGCGGCTTCTTGTGAAGTAGCATGTGTCCATGGGGAGATGGTCCCCCACACACACTCACCCACACATTCACTCTCCCACTGCATGACTGGCTGGATATGTATACCCATTTCTCTCTTTCTGTGTGTCTCCTGTTCTATATAACGCTCTCAACCTCCCTAACTGCTTTTCCTCAAGCGCCTTGACCAACCAGCAACAGTGTCAGAGGGTTTTTACATACACTACCATTCAAAAGTTTCGTAACACTTAGAAATGTCCTTGTTTTCCATGAAAACATACATAAAAGGGGTTTGAATAGGAAGTATAGCAAAATTAATAGGAAAAACAGTAATTGACAAGGATAGAAAAAAATATTTTTAATTGAAATTAAAATTGGATCCTTCAAACTTTGCTTTCTTCAAAGAATCCTCCATTTGCAGCAATTACAGCCTTGCAGACCTTTGGCGTTCTAGTTATCAATTTAGTGAGGTAATCTGAAGAGATTTCACTCCATGCTTCCTGAAGCACCTGCCACAATTTGAATTGGCTTGATGGGCACTTCTTACGTACCACACGGTCAAGCTGCTCCCACAACACCTCAGTAGGGTTGAGATCCGGTCACTTTGCTGGCCACTCCATTATAGACCGAATACCAGCTGACTGGTTCTTCCCTAAATAATGATTGCATAGTTTGGAGCTGTGCTTTGGGTCATTGTCCTGTTGTAGCAGGAAATTGTCTCTAATCAAGTGCCATACACAGGGTATGGCATGGTAATGCAAAATGGAACAATAGCCTTCTTCCTTCAAGGTCCCCTTTACCCTGTACAAATCTCCCACTTTACCACCACCAAACCACCCCCAAACCATCACATGACAGGATCTCAACCCTGACAGGTAGGATCTCAACCCTGACAGGATCTCAACCTTGACAGGTAGCGCCAAGAACTCTTCCTGTGTTCTTTGGCCCATCTTAATCTTTTCTTTTTATTGGACAGTCTGAGATACGGCATCTCTGCCTAGAAGACCAGCATCCGGGAGTTGCTTCTTCAGTCTTGACGTTGAAACTAATGTTTTGTGGGTAATATTTATTTAAGCTGCTACTTGAGGACATGTGAGGCATCTGTTTCTCAAACTAGACACTCTAATGTATTTGTCCTCTTGCTCAGTTGTGCACTGTGGCCTTTCACTCCTCTTTCTATTCTGGTTAGAGCCAGTTTGAGCCGTTGTATGAGGTGTTCGGTTTTTTGGCAATTTCTCGCATGTAATAGCCTTCATTTCTCAGAACAAGAACACACTGATGAGTTTCAGAAGAAACTTCTTTGTTTCTAGACATTTTTAACCTGTAATTGAACCCACAATTGCTGATGCTGGTCTAAAGAATGCCAGTTTTATTGCTTCTTTAACGAGCACAACAGTTTTCAGTTACGCAAAAATAATTGTAAAAGGGTTTTCTAATGATGAATTAGCCTTTTAAAATGATAAACCTGGATTAGAAAACACAACGTGCCATTGGAACACAAGAGTAATTGGAACATAGGAGCGTTTCCAGCTACAATAGTAGACTTTAACAATGTCTACACTGTATTTCTGAATTATTTTTATGGACAAAAAATAAGCTTTTCTTTCGACATTTCTAAGTGACCCCAAACTTTTGAATGGTAGTGTAATTGCAAAAGGGTTTTCTAATGATCAATTAGCCTTTTACAATGATAAACTTGGATTAGCAAATACAACGTGCCATTGGAATATAGGGCCTCTGTACACCTATATGGATATTCCATAAAAAATCTGCCGTTTCCAGCAACAATAGTCATTTACAACATTGACAATGTTTACCCAGTGTTTTTGATCAATTTTATTTTATTTTAATGGACAGAAAATGTGCTTTGCTTTTAAGAACAAGGACATTTCAAAGTGACACAAACTTTTGAACGGTAGTGTATTTCTCTTTGGACTGTCACATGAGACATATAGCTTGTGTTGATTTAGAAAATCCACCTATCTATTGGATTCCTCATGCATCATTCATATGTTGATAATATCAAAAAGTTAGTGTAAATAAAGTTCAATTATGAAAATAAAGTAGGCCATTCATCAAAACACATAAAACAAATATTTGCAATGAAAAGTCAATACTTCCTTAGGAAAAGCAGCATACTAACTGGGGTACCAGTATGATCTTCATGGCTTGAGGAAAATCAAAATTATCAGGGCCCTGGTTCAAAGTAGTGCACTATAAGGGGAATAGGTTGCAATTTGGGATGCATGCTGGGTAACTTTGTTCCAAATGTTTTAGACAAAACACAGTCAAGGCTTCTTGGAAAGAGGCTGACATTCCCACACTGACCTTAACCTGACATGAAGAAGCATCACACCATACTCAACAGTCTCAAAGGGCACTAGCATTACTATGAACTAACAGAGGTTCGTGTGACCAGGGTCTTATTAATTAGTGCACAATGTAGCAAAATGTTGATGAAAATCTGACAATGGAGGAAGTCCTTCCCCTATACAACCTGTTAGCTTTTGATTGTTTCAGAGAAAATAGGATCCAGGGATAACAGGATCCTATTGTTTCACTTCATCACTTTCACTTCATGTCTTTATCTTTGCATTGGGTATGTCCTTCCTCTGAAGCAGCTGGATCTGGTTTAAATAAATATTTTGTAAGTTTTCAACCGCTTTCACACAATTGAGGAATACACAGATTGATATGGACCTGAAAAGCTAGGTGTTTGCCATATTCATCCTCAGCGTTTTTTTTGGTTATAGTTATATCACTGGCAGGATAGGCAATGAAAACAGGAATTCCAAACCAGAAACTGTAAAACGCTAGCTAGAATGTCAAACTAGCTAGTTGTTATCTAGTTAACTGCTAAGGCTATTGTTGTTGTTGTTTCTGATATTTTCCTTGTTGATGCTAGAGGGCTGAACTTACAAATGTCTCCTTTAATTGACTTGAAGAAAAAATATTTCACTTGCTGCTCTAATTAACCCCTGAAAGCCTGGAAGGGGGTTTAAAAGCCCCTTAATGTCATGTCATTTTATTTATATATGTATGACTTGAAACAGATTGCAGGAGAGGTACCTTCTGGCAAAGCTACCACATTGCAATGTTAATATCATTATCTTTCCCCTGTCATGATCTTTCCTCTGTCAATCTCCTTTTTACGCCCACAGACAGTGTGAAGTTACTGCAGGCGTTGTTATATCCGGATGTTATATCCACAGCAAACTAAACACACAGGCTACCACACAGATGTTGTGTTGAGTCGATTTTTTTGGCTGTGCCAGGGGGGTTTCTCCATAGCATATGGTGAACCCTGAGAGCTGAGCGCTAGCCAAGACCCTGAGGATTATACGTGAGTCGGCGCAGTGAGAGCGAGAGTTCAGAAAGGTCAACAAGTGGGTGTGGAATGTGCATGTTTCCCACGCGGTGAGCACCTCCACACACACAGCCTTTGAGAAAACAACATGTGCTGCTCGGCCCTCGGCCAGGACATGGGAAGGCCAGGGGCCACAGTGTCTGAAGAGCCACAGGGCTGCATGAAACACATAATGGAAACTGAAGAACAGAATGAGAGACCAAGAAGTGGGTGAAGAATAGGGAGTGAGAAAATGTGCTTCGGGTGGAAAAATGTGCTTCTGGAATGAGGAATCATTCCTTTTTTTCCTTTTTTTTCTCATGCATAGACACACACTAACACAACTACAGCCCGGCTGTGATTCCTCTGTACCTCTCACGGCAGAGCTGCTCTGCTACAACAATGTCTGACCGTATCAGCAGAGGAGGCCCTGATCGCTCCCAAACCCCATCCTACCTCATAGCTACGCCGGGACACCCCAGACAGTCTGACTTGTTGCTTTAGGTTCACCAGCCCATTGAGCCTCACTTGGGCTCTGTCCCAAAAGTTTTATATTTATGATGCACTACTACTACTCCTGCAAAGAGACTAGGGAATAGTGTGCCAACTGGGAATAGGGGCTCAGCCACAGAGCTCACACAATATGCCTGAAACACTAAGCTGAGATAAGAACGGGTATATGCAATCGGCTTTATCTTTGCTGGAGTCCGACTGAGTGCACAGTAAAAACAGTCAGTGCTCATTTAGGATAATGTTTAGTATGTCTAGCTTTAAAACATCAAGAACAACAATGACTTTTTGCAACAAGAGGGGAAATGTTTTGCATCGTCCGACTATGAGTTCTTCTCTCAGGCGGAATGCAACCTGTCACCAAAGGGAAGGTATTCTTAGGGGCCACCTGCTCTTGAAGTCAATACTGTATAGAGTGCTGAAGACTATGAGTGAGCGATGAAAGCGGCTCAGGGTCAGAGATGGAATACCAGCATAGGCAAGAGTTGGCTCAGTGGGTCAGAGAGGAGTGTCATAATGATATCCTGTTCCCTATACGTCTCTATTGGCAAATGTGTTGCACTATTAAGGGAATAGAGTGCCATTTGGTACACTGTCTGTCTCCCACAAAATTACACATGCATGCATACAGCTTTAACCTGACCAGCAGAAAGAGACATGCCTCATCGCTCTCCCGTTTTCCCACAGGGCCACCAGTTAGGGGTCATGACCTGTCCACCTTATCACTTTCTACCACGCAGCAGAAATGTGCAACACTAGCACGGGGTCCCAGGCGCAGCAGTCCCCCTGCAGGGTATGTCCATAGTGGGCTGAGTGGATGTAAGGAGAGGGCATCCTGAGGTGGAGGGAGAGATTGGGTGGTTGCCAGAGTGGAGGTGGTGGTGGGGGATGGGGCTTTGACCAGCTGACAGTTCACTAGTGTAAAAATAGTTCTTTGGGTAGTTAGCAGCGGTGAATGAGCCCTGCATTAAATGACATAAGTGTTAGTTAAAGTGGTTGCAAGGCTTTACAGGCCGACAGTCTGCATCCGCGGACACTGATATCTCTGTCCAGACGGAGAGAGGGGACCAGGATGTCTAAACAGGCAGATTACAGGGGAGCTGCCAATAAGGTGATATAAGCCTGCACTATCGGCGGGTTATAATCGACATTGCTAAATACTGAAGCAAATGAAATAAAGATTTTGCATGGAAATTTGAATGATTTGAGGAGAAAGGTATAACAGAGAGAGAGAAGTGGGTATACTATAGTGCTGATAAAATCAAAGCATTGTTCAGAAAGAAGAGGTTATATAAGGATAAACAGATGAACGGAAGTGAGAGATGGAGAGAGTTGTTTGCTGAGTGAAGAGGAGGTTGTGAAGTCCGAACAGATTTGGATTTAACATGCCCAGTCTCATGCTCACATATCTGACAGGGTACAATATTGACACAGCCAACTGCATAAAAAGATGTTCCTTTTATTCTCCTTCTGACGACTGAGAAATCTGCCTAGGGAGGAAAAAAACACTGACACCCTGAAATATGACTATATCCTCACTGACAGATGCACAATTTAAAAGCTATCAGATATCAGATCTTTTAACAGCTCCATGACTGTCTCTCTGTCTCTCTCACTCTATGTCTGTCTCTCTCTTTCTCTCCCTTTCTTTTTCTCTGCTGACAAAATTTATCACCAGGCTGTCTCTCATTGCATTCTCTGTGGAGACATGAGTTTAACCCCGTCAAGGGTGTTAAAAGAGCTGGAGTCAAACCTATTTATATGAATTGCCACGTACCACACCTGTAAACCACTCTCAAGGGAAAAACTCTCACTGCAAGGCTAATAATGAGAACCTGAACTATTTACACAAAAACCCAAGAAAATCCAATATGACAATAAAGCAGGCAGGCCAATAACAGAGAAGGGCAGACCCACAACTGCTTGAGAATGTAATGAATATGTGGGCATTGTTAGAGATTGACAACACTATTCCTTTGGGACTTTTGAACAGGGCCAGACACTGACTGGGGTTGGTTAACAGACAAAGAGCAAGACAGACAGACAAAAAACAGACAGACAGCCAGAGAGACAGACAGATGGACAAGAGAGACAGACAGAAAGAGAGACAGACATGTGGTATGACTGATGTGGAAAACAGTGGAGAGATTAATCATTGTGTATTTGTCCTTTAACTGACTGCATTTTCACACACAAGCAGATCAGAAACACGTGTCGATGGGATTTTTATCTCAGGGGCTGTAAAGGACATTTCAAATCTGCAGAACATCTAGTACACTGTTCCCTTAAAATGTGCACTACTTTAAATAAGCCAGGGTATAGATGAGATACAGTTTTGCCATTTGGGACACAGTCCTGAATCACAGAGCGACACATGGTCATTACTGTCTGCACATGTCTTTCACATGGCTCTACAGAAGTAACACATGGGTTTGATTCACCAGACTGGACTGATCAGGTATTGTACGGTAGAAGACTGGGGCTTCCTATAACTCTGACAATGTAATTGTTTGCTGGTTGGGATTTTCGGCTGGCCGTCAGAATAATGAACTTCGTACCAATATCTGAAAAGGGCTTCATAGCCTGAACGCTATGGCTACTTTGGCAAATATTGCAAACACAGTAAGACATAAATTATACATGAACAGTAGCCATAGCGTTCAGGCTATGAAGCCCTTTTCAGATATTGGTACAAATGCATTATTCTGACGCCCAGCCGAAAATCCCAACCAGCAAACAATTACATTGCAAAGAAAAACATGCAAGAGATTTTTGGTGACTCCTTAGGTGTGAATCTAAATGCCAGTTGGCTTTTCATAACAGAGCATGCAAAAAAGACACTGTGGTTATAGAGGGTGCAAAAACTCAAATGTAAATGTCAGTTGGCATTTTATATGAGGGGATATGAGGTGAAGATAAAAATAGCAAAGTGACCAGGTGGTACATAGGCACAGCAGGGCTCCTCATGCAGAATCTGGATCAGCAACATGCCCAGGTAAACTTTGGATAGGGACATCATCCTGAGCTCTGAGATACTGTAAGAGGCAAAGTCCTAGCCTCAGGTCCTCCTTGAAGTGAGTGAGCGATTGTAATTGAGAGAGAGAAAGAGAGAGATAGAAGAGGGAAGATTTCGAGTTAGCGTCCCTCAGATCCTACTGACACCACATCAGATAGAAGATATTAAAACTGGAAAGACTGACCCACCTAATGAAGCGTAAATACTGGGGATTGGAACTGGAGGCCCAGGGACCCTAAGGCCTCATCCAAAAAGCCAGTGTTAACCCGGAAGGAAATAGATCCGCTCACTTTTGTGTTGCATAGCTCCAGATATCAATGAATTGCAGGGAGTGTAGCAACATTGTAATCAGTCTCCAATCTAACATTGTATTAATGATTGTAGTCCTTCCCTCCATCCCTACCTGGCCTGTCGACTCCTGTACAATAGAAGACACCACCCAATGGTGACAGATACAGAAGCTTGGGGACATAAACGGAGGCCAATTCTTTCTGCTGCTCCTTTGATTCTAGAATGTCTCTCTGTGTTTTCAAGTATTTAATAATGAACTGCAATAATGTAGTATAAACCAGAACCCAGCTCAGTAATATTCTGGTATGGTCTAGATTTGCAGACCAATCATTATTGTGGTATGGTCCAGTTTGCCAACCAATCATTATGTTAATATCATCTAGACTCCTAGACCAAACATTATTTTTGGTTCATTTTACTCAAGGGCAATCCTTATTCTGGTTTGGTCCAATCTCCTGACTTATAATTTTGGTTTGGTACAGTCAACAGACCAATCATTCTAGTTTGGTCCAGGCCAAGTCACACCTTAAACCCGTTGTTGTGTTCCTCAAACCATTTCCTGAACCATTTTTGCTTCATGGCAGGGTGCATTATCTTGCTGAAAGCGGCCAATGCCATCAGGGAATACCGTTGCTAAGAAAGGGTACATATGGTCTGCAACAATGCTCAGGTAGGTGGTACATGTCAATGTAACATCCACATGAATGGCCGGACCCAAGGTTTCCCAGTAGAACATTGCCCAAAGCATCACACTGCCTCTGCCGGCTTGCCTCCTTCCCATAGTGCATCCTGGTGCCATGTGTTCTCCAGGTAAGTGATGCACACGCACCCGGTCATCCATGTGATGTAAAAGGAAACATGGTTCATCACACCAGCCCACCTTCTTCCATTGTTCCGTGGTCCAGTTCTGATTCTCACGTGCCCATTGTAGGCACTTTCGGCAGTGGACAGGGGTCAGCATGGGCACCCTGACTGGTCTGTGGCTATGCAGACCCAAACGCAACAAACTGTGATGCACTGTGTTCTTACACCTTTCTATCAGTAACAGCATTAACTTTTTCAGCAATCTGAGCTACAGTAGCTTGTCTGTTGGATTGGACCACACAGGCCAATCTTCGCTCCCCACATGCATCAATGAGCTTTGGACGCCCATGACCCTGTCTCCAGTTCACCGCTTTTCCTTCCTTGGACCACTTATAGGTACTGACCACTGCAGACTGGGAACACCCGCACAAGGGCTGGAGTTTTGGAGACGCTCTGACCCAGTCGTCTAGCCATCACAATTTGGCCCTAGTCAAAGTCACTCAGATCCTTACGCTTGCCCATTTTTCCGGCTTCTAACACATCAACTTTGAGGACAGAATGTTCACTTGCTGCCTAATATATCCCACCCACTGACAGGAGCCATGACAACGAGATTATCAGTGTTATTCTCTTCACCTGTCAGTGGTCATCATGTTATGGCTGATCGGTGTATCAGTGTTATTCTCTTCACCTGTCAGTGGTCATCATGTTATGGCTGATCGGTGTATCAGTGTTATTCTCTTCACCTGTCAGTGGTCATCATGTTATGGCTGATCGGTGTATCATTGTTATTCACTTCACCTGTCAGTGGTCATCATGTTATGGCTGATCGGTGTATCAGTGTTATTCTCTTCACCTGTCAGTGGTCTTAATGTTATGGCTGATCGGTGTATCAGTGTTATTCTCTTCACCTGTCAGTGGTCATCATGTTATGGCTGATCGGTGTATCAGTGTTATTCTCTTCACCTGTCAGTGGTCTTAATGTTATGGCTGATCGGTGTATCAGTGTTATTCTCTTCACCTGTCAGTGGTCATCATGTTATGGCTGATCGGTGTATCAGTGTTATTCTCTTCACCTGTCAGTGGTCATCATGTTATGGCTGATCGGTGTATCAGTGTTATTCTCTTCACCTGTCAGTGGTCATCATGTTATGGCTGATCGGTGTATCAGTGTTATTCTCTTCACCTGTCAGTGGTCATCATGTTATGGCTGATTGGTGTATAGGCCCCGGTCAAAAGTAGTAGACTATAAAGGGAACTGAAGGAAGACGGTGTAAAGCTTGTGGCAAGGCTATTGTTCTTCCAGTGCTAGTGGAATGGACTCTGGAAGGTGTGAAGGGTCAGAGGGGCAGAATTCTCCCAGTGGCGTTAATGTGTTGGCAGTAAGTGGAGCCACTATTTTAGAGACACTACATCTGTGTCTCTTAAATAGAGACAGAGAGAGAGATTGAGAGAGAGAAACAGAGAGACTTATTCAAACAAAGAGAGATTTACATGTCAAACCAGAGACGTCTAATAAAAAATGTTATTTTAAACTACAACACTGTTACCAAAAAAGTTGGGATGCTGCGTGTAATACAAATAAAAACAGAATGCAATGGTGTGCAAATCAGTTATTCCTGTATTTAATTGAAAATAGTACAAAGACAACATATCAAATGTTAAAACTGAGTACAAATTGTATTTGTAGAAATACATGCTCATTTAGAATTTGATACCAGTAACATGTTTAAAAAAAATTGAGACATGGACATGTTTGCCACTGTGTTGCATAACCTCTTATTTTAACAACACTCTGTAAGCGTTTGGGAACTGAGGAGGACAATTGTTGTAGTTTTGAAAGTGAAATGTTTTCCCATTATTGCTTGATACAGGATTTCAGCTGCTCAACAGTTCAGGGTCTCCTTTGTCGTATTTTTCATTTCATAATGCTCCAAATGTTTTCAATGGGTGACAGGTCTGGACTGCAGGCAGGCCAGTTTAGCACCTAGACTCTTTGACTATGGAGCCATGCTGTTGTGATACGTGCAGAATGTGGTTTGGCATTGTCTTGCTGAAGGAAGGCCATCCTTGAAAAAGACAGTTTGGATGGCAGCATATGTTGCTCCAAAACCTATATATATTGTTGAGCATTAATGGTGTCTTCACAGATGTGCAAGTCACCCATGCACCCCCATACTATCACAGATGCTGGCTTTTGAACGGTGTGCTGATAACAAGCCGGATGGTTCCTCTACTCTTAATTCTGGAGGACACGGCATCCATGATTCCCAGAAATAATTTCACATTTTGATTCGTCAGACCACAGGACAGTTTTTCACTTCGCCTCAGTCCATCTTAATTGAGCTCTAGCCCTGAGAAGGCAGCTGCAATTCTGGATCTTGTTTATGCATGGTTTCTTCTTACCATGGTAGAGTTTAAACTTGCATTTGTGGATGCAGTGACATACTGTGCTCACAGGCAATGGTTTTCGGAAGTGTTCCTGAGCCCATTAAGTGATTTCCACCACATAATCGTGTCGGTTTTTAATGCAGTGGGGGACTGAAGAGAATGGCCATCCAATATTGGTTTTCGGCCTTGTCCCTTAAGTACAGAGATTATTCAGGAGTCTCTGAAACTTGTGATGATATTATGTACTGTAGATGATGAGATCCCCAAACCCTTTGAAATTTTAAGTTGAGAAAAGTTATTCTTAAGTTGTTGCACTTTTTGCCCACGCAGTCTTTCACAGAGTGGTGAACCCCTCCCAATCCTCACTTCTGACAGACCTATCCTCTCTGGAATGATCTTTCAATACTCAATCATGTTACTGACCTGTTGCCAATTGACCTAATTAGTTATGTGATATTCCACCAGGTTTAGTTTTTTAACATTACACAGCTTCTTTTGTCATCAAGTGTTGCAGGCATCAAATTCAAAGTGGGCATATAGTTTTCAAGAATTAATATAATGTCTGAGTTTCAACATTTGTTATGTTGTCTTTGTACTATTTTCTATTGAATACAGGGTTTAAATTATTTGCACATCATTGCATTCTGTATTTATTTACATTTTACTCAGCGTCCCAACTTTTTTGGAAATGGGTTTGTATTTAAACCAACCTGGTCGGGTAAAGATAATGTTACAACATAGCCTGTGTAGAACTGTACCTTTGGAAAGTATTCAGACCCCTTCAATTACCACCATTGGGTTATGGGTTCCATTTTTACTTAATAAAAAAAACGTATCAATCTACTGAATGTCTAAGTGAAAATATGTCTCATGTCTGTCTCATCTTCCTCCACTTATCCGTTATCGGGTCGCGGGCACAGCAGCTCCAGCAGGGGACCCCAAACTTCCCTTTCCCGATCCACATTTGCCAGCTCTGACTGGGAGATCCCGAGGCGTTCCCAGGCCAGTGTTGAAATATAATCTCTCCACCTAGTCCTGGGCCTGCCCCGAGGTCTCCTCCCAGCTGAATGTGCCTGGAACACCACCCTAGGGAGACGTCCTGGGGGCATCCTTACCAGATGCCCAAACCACCTCAACTGGCTCCTTTCAATGCAAAGGAGCAGTGGCTCTACTCAGAGTTCCTCACAGATGACCCTGTCTCTAAGTGAAAATATATTTTTTGAAATGTGTGCCAATTAATCAAACCTTTAAAAAATATATACCATGAAGTCAGACCCTTTATTCAGCACTTTAAAAAAGCACCTTTGACAGCTTTGATACTTTTTGGGTATGCCTCTACAGGGTGGATTGTTGTCCCACTAAAAGATAAATCTTCAACCCAGTCCAATGTAATCTTACACGCTCTGGATCAAGTTTTTATCAAGAACCTCACCTTCCCTTGGTTCAGCCTTCCCTTAATCCTGACCAGTTTCCCAGTACCTTCTGGTGAGAAACATCCCCATAGCATGATGCTTCCACCACCATCCTTCACGATAGAGATCATATTAGACAGTCACTCAGTCTACATACTCTAACATAAAGGTTGATGGGAGGGCTCAAGAGATGATTGTCCTTTTGGATGGTTTTCCCATCTCTATAGGAATAATCCTGTTAGAGGGAAGCTGGGTTCTTGGTCACAGCTTGGTCACAGTTTGGCTAGATGGACAGCTTTTTGGAAATGTATACATATCTTTTTGGCTAAGTTATTGCTTTTTCATAATGGGGTTTTGTGTGTAGATAAATCACAAAGAAAATATACATCTATTATATATTGATTAAATGAATTTGTAACATAACATTTTGAGAAATGGGTCAAAAATAATTTCCGAAAAGCACTGAATAGTTTACAAAATAAACACACATAAACAATCTACAAAATATTAACCAGAATATCCAACAGTGATTCAAAGAAGCCATCTGTACAATTTGTACCCCACCAACACTGAAAACTGGTAATTATAATATAAAGGTATTAGGGAAAGATGTTATTTGAAATGGAATATTTTATTGTTGGTGTACTCATGCTCATAGAGTTGAAGTCTTTCAGATGATGTCATTTTGTGTTGCCAGTCTCAAAGAAATTGGGATGAAGTTCACTTTCAAACAATGGAGAAATACACAGGCTTATATAGACCTGAAAATGTAACTGCCATATTTCTACACTAGGTAAGCTCTCAATAGAAGCAAGTTAGTGATTTAGACCTAGTAGCAAGCTCTGTCTGTTCTGTGCCACTACCTAGACACGTTGCTATTCAAAAAACATTACATTTATTTGGTTATCATTATACCACAGGCAGGATAGGCTAAAAAAACAGTAATTCCACAGTAATTGCTATATAGTTTGCTGCTAAAGCTATCTAGAGTTGTAAATGCATTGTTTCTGCTATTTCCCTTGTCGACGCTAGAAGGAGGAACTTTCTCATTGAATATTCAGTATTTTATCAGTCTAATACAAAGGAATGATCATGAAAAGACATGATCAAAGAAAGTATTATTTAACATTAAACTATATAACGCAAACATTTTAGTTTTCATATTCATTATAGGACATACAGCTTAAATCGAGTGGCATGGTTACAAGAGTTTTCGTACTACTTTAAATGTAATTTGAATGTCAACTGAAACATCATTTAAATGATGGCACCTTTTTTTGTCTCCCATTTACTCACCACTCCGTAGTGTAAAAAGCCCCTCGGGGGGTCACAGCGCGTGTGTAATGCGCTAAATGGCTAGGCTGAACACAACAGATAAATCCATGGGTCAATAAACCATTCGTAAAACGTAGTTAATAGTTCAGCCTAAACAGATGCATATTCAAAAGTCTACTCAGAGAAACCATTTCCGAAAAAAAACAAAATATGTTAATGGTTAAAAAGACTGAAGCCAATTATTTGGCTTCTGTAATGACTCTGCTACATGGAGCTTCCCTTGGAATTGACAAAAGTTGCTTTTGGTTGGTTTCTGGTGTGCAAGGTAGAACATCACATTGACATGATGCTGATGGCAACAACACGAAGCGTGTAGTGGCATTCTTAAACCCTGGTATATCCAACTGCATATATATGGGGTTTAAAGCCGGGTGTCTCTGTAAAGCACTTTGTGACCACTGCTGTTGTAAAAAGGGCATTATAAATAAATTTGATATATATACACACACACACGGCATTCCTACATTTACAGGGAGAATAGCAGCTTTCATTGATTTCAGGGGGAGAGTTTTCTCAGTTGGTGATGGCTGTAGGGTAGAGCCATAATATAGTGAGACTATTTTTGTCCTCTTAGCCCAGGGGAGTTAAACAGCCCTGAAAGTATTTTGTGCTTCAGGGGCCATTTGTAACACTGAGGCGACAAGTTTCGTCCAGGATTACACACACATGTGCATGTACACAGATTTGGGGTTGTGAATTGGTGCAGTTTCTGGAATATACAGATAATCCTTTCACCATAGTTTCTTTTGGCAGTGTGTCTGTAACAATGGCAATGGTTAGACTGTTGTTTTGCTACGTAATCCATTAGCTGGCTTTGCGAAACAGATGTTGACTTCTGATTACAGAACACAGCAGCGTGAGCCCATGCTTTCTTCAACTTATATGATGGCTTCCTTCAACTATAGTTTAGATGTTAGTGTGACATAACATCTGCGTAAATGCTGCTTAGAGTAAGGAAAACCAAGATCTGCATAGACTGCAGTGTTGGAAATGTGTGTATAAATTCTTGCAAGTTACTCTGCATGGTGTAGATACAGTGATTATATAGATATGAAGTGCAACTGTGGGGTCCAATAGGCAGCCAGCCAACCAGCCTGTCCCTCAGCCAGTCAGCAAGCAAACCAGCCAGCCTCCAAGCGAGATAGAAAGCAAACCAGCCAGCCTCCAAACCAGACTGCAAGCAAACCAGCCAGCCACAGAGCCACTCAGCAAGCAAACCAGCTAGTCACCCTGCCAGTCAGCAACCCAACCAGTCAGCCACTCAGCCAATCAGCAAGCCAACCAGCCAGCCACTCAGTCAGTCAAGCCTACAGTTATAGTGTGTCAGTCTGATTAGCAGCTATGGACTGCTGGTATAAACTGCTGCTTATTAAGGGAATAGTAAATGGCTTACCATGAAACATTAAGCTCTTTAGCAATAAGCTCCACTAGCTGCCTTTCACACAGACAGACAGACAATGCCAGACAGACAGTGATGAACAGTGACAGACCAGTGTTTCCCCTATTTTTCCCCCCAACAGTTTTCCCGAATAGGGTTGTGGGCCGACACGCTGGCATTAACGACACAAAAGGCTCAATGTGTGAAATGCTAAAATGTCCTCCCTGTACACCTGTCAGAATGGGTGTCGTTGTGGTGTGCGTAGAATGAAGGAGTCAAACGCAGGGAGGCGGTTAACGTAACTTATATTAATACTTAAATGGCACGCAGAAAATCAAACGCTCAAGTGCAACAACAAGCGTGCAAAGTTTCACCACACCAGACATAGAACAATACCTAACAAAGACGCCCAGAAACACAGGAACTAATATAGGTAACCTAATGAGGGAATGGACACCAGGTGTGTGCAATAACAAGACATGACAGTGCCGTGGCAGGAGGAGCGGCATGACTAGAAGGCCGGCGATGACGCACGCCGAATACCACGTCGGGAGGGATGGCACGCATCTTCCACGCGTGTCCGCGTTACAACACCAGTCTCTCTTGCTTGTCAACTTTTTTTTCTCAACATTATTTGACAATACTGTCTTAACATTTTCCCCTAATAATAACCTAACTATTCACCATACACAGTGGACGGATGGAAAATACAGTGTGGTTGAAATCTATAACACAATCCCTCTCCAAAACAAAATATGTGAAAAAATTGAAATAAAAAGAGAATGCAAAGATGTGCAAATTATTTAAACCCTATATTCAATACGAAATACTACAAATACAACATATCAAATGATAAAACTGAATACTTTTACTGTTCCTTGAAAAATATATGTCCATTTTGAATTTGATGCCAGCAACACGTTTCAAAAATTCTGGGACACGGGCAACAAAAGACTGGAAAAGTTGTGTAATACAAACCTAGAACATGGTGGAACCTAAAATTGCAAAGAGTTTGGGGATCTCATCATCTACATAATATAATTAAAAGAATCAGAGTATCTGGAGAAATCTTGCTGCGCAAAGGTACAAGACCGAAAACCAATATTGGATTGGTTCTCTTTGGGCCCTCAGGCGGCACTGCATTAAAAACAGACACGATTCTGTAGTGGAAATCACTGCATGGGTTTAGGAACACTTTCGAAAGCCATTGACTCTGAACACTGTATGTCACTGCATCTACAAATGCAAACGTTGGCACCTTCTCTGCGCCCAAGCTCATTTAAATGGACTGAGGTGAAGTGGAAAACCGTCCTGTGGTCTGACAAATCAAAATTTGGAAATCATAGACGCTGCGTCCTCCGGGCTAAAGAGGAGTGGGACCTTCCATCTGGTTATTGGTAGACAGAGCAAAAACCAGCATCTGTGATGGTATGGGGGTGCATTAGTGCACAGGGCATGGGTGTCTTGCATTTCTATGAAGGCACCATTAATGCTGAACAATATATATAAGTTTTGGAGCAACATATAATGTTCTGTGAAAGGAGTAGTGCAGAGCATTATACAAGATTTTCAGTTTCTTGGCAATTTCTCACATGGAATAGCTTTCATTTCTTGGGAACAAGAAGTTCTTTGTTTCTGGACATTTTGAGACTGTAATCAAACCCACAATTGCTAATCCTCCAGATACTCAACTAGTCTAAAAAGGACAGTTTTATAGATTTTTTTTATCAGTACAACCATTTTACAGCTGTGCAAACATAACTGCAAAAGGATTTTGTAATGATCAAGTAGCCTTTTAAAATGATTAACTTGGATTAGCAAACACAATGTGCCATTGGAACACAGGACTGATTGTTGCTGATAATGGGCCTCTATACACCTATTTTGATATTCAATAAAAAATCAGCTGTTTCAATGTATAATAGTCATTTACAACATTAACAATATGTACACTGTACTTATTTTAATGTTCAAAATATTTTCTCTTCTTTTGAAAATAAGTACATTTCTATGTGATCCCAAACATTTGAACGATAGTGTACAGATCTATTTTTTCAATTTTACCAAAATCCAGCAGCAAGTTTAGTAGCCTCATTTGCCAACTGAGTAGCTGATGTCATGGATCAAATTACATATCTACCTGTCTATAATCCATTTATAAGCATGTTTCAATTGTGTAACTCCCTGTGTACTGAGAGAATTATGGTGAAATTATTTCAAAATTAAAGTTCTTGGTTATCAGTTTAATACATTGTAATTCAGATCTTTCAGATTCTGAAGCATTATTTTGGGGTCTTTTTAATTGTAGAAAGTATTAGACACAAGTATGGAACAATCATAAGATGTTTTGCCAAATAAGGTATCACTAATACTCTACCTAAGTCTGAATCTTGGTCAGTAAACAGTGTATAATGTCAAGTAAGCGCTACAATATGTGTATTTTTCACTGCAGTACACACTTGTGAACACTAAGGAATAATTATCCATGTATTTGGCACATCTTTTCTTGCCATGGAAAAACAAAGCATGCATGGCATCTCCCTAGTCAAGTCATCAGTTAACTGGGGTTAGAGGGCAAAAAGCATCCTCTTCCCTATATAGTGCAGTACTTCTGAGAGGAAATAAGGCACCTTTTGGGATGCAGACTGGATTTTTGTTAAGGCAGATCCCCGGAACTGCCTTTAGATCTTCTGTCCTATCAGCAGCAGCCGCTTCAGATAAATGTGACGACAGCAACCGACAGAGGCACCTGTCTCTGCCGAGTAGCGCAGGTTGCCATGACTTAAGGATTCAACCACTGTGGTGTAGCAAACTATTACAGGTCTGGGCAGTGTCCACAAGCAGGTTTGACTGAGTTGGAATTAACGGTCTGGATCTATGAACCCAATCACCACAAGGCCGTTCAAACTCTCTGATGACGACACTCAAAATGATCACTCCGGCCGAAGGGCTGAGCTTGCTTAGTGATGTGCACTAAGTAAAGGTTTCAATGGACTAAAGAGTACAAATACTTAATGTCAGTTTTCCAATAACTAAGTGTTCTGCAATAATCAGTTGACTGAAAATGAAAGTTGTCCTGACTTTCAAAAGAAGTCAAATTAACAAATTGGTAACAGTGTGCCTGAGGTGTGGCTGACCTTCTGTCTTCCCCCATGCACAACAGGGCTTAATGATGGGATGTGTCTGAGTGACTGGGAAATGCAGTGTTTACTTTCTCAGCAGTGAATCCCAAATGCCACCCTATTCTCTATAACCTGCTAATTTTGGCATGGACGGAAATAGTGGACTATAGTATACAAGGAATAGTTTGGGACCCAAGTGCTATCTTTCTATCATAGATAGCCTGTAGTAAATCACTCACTTCCTGTTCCCTCAATCAAAGAGTGGTTTGCACACTTCCTGCATGTGGCCTCAGACTTCCTGCCTACAAGGCCCCCTTTGTTGCAGCAATTGTCTGAACAACACACTTATCTCAGTCAACACACAGCAAGGTGTCTGCACATCTATGGTGCAATTGACTTATCTCACTCAACACACAGCAAGGTGTCTGCACATCCATTGGGCTATTGACTTATCTCACTCAACACACAGCAGGACACACAGAAAGGTATCTGCACATCCATGAGGCTATTTACTTCAGTTTCTAGCACACACGTACAGTTATGGAGCCTTGACACTGTAGTGTTTCATCAAGATGGTGAGATGTCAAGGGATTTAATTAAACCAAAACCACTAGGCCTCTTGCCCCATATACAGAATGAAGCAAGTACAGATCTACTAAAGAGCGTTGTTCTCTTGTAGTCTATTAACAGGAAAACTTTGAGGACTGAGTAAAGCCTTTTGCCAATGCTGCTGGCATGGGCTCAGATTGCATTTAATAAGAGCACATTGGTCATGCTGTTGTCTTGCAGCGAGAAGAGCTTTCTCAAAACACCTACTGAAATCTGTGTCCCTATGGGCCCTGGTCAAAAGTAGTATACTATTTAGGGTACTGGATGTCAATTGGAACACATTACTATGCTAAGACTCTGAGGACTGCCCGGCAACCAGTGCCAACCGTCTTAGGGACACCCAGCACTGTAATAATTTAAATGGACCTGCAATAGGGATGTCAAATAATGACATAGTTTTCCCATTGTCTTTTAACCTTAGATGCTGATACTCAAAGGTAGGTGGATTTATACAGAACATTCCAGATACTAGACACGCGTGGAATGCAAAACTTAGCAGCAATGTTAAATCCCCCTTGAAATACAAATGTACCAACCTAGACATGATTATGGACAAATCTGGGACACTCAATTTAGTATGATATTTAACATTTAATAAAGCTTCTAAACCCAGTAGTGAGTGCTTTTACATTTAAATATAATTATATAAGCCGCAGACTCTTTCTCCAGAGGTTGTGAATTTGAATCCATGAAGAGACAACAAAATTGTCAGATTGTTTCTTTTTCCAGGGGGGGCAAAGTTAATCATACCTTTGCCATTAGGAATGAATATTTACTGTAATGGTTTTTCAAATTAGTATCATATCATGCATTTTGCTTATTCTAATATAATATCACCTAACGTGAATGCAATGTCCCAAATATACGTATACTATGTTATGTCTACCACTTTGACCAGGTTGACCATAATATTGATGGTAGTTGGGTTCTGTGTTAATTAGTCTCTGTACTGCCTAAGAGCAACAACCCTAGAAGGGCAAACTACAAATGTAACCCCTCCAAACAGAATACTCTACTCTTTCTCACCGGACCATGTGTGGCTTGCCTCTCCTCACCTCCAGAGACACAAAAGTAGTGCGCTAGAAGGAATACGGGGCTATTTGTATATAACCTACAGCTCCGGGTTCTCAGTTGGTGGGCAGTGACATAATACCTCCCAGATGAAAAACCTCTGCAGACCGAGGAAGGTTCCTCATTTCCTCAGCCACTCCGAGACGGTTTGACAAACTCCGGTGTGGAGCATCCTTGTCAGACAACCCTGGGCAACAGGCCTGTTGGGCCAGTCAAGACGAAAGAAGCATTGCTCATTCTTAACTCTGACACAGCCCTCTCACAGAGCAAATGAAAGAATAGGGAGGAAAGTCACAAGTGGTAAAGAAATGCTGATACTGTACGTAAAACTATGTTTGGGGTGGTACTGAGGCTGCAGTACTGTTGAGTGTTTTAAATTAGCCCAGGAAGGTTTATGTGCCACTGCTGAGTGTTAGAAACCCTGGTTAAAGCTAGGGTCCTTCACAGCAAGTAAAATTCCCACAACTTTAGAGAACATTCCTGAGTGACTTGGAATATTCCTGTAATCACTATAAGTATGTCGGCACAGCCTTTTCAAATGACATATTCAACATGCTTGATTACAAAGTGCATAATAATGTACAGTAGTTTTGTATAAAACAAATTGTCCCAACCAATTGTGCTAAGAAAGAGTGCAATACACTATCATGCCATTATAAATTCTCAAGAAATGTATATCTGGATCTTAGATAGAAAGCGTAAACCAGGGGTAGGCAACTTCACTCCTGGATGGCAAAACACTTCTGGCTTAAATTTCAACCATTACACTCAGGTCTGAATTAGTCCCTGATTAGAAAAAATGATGAAAATCAGAAGGGTTTCAGCCTATCAAGACCAGAGTTTCCTAGCACTCACATAAACTTGAACAGGCTGAATTCTGAACTGAGGGCGTGCCTCAATTTTCTAGTAAGCTAATACTTCCAGATCCATTGTCCTTTCACAAGTTAAACTCACCCGGATAGGGATTTGTGATATTCTATGTCTTCCAAAGGATATGGCAGTGCCAAGGACCAGAATTCATCCCCTGTTCATTCAGTTTACATTATCGATGGATCAGTGTGGCAAAGACCCAAGAACGGAAGCAATAAAATTTTGCTCAGCTTTGTTCAAAGTGCACTCAACAAAAACTGGTATTGATTCTAGTGTTTCAGGAGTATAATGGAAATTGTTTGATTAACCGATACCGGACACAGATGTTGTGGAGCAGATGGATGAACAAGGAACGTTTTGAGTTCAAATCCTTGGCATCCATGTTATGGGTATATTTGAGTTAAAGTCCTTGGCATCCATGTTGTGGGTACATTTGAGTTAAAGTCCTTGGCATCCATGTTGTGGGTACATTTGAGTTTGAATCCTTGGCATCCATGTTGTGGGTACATTTGAGTTTGAATCCTTGGCATCCATGTTATGGGTACATTTAAGTTTGAATCCTTGCCATCCATGTTAATGGTACATTTGGTAAGATGTGTAGTATTAGGTGCCCGTGAAACAAGTTTTGATAGTTCACATTTATTTTTCATGTGTTTTCTTCCAAGCCAGCAATAAAACAGGCTTTGTAATGAATACATGCATTTGGATTGATGAATGAACCCGACACATAATGTGCTTATTTCTTTTTGTATCTTTCTCCATTTGATCGGTTATATAGGATTTTATGAGTATACAAAAATGAAATACTGTATTGTGACATTTTGTGACTTCAAAGAAAATGTGTTCATCTACTGATCTTCCCTGACTTTTTGATGGACTAACTTTTTCGCCCGCTTGAACTGAGGTATTAATAATTTCTTGCACACAGTCATCAGCTGCATTTTGAAGACACATTTACTGTTTTTCCAATGTTACATAGTTCTGTATCTTGAATGTAGTTCTCAGATAATCCACAATCTGCAAGAATGCTTGTACCTGATTCAAAAAGTGAATTACCTTTTATGTTTTAAGAGCATTGCAACCATGGAATATTGATTAAATGTTCTGATAATCTGTTGAAACATTTATATTATTCTTAAAATGTTCCCATGAAATGTGTCCAGAACATTCATATCCTATATCCTGAGATAATGGAATCATGTTTTGTGTACGTTTGGTGAGCTATGACCTGGGTAAAGATGGTGCCAGAGTCAAACACTGTACAAAACATTGTAACACTGACAGTATTCAACCCTGACATTTTTCCCCCAAATTATTTTCCCAGAATTAAATTTTTCCCTAACCCATATATTCTGAGACTTTTGTGAGACTTTTGCTTTAGTCTGATCAGGTACGTGTTTAAACCTTAATGCGGTTCTACATTGTGCTCACTCACGCACACACACACACGCGCAAACACAGGACTAGCTATTACTATAAGATATTTTCCATGCTTTTTTATAATGAAGCAACACTCCCTGGGTTTGATGGAACCAGGGGTTTATTCATGAGGGAATGACAACCCTCACCAGTGCTTTTATGTGTTCCTGCATGCTTCTGTGCATCAGTTCAGAAAGGAACTTGCTCTGGTTCTGATCCCCCTTTTCAAAACATGCCCCATTCAATTATTAACAAACACTGCTAGCTGATGACATAAATAGTTTGCAAAAGGAAATTTCAAAGAACAAAATGATCCTGAGTCTACTTGTTTCATAATAATGTAGGGTGTAAAAGCTTGCTTAAGTTTAACTTTCTCTCCTGCCTGTGGCTGGTTATATTGCATAAACTCAGCTTCAGTTAGCTCAAGAGCATGCGAGAGATAAAAAATGTAACAGCTCTATTTTATTTGGAACAAATCAGCTGAAAGATTTGAGGGTTTGTTAAGTAGAGAGAATGACAGGAGAACAATCTGGAGTAGGCTATCTTACTGTGATGCAGTCCTCTGTGATGAGGTCTGTTCCACCAATAGGTGATTATTGGGAGTCACCATTTAGGATATTGAGAGCAGGAACTGAGGAGAGTAAGGGAATGATGCAATGAAACTCTTTAAAATGGTATTTTGTAATATGTATGCTGGATGCTCTTTCAGTGGTTTTTCAAATTGAAATGGCATAGGGACTATAACGAACCCATTCTTAATGGTTTCTCAAATATCCTTTTGAAGAACACTTCGCAGTTGACCGTTGAAGGGTGTTCTTCATCAAAAAGATTCTTGGAGGAACCATAAAAAGGAGTTCACATTAAAAAAATACATATTTTCACATTTTCCCCTTGAGGACCTTGTAAGGGTTCCCACACAGTTTCAATAATGAACCCTGAATGGATCCTCTGGGAACCTTCTCTTTTTAAGTGTAAAGTACCTTAAAAAAGGAAAGTACCATAGGTTTAACTGAACAGTGAACAGGTAGTCTATTACAAATGTCTGCTTTTAGTTAATCATTTCCATAGACTATTTTGTCCTTAACTAAAACTCTTATAGAGAAACCTGCAATTCTCACATAATGCTTAGCATGTATGAACCGGCGTCTGCACAACAAAGCCTGGATTACTGAGATACCATTGAATACATTACTGATGGGGATTAGATTATGACTCAATGTGGAATTATCTGCCTGCCTTATCCCATCCTCACCGTGACAATGTTCAGTATTTCATTGCTAGATTACAGGAGCCCATTAGATGTGATTTTATTCCTCAACATGCCTGGGCCAGATGGAATCAGCACTTCCCTGTGACCGTTGCTGCATGTCTGTGCACTAACATAGGGCTCTTGTCAAAACCAGTGTACTACACAGAGAATACCGTGCCATCACTCCACCATGACATTCATCTAATTCACCATCTGACAGATGTCGTAAAGCTGTCAGGGTAATCAATACCAGAGTCTGGACATACAGGTTCTGTGGGTGGGTGGGGCCAGGTCCAGCAACACATAAATGGCCTGTGGTAGATGAAGATATGAGGTATTTCCTGTGTGAAGGGAACATTTTGAAGACAGATGGCCGTTCTCCCGGACCAAAGCTTTGTTCCTCATGTTGTCTAAACAGCAGTGTTGCCGCAGCAGGGGGCTTGGGGGCAGGAGAGCTGCACAGGATGGATACGTCCTGCTGGGGTGAAAGGTCAGGGCCCTCCCTGGTGGGAGCTGGGAGGAGAGGGACGTTGTTGACGGAGAACTCTGTCCATCTGCAAGCTGATACCAGTCAGCCAATAGGCTGAAGAACTTTATAGGGAGCTCACGTTACAGTTGAGGGACGCAGCCAAAAGGGCACTCTATTCACTATATAGTGCACTAATTTTGGAGAAGAGAGCCACTGGGGACACAGAGGCTCCTTCAGTACAAACACGATCGTATATTTACTGTGCAAGCTTTGTGGGTGGTGAGAGGCCCTGTTTTTACAACGCTTCCAGTTTGTTTCCTGTGGGGCTTAGAGAGAGAGAGAAAGAATATCTATAATATTTTACCACGAGAAAACCCTCCTGAGGGGACTGTTGCTGGGTGTTGGTGTTACAAGTGGTTACAATTAGAGACATTGAGGGTGTCATTGACACCATGATGTTAGAGGTTGTCTAGGTTGTGTTGCCGAGTCCTCTGGTTTGTTGCTAAACTAGTGAAGGTACTGTGGATATCTGTACCAGTGTTTGTGTGAGGAAGCAGTAGGAGAGGATTGATGGAGTTACTGTGTCACCGCTAATCTTAAACTATTCCGGTTGTCACCAGCAGGCTCGTAAACACAGGTCACAACCTCCTCATCTGAACTCCTTCCTCCTCAACTGTCTGCAGAAGGCCTTGCTCCCCATATGTATGCCCTCTCAAGGCAGTTACGCAGTTATTGCTCTGTATATCACGTCCTCATGACACATCACTTATAGAGTTCATCAGCGAGCAGTAACTGAGAACATTGGTGGCCTTCTTTTGAGGTTTCCTATCACTATTGGGTTCTTCCTCAACTAGCCATTTTTGTGCCATAACTGTTTATTTTTTCCATTGAACCTTCAATGTCAAACAATTAGTTTCTTAATAATTAAACTCACTCACTCTCTCTCTCTCACACACACACACACACACACACACTTCAGAAATGTGTTTCATCATCCCAGAAGTGCTTTCATATGTAGCACCACTGTCTGAGAGATTATTGTACCATGACTACATTGATAACATGAAGAGCAAGCAGGAAGTGAACATGATAGAGAGATAGGGAAGAGACAGAAACACAAAGGTCAAGGTATTGCATTTCGTCCCAAAGTAATAGAAGCTCTGCAATAAATATGATCCTGCTTAGTTGATCCAGCCTTTATATATCAATAAAAATGCTAATTAACTGATCCTTGGGTTTGGCCTCTATATGGAGAAAGACTCAGGGACTTCAATATAGCACATGAAATCTTCCCTTCACCTTTTTCTAATTCTCTCTCTATTTTTCTATTGAAAACAAATGTCAGATCTGTTGTCTATTGATTTCAAAAATAGCGCAGTTTCAACAATACTGCTTTTCAAGTTGGCTTAGCAAATCTAAAAGTCTGGCTTCCAGTAATTGAGGAATAAAATTAAACAATAGCTAGGTTTCCATCTAAGTATTCTAAAATCTGCATAAAGAAAATATAATTTGGTTTTCACTAGACTAAGGTAACCATAAAAACAAGGTGCTGTTAGCATTATAACTAGAGCCCGACATATATATTGGTTGACCGATATTTTCGGCCGATATTAGCGTTTAACCGATATATTTGCATCAGCGATATTTTTACCGATATGATACCAATTTATTGGTTTGCAATTCATTATTTGTTCTGAAGAGGGTGCTCTTTCGCTGGATATAAGTTTGCACTCTACAAAAGGACATCACCACAACATTGGGACGGAAGAAGACTAACTGCTTTTAAGGTGAGTTTAAATAAAAGCTCTCCAGTGTCCCACAATATGCACACAAACGTTTACATCAGGTGATGACCTCAAGCTCTGGCATCATTTTTTCTTTAGAGAACAACAGAGCGTTGCTACGGACCCCCTTTGTATTAACGTTGAGATGTACAGTATGTGTTTTCAAAAAGGCAACAGTTGCATTTCCTCCTTCCCATTACAGCTAGCTATCTAACTTTAACTCTGTGGGACTCTGCTGTGTGTTTCACAGCGTTCATTGAGGAGCCATGTTTAACTTTGAAGTACTGTCGTTTCTTCACAGAGCGAACGTTAGTTAGCTAGCTAGCTGTCATGGGGAGTTTAGCTTGGACGAAAACAGCATTGTAACACCAGCAGACCAGTTTATTTTGTGATTTGCCTTTTAAATTATGACTATAAGACTTATTTGGCAACGTTCCTACTGTTTATAAAAACGTAGCTATACAACAATATATTGTAGAGGTGTCATCTCATTTTTGTCGTGTTGGCTGAAGCAAGGCAGCTCACAGCGAATACAGCATTACAGGTAGATCCTTGTTTAGTTGTTGCTACAAATGCAGAGGGACCAACAAACTCATTGATTATTTATACACAGACACTAATTGCAATTTAAAAATACACAGGTGTGGGAAATTCATCTTGTGTGTCTGTAACAAGGCCAAACATTCAAGGTTATATATACTTTTGATCAGGGCCATTTGGGTGATTTCTGTTATCATTATGATTTAAAAATGAGCCAAACATGTTATTATGTGATAATAAATGGCTTCATATGATCACTATCCTTATATAAAAGACAGTTTTTTTGCATGATCAGTCATATTTTCAAAATCAATGCTAACATTTCGGCCAGGGTATGCAAACTTATGAGCACAACTGTAATTCTAGAATACTTTTTGGGCTGTCAGGTGCCAAGGCTGAGAAGCTGTGCTCCTATACTACAGCCTGCCACTACTCCAGTGGCAGTACTAACAACTGTAAAGCTAAACAGAGATTTGAGATCAGTAAAAGTACATGCAGACTCTTCATTTATTGTTGCTTTACTGGTGTTCATTATTTTATTTGTACTTATGTTATTTTTTTATAATTCAGTACATTCCATTGTATTAAAGTTGTTACAGAATAACAAATTACTGACAAAGTGAAACATTTTATTTAATATTTTATCTAATTATTTCAATGTAATAAATAATTTGTTTTAATTTAAGATATCTACTCTCTAAGTATATTTGTAGGCTGTTTTTAAGCACAATCCATGCAGGAAAAATTATATCAACTATAATATTAGGAAATCGGCAGATGTAATCATTATTGTTAAATCGCTCTACTCAAAAATTGCAATCGGTACAAAAATCCTGCATAAGTCGGTTTCTAATTATATCTAGATATATTTTTACATTTACATTTCAGACACTGAGCAGAGATATTGTTATCCAGATAACTGTAAATGTGTTCACTTTGAGATGCTGTAGTTAGGTAGGACAACAACACAACCAAGTAAAAGTAGACACAAAGAAGTACTCATAAAGTACTGTTAAAAACAGTCAGTCTGGGCCCTCTAGGCCTTATGGTTCTTATGTTTTCTTTGCATACTACAGTGAGGAAAGGTGAAAGAGAGCTGTGCTCGAATAGGATTGGGCCGGATTCCAACCCATGGCTGGACCAGTATGTGCTCCAGTAGCAGCGTCTAAGATTACTAGATCGCCTCAGGCCCCGAAATAGGAATAATAATAGGAATGTGAAAAAACGCAACGCGCGTGTGCTTCGACAACTCACAGAGCAGGTAGACATGGAAGAACTCAGGAAGGATGAACAGCAGGTGGGCTGCACCGTGCTGGGAGGTTTGCAAGGGTTTGACGGCTCATGGACGGAGACCTACCAACACTGCGTCACAATAGTTCAGACATGACACGAGAAGTACCTGTATTAGTACCTGCGGCACTTCCTGGGTCAGAAGAGAACTTACTCCACAAATGCTGCGCAGCCCGAGAGGAAGTCACCACCATGGAGTCGGGGGAGAGCCGCAGGGTGTTTGTCCAGGGTCATGGCAAGTTTCTTTGCACACGGGGAGGATACCACAGTGGACACACCCTGAGGTCCAAGGAACGATTAACAGTCGATGAACAGCACAGTAGCAGCTGGTATGGGAAACATGCAGCAAACAACACATGAGTCGGATTGGATTAAACAAAGGAACTTTCACAAAACAAACCTCAAGATTTATCTCAATAATTAACCCAAAAAATGGAAAACAAATGCAAGTGTCTGTTGTATGTCTCACACGGAAAGCTAAATTCTTACATGCTCATTTTTGCAGAAGAATGTGTGTGAAAGGAGGGAGGGCAATCACCTCACCCACAGCTCCTTGTCAGACTAAAGGTAACAGTCACTTCTGAGTCATTCATTACTAAGTCCCTGATGTTCTTGGCCAGGTTCATTGGCTTTGTCTTCCTCTACCCTTATAGCGCTTCACTGTGACATAGGACGTTGTTAGGGGAAGGGATGGCCTGAAAAGACAGCCTTATAAACACAACGTGTGTACAAAGACAGCCAGCCAGGCAGCAAGTCGTCCCCTAATCATCCACATCCCTCCTGGGCACTGGCACAATTATGAACATTCAGGCTGAGGCATCCATCACAACAGAGATCACTCCCCATTATCTAGTTTGAGCAGTCTGTGCATAAGCCTACCCTACAATTATATTTTCAGGGCTGGTTTGGCGGAAAAAGATTAAGCCTGGTCCTGGGGTGAAAAAATCAGGCTCAATGGAGATCTTCTCTGTCTGGTTTCGTTAAAAAAAATAAACTCAGTGAACAGATCCAGAGTTGAAGGCTGGAGTCAGAGAGGCAGAGATCTGTGTAGGTGGTCCAGGGAAAACAGCTCAACACTGCAACGGGCAGAACAGGAGATGTCTACAGTCTGCCTCTCACGTGAGATCCGATCACCACACTGTCCTCCGTCGTGCCAGTGTTTGCAGGCAGGCAGATAGGAGCAGCCAGACACAGACAGGGTGACAATATAGTTGCAAACTTGTTAGAAGCCTCTGTTCTAAGCTTCATCCATTTCCCTTCTGTTAATGAGCCTCGTCGAGCTTCAAGGTGCCATTTATATGTTACTGGAGTAAAACAACTCACAGCACCAATAAGAGCACTCCTTTCTTATCCAGGTTGTGTTGGCCAGCATGCTGCCAGCATGACGTTTGACACCCTAGCATTATTAGACTTTTTTGGGGGGGGCTTGAATCACTTTAGCCTGTCTCCCAGTCACACGCCCCTCTACCGGCCCACTGTCTATTAGACCCGAGGAACGGGTGCTATCGTTGTTTGAGCTGACTGTTGTTGAATTCCTGTCTCAACCCAGTTTCACCATGTTACGTTTTTCTAAAGTTGAAGGACAACCTGTTTCTACCGGTACTGTCTGTGTTCCAAATTCAACAAATGTTCCATCATATTTTATACTACCTTAGGACCCGGTCAAGTGTAAATAGGGTGCCATTTGAAATGCACACAGAGTGCACAGTTCTCAGGGTGAGAAAGGGAGAAAAAGTCCCTGATTTGCCCTGTTTTAATGTTTAACTAAGCACCTGTTGATGAATAGTGAGTCCATGCAGGTGGAATGTGTTAATCAAGGTGAGAGTGTACCACAAAGGACACGCAGGAAACAGGAACATAAAGAGGTTCAAAGGGAAGGGAATCTTGGGAACAATCCAAACCGGATACAGTAAGATACACCTTCACACTTATCCCTCTACAAGGACAAATCTGAAATTAATCTATGAGTAATGTACACAAGTAACATGTTATAGTACTTAACTCCCCTTCCTTTACTGACTGACTGTGGTGATGGCTACTTCATTCAGGAAGAGGGGGAGGACATTTTGATTACAGTTGAGTCATTGGTCCCAAATGGCACCCTTCACCGTAGTGCATCACTTTTGACTAGAACATTATGGCCCTGATCAAAAGTAGTTTACTATAATAGGATTGCATTTGGGATGCAGACAAGAAGAGGGAACAGTGCCAACGGACATAGTAAGATGAACATTGCTGTTGTGGGAAAAGAATCCGATGGGATTTGACTGTTATGACCAAACAAACAAATGAAATATTGCAAGGTGTTTTAAGCTCTTCCTTTGGGCCCAAGCTGTGGTTTTGGTTTGGTCTTGATGTTTATTTAGCCAATTTAACTGACCTCAGACTCAGATTATTTGATGAAGGGATTTCCTGTGACATGGAATGCTAGATCAGTCAAACAAGAAATTGTCTCCTTTTTCCCCCAAAATGGCATAAACTAGCCTTTTTTTTTCACTCTTCTGACAGCAAATACTTATTCTGAATTCTGATTTCTTATTGCCTGAGTAAGAGGCTTGATGGGTTGAGTAACTAGTTGGTGAGTATTATGGCACAGTGTTTCCTGCACAGACGATGGCTCGGTTTTGGAAACCTTTTCCCAATATTACATTCTGTGTGGAATCACAAATAAACAAGGCCATTAAACTTAAACAAAAGATTTTTCCACAATAATACATATAACAGCAAGGACCTCATGAAGTAACCTGGTAAAGTACATTATGCTGGAGATTATTGAGATAAAATTCAGTATATTGTTAGTAGGAGTTCATGTAGTGTTTTGTCTGTGTGTAGGTTCAATAAAAAAAGCAACTAAATGTATTTAAAATACTTTAGTAGTTAAAATACAAAGTGCAATCAATTACAGATGTTTACTCCAAATGACACACCACAGTAACATTCCTCAACCCGTTAGTCAATTTTTACTACACAGGTTTGATGGTTAGTAAACACATCTTGTCCTGCAACAACAGGTTTCCAATCCACTCGGTGTTTGCAGAGAAAACAAAGATGACCATGGTCAAGGGGCAGGGGTTTGTCGCGGATGCCCTGCTAGCGCCGCACGTAATGGACTCCATGTGCTTGAAATCTGACACACCCAAACAATGAGAGAAGAGAGGGAGTGTTGAGGAACAACAGGATGGGGAGCCATGTTAGTGATGGAGGGCTCCCTGGTGTCCCATCAGCCTGCTTCATTGCCCTGTCCCCATCCACCCCCCACTTCCCTGGCCTGCTCTGCTCCAGCGTGGCACACGCTACGCTGGATCTGTAGACACAGTGGTTGCTCCATGGCCTTGGTTGAAAATAGTGCATTAGATAGTTTGTATCATGCCATACTTGAGACCATTTAAATATGATTTGTGTTTCTGTGGAAGCTTGAGTGGTTGTTTCTTAGCGCGAAATGCATTCTTCCTCTAAAGTTTCTAATGGATCTTCTTTGTTGGTTTGAAGTGATGGGACATTTTTTGTGTTGGTAAATTCAATAATGTGAGAAATGGCCTTGGTATGCCTTTATGTGTAAATATTAGTTCTCCCACAATAATGGTGAAAAATGCTTTTTATTAGGCTACTAATTTGATAAGTTATAATGAACATGTCAGGGAAATAGTGGTGAAAGCATATGGTTTTCAGCTTGATGCTCCTTTTTAATAAGTGGTAAAGCTTTTATTCTGGTGACATAATGATTGATGCGTGGCTGCCAAATGATACTTAAAAATAATCGTGCTCTTATTCATCATGCAAGACAGGCTGCCTGCACTGTATTTACAATCTGTCGACTAGAGTGCAGGAGACAGAGTGTCACAAA
This sequence comes from Esox lucius, assembly GCF_011004845.1. Lineage (NCBI taxonomy): Eukaryota > Metazoa > Chordata > Actinopteri > Esociformes > Esocidae > Esox > Esox lucius. The sequence goes on from NC_047569.1 coordinate 23,059,743, forward strand.
TTAGTTGAAAATATTATTGCAGTTAACATATGTCTATTTTAAGTTGAAAATGCGCCCTGACTGTCTGGCATTTACCACAGAAAAAAAAATATGAATGTAGGTCCATTTTCATTTCTAACCCACAGGTTAGATGGACCTTCTGCTGCATGTATGTCTGGCACTCCTGACCCAAACCATTCAAACTTGGACAATCATTTCAGAAACACGTTGCAATAAGTAAAGTTACTAAAAACAACAACATTAATATTTTTTATATGTTCTACTATGGCAAAGTTACAATAATAAATTTTGAAGGAAATACGCAGGGCACATGATGTAAAAAATTATGTATTTTTCAAAAAACTATTTCTCTTAACTTCCCATTGCAATCTAAGGTTTCACCATCAAATACTTCAGAAATCTAGGCCTAAATGAGTGCAAATTACTATAGCACAGACCACTGACATACTGTAATCAAACTATTACAGTATGTCATTTCGCCTGGCTAATGCAACTGACATATTGAGCCAGTACAAAAAGGTATCAAAATAAATGCACTAACTAAAATGTAAAAGTGTCAGGCTGACTATATTATGTCGATATCCCACTTGACAGTTATTGCAATCTACCTGAGATATGAGGAAGGTGGGCAGGGTGTCAAGGTGGTCATCATGCTATTAATCTACAATTTGGCTAAATGGGGAATGAATTTTTTTTCTTCCATTATTTATATTTTTGTTCCCCTGACACCTGTATGGCCAAAACCGTAAATTTTACAGGCACCAAGACATATAACTTTCAAATGTGGATGGCTGAAGTCCTAGAGTAGCACAGTAGTCAAGTCAAACATTTATACTAGAAATGTCATTCAAACATGTAGACCAGTTTGGAAGTGTGCTTGTGAACAGCTTTTTTTATTTTTATATTTGTTACTCAAAGAAGCACATGAACAACCTATAATACCCACTCAAAAATATATTCCTAAAGATTCTTCAAATGGTTCTTTGAGGAAAGCTTAGATGAGGATTTATTTGTATAAACCTTTTAAATGGTGGAACTTATAAGGGTTCCCTCAAAGTTTCAATGTGAAGAACCCCTAAATGACTCTCCTGTAACGTTGTAGGCATGAGGAAGGACACAGGTGTAAGGAGAATGGAGGACTTTTTATAGAACAACTATGACGTGACAAAATTAAACCAAAACCAAAACCAACAAGAATCACTAGGGAAGGAGGAACTTAAATACAGACAGTGATCAGGAACACAGGTGAGGGTACTAACAACACACAGGAGTACATATAGGTGTCATAACAAATACTGTGAACTTCCAGTGTTATTTTAAGAAATGAAAGAAACATTTCCTCCAAGCTAATTACAGGGTCATCTTTTCAACATATTATTTTTGGCAAGCAGAGTGAATTAGCAGTAATCACAGCTCTAAGGGAAGGATGATTCATACAGTCAATTCAGTAAGACAATGGTGTTGGATCCACATATCACCTTAGTGTCCTGGTCAAAACTATTTGACGGCATAGGGAATGGGTTACATTTGGGATGATGTTTTGGTTTCTCCTAGTCTACAGACACATGGCTGCATTTAAAATTTAAAACAGACTTGCAGACTGGAACCAGACCCATATTTGGAACAAGATTGGATTATAAAAGCTTGGAACACCAGCTGGGTCTGACTGGTCTCAAAAAGATAAAGAAAAAATGCATCTCTAAATGGTTATATCAGCTTGCTAGCTCAGGTATATTTTAGAAGCTATTAAATAACCTTGAGTGTAAATGTATGTAAAGCTCTCCTTCATTGCCTTTTCAAGCCCAATGGAAACAGAGACCAAAAGTTCTAGTGTTTCAGACAAATCTCCCAAGATGGCAGTTTTCATGCACAGTAATAAACTACTCATTAGGAAAACCAAGAAACCCTGGCCATGGTCAAAAGTAGTGTGCCACATAAGGATATTTACGATGTTTACACGACTAGTCAATGTCACCACCCCCTGTAGCAGCAGTGACTTGTGTGTGTGTGTGTGTGTGTGTACGTGTGTACGCATGTGTCTTGTGTGCTGGCTCCAAGCAGGGCTGGCGCCGGGAACGGCCCAGTTCCCACAACTCCAGATGTGCTCTGTCTCCTTGTGAACTTGTGCTCCTCACACAACATCACAGGGGGAAGAAATCTGAGAAAAATCAGGAAAGAGGAAGGGAGATGGAGGCGGTACTTCTTTGGGGAATTCATGGAGTTCTTCAACCTCCCACTCCCCATGGCCCCCACTACAGTATCTCTCTCTTTGTCCTCCCGCTCCCCATGGCCCCCACTACAGTATCTCTCTCTTCGTCCTCCCGCTCCCCATGGCCCCCACTACAGTATCTCTCTCTTCGACCTCACACTCCCCATGGCCCCCACTACAGTATCTCTCTCTTCGTCCTCCCACTCCCCATGGCCCCCACTACAGTATCTCTCGCTTCGACCCCACACTCCCCATGGCCCCCACTACAGTATCTCTCTCTTCGACATTACACTCCCCATGGTCCCCACTACAGTATCTCTCTCTTTGACCTCACACTCCCCATGGCCCCCACTACAGTATCTCTCTGTTCAACCTCCCAGTGTGACGTGTTATTTAGATGTCTGAGCCAGTTAAAACTGGTAAGATCGGATTAGTTCATGAAATCATTCAAAACTGAGCTCTTTGAAAATGTGGTGATGCATGAAGCAATGAGATAAGAATCAAGTCTAAAAGATGACTAGTTGGAACTGCATGAGGTTCAGCCTCTGTCACACTAAATGCCACTGAAAGAAAAGCTTGCCTTGGATTAGATTATTAATTGATAGTATGTCCGTTGGAAATTAATTCTCTGCCCTTGTTAAGGCCAAATATTACTGGTTTACTTACACAACTCCAATTCCCCCAAAAATTGGGACCCTGTAAAATGCAAATAAAAACAGAATGCAGTCATGTATCTATATATTCAAATGGAAATAGTACAAAGACAACATATCAAATGTTGAAACTGAGAAATGTTCTTGTTTTTTGGAAAAATACATGCTCATTTGGAATTAGATTCCAGCAACATGTCTCAAAAAAGTTGGGACAGGGGAAGAAATGTTTACCACTGTTGTGTAATCTCGTCTTTTAACAATACTCTGCAAGTGTTTGGGAACTAAGGAGACCAATTGCTGTAGTTTTGAAAGTTAAATGTATTACCATTCTTGCCTGGCATAGGATTTCAGCTACTAACAGTTCAGGGTGTCCTTTGTTGTATTTTTCATTTCATAATACACCAAATGTTTTCAATGGGTGACAGGTCTGGACTGCATGCAGGCCAGTTTAGCACCTGGACTCTTAATACGAAGCCATGCTGTTGTGATACGTGGAGAATGTGGTTTGGCATCGTCTTGATGAAATAAGCAAGGCCTTCCCTGAAAAAGACGTTGTCTGGATGGCAGCATATGTTGCTTAAAAATCTTTTATATCCACTATATATCGGTCTACACACCCCTGTTAAAATGCCAGGCTTTTGTGATGTAAAAGAACGAGACAAAGATAAATCATGTCAGAACTTTTTTCCCTTTTAATGTGACCTATAATGAGAACAATTCAATTGAAAAACAAACTGAAATCTTCGAGGGGGAAAAATGAAAAATAAAAACCTTACAATAACCTGGTGCATGGTTTCTAGCATTAGTGGATGCAATGATGTACTGTGTTCAAAGACAATGGTTTTCCTAAGTGTTCCACTACATAATCGTTTTAATGCAGTGCTGTCTGAGGGCCCGAAGATCATGGCCATCCAATATTGGTTTTCAGCCTTGTCCTTTGAATATAGACATTTATCTGGATTCTCTGAATCTCTTAATGATATTATGTACCGTAGCTGAGGAGATCCCCAAACGTTTTGCAATTTTACGTTGAGAAACATTATTGTTAAATAGTTGCACTATTTGCCCACACAGTCTTTCACAGAGTTGTGAACCCCTCCCCATCCTCTCTGGAATGTTTTTTAATACCCAATTAATGTTACGGACTTGTTGTCAATTGACCTAATTAGTTGTGTGATGTTCTACAAGGTTTAGTTTTTTAGCATTACACAACTTTTCCAATCTTTTGTTGCCTCTGTCCCAACTTTTTTGAAACTTGTTGCTGGCATCAAATTCAAAGTGAGCATACATTTTTCAAGAAACAGTCTCAGTTTCAAAATGTTGATATGTTGTCTTTGTATTATGTTCTATTGAATATAGGATTTAAATTATTTGCATCTCATTGCATTCTGTTTTTTTTACATTTTACTCAGCGTCCCAACTTTGTGGGGAACAGGGTTATACAATAAGCACAACAGAGGGGCAGGTTTTTGCCTGCCTGTTGTTGTCATGGCCTAACAGAGTAATACAATTAAATCCAAGTGTGCCAGTTGAATTAAATTATTTATGCATATCTGACTATTCCTGTCCGGCTGATTGAGATGTATGAATCAAGAAGCAGTGCCACTGCGTATTAGAGCAGGACCATCAGCCCCTATATTAATTAAAACCAAACTGTTCATTACCAGGAAGCCAATCACATGTAGGGGGAGATATTGTTGTTTTATGTACTGACGATTGTTGTGATGGCAAGATATGGACCTGAATGCTAAGGTTTTTTTATAGGGAACTCTAGTCTGGCTGTGTCTACAACTGTTTCTTGGTGAGCAATGAACCACGGGGGAGGTAGGGGTACAGGGAGGTTGGGGGGAGGAGTCCAGAGAAAGACAGAGAGAAAACCTTTGGTGTTTTCTCTCCCGGCTAATATCGGCAAGAATTGTGCTTTAAAGTGACATTGCTGTGTAATATTGAGCATCTGAACACTTTGTGCCCAGAATAAAGCTTCCCAAAATAAACTCTTTCTACGGTTCATCATAATAAGACGGGGATACAAGTATTTCTCCTGCAAAAATAGATATTCCTAAAAAAAAAGAAATGTACAAAATTAAGGGGGATATGTTATAAACAACTAGAAAAATGCTGATGGATACCAAGCTCAGAAAGAAACTGTTTCTTTCTAGAAGACAAGTCACATTGCCACAGTCATTTGGATTAACTGAATGGTTTGTTCTTTGTATTGTGACTTCAAACACAAACTCTTTATTTGGATTGTTTTCATGTAATAATATCCTGAATTTAATCTTTCTGCTACTGGCAACTTGGAGGTTGTGAATGGTTTTCCATCCAGAGCTCTTGGGGTGCCAGATTTGGGACGCAGAGGTGAACTGATGTAAGTGGGCTGGAGCCTCATACGGTTCACACAGGCTCATGGCGAAACAGTACAAGAGAGAGAAAACATCTGAGGCTGAGCAGCAGATGCCAGCGCAATAAAATGTATGACTATTTCAGATCATTAGAGTACATGAGCAAAGAAAAGAAAAGCTTCTTAATTTTAGTAGAAATTATAACTGTACAAAATCACATCCCTATATTCTTCCCAATATCTCTATGTAAGTTGATAAAAAATTATATTCTTCAAAATTATAAAAGTGAAATACAACAGTCAGTGTTCCACAGTCAACAGTGTTAAAAGTGAAAAGATAATGTTGGTTCCAAGAAGATGAAACAGGTAATCTTTTATGACATGGGTGATACAGAAATCTCTGCTCATAAGAGACCTGAGCTAATGAGTGTGAATGTCCAGTATTGTTTTTGAAGTCACCTTTTCAAACCTGAAGGCCAGTATTGCTGCCACTAAATGTCAGCATAGTGTTGGGACAGCTTAGCCTGGCAACAAAACATCAATTGTTTCCAATAGGTAGGATTTAATTCCCGCAGTTGTATCTCTGGCCTATCAGAGGTGGGCTTTGTAGAACAGTGTATGCTCACCCTGGCAACCACACTGCTCTACCTTTTCCCAGTCGATGTGTTCTGTTCTCAGACAATCACCCCCAATGTTATAATGGTCAAAATCAGCACCTACCGGCTAACTGAAACTGGCTATTGCTACAAAACAGGGAAACTCACTTGACTTTCCCCCTGGCAGGGAGGAAGCAGCAGTCTGACTCATAATGACCTCTCTTTAGTGTGGATATTAAACATAAACCTTGTCCCTCAGTGCATAATGTACTTAACAGTACAGTAATGTAATCTGGTCAGGTGAGCACTGTTATGGTGTAACGATTAGGAGGCAGGACACATTTAGGGGAACGGATTAGGAGAACGGAGGACGTTTAATAACATAACTAGAACAAAAGCAACACTGAACAACAGAACAACCGCTGCATATGACATGCGCCAAACAAAGACCGACAAAATACACTAGAAACAGTGGTACTGTTAGGGGTTAGGGATTAGGGAAACAGGTGAGGGCAGTAACAACAAAACAGAGAGGGAGAGGGTTGTATCTCACTGGCACAGCAACCTGTTGTGCCAGGACCTGACATAGGCAGTGGTGTTGATTGTGACCTTTCCCATAATGTCATCACCCTGTGCAATAGGGTGGACTTTCTTTTCTCTTGTTTTGTACTGGAGTGTTGTGCAGCTGTTCCTGTTTGTATTTTTTAGTGTGAAAGTTAATGACATTAAACATTGAAACAGGGACATTGTACGTAAAGGGGCAAGGACAGGTTGGCATTACAACGGCAGAGAACGAGGGCGGGATTTATGTAAACGTTATGGCAAATAGCAAATGGGATAACAGATGAGGCTAAACAGCGTTCTATTTCTGAGTGTGTGTGTGTGGGGCTGAAACATTCAAGCTAATGAGGAATTTGGCTTCTCCACAGAGACCATGGAAATAGTCTCTTGTGGATTTAGTTGCTCTCATTCAGACTCATCTCCTTCTGAGACCTTATTGATTGTCTAGAGGTTCAAGTTTAATTGCCTTTTTTCAGAAACAAATCATTTGGTTGCTATGTCAATTCTTTCATCACTGTGGATCTGCTGGTGTGTTAGCAGATATGCCTGTGACTGAATAATCTGTGGCATCAATTAGGACAGTGCTCATCACAGTTTGCAGAGAAGAGCCATACCGACTTTCAAGAGAGCATTGGAGAGACTTTTCAAGGGAATATCTCAAGGGATGGAGATAGCAGTGAGCAATGAAAAAACCCATTCCGTGGGCCAACTGTTTAAGTGTTGTGGTGTATCTGGTGACAAAAGAGGCAGCGGAGATCAATGGAGGAGCAGTATGATTTTCCAGATGTAGAGGAACATGTTATGCAAACAACTGCAAGTTCAAGGATGCTGTCTGCCATAAGTGCAACAACATGGGACATTTAGTAGGAAGTGCAGGGGTGCTCAGAGCAAGCCAGATGGTGACCAGACCGGAAAAGTATACATAAGAAATTCCACAGTAAGCAGTGCACCAACTAGAGAGCAGAGAGGAGATAGAGTATTGTTCCTAAAACATGTTTAATAACAGTGTAAAGCCTATCAGGACCGTGCGCAGGCTTTTCCCTGGTCATGTGCCTAAACAAGAGGAATGGATGTCAGGTGACACTTGCCCTTCAGCATCACACAACGCATGCCCGTTGAAGCGAGTGATCAACGTCGTTGAAAATGCCGCCAGTGGATCCACCAAAAATGAAGTTATGGAGTGGAAGGGCATGAACCCTGTACGTGCGCAAGCCTGAAGCCTGTCTATACTACAGTGGAGGTAGATGGAGGCTGACACAGGGGCTTCTGAATCCGTCATCAGAGACACTTTACTGTAGGCTCAGAACCGTTAACAGAAGGCAAGACGTTCTCATGGCTTGACATGAGCCATGTCTACTGACAGCTCCTCTTGGGTGACCATTACAAACAGCATGTCACAGTCAATGTGCATAATGGTTTGATCAGGTACCACTGCTTGGTTTTTGTTCAGATTGGCCTCTAGTCCAGACATTTTTCAGAGGACTCTCTCATGTAGCAGTGTACCTGCTTGACATCCTGGTTACAGAGGAGATGGAATCCTTGTTAACGCCTGGAATCACTGGCGTAGGGTAGTTATGACAGGCTCCAGTGCACACTATTATGACGGGCCTTAGTGCCCGCTAGTTACTAGGTATGAAGCACAAACACCATTTGGTGCATATATATATATATAAACACATACATACATACATACATACACACTCACCTAAAGGATTATTAGGAACCCCATATTAATACTGTGTTTGACCCCCTTTGCCTTCAGAACTGCCTTCATTCTACGTGGCATTGATTCAACAAGGTGCTGAATGCATTCTTTAGAAATGTTGGCCCATATTGATAGGATAGCATCTTGCAGTTGATGGAGATTTGTGGGATGCACATCCAGGGCACGAAGTTCCCGTTCCACCACATCCCTCTATTGGGTTGAGATCTGGTGACTGTGGGTGCCATTTCAGTACAGTGAACTCATTGTCATGTTCAAGAAACCAATTTGAAATGATTCAAGCTTTGTGACATGGTGCATTATCCTGCTGGAAGTAGCCATCAGAGGATGGGTACATGGTGGTCCTAAAGGGATGGACATGGTCAGAAACAATGCTCAGGTAGGCCGTGGCATTTAAACGATGCCCAATTGGCACAAAGGGGCCTAAAGTGTGCCAAGAAAATATCCCCCACACCATTACACCACCACCAGCAGCCTGCACAGTGGTAACAAGGCATGATGGATCCATGTTCTCATTCTGTTTATGCCAAATTCTGACTCTACCATCTGAATGTCTCAACAGAAATCGAGACTCATCAGACCAGGCAACATTCTTCCAGTCTTGAGCTTGTGCAAATTGTAGCCTCTTTTTCCTATTTGTAGTGGAGATGAGTGGTACCCGGTGGGGTCTTTTGCTGTTGTAGCCCATCCGCCTCAAGGTTGTGCGTGTTGTGGCTTCACAAATGCTTTGCTGCATACCTCGGTTGTAACGAGAGGTTATTTCAGTCAAAGTTGCTCTTCTATCAGCTTGAATCAGTCGGTCCATTCTCCTCTGACCTCTAGCATCAACAAGGCATTTTTCGCCCACAGGACTGCCGCATACTGGATGTTTTTCCCTTTTCACACCATTCTTTGTAAACCCTAGAAATGGTTGTGCGTGAAAATCCCAGTAACTGAGCAGATTGTGAAATACTCAGACCGGCCCGTCTGGCACCAACAACCATGCCACGCTCAAAATTGCTTAAATCACCTTTCTTTCCCATTCTGACATTCAGTTTGGAGTTCAGGAGATTGTCTTGACCAGGACCCCACCCCTAAATGCATTGAAGCAACTGCCATGTGATTGGTTGATTAGATAATTGCATTAATGAGAAATTTAACAGGTGTTCCTAATAATCCTTTAGGTGAATGTATATATATATAACCAACAATATGTTGGATTTTACAGTTGAATGTGTTGGATTTTACTTAGGCTATTGTATTGGGAAAGTTGAGAGGTCAAAGAGAAAGCTATCAGATAGCACTCAGACACACGGTAATGTAAACCGACGGTCAAAATGTGGCAGCACACACAATGACTTTTCCCAGATCTGAAAAACACAAAGAAACAGGCACTCGCCAGCAACCTGACTCTGAAATGATAACAACCTGTTAAATAGGGAAATGGCAGCTCATCAAATACCCTAAATCCTCTTGAAAAAGCATTGAGCATTGCTGCTAGCCTAGCAGTGCTAGGAGGGGGGACTGTGGGTGGACCGTGGGCTGGAGACTTTAAAAGAAGCCAAATTAATCTAATTTAGGGAGCTTTGCAACCTACTCCTCCTGTTTATTTTGCTCTAGTCTTTTCTTACTGCAGTCTTTGTGTTTGAAAGGCATGACTGCTGCTTGCTTGGCTTGCAGATGTGTTCAACTTGTCAGTACTGACATTCAGATTTTGCACCTGAACTAGCTATATCATGTCATCACGTTCAAATAAAGATTTACCATTGGAAATTAACCAAGATTTACCAACAACATACCCAGCAATCATTGCATATCTGTATGAGAAAAAAATGCCAAAGAAAATGAGAAATTCTTCATTTAGTTGAATAGTTTTTTTTATAGTGTATGTAGAATAAGCATATCATTTTGTTTTAGATTGCTAGTGATTATTTTACCCAAGAAAATGAAAACCATGATTGAGAAGGATTTGCCTTTTCAAGGGCATAAATAGCAAATGGCACCATTTTTGCTTTAATATAAGTAATTTTTTGCACATGGGTGTATTTTTAAGGTGGCAATCTGAGCAAACAAGGAGCTGTTCTGCAAGACAATTCATGGGCCACGTATTCTTTGTCGAGACAAAAAACATAATGCACAGCGCAACAACAACCATCAAAGAGCTGAGTTGGTTGTTTGTAACCAAGGGTCTACCTTCTGCCTGACTTTGCTAGTCATTCCTCACCACTGTCTTCTGAGTGAAAAACTGATCCGGGTGGAGTGCTCCCTTTCACCCCTTCCTTAAGTGGTTTAGTCGAATGGTTTGGACAAACATTTTCTTGAGGAATCATCACAAACAAGTTCTCTAGGTCATCATGCCACAAACAACACCAGGACAGAGTGCAGCTGAGATGCTAAGAGGTAAGAATGCAAAAGATTTGTAATTATCAAAGGAAAGGAAATTAACTATGTAACACATTCATTAAGGGTGGTAATGAAATGTCACATGGTTAGGGTGGTACTTTACCACGTTTTTATCACATACATTTACTTGTGTAAATAAAAATGTACATGTGAAGATTAAGCTTTTTATGAAATTGGCAGCAGCCCTTTTTTACAATGTGACCTTTTTATGTCCACATTATATGATTGTATATAGTTAAGATGGATATTTTTTATCCATCATCTGTTAAAAAAGAATGTTACCCATAATCCTGCACATATGTTCTTGGTTTCAGACAGTAGTACAATGTAGGATTAAACACAGTTTGACAGGCAGATTTGAGATATAGCAGATGTTCATGCTCATGGAGAAAGATTTTAGAGCCTCAGCACAGATTATGGAAAACTGTTGAAGACTCGTCACTTTAGTGCTGCATGTTTCAATACAGCATGGTCTACATGAAAACACTATTTCCTAAAGTAACCCCTCCCTTAGCCTTCACAGCTTGTATAACAGTGTACATTTGCTGTCCCCTCAAAATAACACAACACACAGCCATTAATGTCTAAACCGCTGGCAACAAAAGTGAGTACACCCCTAAGTGAAAATGTCCAAATTGAGCCCATTTAGCCATTTTCCCTCCCCGGTGTCATGTGACTCCTTAGTGTTACAAGGTCTCAGGTGTGAATGGGGAGCAGGTGTATTAAATTTGGTGTCATCGCCCTCACACTCCCTCATACTGGTCACTGGAAGTTCAACATGGCACCTCATGGCAAAGAACTCTCTGAAAATCTAAAAAGAATTGTTGCTCTACATAAAGATGGCCTAGGCTATTAATAGATTGCCAAGACCCTGAAACTGAGCTGCAGCACGGTGGCCAAGACCAGGACAGGTTTCACTCAGAACAGGCCTCGCCATGGTCGACCAAAGAGGTTGAGTGCACGTGCTCAGCGTCATGTCTAGAAGTTGTCTTTGGGAAATAGAAGTATGAGTGATGCCAGCATTGTTGCAGAGGTTGAAGGGGTGGGGGGTCAGCCTGTCAGTACTCAGACCATACACCGCACACTGCATCAAATTGGTCTGCATGGCTGTCGTCCCAGAAGGAAGCCTCTTCTAAAGATGATGCACAAGAAAGCCTGCAAACAGTTTGCTGGAGACAAGCAGACTAAGGACATGGATTACTGGAACCATGTCCTGTGGTCTGATGAGACCAAGATAAACTGATTTGGTTCAGATGGTGTCAAGCGTGTGTGGCGGCAACCAGGTGAGGAGTACAAAGACAAGTGTGTCTTGCCTACAGTCAAGCATGGTGGTGGGAGTGTCATGGTCTCGGGCTGCATGCGTGCTGCCGGCACTGGGGAGCTACAGTTCATTGAGGGAACCATGAATGCAATGTACTGTGACATACTGAAGCAGAGCATGATCCCCTCACTTCGGAGACTGGGCCGCAGGGCAGTATTCTAACATGATAACGATCCCAAACACCTCCAAGATGACCACTGCCTTGCTAAAGAAGCTGAGGGTAAAGGTGATGGTCTGGGCAAGCATGTCTCCAGACCTAAACCCTATTGAGCATCTGTGGGGCATTCTCAAACGGAAGGTGGAGGAGCGCAAGGTCTCTAACATTCACCAGCTCCGTGATGTCATCATGGAGGAGTGGAAGAGGATTCCAGTGGCAACATGTGAAGCTCTGGTGAACTCCATGTCCAAGAGGGTTAAGGCAGTGCTAGAAAATAATGGTGGCCACACAAAATATTGACACTTTGGGACCAATTTGGAAATTTTCACTTAGGGGTGTATTCACTTTTGTTGCCAGCGGTTTAGACATTAATGGCTGTGTGTTGAGTTATTTTGAGGGGACAGCAAATTTACACTGTTATACAAGCTGTACACTCACTCCTTTACATTGTAGCAAAGTGTCATTTCTTCAGTGTTGTCACATGAAAATATATAATCAAATATTTACAGAAACGTGAAGGGTGTACTCACTTTTGTGAGATACTATACATCCCTTCTCATTTCTTAAGCAATGCTGGAGTAGGTTGTTACTTTATATAGACATAGTTACTCCACTGTTCATTCACATCACTTAGATGGTATTAGGTTGTCACTTTAATGACACTGACAGTATTAATATGTCACTCCTCCTAATGACACTGACTGTATAAATATGTTGATCCTAGTGACACTGACAATGTTGCCACTAGGGGCACAGAAAGCACAGGTAGGCCATGTTTAGTGGATCATCTTGTCTAACCATCTGCTCAAGATTTCCATGCTTCTCTGTATTTCTAGTTTCCTCTCTCATTACTAAATTAAAATCAAATGTTCCTCTTCCTAATTATTGAGAGCAATTTGAAACCATTTCAAGTCTCAGCAGGGATTGTATTGATCTCTTCCTATTTCTGCAGGAACAGCTGAAACCGATGAAATTGAAAGTGTAATTGAGGGAGGCGAGTTGGATACCAGGTTATGTGGCCCTCAGAGCATGCTGATGATGTCACACCCACCGCAGGCTTGGTTCCCAGCTGTAGAAGAGTCCCAGGTGTATGATGTAATGTCATATCATATTAGTGTTAAGTTAGTTACAGATCCTCTCCTCCTCAATAGGCTACAAAGAAATTCAACACTGTATGTGTGTGTTCATGAAAATACTGTATACAGCAGGTGAAACACGACCAACAGCACCAATAACATCGACAGGGTTATAGCTGTTGTCTTTGTCTTTATAGTGTTGGTTGATGAGTGGTTGTATGTGTTTACATGTGTGCATGTACAAACCTGATTCCAAAAAAGTTGGGACAAGGCCATGTTTACCACTGTGTGGCATCCCCTCTTCTTTTTATAAACAGACTGCAAACGTCTGGGGACTGAGGAGACAAGTTGCTCAAGTTTATGAATAGGAATGTTGTCACATTCTTGTCTAATACAGGCTTCTAGTTGCTCAACTGTCTTAGGTCTTTTTTGTCACACCTTCCTCTTTATGATGCGCCAAAATTGTTTTCTATGGGTGAAAGATCTGGACTGCAGGCTGGCCATTTCAGGACCCGGATCCTTCTTCTATGCAGCCATGTAATTGATTGTAATTGATGCAGTATGTGGTCTGGGATTGTCATGTTGGAAAGTGCAAGGTCTTCTCTGAAAGAGACAAAGTCTGGATGGGAGCATATGTTGTTCTAGAACTTGGATATAACTGTCAGCATTGATGGTGCCTTTCCAGATGTGTAGGCTGCCCATGCCACACGCACGCATGCAACCCCATACCATCACAGATGCAGGCTTCAGAACTGAGCACTGATAACAACTTGGGTTGTCCTTGTCCTCTTTAGTCCGGGTTGACATGGCGTCCCAGTTTTCCAAAATTAACTTCAAATTTTGAGTCGTCTGACCACAGAACACTTTTCCACTTTGCCACAGCTTCTGGATCCTGTTAAGATACAGCTTATTTTTTGACCTATAGCCGGCAACAGCGAATGGCATGGTGGATTGTGTTCACCGACAATGTTTTCTGGAAGTATTCCTGAGCCCATGTTGTGATTTCCATTACAGTATCATTCCTGTATGTGATGCAGTGCCGTCTGAGGGCCCGAAGATCACGGGCATCCAGTATGGTTTTCCGGCCTTGACCCTTACGCACAGAGATTGTTCCAGATTCTCTGAATCTTAGGATGATATTAGGCACTGTAGATGATGAAAACTTCAAACTCTTAGCAATTTTTCTCTGAGTAACTCCTTTCTGATATTGCTCCACTATTCTTCGCCGCAGCATTGGGGGAATTGGTGATCCTCTGCCCATCTTGACTTCTGAGAGACACTGCCACTCTGAGAGGCTCTTTTTATACCCAATCATGTTGCCAATTGACATAATAAGTAGCAAATTGGTCCTCCAGCTGTACATTTAACTTTTCCGGCCTCTTATTGCTACCTGTCCCAATGTTTTTGGAATGTGTAGCTCTCATGAAATCCAAAATGAGCCAATATTTGGCATGACATTACAAAATGTCTCACTTTCAACATTCAATATGTTATCTATATTCTATTGTGAATTAAATATAAGTTTGAGATTTGTAAATTATTTCATTCCTTTTTTACTCACAATTTGTACAGTGTCCCAACTTTTTTGGAATCGGGTTTGTAGTTTTTAACAGTATTTGTGGTAGATTATTTAGAAGGTTAAAATATAAAAATTAAAATTCACTTGAAAAACACCAATTGTTTCTGCTGGTCATATTGTTATACTAAGGACACCTGTAGAGCGGACATTGTTCCTGTCAGTCTACTTGACCTAATTTGACTAATTAAACTAAAGCCTCTAATGTATGCAGGATAACAGGCTCAGGAGGATGAATAAATGCTTGAGAGATGGAGTGTAGAAGAGCGGGAGAAAGAGTGCTGTGCAATTAGTAACTGCTACATTTATTTTCTGTTGCAAACATTTTGCTAAGACATCAATGATTAGTCCAATTCTCCAATCTCATCACTCAGAACAACATCAGTTGTCTGACATTTGCACTTTAAACATGGTCAGATAGGGCTTAAATATTCACTGCTTTTTAAAAGAAGAACAATATGACATAACATAATCATGTTCATGTACAGAGCCCTCTGCCTCCATGGGTCCACATCAAAAGTTGTGCGCTATGTACGAAACAATATTCATTACTACTATGTTGCTATATTAAATTGGAAAAGGTCTAAAATTTGTATTTGTTTCTTTTTTGGCCACATGCTGATCTTTCTTCTGCTGAAGGCCAGATTATGGGTTGCGAGCTTTGAACCACAGAGCACATACTTAGGAGCTAAATCCCAGAGTCAAGATTAACTCAGTGTACAGTAGGATGACTGAATATCAACCAAATAGATTCATCCATACAGGCACAACCACTGCTGTTTTGGATTCTGGCATGACAGTGGTTAAACCCAAACACAGATTACAGACAAAGAAGCAAATGCAGGATGAGAAACCTTTAAAGGGCATCACATAACACAGCCATGCTGTAGCACACTACAGTCCCCCATGTGATTTTTTTCCCCCTTTGTTTGGCTCCATTATTTGTATTTTTAATCCAACAATTGCTACGAGGTAAAAAAAAATGACAAGTTTCCCCATTAAGGGTATTGGGCCACGTGTATTCCATCAGTAGCAGTCAAAATTATCGGAATGGAAAATGTCCATCACCCACCCCTGGGACCTTTCTAAGTAACGGTTTGCAGTCATTACATACATACTATATTCAAAGCATTTAACAGACAATTCTACAAAGATGTAGTAAACTCGTGTGAGTTGGTAATTGGCTGACCCAGTTATAGTACAGGCTGACCAATATGACCATTTTGTCCCATTCTGGAACTTTAAGGAATTATAATAGCCCTTTAATAATTTCATAAGAAGTTTATGAGCTTGCTTGTGCTACAAATTTGCCTCAGTGCCATGTGTTGTCAGGAGAAAAGGTTCTCTCGAAATGTACCAAAAAGTAAATGTTCACTACTTCAGACACATCAAATTATTTCCCACATTCACCAGTATTGGTGGTGGATGCATCAATATTCTACATATCGTGACATGACAGTTTGACTACTTTGGGGATATTGACTGGTGCCGGAAAATAGGGCACAGCGTTAGCCATTTAAGGTCTGTGTAGCACATAAGGGGCATATTACTTTCAGACATATTCTGCTCCAGAAAGTGTCTCACGCTGTGAATTACTGTGTGCAGCCACAACATTAGAGAACAGACACAACATTAGAGAACAGACACAACATTAGAGAACAGACACAACATTAGAGAACAGACACAACATTAGAGAACAGACACAACATTAGAGAGTTGAGATGCATGCACACAACCCTTCTTCCTATCTCTCTATAAAAAGAAATGAATGCATCCTCACAGTACAAGTTAATTTCCCCCTTTATCCTCACCTGCATCCAAAATATCCCACTATTACCTCTTGACCTACTGCCATGACCCTAGACAACCGTGTCCCAAAAGAAAGATTTGGTTGCTAGTCCTCATGTAGAAGTCATGTTGTTCCCCATTAACTGTTGTTTAATTAACTTTTCATTGTTCATTTAGCAATGTGATATTGAGTTGTAGGACCCTTTATTGGTTTCCCTGAGAAAACTATGAATAATTATTTGAAATTATAATAAAATTGCCTGTTCATGCATAAAAGCAGATTTGAACCAATTAAGTTTTCCCAAAAGATGTGCAATTATTTTTTTCAGAAGTACGTTTTGCATTGTTTATCTTGTATCGCCCCTAAAAACTGTTAAATTAAAGAGTATTTTGTTATCCGTCACTATTATATTGTTGTTTTTCTAACCAGATTTTTCATTTTCCAGTTTGCTTTTGGTTGTGTTCTAGTTCCAGAGACTATATAGAATGAATTATAATTTTCTTGATCCAACCACTGATTAATAAGGAATGTATTCTATTATTGCAACTAATTACTTTCCATATCCTCTTTTAATGATATCAAACCTTTTGGTAGATAGAGTAGCTTGTGGACAACATAGAGCAAAATCAAATACATCCATGTGTTTTAGAGACATTGATTCAAACAAGCTATGAGTTTATAGCTCCAACTGTTTAACATGGCAATCGTTTGTGACAATGCATGTTTTAGAAAACTGCCACTGATTTACAGCTGTGAATGTAACATTTACTTCGCCAAAAAGACATAGATTAATAAATTACATACTCTGATTCACAAGACTCTGATAAACACAGTATGAAAATTGACCTGCTAGCACAAACACACAAGGATCTATAGGTAAAAGAAAGTGATGTCGTCTTTCTGTCTCAGATAAGAGACATCAGACTTGAGAGATTGTCCATTAATCACAATGCTAGACAGAGAGCACTTTTTCACAGAGATTATTTTTCTACCAGCTTCATTGTGTTCCCTAATGCAGTGCACCACACACACAGAAACACAAACGCAAACCATCCCAAGTAAAATGAAATAAGCCTGAATCAATCCAACAACCAATCGGTTTTTCATCTACAGTATACTGAATTTAAAATGAATAGAGTCAGTATTATATGTCCTTTATTTATGTCACGCGGGATAACCATGACCATGCGTTAATGTTTTGAGCAGGGGGGCTGATAATGGGTCATCAAGTGACTGAACGGAAATCGAATGCACCGATGAAATGGCACTCGTAAGATGTAATCTTGTCAGGGGGTGCTGAGACTGCGTTGGGGGGCTGCAGCACCCCTACTTCCCACGGCTATGGGGATAACCTCCATAAAGCAGAGTGGGTCTTTATGGAGCAGCTGCTAAGGTGGTCATATTCTTAACAGAGCTACTTCTATCTGAAGCTGTTGCATATACTCTCTGCCCGACACTAGTGCCTTTCTATCTCTGGTGAGAAGAAGTTTGAGAGTCCCAAATGGAAACCTATTCCCTATAGACCATTACTTGAGTCTAGGAACTGGTAGAAACAAACGGAGTACAGTTTAGGGAATAGGTTGCCATTTGGACACAAACTCTCTCCGCTGAGATGACGTGTGCTCTACAAAGAACATTGCAGTCTTCCCTGATTAGCACTACCTCTGGACATATGCACATTCCCTCAGAGTAGCTTTCCACAGAGGTGTCCTTGATCATATCAGTCAGTTTTCTATCTATATTTGGCTTTAGTTTCTTTGTTAATTATTGTAAGACAGAGTTGTCTTTGTATTTAGTGTATATGGGCTGTTGGAAATCGGGGAATATATATATATATACAGTATATAAACATATGGGGTACAGGTACTCTCCAGATATACAGCTCTGGAAAAAATTAAGAGACCACCACACCCTATTCTTTCCTTTCCAAAAAAGTTGAAAAGAAAAGTTTTGCACAAGGAACAGAGCGTTCAATTTACACTCAACTCAAAACCTTCCTTTTCAACTTTTTTGGAAATGAAAGAAAAAGGTGCAGTGGTCTATTCATTTTATCCAGAGCTGTATATCTGGAGTAAATACATTTACCTCTCTGGGTAAATATTTTGAATGCGCAGAATGGCACTGTTCATTGTTTATGGTGTAAATAAATCATTATTCTCAAATAAACAAAACAATATAAATCATGAAATCAATCCAATTTCTGAGATGCAGCTCTTGTAGCATGGCTTATGACATAAATGTCCCTGCATACAAAGTTGCTTTTGTTTGTTTTTTGGTCGTGCAAATATTTAGTTCCCTCTTTCAGAGATACACTGCTAGTTTGCATTCAGAAATATAAAGGGAATCGGGATATATAACATAGTTTCCCTCCCTAACCCCCCCCCCCCTTCAGTATTCCAGTCTTTTCTAAAACGGAGGCGGGGCTGTATGGCGGCTTCTTTCCCGTCAACGGCTCAGATGCAAATAAGCCAAGCTGTTGGGGAATTCTCACAGAGGTGATAAATACTAGTTCAGACCACCATACATGCACAGACTGACAGCCGTAACCTATCTGGATGGAGCCAGTGAGCGAGCCACACTACTTCCAATGTACTTCACGCCTCAAGCAGGTTCACCACTGACCACCCAGTACCCTGAGCAGACTAGAAGCTGGTGGCCTAAGTCCTGGCCTCTCACAGGTGGCCTAGGTCCTGACCTCTCTCAGATCTGTTGTCTTGTGGTGTTTGTACAGTGGACAAGTGACAAGAGCACAACATTAGTCATTTTTAACTTGGGCAAGAACGGCAGAAAAAACTCAGACATAACAGTTTTGTGTGAGTTTGAGAGAACAAGCATGCATGTTTAGTGATAAACAACCACCTATCCTTGTCCATCACATCCTTCTCTTTTGGCTATTATTGTAGATCTCCTATATTTGGAAAATTCAAGGAGAATAACAATGAGCAAAATGCATGTTCCACCCATGAATGAACTACTGACCCCTTTGAGCATATATAAATCCAAATTACAGATTTTTTTGAGATAAAGACAGTATGAGTGAAAGCACACACCCAACAGCCTTCTCTAGCCCCCACCCTCATGTGTAAAGTTGGCGAGTAATTGATCTAGCCATCCAGGCAAGCAGTGCTGAGAGAAAAGGCCATCAGAGAGGCTCTGTTCTGTATCACAAATTACACCCTATTCCCTATAGAGTGCACTACTTTAGAAAAGAGCCAACAGTAATACATGGCTCTGGTAAAAGTAGTGCATTACAAAGGCAATGGCATGTCATTTGGGGCCCGTCCATGGCCTTTTGCTTCAGGTCACTGCTTCTAGTCCTGCTTCAATAACTGTTGAGAGGTAGAAAAGAGCCTGCCAACCACCCATTGGCTGGATGTATATCACAGTCTGCCTACAGAGATCAATACGTCAGAGGCTGCAGGCTACCGTTCTCCACTCCCACATTCAGACAGGGGGTTTAAACGATTTACCATCTACAGGCAGCTTTCCCCAACCTTAAACTCAAAGCACAGCGAGCACCCACTCGCGCACGGAGTTTCAGAACAACACTGCTGAGAAAGTCTGCTGGAAAGCGGAAAGGCCTGCCCATGGTGAGTATTAGCATGGCACGTAGCCCTTTATCATGTCCATGATAGTTCCTAACACTGAACATTGTGTTGTCCGGTCTGTGTGATCATAGAAGCAATGCTGAGTAAAAGGCGGCAGCTGGATAGAAATCAATATTCCTAGTCTTTCTCCTTGTTTCACAATGTTGCATAGATGACAACTACTCCTTCTGTAAAACTGATCTTTCAGGAGGTCTCTGACCATGGAATCTCTCCTTAGCTAGAGTGGAATTGATGCTATTTGGCTGAAAACCATGGTGAATGAGACAGTCGAACACAGGTATGACAAAAAACACACTGTTGTTTTAATTTTATAGGCAACTGGATTTATAATAACAATAAGGCACCCGATGGACTTGAAGTATATTGCCTATGTAACACAGCTAAGGGCTATTTTCAGGGACTTGTGTTGTGTTGTGCTTAAGACCAGCAGTATACCACACCCCCTCAAGACTTTTGCTAAATGACCACACATGAAATAAAAGATTCCGGGAAGATCTAATGTGTTCTTTAAATTTAACTATGAGGGAAACCCCATAAGTTCTTCAAGGAACCCTTTAGAAGGCTATAACTATTAGTAATAATTCCTTCATAATCAGCATAACCAAACAAATCACAATTAACTGAACAAATATTTATAGATAGATGAGATTATCATAAAACAAAATACTGTACAATCATTTAGGTTATATAAGCAATACACCATAACTTAAAATTGAGAAGAGCTTTGCATTTTTCAGTTAATGGCAGCACCTGCTGTTGTCAAATATTGACAGTGGGTCCATTAGGTTCCTTTAAAAACTCCGGCAAACTAAGGGGAGGGGATTCCCTGATGAACTCCACTTACGTAGTTCTCCACCTATGAAGTTATAGATGCATTTCTTTGTGCAGTGTACCCCAAGGTTCTTAAAAGAACTTTGATCATTTTGTAAGACTTGTTAAACCTCTATGTTCCCCCAATCCCAGCACTTGGGATTGGGAGAACATACAGAACTGTATAGAATACTGTTGGAAAACCACCTTATAAGCATATTGCTTGTAGCCAAGGAGCAAGGAGCAAGGCACCAATATGTGGGAGTTCTGAGAGGACTACTGCCGTGGTGGGCTGGCTCCACAGCCTCTCAGCTCAGACGTGTTCCCAGAGAGCAGTCGTCCTGTACGTATTTTCTCAACGCTGAAGGACGCAGCCAAGCAAATATATTCCACTTCCCTCCCACTCCGCCAGTCATTGTTTAACTTCAGCATGAAGAACGGCGACTACACGACACAAACCAGCACCATAGCCCTTCTATATGTTTTATGGTAGAGGAAAGCTTGTGTTAAGTTGGGCCCTCCCTTTTCAACCTCACCCAACCCGCTCTGACAGTACACTACACTCATGTTCTTACATTGACCAAAGCCTAAGTGAGCCAACTTCTAGGGAACACAACTGGTATGTGATAGGTTGGGTGTAGGCTACTATAGGGGTCATTTACCAGGCAAAACATCACGAGAGAGATGAGTCAGTACTTTCCAAGATGTTAAGCGTGACTTGCGCCTCTCCCTAACTCTGGTTATGGGGAAAGTGAAGCCAATGTGTAATTAACAGTTTCTATTTTCATGCTGCTGCACAGGCCTAGAGCAGCACAAGTTAGGCTGTTGTTTAAATTCCCAGTGCCAGGAAAGTTTGAGGCTGTCAGAATGAGTTTTGGTTATTATGCTTAACTTTATGTATGGGAGCTCTGAACGAAACCACTCTCTCTGTGGAAAGCCATTAGCCTAGGGAGAGACAGGGAGGACCCCTCCCTTCGACAGATGAATAATCCCACTAAATACATTACCCACAGCAGGGAAACATATTTCGTCACAGGAATAATTTTCCCATAACAAGAAAGTGCCATTTAAAGCGAAATGTAAGACTATTTTCAGAATAAACAGTGAATGCCTTTTCATATCAACCTGGGTACACAGTAAGTTCATCTCAAAACAAGTGAAAAATAGTATCCTTTCTGAAGGACATTTGAAGAACTTTGAGGCAAAAGCTAATTTCCCTCTTCCCTAAACTCCAAATTCATCAGCTATAGCACACTCCTGGCAACACATCAAAGCAGGACGTGTCTGCCTCGCTTCCTTTGCCCACTTTCTTCTCTTCCCTCTGGAGGTGTCGGAGCAGAGTGAGAGAGGAGACAACCAGGGGAGAAGAGAGAGCTTTATGTGTTTCAATCAGATGGGCCAGCTCTTCAGACAACTCTAATGTGAAAAGCCAATCCAGATGTTGGTACTGACATGGCAGGAAATAAAGTAAAACACAGTTAGGCAAGAATTTTCATAAATAGGTGATTTCAAGTGACAGCAAGTGAGAAAGGAAGGATTTTTAAACATAAATGGTACCCTTTTAGGTAAGAATTTAGGGTCTTCATTGGCTGTAGTCAGGGGTGGGTAGTAACGCGTTACAAGTAATGCAAATGAGTACAAGAGTACAGTTTCAGAGGAACGAGTACTTTTCTAGTTACTTTCTGGGGCTATACGCTTTACTCTTATTCAAGTATTTTTTTAAAATTATAATCGTACTCTTTACTCCGTTACATTTCATCTACTCTTTCGTGACAATTTTCTTCGTATTTTTTTTTTTAGTGATTTGGTTTGAGTTTGGGTGTTCCCTCCTGCTCCTTTAAATCTGCATCGGAGTGAATGCACAGACTTAGCTAATTAATTGACAGACACGGACATAGAAAGTTGTCAATTGGAGGTCGTTGACGAGGGAAATTCCAATCTCTGGTCACAGTTGCACGACATGTCTTGATTAAAATTGAAATAGGCAACACAGTAATCATGAAATGTTGTATTTTTATTCCCAAAGACGCAACCATTTATGCTTTCAAAAACTCATCATCATAGCTCCGCAAGCACATAGAGGTAAGGTTAGCGAACCGGTTCGCGCTATTTAGTCAGCTTAATCCTATTATTATAGCTTTTTTTTTTTATTAACCTTTTTTGTCATTGAACAAGTATAGTATAACGACATGTAATCTATCCTAATGATAATGTAATATTCTAGCTAACCTACAATATATAATAACACCACAGCTTGTTAGTATATTTGTTTTAGTGGTTCATTGGGCTTGACTATTACATTTTATTTAATCATGCACTTTCGTTAGCAACAATACCCAGTCTAGCTAGCTAGATTTTATTTGAAAGCAGTTGCTGCTAACCAGGTGGCTTAGTTGCAAAGCAGTCAGTAATTCCACCCAAGACCTTACTTACAAACAACAAATATTTGATTGACAAGATGTACGGAGCATTACTACACAAGATTAATTTTTTTTTTACCAGTAACATGTGTGATGGCCTTCCTTTGCAAGAATCTTAGTTGCAACACAGATTAATAATAGGAATACAGTATTATTTACTGCAATTTATTTTGTTTTTCTATTCTGCATTGCTATGGGCTCTGGAAAACAAATGCATATTCAAACATTAAAAATGCAGTTTGCATTTGTAATTTCTTTGTAAATAATGTTTCCTTGTTGTTACGATGGCTTTATAATATGTAACTAGTACTCAAGTACGTTTTTGACCAAGTACTCTTTTACTCTTGAGTAGTTTTTTCAGGTGGTGCTTCAACTTTTACTTGAGTACATTTTAGGATGATTAACAGTACTTTTACTTGAGTACAGATTTTCAGTACTCTACCCACCCCTGACTGTAGTTTAAGAGGTTCTCTACCAAAAGACATCTAGTGTTGTACTGGATATAAACAGAAGTATTATATATGAATAGTAAAATATGAACAATGTGATAGCAAACTGACTGTCAAAATTAGGATGGAAGCAGAGAACTCCGTTACCAATGCAGTTCCAGTAAAATGTTTAAACACACCAACTCATTCAAGTTATTTTTATAGCTTTAATATTGCGCACATTGTAGAATAATAGCAAAGACATCACAACTATGAAACAACACAAATGAAATCATGTAGCAACCAAAAAAGTGTTAAATAAATAGCACTTACACAGCCTGGAGGTTTGTTATGGGTCACTGTCCTGTTGAATAGGAAATGATACCAGATGGGATGGTGTAACGCTGCAGAATGCTGGGGTAGCCATGCTGGTTAGGTGTCCTGGAATTTAAAATAAATCACTGAGTGTCACCAGCAAAGCACCCCCACACCATCACACCTCATCCTCCATGCTTTACAGTGGATACCACACATGCAGAGAACACCCGTTCACCCACTCAGTGTCTCAAAGACACAATGGTTGGAACCAAAAATATAAAATTCAGACCAAAGGACAGATTTCCACCGGTCTAATGTCCATTTCTAATGTCAATTTCTTCATATAGTTGTAGTGCCAGCAACAACCTGGGGATAAATTACAAACCCACAGACATACTGTACAACGACAGAGCATATTAAAACATAATGAAGCCAGATTTAATAGATAGTATTTTATTTTTTTTGAGAAATTAAGAAGCACTCATCAATCAACATTAAAACAATGTTTTTATCTAATCAATAAAAATGACGGGGTGGCTCCTTAAAATAAATACTTTATGACAGAATGTGTGAGATTCAAAACAAACAAGCAAACGAATATTCAAATTCAGAAGAGATGAAACTAAAAAAAGGTCCTTAATATTCCCAAACTCAACACCAACTCTACAACAAAAAGTTGTATAAAACACATTGCAAAATACATAAATCTTACAAAATGTTTTCTTTTTCGTGTACATGTCTAAAATCACTGTAAAATATTGGCTGGTATTATAGCAAGAAACCAGGAATTTGTATGTAGAATAAAAATCACATGTGCTTCTGCATTTTTTTTTTTTTTTTTTTTACATCAGTATTATTCACATATTATGATCAAAGTCCTCTAGTGCGGTTGTTACTGGTCTAATGGGAGCCTATAACCGATGTATTGCACATGGCTGCTCCTCTTCAGCCGCTCTTTATGGTCAGCTCATGTGCCGAGTTGAAGATGCTTGCTGGTGGCCATGGTAACCAACAGCGCCATACCATTAAGATGCAGCCTATACCGAGGAATTCACACATCTTTCTCACGAGGGGACCAAGGCATAACCATTTTTCAGCCCCAATGCCCATCTGGGTTGAGTAAAAACAATGCACTTCAATTCACAGCCCTCTCTGTTCAGTTACTTCACTCCAATTACTTTCTGTCTATAACACATAAAAAAAATTGCTCACATTTTTCAAATATAAAAAGAATTTGGTTCCATTTAACAGTTACTTCACTGCAAAAAGCCCTCAGTGTCGGGGGAGAAGATTTCAAGAATACAGGTTACAGTACAAAAATGTGTTCCACGTAGTATCACATTGTTTCGCAGGTTTTTCTGTTGATGTCTTCCCGCACGTCTTTTCTCTACCTACCAAGACCCAGATATGTAAACAGGTCCTGTTCTCATGGCTTTTTCTTCAAACTTAAGTGCACATGTACTGTGTCGCCTCTTCACAAGACTTAGGGTTAGATTTGGTTCTACCCATTCAAAGAAAGTACATTAGCACCTTTGATCAGTAAAGTTGAGGAACCCATCTACTGTATCTATCTTTCAAGGACACAACAAAAGTAGCCTTTTAGAGGCTTACAAGTCTGCCTTTGTCAAATCGTTGCAGTTCTCTTTGTATAGGGCTGGTAATCTCCTTATTCTAAGCAATATAGAATGAACCAAATGACAAATTGTTGACAGTGACGGAAGAGTGATAACAAGAAATACCCTTAATTCACAGCTGTTATATTGTTTGCTTACAATAGGCTTAACGGCAATGTAGAATATTCTAACCGAGAGATTTGCATTTGTTCTGGGATCATTGTAAGGGCACGTAAACAAAAGGCAGTTGGGCTTGAGTGTGTAATGAGCTTCTTCCACTAGCCTGAGCTTTGCCCTATTCTTTTGGCTAATTGTTGTCAAATAGGATGGTTCAAACCAGAGCCAAACATTCTTTCTAGGTGCAAAGGCTTAAGGAAGCCTTCCACCCCGAGAACATCCCTCGATCCTTTCTTAATCTTTACATCTGTGCTGCAGAATTAGCTACAAAAAAATAAAAATAACTTAAACTCTCTAGGCACTGTTGATTTCCAAGGCTTTTTGTTGCAGATTGAGAAGACATTTTTGAAAGGATTCAGTTATGGTTTCTGCAGACCAATCACTTAAAATTCTCCTCCACTTAAATATAGCGGCATCTTCCTGTCCAGTCCTCCAACACAACCCGGCAGACTAACAGGTCCTGCAGTAGTATCTGGAAGGATATGGACAGTGAGTCAGGGTCTAAATGATAAGTGTGGTAAAGTTCACAAGGTAAGTGTCATATCAGTCTTAAGCCTATCTTTCACCCCCACCCCCAAAAAAACTCCCTCAGGCCATGATCTTCTGGGGAATCTCTATGGAAGCCTTGAGGAAGATGGAGTTCTCCCTGATGTAGTTCCTCTTCTTGATCTCTTCGTGGGAGATGAACTTGGGGTAGCCAAAGCCCAGGGTGCTCTCATCCAGTGAGTTGCGGGTGCTGCACGGCTTCTGGAAGTTCTTCCAGTTGGGGTCAGGGTTGAAGGTCTCTGTGATGTGCTGGGGCTTTGACAGTGATGGGTCACTCTGGTCCAGGATAGAGAAGGTCACCTTGTAAGAGAAGGGCCACTCCAGCAGGTTGTCGTACTCCCCTGGCAGCACCCGGATATAGATGGACAGGTGTGATCCCTCCCCACTGCCGTTACCGTTGAGAAACGCGGACACCTGCAGTTTGTAGCCATAGCGATGGGTGTAAAAGGGCGGGCTGAAGAACTCGTGGTTGTTCCGAAGCTTAGCCTCCTGGAGTTTACGGGAGTAATCGCTAAGCTTCCAGATGAGCACTCCATCGTTGCTGACTGACAGCTCCTCCATCTCCCTCCGCAGTTCCAGAATCTCCTGGCGCTGACGCCCCACCAGGTTGCACATCATGGTCAAGTGGGACTTGGTTGTGTCCTCCAAGTGACGACCGATCGCCAGCTTTGGGCACTGAGGAGAGAGCAGAGACTGGTTAGACTATCCGGTCTGTTAAGCTCAAAGTAGGACAATGTCGCAGATTGGGCCATCTACGAGGCGCCTTTGGTTGGCTCAATGCGTTAGAACGTTGTCAGGGGGTGTCGCCAAGCAGATTACAACCGGCGAGATGCTGTGAGTAGGGCATTTGGACAGTGGAGGAAGAGGTACTCTCTAAGCAGCGAGACGACCCTAACAGATGCACAGCACACAGAACCGTTTTGTCTCACGTCTTACAGTAAGTGAATGCAGTGTCTGCTATATCAGCTGCCCTGCAGGGAGCACTGCCATACACTGTTGTCTTTCCAGTACTGAACATCTGCAAGCTTGGTTGTAAGTCTGGCATGATGCCTCCTCGGTCAGGGTGACAGCCATTTATGCATTTTGTCAGACCATCTGCATTGCTATGCACTGAGCATTTCAAACTCGCTCACATTTCAAACAGAAGGACAGAATCTGACAACACAAAGCATGACGCCCGTCTGCTCATACTCTGGGAGTTCTGCACAAAGATGAACAAAAAAGCCAGATGGAGAGTGGGACTTTGTCAAAAACGACGTCAGTAAAACAATGGGCAGTAATGAAAAATACAATACTTCTTGCAAGTAGTTAAAATCTAAATATATGTCCCAAACGGCTCCCTGTTCCCTAGAGGGCTCTGGTCAAAGGTAGAGCACAATGTAGGGAACAGGATGCCGTTTGGGACACACGTCTGGTGGAGTGATGTGATCCATGCAGACAGGACAGCCTTACCCTGTGTTTGCAGCCGGCATCTTTAAAGGGGCAGAGGACAAGGGCACTGCCGCAGTTCTCCTTCACATGATTGGCCAAGTCCTCCCGGGCAATGTTCGGGGTGCCACACTGGTTTGGACATGCAACTGGAAACCGAGGGCAGTGGTACTGGTGGTTCTGTAGGCCACAAATAGGACTTTTGTGTGAATTCGACTTTTTAAACAAACAATACAATCACCCATGTGGATATACACAATGATTATGCAATATTCAGGAGATCCTTGAGGGGAACAAAAACTCACTGTATCATGGAAACAACATGAAGCACTTGTTGTTTCCATTAGCAAAGCTAACCTATGTATGAGCAATTTGATTCGGGATCAGAGCTATGCGTTGTAGGAAGGAAGACAGTGAATGAAGTGTGGGCAGTTGAGAGGGCAGCCGTGTGTGACTGGCAGGCCGGCCGCCGGGCCGGAGGACAGGATGTGTGCAGAAACAGGTGCTGCCGGAGGTGGGCGCTGCCAGCACAAACAGCAGCGGGCACACAGCAACTGGCAGGGAGCAAAGGGACCCATGAAAGCCAGTGTTCATGCAACTGTGGGCCCAGTGCCACCACACTCTACAAAGCCTGAGAATTTGAGAGGCCTCCTTCATCCAGGACTGAGACTGCACTGTTCCTTTATCACAGAGTCAAATGGGGAAGATACACATAAGAAACCCTTGGAATTAAACTGAAACAGTAAAACCTTTGACTTCTCACAGCTCAGAGTTTGGGCACTACCTTCACTAGCAGTCTGGTCAGCTTGAAAGATACTTTGATGCGAAAGAAAATCGACCCATGAAAGTCATTGTGAGACATAAAATGCCTGAAGTAATGAGTTGAAGGGATGACCACATCCTAAAGCAGGGGCTTTCGCTCTTTAAACAAGGTTTGGATGGCTGCACTGAACGTTCGTTATACATGTGCACTGTCAAAATGTTATCCATCATATTGGAATTAAATGGGGAGTCACATGCTCCTTCACGGTCTAGCTTTAATTTCAGTGAGAATTAGCAAGCTGGGTATCAAGAAACCATATCACCGCAGATCCATAGTCTCCTCTACCCACCCAGTACCAGGCCTGGTTGGATCAGAGGGGCACTTTGGTGTCGTTGACTGACCTGGATGGTGTCGAAGACAAACTCCTTGCCACAGTACTTGCATGGCTGCGTGCGTTTGGGACACTCAGCGAGACCATGCTGAGACAGGAGCCGGCGCATCATACGAGCGCCACATTTATTCTCACAGTACACACTCTCCTGGGGACAGACGCCCTGGTGGTTCTGTGGAGGGAGAAGGAACATACCAGTCACAACACAGCAGGGACCACATCACCACTGACTAAACGACAAGCGAGTATTCAGTCAAGTATATTTTGGTCCAGATACAAATACAGTAAACAGTTCTGGGTATGCAGTCATTTTATGACCCTTCCCTGAAAACGAACAAATAATCATCCCATCAAAAACCGGAGCCATATTTATTATTGGGTAATGAGGTGGGAAGGCACAAACCAGGCCTGTGTTTGGGGCAGTCTGTTAAAAGTAACAAAGGTGTTAGTGAGTGAAACCCTGAGACACTATTTTTCCTGGATGTCGAAATACATATACAGTATGAAAGGTTCACAGTTCTGCTCTCTCCAGACATAGCGACGGCCGTGTTATTTATAAATATATCGCCACCGCTGAAAAAGAGCACCATCTACATACACTGACGTTCTGGAGTGAACCCTGTAAAGACTGCCATTCACTCAGGAAAACATGTGGCTAACACCAGGTTAACCTCCCAGTGCTACTCGGCTTACCGTGAGGTAAATAAAGAAAACATTGATAAAATGTACGTCTCCGCGTGTTTTTTTTTTTTTTTTTTACCTCATAGGCCTCCCCGGTGAATTCGCTGCCACAGAACTCACACTTGACCTTGCGCTTGGGGCAGTCGTGCTGCAGGTGATCGGGAAGGTCGCGGCGGGTCAGCTTCAGGGAGCAGCGGTTGGGGCAGGGGATCACATTGAAGGCGCAGGTGGAAAAGTGGCCCTGAGGGGGGGGGGGGGGTAGAGAAGGACAGACAGGACCGTGTCAGCATACTTACAGGGAAAGAAAGCCACCTTCTGCGCTGCATTTGGCCAGGTCACTGCTAGCAGACCAAACTGAAGACAGTAGAACCAATGGGTGGGTGAAGGCAAGGGAACACATTCAATGAGGTAAGAAGGTCAGAAGGCCAAGCAGGCTACCGACCTGGAGCTGCTTCATCTGTCCGGTCCAACGACAGCCCTCCTCACTGTGAATGCAGCGGATGGGCAGGGCCAGGATCTGCTGTTCCAGTTCCGGGTCAGGATAGATCTGTAGCCAGAACACAACCGGGAGGATGTGATCAATACTGGCTCATCCTCCGTTTAAGAAGTGTAAACTAGGGAGGTGCCAGGACATCCCTGGACAGGATCGGTCTGCTGCAGGGCCCCATCCTATCTGGTTAATGTAGAGTACCAAGCGGAGCGGCGGGGGTCACACTGGAGTAACTACGCAACCAATTCTGGAGGTGGTAGGAAGGGGGAGGAGACGTGGCCACAGACAGACACCCACACTGCACGTCACTCTGCGTGGAGCACAGCTTTTTGGATGCGTTAACTAAAGATCTCTCAGTACTTACGGTAACCGTAGGGGTGTTACCCCGGTCTGATTACATGAACAAAGCGGAGCGTGTAGCGGAACGCAGGACTTCTTCCCGAGCAGGAAAAAAGAAAGTCAGCACTGGAATGGCACAATGCCAAATATACCGAATATCATGGCCATCTTATCATCCCCAGATTCCAAATGGGTAACTAATCCCCTCTCATCCTTTTTAAAGTCCAAAAGGCACTAAATGTTGGAAATCGATCATGTAAGTAAGTTGCTCTGGGGTAAGAGCGTCAGCTAAATGACCAAAATGTCAATATAAAGGCGCCATCAATCTCAGACAAAGAAGGCCTGATTGACCGGCAGAAAGAGGTTTAATGGACTAGTCATGGACATGAGGCTCACATGGAGGGTGAATCAGTAACACAGGAAAATTAGGAAAAACTATTTAACTTGAAAAACACCTGAGCACACTGACATGTTTATGGAATTAAGAGCTCAGAGAGAAGGAGTGAGAACACTTCATAGTCACTGATCAAAGATGAGACTCTTTATCTAATCAAACCAAATCTGCTCCTTGGACGACACTATCCTCTGGATTCTCTCTCTCACTCACACACCTAACACCTAACTGAATTACAGTCCTGCA
Source organism: Esox lucius (assembly GCF_011004845.1). Lineage (NCBI taxonomy): Eukaryota > Metazoa > Chordata > Actinopteri > Esociformes > Esocidae > Esox > Esox lucius. The sequence goes on from NC_047569.1 coordinate 23,090,779, forward strand.
CTGTTGTACAAAGGCCACTTTCACTACAGGCTATGAATCTAAAAACGTTAAGATGCCATGGTTTTAACATACATACTTTAACATACACTTTTATAGACTTGGCACCCTTTTTCAACTATAAAAGTGAATAGTAAAACACAAATGTGCAGTGGAATAAAAAAGGGTCCCATGAATAATACACTGGACCAAAGCAGATTTTAGAAGTGACTTGGCAGCATTTATCACTGAAAATGAAAGCTCAGTGTTGTCGTTTAACTAGCGAGGATTCATTCTATAGTGGATATAAAAACTCTACACACCCCTGTTAAAATGCCAGTTTTTTGTTATGTAAAAGAATGAGACAAAGATACATCATGTCAGAACATTTTCCACTTTTAATGTGACCTATAATGTGAACAATTCAATTGAAAAACATACTGAAATCTTCGAGGGGGAAACATGAAAAATAAAAACCTTACATTAACCTGGTTGCATAAGTGTGCACACTCTCTTATAACTGGGGATGTGGCTGTGTTCAGAATTAAACAATCACATTCAAACTCATGTTAAATAGAAGTCATTACACACCTGCCATCATTTAAAGTACGTTTTCTTAGTTGCATCTCAGAGCAAAAGCCATGGTCCACAGAGAGCTTCCAAAGCATCAGAGGGATCTCATTGTTGAAAGATATCAGTCAGGAGAAGGGTACAAATTTTTTTCCAAAGCATTAGATATACCATGGAACACAGGGAAGACAGTCATCATCAAGTGGAGAAAATATGGCACAACAGAGACATTACCAAGAACTGGACATCCCTCCAAAATTGATGAAAAGACCAGAAGAAAACTGGCCAGGGAGGCTTCCAAGAGGCCTACGGCAACATTAAAGGAACTGCAGGAATTTCTGGCAAAAGCACGTGGGAAAATGTGTTATGGTCTGATGAAACCAAGGTTGAACTTTTTGGCCATAATTCCAAAAAGTATGTTTGGTGTAAAATCAACACTGCACATCACCCAAAGAACACCATACCCACAGTGAAGCATGGTGGTGCCAGCATCATGCTTTGGGGCTCTTTTTCTTCAGCTGGAACCGGGGTCTTAGTCAGGGTGGAGGGAATTTCTCAATTTTCCAAATACCAAACAATTTTGGCACAAAACCTTCAAATGTCCGTTAGAAAGCTGAAGATGAAGTTCACCTTTAAGCACGACAACAACCCAAAGCACACATCCAAATCCACAAAAGCATGGCTTCACCAGAAGAAGATTAACATTTTGGAATGGCCCAGCCAGAGCACATACCTGAATGCAATTGAACGTCTGTGGGGTGATCTGAAGAGGGCTGTGCACAGGAGATGTCCTCGCATTCTGACAGATTTGGAGTGCTTTTGCACAGAAGAGTGGGCAAATATTGCCACGTCAAGATGTGCCTTGCTAATAGATTCCTACTCAAAAAGACTGAGGGCTGTAATAAAATCAAAAGGTGCTTCAACAAAGTATTAGTTTAAGGGTGTGCACACTTATCCAACCAGGTTATTGTGAGTTTTTTATTTTTCCCCCTCAAAAATATCAGTTTGTTTTTCAATTGAATTGTTCACGTTATAGGTCACATTAAATGTGGAAAAAGTTCTGTCATGATTTATCTTTGTCTCATTCTTTTACATCACAAGAACCTGGCATATTAACAGGGGTGTGCATACTTTTTATATCCACTGTACATAACATTAACTATGCTCTACTGTTCAAATGAGTAGAATATAACACATCCTTAAGAGAGCCCTGCACTGTGGCACAATGTCTTACTGTGCCAGGGTGTATCAGTTCAGGTCTGTGGTTTGGTTTGCATTGCCATTTTGGAGGCATGGTTGGTTGTGGTTGGTTCGAGTAATGGTGTTAAGTGATAGGCCAACAGGTACAGCAGTAGTTTTGTTTATTTTGGAAACGGAAGCCAAAGTAACCCAGGAATATACATGAGCAACGGTAACAACACAATCAGGGAATAGGCGATACCAACAATCTGTATTTTATTATCACGTTAAAAACATGATTACTTATTATCTAAGAGTAAGTGCAAAATAGTGGGGAATGTTAAAACTCTGACATGCAATAATAAAGGTGCCTATAGCATAGGTCTTTTGTTGCACATGACAGCTTGATCATTTGTAACACTGATTGCCTAAGCCAGTGTTAACCTTGGACCTATTATCGGCATATATCCAAAGCCCAATTACTTTTCACCATAGGAATCGTGAAGAAACAAACTTCTTGTCTTAGTTGAACCAAAGATGATTGGTTCAGGACTACAGGAATGTGTGCCATTACACCACAGATGAGCTGTGCCAGTGGACCAATAATGCATCTCCTGTATTGTGCTACAGATCATCACTGCTTCTAACAGTGGCCATGTACTGTACTCTGGCATAATCATGTATAGCGCTGATTGACTGAAGTAGATAACCCTAATACTATTTCCTACTGGAAATCATGTGAGCTGAGCCAAGAAGACAAAGAAACCCAGGGACTCTTTCATTGCCTGAGAGTCTGCAATAATGGTCTTCTAACAACACCGTCCCAGAGGATCAGAAACTAAAGCTCTTTGGAGTTCAAACTTGTGCTTCAGGCCGACTGTCTGTGTTTTGGATGAGTCAGTCTGTCCCACAGGAGAACATGTTTCCTTTACATTATTGACATTCCTCTTCCTCTCCCTGATGGCAAGGCCATGTTTTAATAAACATTTTTCACTGCCGGAGTGAAAGAGCATTATTACAATTGCGCTGTGGTCATGGGAGGGCAGGATAGTGAGTAGTACCCAGGGAACTGGACTGTGGCCCAAACGGACCTTTGTTCCCTGTTTACTTCACTGCTTTTGACCAGGGCTCCTAGATCTTTGGTCAAAAGTAGTTGACTGTATAGGGAAGTGTGTGCCATTTGGGCCATACAGCACGGGTAATTTCCAGGTGACTGGAAAGCTGTGAAGGGTCTTTGTAAATAACAGTGTCTGACAGGTGGTGACAGTGTACCGCTGTGTCCTGACTCAGTGTCCTTCAGTCCTTTGCTAGAAGTTAGCGGCGCAGCATAACTAGAGCAAACGTTACCCAACTGACCTCAACACCACAGTCTCACTGAATAACTGCCTCATAATGCTGAACACACTTTAGCATGTTCATGTTTTTACCAATGAGCAACGTAAGCCTACTGTACGGGAATTGTATTAATTAATGAGAATGAATAGCCAGTGAGATTGTACAGTAACAGAGATGACGATTTAGTGGACATTTTTAGTGGACATCGGTCCTTTGTAAAGTGTTAAGCTTGGGGTTCTCTCAAGCACATAGCAGAATTAGGGTCTTATCCGCTCTCTGCACACTCTGGAACAATGAGGGAATTAAGTTTGAGAGAGAGAGGCATTATTTCATTACGAATAGAAACTGCCACCATAACCCCCTTCCCTTACAATCTGAATGCTTAAGAGAAAAGAAAGGAAGAAGCCTAAAGTTTAATTAAAACGATTTAGATGTGGTATTCTTTCTGCCGAGCCGGGATAAGAGGTTTAATAGAGCTACCATATTAGTGGCTTGAAGGTTTTTGCCCATTTTTCTATCAGATCAACCCAATACCCTGCTTATTACCAGCAATCCACTACATAAAAAAAATATAAGGTAACCTTTGACTCTGGCTGTTAGGCAGGAGATTGCTTTTGCAACTCCCCGGCCACACTCCGGTTGGGCAACAATATCTGTCCGTTGTCTTCCATGGTTAGTGTATTACACTGAAAACCCTTCATACTGACAGTAGAGTGAACAGTCTGGTGCATTGAAAATCCGTGACATTGCATGGGGAATGAGCAGCCTGTGGTCCTTCATTATTACAATTAGCGGCCCACACTAGGATGGCTAGCAGGCTCCCGGAGCCCTCCGTCTTGGCTGCTTGGTTTCTCTGTGGACCCGGGGCAGGGACGTCGGAACTTGCTTGTCCCTGCACTGTCCCAAATGGTGCACAAGCAATAGCAATAGGTTCGGCTGACTAAACAGGTCGGATCCAGAACAACAAAAAATGTAAATCCCCTGCCCCCTCAGGCAGCGATGAAAGGAGGGGCTATGTTACCAGACCGTAGACAATAACGGACTGCCGATGTTGGCATGTTACATGTTTAATGACATTTCAAATTGACTAGCGAGTATGGCAGCACACAGCCCATGCTGTAACAGTAAGCAACCAGCAGCGCAACACAGCAAATGTCCCATTTCCCCAACTGCCATTACTTAGATGTTCTTGGTGGTTCGACTATTTATCAACAGTAAATAATAAAACTAAGCGTTTTTCCCTCTCCCTCCTCTCCAAAGTCGGATAATGATTGATCGGGTAAGGGTTAGCATCTAAGCTAGACAAGGACCAGGACAAACATACATTTTGGTTGAGGTTCGATGCCAGTAGGCAAGATAGATGTTGGACAAAATTGAGTAATTTAGTCATAGTCTATCATTTAAAAGTTAAAACACTGACCCAATTATTCTGGCACCTATGTTCGTCCAGTGCAAAGTTCATTCATTGTATGTGAAAATAAATGGGTGATTATTTAACAAGTAATGGGTTATTATTTAACAAGTAATTGGCTGTGGTTGTATTTAATAAGTACAGATTTCAGCTAGAGAATACATAGCCCTACGAAAACATTTCAAAGAGCTAGACAGAAACGTAACTAGGCCTAGCACTGTTTCACTATCGACCCCTCTGCGCAGAATATGTACCCACCTCTCTTAAAGGTTTTATTAACAAACATGTGATTCCATTTTTCCTTGACAATGTTGGGACAGGTCACAGGGCTGACTGGCTCTTCACAGCAGGACATTGAGGGTAACATCATCTCCAAGAGTGAAAGGGTCTCTGAGACTGAATGGCACCATAGCTGCAGGGAAGCCCCAAATGGTTCCCGCCAAGTGGCCCCCGGACAGGATCTACATCAACATGTTCTATAGAATTGAAATTCCCTTTGGAATTATTAGAACACTTAGGCGTCAAAATTGCTGTTTACTAACATTTCTGAATCTAGGCCAACCCTCATTCTTGCTCAAACTTACCTTGGAAAGCATGGCGGACTGCCATTGCGGTTAGACTAATCTCGTTCTGAGAAAGATGATCTCGGTACACAATCTACTGACAGTAATGATCTTTCACTCTGATTATTACCCATTGGGATTTCCTATTTGTGCAGAATATTTCCTGACATGGACAGAAGGTCCTATGGAGATCCACGTGATGGAAACTTCTTTGTTGTTATATTATTGCAAATGGATGTTTAAGTACAAATGTATTACATACAAAACAAACTGCAATTTGTAACATACAGATAGGAATAAGGGACTCAGCATCTGCAAGTCAGATAGTAGCTATGTATATTTTATACTCTAAGTAATGTGAGTCGAGAGAGTGTTGAGCTCAAGGGTTTTTTGTAAATCATTCCCGTCACTGGCAGCAGCAAACTGACATGAGAAAGGCAGAATAGGATTTAGGACAGACCCCAGTAATATATCTACCACAGGTAACTAATAGAGAAGCAGATGTTAAAAAGTGAGCAGATGGCATTTACCAAAAAGTGATTTATAAGTTGGTACCGGTCTGACGCCACGTTGTCCCTTGCCCCAGTGTAATGGTCACAGTGATAAACATTGAAGGGGGCAGAGGTCACAAAGCGGTTGACGGAGTGGTAAATAAACAAATATATGAATTGCAAAACAAACAATATCATACAAAATCAATAACTACACAATTATGCAAAATATCCAGGGACCCATTATTATTTCTGTGAGCACTACATTTAAAATGAAGAAGCAATACTAGGCGAAATACAAAACCATAATGAATAATCAGCAGACTATGGGGAAGTTACCATGTAGTTCTTACTATGTTTTGTGAGCAACAGAAAGTTTAAATGACCTAGTTATGGTTGTGGTGTGGGCATAACAGGCTGCATGAAAAACTAAACAGGTTAAATTACTTAGTCATGGTTGTGGTGTGGGTATCACAGACCATATGAAAAACTAAACAGGTTAAAGGGTGGTTTTGGAATTCACCTTGGCGTAATCCAGGGGCAGTTGGTCTTCAGGGCACTTGAAGACTCCCTCACTGTAAGACACAAGCAGGAAGGAAAACATTAATGGTCATTTTACCTCTGAAAAGAGTTTCAGAAACCATTTTCATGATGGGGTACCACTGTCCTAACAGATCCTCATGCAGGGCCAATGCCCCAGCTCCAACCTGAGACTCTGACTCCTCCAGGAGGACGGACACTCACCACCCCCAGCTCTCACAAACCCACCCCAACAGACAGCACAATACAGCCACATGACTTTCTTTTAAAGGTTTTTATGTAGTTTCTCTTTCATCTTCCCTCCAAGGATTTTCCCCACAATTCTACAGCTGCATTACTAGATAGGAAAAAAGTACAAGTTGGGGGGCAGATCGGTCAACATATTATACATTATGGACCCCCACTCACATCTCTCTCTTATGTCAACGCACTGTTCATTTTCAACGCTATTTTTGAAAGTAAGAATAAGACAACCTGAGCGTGTGAAGAGGTATTACTCAGTGCTTTCAGCTACCGTCTCTCCTTTCATCCTTCTTCCTCAGAACACTCCATGCTGATGAACCCGTCTCCCTTCTCTTGTTTCGCCAGCAAAAATACCCCCCGTCCCCTAAAAGTCTGTGGTTCTAGGCGATGGCCCTCTGTTAACAACGCAGTGCGCCTTCAGCCTGGATGATACCATGAAACATTCACTGGGATATAATGGACAGGTCTTCACCGCGACAATGTAGGCCAGCAGACAGTTAGACACCGGGACGGGTTCGTGCTGAGCCCGATGGACCTGCTGTACAGCAAAGCCAGTCAGTCAGTGCCACAAAGCGCAACCTTTGGGCCACCGAGGGCTGAGCCCCGGAGACGCGTCTGTCGTGTGGCGTAGGCCCGCGAGCCCCCCGGAGTCAGTGGTGGGTCTGGGTCAGGGATCTGAGGGGCTCCATCAGCCAGAGACGGACTCACTTCCACTCCCTCCCGTGCCGGTGTGCCGACATGGGATCACACTGGAAGGATCAGAACGCAGCCAACTAGGCATCGGCTGTCGCCACATTCAAAGAGGTATTGGAACATTGATCTGCATCCTGTTTCATGGCCCATAGCTGGGAGAAAGGGATAAAAATAACCCCGGCGTACATTGGGCTATAAACACAAGCTCCAGAAGCTCCATCTGTCTGCAACCTTGAGGTGAACAATAGTAGAAATTCAATTGACGTCTTCATCGCCTGAAATACATTCTTGATGAATGGGAAAATGAGGCCAGTGATCTCTGGGTGCCACAACGTACTGTATGTATACCAGATTGCATACAATTCTCTATATAGTGAGCTGCTACTGCCATTTTGGCTCCCGGAGCAACTTCCTTACGGACCTCAGTGGACCATGCAACCCTGTAATCTGGTTGGCTGCGATGTCACCTAACAGACCAGAGACCCAGGGCCATGTGATGGGACACATGATTGCCCTGCACTTTGCCCCCATCTGGGCCACCTGGTCTGTCTGCTGGGGAATGAGCTGAATGCAGATGATGGAGGGGGAGGGAGGGAGGGGGAGAGAGAGAGAGAGAGAGAGTAAGCAAAATATTGAGTGAGAAAGAGTAAATGACAGAGAGACAGAAGGGTTAATGCATGACGAGGCAGCAGTAATTCCAGTCCATTAGGGTCACTGTGTCAGCGGGGAGCTGGAGAGCAATTAATAAAGGACAATGGGGCTGTAAAAAAAAGGTCCATCGATTTGCAGGAGAAAGAGCCCAGTCAACAGGACACCTCGTACGGTGAAACAATTGACTCATGGCTGCGGTCAGAGCGTCATCGGTGTTATGTGGACGACGGGAGTCAGAACTGCTTTCACAGACACAGCGTATGGCTGCATGACATGGAGCCGAGGCTGCTCACGACTCCTTATTCTCTATAGTCCACTAGGTATTACCAGGGCCCAGCAAAAGTAGCGCATCACACCGAAGTTATTAAAACTAGAATGACAGGGAAACAGGGGTTGGAAAGCTAATGGCACCTGCAGAGAAAAGAAGATTCTAATCAGTTCATAGGCTACAGAAAAAGGGGAAGCAACTTCCAAACAGACTAGAGGGAGATGTGCTTTTGGCACGAGGACATTGGTTGTCACGGGTGAGTCAATAAAACTGTAATGCTTTATTTAGGATGATAATTTCCTCCTCATATCGTAGCCTCATACTGCATGTCTCTACAAGCTACCCCTAAGCCAGGGCTATTGATGGATTCAAGACAAGGTCCTTTATATTGATCTCAGACTCTCAGTCAAGCCTCCAAGTAAAAAAACATAGCCCTAAAATTCAAATAAACGCCTTTTATTCTCTGTTTATTACGTTTGCCCAGCAATTATGATTACACACAGACCCTGAGGTCAACGCCCCCCCCCCCACGCTCACTTTTTGTTCCGGCATTAACTGACTTAGAAACAAAGCGCTGCTCTCCCCCACAAAGAGACAGGAACGGAAACTGACAGAAAGGGGCTCTTTGGACTGGAAAGAGGAGACCTTGGCAACACAGGAAACCAGGGTACAGCTAGAGGCTTCATCCAGCCTGCTCCTCCGCTCGGCCCGAAACAGAGGCAGACAGGCGAAAAGAGGCTAGTCACAGGCTGTCAGGACAATTCCCCACGCAGCCTGCGGCCTGCAGCCACGCATTCATCCGCTTGCTCCTCTGTTCATAATGCAACCCGACTGGCCTGGCTGCACGTTGGAGCACCCTACTGCCACACTGTGACAGCGCATTAGCAGAGGCGGCCGCCGCAAGAACAAGGCTTTTTAGACAAGTCCTCCCCACACGCTACGTCACGAGCGACTATTCCTAAGGCCACTCAAAGGCCTCGTTACGGCGGAGAGGGAGATTGCTCGAGTGGCTCTTCGACGACCGATCACTTAGCGCCATGCGGCGAGAAGATAAACAATAGGGTGTCGGGGGGGGGGGGGGCAAGAGTGCCGCCACCCGCGGGGACCTTCAACGGGTCCACTTGACTGACAGACTGCTGGCATTACGGACACCAACGGTCTCACCGCAACAAGGTTGCCGTTTCACAGGACAGAAATATGCGCACGCTACAGTACAGAGATAACACCGGCCGACATGAACACGGTTCTCACAAGCCAAGTCAATCATTACACAGGGAGGCCGAGTAACAACAAGCTACCCGGTCCCTGGGTTTGGGGAGAGCAGCTCAGTAACCGCCACTTAGCGTGATTAATACAATCCCCACATTAACATTTTAAATGGCTTCCCATCCTCCACAGCTGTTGTGCTGGAGAAGCGGGGAAGCCAGGCCCACATCAGACCTTCAAGTCCCCTGGACAGAAAGAGCAGACGGATGGATGGGGACGCCCTGAAGCTAATCACCATATTGTGGGTGTTAGCGTGTGATCAGCGCAGACTACGTTTCCCATTTTCCCTGCACGGGGGCAGCCCCCCCCCCCCCCCCAACGACATCAACCCACTGGCCTATCCCTTAGTCACTAATTGCCCCTCTCCTGCCCTCAAATCCTCTTGCAGGCCCTGCGAGTAGATTAAACAGCCATCCGTTGAGCCCAGTGATAATGTTGAGGACAGCAGTCACAACACTGCCCCGTCACCATCCATATGCTTCCTGCCAGGCACACGACCAGAGAGAAGAACAAGACAAATCCCCAGGTTTGGTAGGCCTGCAGAAAGCCTGTGGGAAATACAGTATAAAACATAGTTTATGTATTTGCACCGCTCTTGTAATTCTTGTTTTGTTTTATGCAATGATCTATGTTTAGTGTAGATCCCTTGACAGTGGCTTTCATGACTACAGCATTTTCAAGCTCTAAGATGCCATCAGGAAACTTGACAGGGTTGTCTGGCTGTAGCTGTAGCAGGCCTGGTGTGCGTTCTTCCTCTGGAAGCTTAGCTCTTCAAGTGAAATGGATTAACTCGTCTACACAAACAAGACTGTAAATGCCATCAGTTCCCTCTATTTAGGCATCCTGGCTTTCGGTCTTCCAGCTCATCCCGATTCTACGCTACCGCTCCCGGAATGGCGGAAGAAAACTGGAATCTTGTTTCATCTCAGCAGGAGTTCCCTTAATCCCCCAAATCCAACCGATTTGTTGTGTGTGCGCGCGTGCGAGTGTGTATGTGAATGTTTGTGTCTATCTTATAACACACATCTAGTTCTAAGCCACTAGTTTCCAACAGTAATGAGGATCAATAACAGAAATGTGAAGGCCCATTGACAGACAAGCCTCCTGTCCAGGGGTATACTTCTATCAAGCTCCAGAAACACCACTCTAGGAGTCTCTATTATCTAAGACAATGCCATATACACACAGACACAAGATGCACACGACAGTATTGTCCGCGTTCCCGCGGGTGGTGTATATAGGCGGGTGGATGAGTGGGACTTCGGACGACAGGGTAGCCTTGTTTCATTGCCGGTCACATCAATCGTGGTTGTTTGCCAGAGAATGCGCTCTGCTCCAAGGGTCCATGAACTACCAAATACTTGCTGGTTAGCCAGGCAGTGTAGATAAGAAGCAGAATGGCTTGGCGAGAGAATCTTTGACTCTTGCTGAGGAGTTGCTGCAATGCCATTATTCAATGGAGGGATCCCCTAGAGGAGCTGGAGGGAGGAGCTGGAGGACAGAGCTGAAGCAGGTGTTTCTACCCAGGAAACCCAATACAGTGAGAACGCTCCCTTTGAATGCTGACTCACTTTACAACCCGGACATGGGCATCCCAAATGGCCTGTAGCCTACACAACATTTGAATCCAGGCTCTGTGAGGTCATGGACGTCCACAACCGTACGACGATTTTGCCTTTCATTTATTCCAGAAAATTGGCAATTCAATGAGGTAATTAGAACTGGCCACTCTGGATCAAGTATCTACAAGGGAGGGTAAAGATAATATTCTGCAGTCTACAACAGACACTTGTGTCTCAATCGAAACAAAGACTCGCGAGTCTTTCCACTGTTGGACTCCGCTAAAATAGGAAACTCTCGATGTGAGCAGAGGAAAGCTGACCAGGCCTACTACTACAAGGACAATGTGTGGTTGTCTGGCAGAGTTTAACCTGGCGCTCTCCGCCTCCACCTGCTCTCCGCCTCCACCAGCTCTCCCTTCAACGCACGGGCAACCCAAATGCACCCAACCCATACAAGCCCGGTGCGCTGAACAGAATGAGATGCCGCTTGGACAGCAACCCCTAATCACTTGGCTGAAAAGCCTTGACTAGGGTAGAAGAAGCCCATGAATCGACTGTGTTTAAATGGACTACGGACAGACACGGCATCAAGACAGTATGAAACCACACCCGAGAGATCAGCTTTTACGATCAATACAAATAATAGGCCTATGCCAAGGACAAGGTATCACTTCCGTATTCCACTCATGGAGGATGTGTGTCAGAAATCAATCCACACTCTGATTCGTAAAATGCGTTGGTAAGCACGGAACGTCTTTAAGCTTCCCCCAGTCAGGTGTGTGTGGGGGGGGGGGGGGGGGGGCATATGGGGGCACTGAAATAGCACCTTATTACCGACATGTTGTGTAGCCCTATTTCATACGCAGGTCCAGGTCACGTGACAGCCCTGTAGAACAATGCTCAAACACAGGAGACACTACAGGGCGCACCAGGTCTCCCGGCTTACGTAACGACATTACATTTCAGTCCTCCGAGCACTCAGTGTGCTGACATTTGTGAAGACAAGCCATCTGTGAGGTAATTCACACAGTTCTGCCACGATCAAAAGTTCGCAAAATGTCATCTTCCCCTGCAGCACTAAGTGAGGCAGTGGTTACAGGGGAATAACATGATGCGGTGCGTTTCAGAATCGCAGTATCACCATAAGCAAGCTTTGGAATGCGGATGTGGATTGCATGCACCGGCAGTAGCTCTTTTCCCAGAGTAGAGCTTAGGGAAACAAGCTACCACATCAAAACCTGACAACAAAAAAGGGTAACGCCATGTTCGCTGACATCCTTGTAAGAAAAGGAGCCGACAGTGCTTTGACTTTTATGATATCAGACATTGGTTCGGAGCCACAGGCAGTTCCCTGAGAATACACACTGTTCAGAGGGGGACATTGGGTGGTTCATCTGTTTGATTCCAGGAGTGTCGGCTCCACATGGTTAAGCTATGCTGTGACTCAGAATGCTAGTGGCACAACTCTGAAGCGAGCAGAAACGAAAACACTGTGTGTCTCCCCAAAGGGCCCAACCACCTGCCAGTGCACAGAGAACACTGGGAAGGGAAGAAAGAAGAGAGAGAGAGAGTGAGAAAGGATGCAAGAGGTAGATGGAAATCTGCAAATTGGGCTCAAGTCTTTGAAAAGACTACCCACACCCACTGTAGTCCTTCACCCTCCCTACCCACACCCACTGTAGTCCTTCACCCTACCCTTCCTACCCACACCCACTGTAGTCCTTCACCCTACCCTTCCTACCCACACCCACTGTAGTCCTTCACCCACCCCTTCCTACCCACACCCACTGTAGTCCTTCACCCTCCCCACCCACACCCACTGTAGTCCTTCACCCTCCCCACCCACACCCACTGTAGTCCTTCACCCTCCCCACCCACACCCACTGTAGTCCTTCACCCTCCCCACCCACACCCACTGTAGTCCTTCATCCTACCCCACCCACACCCACTGTAGTCCCTTAACATCAGAACTACACTCTTCATCAGGGAAACCAGGGCCACATCGTCTTCATGTACCCCACAAACTGCCTACTTAGCACTTCCCAGCAGACTTCAGTACATGAAACCCTTTCTTGTCCGCCTCCTACTTTTGTATTAGTAATTTGGATCCAAACAGTATGAAATAGTCTGGGTCACTTTATGGTTTCCTTGAGCTTGCTTGAACTGGCTGACCTTGACTGGTGATCTATAGCTCAGTTGGCAGGGTTATGTGCTTCATGGGTTTTGGAATGAATCAACTTTGTGAGGGCAAGACAGCATGCAAGGCTGGATGTCAGGGCTTATAGCGATACTGTTACAGCTTCACAGATTTAACTGTAGTGTTTAGGCTACATCGCAGTACTTGGATGGCAGCAAACTGAAACAATATATAAATTAGCTCATTTAAAGCATTCCCAGATTATTTTCCCTCTCCTGATTTCATCACCGGATTAAGCTGCCGGCATGCAGGGGGTTCCCTGGACATCAGTTCAATTTCATCAACTCCTGCCGATCTGGGTCGCAGATTGAGTGGTCTCACCAATCCTACTCTGAGCTAAGGCACTGTACACCGTGGATCACCACACACACACACACACACACACACACACACACACACACACACACACACACACACACACACACACACACACACACACACACACACACACACACACACACACACACACACACACACACACACACACACACACACACACACACACACACACACACACACACACACACACACACACACACACACACACACACACACACACACACACACGATCAGCAGTATCACTGCTCAGGGTGTTTCCGCTGCACCCAAGAGAATCCGTCTCAGAATGGGGCCTTGATGAAGGCATGAAAGTACAGGGTTTTCTTTGATCTCCAGTTTGAGCTGCATCCTAAATGGGACCGTTTCTAACAGCGCATCACTTAGCCCCATATAAGGAAGAGGGTGTGATTTGAGACAGGGTGGGCAGGGCTATCACCTGGGGGCTATGAAGAGCCTGGCTTCAGACACAGCACACATGTGAGAAGGTGCCCCCTAGCTTCCTGAGAAGTGTTAAAAGCTTCTCACAAGATATTAAATGTGTGAAACAGCACACTCAGGTCACTGCTGTCTGTCTCCAGTCACTTCACCCTCCAAACCATCGGACTCACCCAAACCCACCACCGCCGCCGCCGCCACACCCACAATAAACGAGGGAGCTAGAAGAGCGGAAGCGTGATCATCAGTATACACATACTGGATCAGAGTACACCAGCAGTAGATGCATTTCCTCACAAATGCACATTTGAGACATTTTAATTACAGATAGCAGATATCTAATTTTGGCTTTCAGGGGGCAGATGTCTAATGTTGTAATACTCTGCAATGAGCTACGCCTACTCCCTTTGAAGGTCTGTGGTGCCGCCACAGTAATCCTGAAGAACACCAACCGACAGTGGGCAGAGGGCCTCAGAGTCTGCCTTATGACTAGTCTGGGTACTGACAGGCTCATTAAAAAAAATAATAACTTATTATAGACACAGCATAACACAGAGAATGCCCAGCCCTCCCACCCTGGGCAATCCCACCACCTTTTAAACTCACAGGAGGTATTCAGACTAATCTTCCAAATGCCTCACAAATCTTAGGTATTCACTATCAGGATATCCGGTAGATGAGAGGAGTGTAGGTTTGATGTTAATCCCGAGGGATGAGAGAAACAGAAGAGCACTATTCTATCCCTGGGGGATAAAGGGCCGCTGCGTACACACTGCTGAGATCAGTTAAGATGCTGCTGGAAGCATCAGCTATTTAATGCAGAGGTGATATGACTCCTTGTTGGAAATGAAGTATACTTGAGAACTCATGGGACAGGCTTTGTTGGGGATAAAGACTACAGTACCCATGAGAGACAGAGAGTAGTCAGGCAATCCTCTGCAAACAGAAAATATGCCAAAGATGTGAATGGCACTTTCTCGCTGATTACTGTAGTTGCGTATATGACCAACACTGAAGTATGATGTAATCAGGAGACACGTCCTCGTTCCCTGCCAGAGGACATCCCACTAGAACAACAAAACTCTGCTACGGTACTGGGAGAAGAACGTCTTTTATCCTCCAGGCATAGGAATGTTGGATGAAATACAATCTTTATGAAGCTTTGAGTCAATATCTATAAACCCAGCAGTGATTATACGCCAAGTGATACTTAATACAGGGAGTGATGAGGAATATGCCCACGGCAAGTTAGTTGGCTCCATCAGCATCTATCTATCCTCAAAGAGTAATCCTCCTCATGAGTGCTTGTGATGAGAAGCACAAGATACAATACTATGGAAGTCTATGGCACCTGAAAGTTAAACGATGGCCATTTATTTAGGTAGTAAGTGTGTACACACACACTTTCTTCCCTTTCCAAAAAAGTAAAAAAAGGAAGGTTTTGAGTGAGGAACAGGGTTAAAATTAAGAGACCACTGCAAATTGAACGCTTCTGTTCCTCACTCCAAACATACCTTTTCAACTTTTTTGAAAAGGAAAGAAAAAGGTGCAGTGGGCCCGGATCTGTATATTTCTTTCTAACTGAAATAGAAACTTGAAGTCAAGATTAACTTGGTCAAATAGAATACCACTGATAGACCATTAAACCCTTAGGGCCATAAGCAGTTGTGCTAAGCTGCACCCAAAATGGCTCATCTTCCAGATACATGCATAATGCGAGTGTAAAGTTGAAAATGTGTACATCAGCTGTCATTTAATGTTAATGATATAATCACTTATATCAAAATGTTACTGTTCACTACCCATTGAATCTAAACACATGTAAAAACACTTTGTCTATACTTAGTGAAATGGGTGATCTAATATCTGCCGCCCCACTTGACCTAGAAACTTTGATCATGCTGAACAAATTCTCACAATGAAGAAACCTTTTAAAATCACATCTAAATTCATTAGCTATAGAAAGAAATGTCGATACATCAAGAAATCTACACTTCACAGTGACCTTTCAACTTGACACTATTTAGGGTAATAAAATACATTATCATGATGAACCTGTGAAGTTTGGCATTAACAATGTAAAAAAAAAAAAAAGGCATCTCGACTATTAAATACTTGAGCTTCAGTGAATCACTTAAAATCACTGTAACACATGTACAGCTGCAGCATGTGAACAAATCCGGCCCATTGCTTTTTAGGAAATATATGCAACATTTCCCCACTTCCTGTCCAATACAGCAAAAAAAACAAATTTTTTTTAATAAAATGCCACATTCAAATATAGCCACACTACACCTTTGCACTGTGTCACCCTGTTAACCCTGCTCATTGCTTCTCACAGCTATATTTTAGTCCTTCTGTTGGTTTTGCACACTTAGTAAATCCATTATTCTGCGTTCACTGAGGCGAGCAGGGAAGGCACAGTCCCTTTCGATGCCTGGAAAGCCATCTACTTCCCAATGGGGTAAATATAAATGTGTGCGTCGTCCATCACTGGAATAATGCACGTATAACAGAGTAACTGGTTCCTGCACTCTAAACACAAGGTAAAGATGAATCACAAGCAAAACGGAGAGAAAGAAAGATTGTGTTTTCTGCTTTTCTCTCGACAATCTGAATTGTCCTACTATAATCTTCCATGAACTTCCTTTGTCACACGAGGCCATGGAAAAGCTGAGACCATGATAAACTCGGACATGAATTATGGTCTGCCTACCAGTTTGCATGATGGCAGACCAACACAAGCAGTGTTTCCCTAATCAAGGGAAAGGGTGGCTAAAGGCGAATTACCAAACCAACTGCATGTTGCTTCTCCCCTATAGACTGGCTGAGGGGCAGCAGGTGGGCTGGACACATAAGCCCTCCCAAGTGCCAATAATGACTTATGGATTAGAGATCTTTTGATTAGCTAGCATCTGCGAAGGTCTGTACAGAGACATGGAAAATGTAGCATTATGGTAGCGGTGGCCAAAGATGGCACTAGAAAGGTTAATTTTAGTATAACAACAAACAGCCATTAACATTAATGGCTTTAAAAAAATTGATCCAAGTCTGTAACCATGAGAAACATGCATAGCTTCTATCACCAGGCCATAAGAACAAACAAGGCTACCAAATGGAAACCAAATTTCAATGACCAAAATTCTCTTTTTGGGCTATTCCTATGAAAATAAATATAGATATAAATGCTAAACACAGCCATATGTGTCATTCACAAATAAATGGAACTTTAGGGTGAGAATTGGATACACAGGGCACTAGTGCAAGGTATTTATAAAATAAATGATATATGCATATATCACACACCCCACACACCATTATGACCATTGACAAGTAAAGTGAATAACACTGAATTTGATTATGATGGCACCTGTCAGTGGGTGGGATACATTTGAAGCAGGAAAAATGGGCAAGGGTAAGGATCTGAGCAGCTTTGACAAGGGCCAAATTGTGATGGCTAGATGACTGGGTCAGAGCGTCTCCCAAACTGAAGCCCTTGTGGGGTGTTCCCAGTCTGCAGTGGTCAGTACCTATCATAAGTGGTCCAAGGAAGGAAAAGCAGTGAACCGGCGACAGGGTCATGGGCGGTCAAGGCTCATTTGATGCCCATGGGGAGCGAAGGCTGGCCTGTGTGGTCCAATCCAACAGACGAGCTACTAATAGCTCAGATTGCTGAAAATGTTAATGCTGGTACTGATAGAAAGGTGTCAGAACACACAATGCATCGCAGTTTGATGCGTATGGGGCAGCGTAGCCTCAGACCAGTCAGGGTGCCCATGCTGACCCCTGTCCACTGCCTAAAGTGCCTACAATGGACATGTGAGCATCAGAACTGGACCACGGAGCAATGGAAGAAGGTGGCCTGGTCTGATTAATCACTTTTCCTTTTATATCTCGTGGATGGCTGGGTGCATGTGCGTTGCTTACCTGGAGAACACATGGCACCAGAATGCACTATGGGAAGAAGGCAAGCCGGCGGAGGCAGTGTGATGCTTTGGGCAATTTTCTGCGGAGAACCCTTGGGTCCGGTCATTCATGTGGATGTTACTTTGACATGTACCACCTACCCGAGCATTGTTGCAGACCATGCGCACCCTTTAATGGAAACGATATTCCCTGATGGAATGGGCCTCTACCACATATAATTTTTTTTTCTGGAATGGTTTGAGGAACACAACAACGATTTCAAGGTGTTGACTTGGCCTCCAAATTCCCCGGATCTCAATCCAATTGACCATCTGTGGGATGTGCCGGACAAATCAGTCCGAACCATGGAGGCCCCATCTTGCAACTTACAGGAGTTGAAGGATCTGTTGCTAACGTCTTGGTGTCAGATACCACAGCACACCTTCAGAGGACTAGTGGAGTCCATGCCTTGACGGGTCAGGGCTGTTTTGGCGTCAAAGGGGGACCCACACAATATTAGGCAGGTGGTCATAATGTTATGGCTGATCAGTGTATATAGGCAGAAAAAACAGTGTGAGTATTAGAATTCTAGTAGTGTTAAGGTAAAAAAATTAGGACAGTTGGAAGTTCTTCATGGTTGAAGTGGTTATTGTTAACCATTTTGAACAAAGAGCTGGTTGGAAGCCAATTGACAAATTGTGAGTCACCAAATGCATCACTACTCTACTACTAAACCTAACACAAGTAACAACAGCACTTACTCATTTTGCTGTTTAGTAGCCATCTGCTGCTACTCCTACCCATGTACATGAACCTAAACCACCCGTATCCCGCACACCATCTCACACTCGGGACAGTAAGAATTTCACTGTTAGTTGATACCTGTTGTTAACAAAGAAAGTGACATAAAATGTTAATTACTGTCAACAGATGATAGAGAAATGTTTGAGACATACAGTAAGCATGCGGTTCATACCTTCTATGCAGTGTTTAATTTGCCACCACTCCGATTTTGCTTAGTTTGTTACAGCACCCATTTTCCAAGGAGCCGCTATTTGCTGTGCGTTATTTGTCTTTTCCCTTCACTGTGTGCGCACTGCACAGTAAACATACCACCTGCCGCCCCTCACACTGAACACACATGACAACCGTTAAAGCCTTTCGCTGGTTGACTAGACCTCTGGAGGTAACAATGGAAACAGGCAGCGTCCCTATTGTCACCTTACAGGAGTTCACGGCCGACACGACGCGTGAACAGGTGACCTGAACGGAAGACCTGTGGCCGATAAAACAGTAGTTACGTAAAAAGGAAAAGCAGCGAGGTCAAGTCCCAAGTCACTGTCATTTCTTGACCTTAATTGGGTTTACATATAATCTACAATCGGTTTAATGTTTAACT
Organism: Esox lucius; assembly: GCF_011004845.1. Classification (NCBI taxonomy): domain Eukaryota; kingdom Metazoa; phylum Chordata; class Actinopteri; order Esociformes; family Esocidae; genus Esox; species Esox lucius. Next base: position 23,109,803 of record NC_047569.1, read on the forward strand.
ATATATAAAACCAGAGGTGTGTGTTTGTATACATGAACGTACAGGCTAGCCTGCAGAGAGGTGACAGCATGGTATCAGTGCCCCCCCCCACCCCGAGTCTGTGAGGAACATGTACCAGGGTGTGGGGATCTGAGGAGGAATGCGAGGTGAAGAAGGTAATGATTTGATTCCATGTGGATTCTCCCAGTACCCGCCCGCAAATATGACTTTCCTGTGCATGAGTCACAGCCTGCCATCCACAATGGCATGCTACTCCCTACACCACCTATAGACACGTGTCTAAAGTAGTGCACCACGCGGGGAATAAGATGTCATTAGGGACGTACACACACCTCGTCATTACGGTAGCGGAGGGCACAGAACACGGCCACGCGCCTTCTCTTTCCTCATCCGCCGTGAGTCACGCATCACACGCTTCCTGCACGCCTCCAGCAAAACTGTCCAAACTTTCCCCCTCCAAATGTTCTGAACCCCCTCTCGAAATGCTCAGAAAGACACTATATCTTGCCACTTTCCAACAGTGTCAACATTACCTAAGAATGTATTTTTCTGCTCTACCTACATTTCCATTCATCTGACACTGAGGAAGAAGCACATTTCCTTTGGTCGGTACGCCGATTCATTTCAAGCGGTTATCTGTGAGCCGTGCACCTCACTGATGGCGGCCGTTTTGGAGGGCACTGTGCCGACTGTGGCCATGGTAACAGTGAGCGAAGGTGAGGCTCTTTGTGTGAAACTGGGCTTAGTAAGCAGACCGAGGGCGGGCGGTCACACACGCAGACACACACATACAGACACGAGTTTCCCTTATCAGCCTGAATCTGAAGCCTACATACAGTCAGACAGGGACCAAAACAAGCCACTGAGAAAACCAATCCTCTTCTTCCCATGTCTTTCTCCTTGAACAGCACACACATCTGAAAGCAGCATTCAGACGGTTAAAACTGCAATCCACTCCTGCCTCTCTAGACGGGGGTGATGTCATAGCCCCTTTCACTCAAAACACCTCGCATTCCTTAAACTGCCCTCGTTTCTAGGAGTGACAACATTGATGTGAATGACAAAGGCTTAGGAATTAGAGAGGCCGAGAAAGAGAATCCGAGAAAGTGAATCCGAGAAAGAGAATCCGAGAAAGAGAGACCGATATGCAATGCAGGAGAACCGAGGGTAGGATCAGCCATGTGGATGTTCCTTAACAAAAACAATGCTCAGTGACCCAGTATCTATTTGTGTACATGGAATCTGCATGTCTGTCCCTGCTCCCGGTGACAGAGCCAGAGAGCGGGAGATGCACACCATCCAGCAGGTTTCCCTTGTTCAGCACAGACGAACAGGATATTGATTTACACGTCCAGATGACAAGTGAAAGGAACGCCGGAGAACCAAAGCTAAGTGGAGGGGGGGGATGAAATGGAAAATTAATTAAGGAATGAATGAGACTGGCTGAAACGAGACAAATGCTTTCTCATCCCGAACAGAGCAGTAGTGAATGATGCATCTGGCTTAGCACGTGAGCTAGTCACATCCGCCGCTCGGTTTCGTTCAAAGGATCAATAGCCCTTCTGTGCCGGGGGGGGGGGGGGCAATTGTGCTGTGTTGACACGTCGGAAAACATGCTGTGAGAGAGCAGGTCGGACATCCCCAGACAGGAAGCCACAGCGGTGGACTCGAGAGTCACTGAGCTTTTAGTTCACACAACAGACTAGATGGTGGGGAACAGGGGATCCAGGGACTCCGGGCCGGAGGGAAGTAAGGGGGGTGGGGTGGGGGGGGGGGGGGTCTTCCCTACAGCCCTTTGATTGGTCAGGGTTGAGGGGTGGGACGGGACGTAAGGGCTGAGGATTGAATAGCACTGGCCTTAACACTGATGGGGCCTCTGAATAAATGACTATAATTCAGGATGCGTGCGCGCTTTAGTGTCGAGCTTAACTGCCCTGCCAGCACCTGTTCCACGATATAGTGGAGCCTTTCACTGAGACAGGTGCCACATGGAGCAGGGCCGGCACCTTCCCCGCACTCCGGTCCCCGAGGGCAGCTGCACTCCTCGCACAGACCAGACACGGATTCCTCACATACCTGCGTGTCCGCTCGGCCATCACAACCAGCGGTCAGCTGCCGCGCCACTGCTGACGACAACCTGACAATAATAACAGTCACACGACTTGCTACTGAGGAGGATGAAAACCGGCCATTAGCTCATCCTTAGCTTCTAACTGCGGGAGTCATGCGAGCACGCTCGCTCGTAAAGGTGCTGCCAACCTTACAGAACCCCGAGCGACCGGGGGGGCGGGTAGTCGGTCAGCACAACAGGGAGACGACGTGGCCACGCCCAGGCGGGAAAAGCACAATGGGTTTGTGACGGCTACAGTACCGAAGGGACAGGCCACGCCCCTGCTAGGCAGATCATTGTCCGCCACGTAGCCTTGAATGGATCGTTGAGATGATCTGCCTGTCCGTTCGCCTCCCAACAGTCCTCATCGCTTCACAGTTCCCACAACACTCACACCCAGACGGGTCTCCCTGGACAGGCTAGTGAAGCGGTCTGCTTCGGAGAGGCAGCGTCTACAGTACAGCCTGAACCGAGGGCGGGTACCATGTATTTCTTGAACCCTGAGCTCTTTCACATTTCATGCATACCCAAGCGCATGTAAGCACGGGCCATGCTGAGGAGGGCTGCCAACTGGCCAGGCTCCAGCAGGAGGGCCGGGACTGGCAGATCGGCCCCAGCATGCTCACTGTGTGAGGGGCAAGGTGCTCCGCTGCATAACTGGAATGCCTACTTCCTTTGTTTGGCTTAAAGAGAAGCCAGACGCTGAGCCCCTCGGGAAAAGACCTCCTATAGCTGTGGACAGGTCTCAGCACGTCCCCGACGTGCTCCAGGGCCACTTCCTACACACTGTTTGTAAACCCTCCTTTGTAAAAGGGTGACTATATTCATAAAGATGTCATTTAGTCAAGGGGTAAAAATGGCACTGATACAGTTAATATGGCCAGCACGTTTGAAATGCCAGACATTTCAACAGGGTGGGGGAGGGGTCCTGCTAAGAACTTTAAGTGCTTTTCCTCTTTGAGAGGTGTGACATTTTGATCCGGCATAAGAGTGCATACATTTGCTTGCATTAGCTTAAACAGAAAACTGAACCAAATGACCCCTGGTTTTCACAGTTAGACAACAGCTGGGCTGTCTGGTCCGTGTGGTGAAAGTCAGTGTGATGGAACTGTACAGCTATTTGAAACGGATGGAGAACTTTCTCCAAGCAATGCTATCACCACAGCTGGAAGTCTAAAGCCCCTCGGCGTCCTCCCGTGAGACCCCCAACAATGACCTCAGCCTCGCAATTCCCTGGCTCACTTCCATATCACTGCTCTCAAGGGACAGCTAGCATTATACAGACAGGCCCAGAGAATAGTAAGCCTTATGTTTGGCCAAGAGCTTAAAGAGGGGGGGGGAGGAAAGGGCGACTCCTCAGATTTCAGCATGGATATTATATGATGACATAAATGTACAGTGACTATGTAATACTTTCCTGAACTCAGGCAAATCTGCTCACATTATCACCCTATAAAGTGTAGACCGATAAGAGTAGCATGAAGAAACCGATTTGAAGATTGTCATAAAGAGGACAACTTAATATATGGGACATACATATATATACATATACATACATATACACACACACACACACACACACACACACACACACACACACACACACACACACACACACACACACACACACACACACACACACACACACACACACACACACACACACACACACACACACACACACACACACACACACACACACACACACACACACACACACACACACACACACACACACACACACACACACACACACACACACACACACACACACACACACACACACACACACACACACACACACACACACACACACACACACATATATATATACGTGCATTAAATATACTTTAAAACAGAACACATATTTTGACTGCAAGTATCAGAAATGCAAAGCATGTAGAACAACCCAGACATTGTACGACAGTTTCACCCACAACAGAAACCTCTTATCAGGACAATGACAATATCCTGGTGGTTTTCATTCCATTCTAGGAATTGTATTCCATTGAAGTTGACAAAACATAACCTTGTTGGCCTGTTACCATAGTGAGGTCATGCAAAATGAACAATATCTGCCAGTTTACCTGAGTAAACCTAATATTTAAATGTGTAACAGAATACAGATCAAGCATACTATTGATTAAGGGGGGGGGGGGGGGCGAAGCCATTATATCAGTGTTTATATTTAGCTACTAGGGTGTAAGAGAATCAGTTCAAAAGGTGTCATTCTAAATGATGGACTTAATCTGGTATGTCCGCAGATCTATATTTGTCTCAGGTAGAAGTGTAACTGATATGTTAAACTGTAAAAGATCAGCAGAAACAATAGACCACATGAAAGTCCATGCACATTTGAGGAAGTATTAGTCTATTTTCTGTCAAAACATACAGACAAATGCCTTGGGACACCTGTGAGGGCCTATACAGGCTGATACAGGCTGGGTATCCTCCTTCACAGAGCCTTCGTCAGCCACCCCTTTCCCTCGCACATTTGCCAGCGTGGGCCAGGCACAACCAGAGCAGGGTGCCAGTTTTCACCTCATTTAGTCCTTTAAGAGCCTATCCATCTCCCTCCTCAAATAGGCCTTTATGCTGCATGGCCACATCAATCTGTAGACAATGGACAGAAGTTAATTCATCTGGCTTTAAAAGAGACCAATGTCAGTCAGCCCCAATCCCTTGGCTCAAGAGACGCTCTCAAGCGGAGGAGGAGGAGGAGAAGGAGGAAGCAGAAGGAGGCGGCTGAGGCAACGATGACGCTGCGGGTGACGCAGCATCCGAGGAACATAAGTCTCATTAGTTGCGTGGGAGCCAGGGAGGCCGTGCAGACACAGGCCTTCAGTCTGCATCAGCAAAACAGAGCAACGCAGTCTCATAGAGACCGAGCTGACAGATTTAAATGAAACATCCTCCTCCTCTCATAGCACTCCAACATGTTTCTCCAGGGCCTGGCAATGGACACCTCATGGAGAGACCCACGGCCACATCCCAACTGGCCTGTGCCCTAGAAAGAGCGTTGTCTTTCACCGGGGCCCTTGGGCCCTTGTCAAACCTAGTGCACTATGAAAGGTAACAGGGTATCGTTTGGCGAACACGGGCAACGTTCGTTGCTCATTGGGACAACAGAGGAAGTCAGAAGTCACAGTAGCTTACTGTAGTGTTAAGGAGGCCGAAGAAGTAGTTATGGGCCAAAACAAACCAATTACCGCCCCTGTCAAGGCCAGGCCACAGCACTGCATCATTCCCAAAGAGACGACACACTGAAGTCTGTGAACCTGCCTTGCACGCACACATTAAAGATTAATGGCTCCCATGTATGTGTTCAAGCACATCAGGCCGCTTGTCTACTATATTATGGGGAGAATTGGTTTTCAATACCGCTTGAGTGTTTATTCTCCTTTGCTAACGAGGCATTGAGCTAATTGCCCAGGCCAATGATGAGGGGCTTGCCACCCAATTCATTACTCAGTACAGTCGTTATGCCCTGGGAGACCTGATCAAAGGTGACATTTTGGAACGCATCCCATGAGCCACTGGACTCAGTTGAATGCAGTGGGGATGAGCTTCAGAGTTGGGCTTGTCCCTTCTGCCACATGACTCTCCATCAGGACTGAGCCTGGCAGCCTTCAGGCTGCTGCCGGTTAGCCTGTTGTACTTACACATGCAGCCATCCCCCTTCTCGCACCCTCTGGACAGAAACACAGACCATTAGCATCACATGCTAACACGCTATCCTTTAGATAAAGGACTTGATTCAGCCAATCATTCATTTAATGTGTTAACTAAAAACGAGAAGGTCTATCAGAAAAAAGGAGTAAATTAATGAGAAGTTTTTTTATGAAACTGCAGTTGTAAGGGAATTTATATGCAGGTGGGTCCCAAGGACACAGACAGTGTTAAATACAGGTGGGCACCAAGGACAGTGGCAAAGTGTACTATACTGGTGGATCCCGAGGCCACTGACAGTGTTTAATACAGGTGGGTCCTGAGGACACAGACAGAGTGCTGAACCCAGATTGGCACAGAGGACACTGACAGTGTTTAATACAGGTGGGTCCTGAGGACACAGACAGAGTGCTGAACCCAGATTGGCACAGAGGACACTGACAGTGTTTAATACAGGTGGGTCCTGAGGACACAGACAGAGTGCTGAACCCAGATTGGCACAGAGGACACTGACAGCGTTGAACCCAGACGGCCCCCGAGGACAACGACAGAGTTGAGCTCAGTGTTCAATTCCCTCTTACTAAAAACCTAATACTGGGACTGGCAAGGGAGCTGCTGTGCAGTGTATGTATCAAAATTCACAACGGCACAGTTGGTCGACTTACCTAGGCGGCCTTCAGATTCAGAGCAATCTCTGTGTGCTCAAATGTCTGTGTCCTTGTTTGCACAGTGTGCTCATATATCCAATGGAAATGCACTCAATGAGCTCGGCTCCATGTGTGGCTTTTTACTGGGTTAATCAATTCACTATCCATTTCAATGTGAGATCGATAAAGTGGCTGTCAAATCTCCTAAACCCCCTGTCTTAACTAAGCTGTATCAACAGGATCCTGACAGAAGAATAGTAAAGACTGAGTGGACAGACCTGAGTCACCAAAAGTTTATGCAATAAAATCCCATTCACAATCAGATGAAGTGTGACATTTGTTGGGTTTATCTGAGAAATCGATGTGTTATGAAAACAGAGACCTACTCTCTTGGCCGCATTCAGCGCCACAGTTTTGCCAAGTTGACTAATAATGACAAGGGACAAACCAAGACACTAGCCAGAATTCCTCCACTGCTAACAGGGGCCAGTGAGTACTGTGCATCGGTCTGTTTTATGCACCACTTACTGAGTAGCGTGCCATTTGAGATGCAGACCAGGTAGGACACGACTTCCTCCCACCCAGCTTCACGCTGCTAACAAGGCTGATGTTAATGCGGTGTTAGTAAAGTAAGACTCAGCTCTTGTGACAGCTAGGTATACAGCTTTTATTTTTCCATTTCACATCAACAACCGAAGTCTCATCAATAAGTAATGATTGTACTGACAGACCTATTTGAAAACGTGGCACCATTTGTAAAACAAATACTGCGTACAAGCTCTCCAAATAACTTGTATGGCGATGCCAAGCTCATATAGAGAGTCAGACAGAGGAAGAGCTAGAGATCATTGCTGATCAATGCCTTTTGCCTGCGGCTTTCTATCTACCTCATCAGAGGCATGCCTGTCTGAGATGGCTCCCAGTAGTGAAAAGTGAATCCAAATCCTTTACTCGCTGCATCCCACTCCCACAATTACTATTTTTAAAAACTGAAGAGACACAGAATATGGACACACAAAAAAGACTACTCCTGAGTTTTTGCAAGGTTGTGATGACTTATGATTATAGTAGAATGGAAAGAGAAAATGATGCACCAGTTCAGTCAACAGCTTTCTACAATTAAATGACCACCAGACAATGTCAGGAAGAGGAATCATCTGAAAAACTTGTGGATTCGTAGAGGGAATAATACACACTACCTTTCAAAAGCTTAGGGTCACTTAGGAATGTCCTTGTTTTCGAAAGAAAATCTTCTGTCCATTAAAATTACATGAAATTGTTCAGAAATACAGTGTAGACATTGTTAATGTTGTAAAAGACTATTGTAGCTGGCTCCAAACAGAATAGAAAGAGGAGTCGGAGGACCCAGTGCACAACTGAGCAAGAGGAAAAATACATCAGATTATCTAGTCGGGAAAAATTACATGAGCAATGGGTGTGTGGCCGTAGATATACGCCTGTATTCTGGTTGAGAATAAAGGGCTTCAGCACTATTTCAGCAAATAGGTAGGCCTGGTACCCTTGTGACTACATTACAAAGTTTGTGCCATGTTTACATACTGCCTTTTATTTTAGATTCTGTTCTCATTAGGCATTTTATAGTCTTCCTGGATTGATGTTGCATCTTTTGCCAAATACATTTAAAATTGATTTTCAGTATGTTTGACAAAACATTTTAGCTGTACCGAAAGCATACTGACCCGTGATCCTCAAACTGTAATAGGTACCGTACAGTGGATTAGGCGTACCGCTACGTTTTAGTCATTTAACAGATGCTGTAAGCCAAAGAATTAATCTCAAGATAGCCATGGGTGACAACCACATAACAGTCTTAGTAAGATTAACTTTCCCTCAATAAAGCAACTCCTTATGGGACCTGGTTATTATGTAGCTAACTATTTAGGGAATAACTTTTACAACACATCCCTAGATTGCCAAAAAATGCAGAGGGGGAAGGTATCCTGAGGAACTCAAGAGGCTCTGTCCTAAACGGCACCATATGACACTGTCCCCTACTGGTCAAAAGTAGTGGACTAAATGGGTATTAGTGTGCCATGTGGGACAGGGATCAGACATGACCTAGGACTGAAAGGTCTGCCAGTCCCTCAGCACAATGACTCCAATAAAGAAACCTCACTAATCCCCATCTAAGTCAGAGCCACTGACAGCCCTGGCCGCCTCAGTTCCAGCACCTATCACCGCACCTTCCCCTGACCCAAAACCAAGCCAGGCAGGAACACAGCCTCAGGGCGTGAAGACAGGCAGGCTGGGGCCTTCTGACTGTTTGGCTGAATGAGCGCTACATGACTATTCACAGATTATTGTTAAACACACATCTAATACTACTGTAATGTAAAAGGAACATACTTCAGCGTGTGCATCTTGAAGATGCACTGTTGAGTTTATATAATTTCAAACAGTAATACTAAAAGCATTTAAATAATGTTAAGAATATAATTCCTAACATATCACATGACATTGGTTTGCTTAATATCTGGAGTAAATATTTAAACGGAGCGAAGTGCAGACAATACTCCTTTTGGAAGCTAGGTGAATTTAAGCAACAACATTATGCATACAAAACTCTTTCCCAATAATTTTTACATTTGAAAATATATTTCAGAAAAAGGTGCAGTGATCTCTTAATTTTTCTCCTCACGCGTGAGGAGGCAATACAAACTTCTGCTTCGAATAACAAATGAGACCTTTAAAAAAAGTTTTTAAAAAGTTCATGCAGTTCTCTTTATAAACTGGAAAAATAAGTAATAAAATAAGGAACATGGTTTATTTTATATTAGAATGATCAGATCGTCCTAGCATGGAATCATAATACTCTTCAGCTTCAGATGGGCTTTGAAGTCCGAGTCCTCACATACTAGAAATTTGGTTATGAAAATAGAAAACTGACTTTATGCAAGATTCATGCATAAAGAACATTCCAAGTGACTAGTCTCAATTTATTGTATCAATGTCTCACTTATGCCCAGAGTATAAGCGAGTCATATTTGATTGAAATAAATGATCGAGTTAATGATTTTCCTAAAAAAATATACATTGGTGAAATTACGTTTTCAAGGCCGGGTTTAAATAACCACTCCCTTTTACCTTAGTTGCTTCACCTGTGAGTGCAAAGGCCTTCCAAAGAAAGGACACACCTACAGGATCTGTTTACATACTCTCCCACCGAAACTTGACATTATAGTTCCTACTGTGCTGCAAGTTTCTTGTTCCAGGAAGCTTGTGTAAATACATAACACATTTCAATGTAGTAATTAAGCCTAACAATCATATCCAAGCTAAATAAAACATGGTTGAGTTGGCGAACATAACAATCGACATGCTATCCGCCTTAAATGTACTGTAATATGCCACACGCTAGCAACTTACCTCAAAAATTCTTGTAGACAGGTGTCACAAAATCGGTGGCCACACGTAGAAACTTGAACGGGTTCGCGCATTGCTTTACTGCATAAAGGACACTGAAATCGTCTCTTCGGTTTTTCCAGAAACTTATAATCAAACCCCGGCATTGCTGCAGGATTAGTAGACATACACTACAGATTAATGTCTTTCTCACTCGTCTCGGATGCGTCCTGGGTGATCTAGGGTTTGATGTAGCCGCTGTCTCTTATTTGATTGCCGTCAGAGTGATTCTTCTCTATTTATGTCCCCCTCGCCAACTAGCGACAGATAGGTTTGCGAGACGAGTAGGCAGGCTGTCGACTGAGTCAGTTCCGCCGTCTCTCCAGCTACCAGGTGACCGAGTGCATGGAAAAAAGGGAAGCGTCGACAAGCCAAACGTTATAGAATAAAAACCGGGCGATATTGTTTTCTGACAATCTTCCTTTAGGTCTAAATATGAAGGAAACGTTTCTGTAATCCTCTTCACAGCAGAGGTAACACTGACAGATTGTAGACAATGCTCTCGACTCTACAAGTATTCTGCCAGCAGCATTAACGTCGACGTCACAATCGTATGGTAATGACAAAACCTTCAAAATAAAAGCACCCATGTTACCATATTGCAATGTATATAATTTGTTCTAAATATAGTAAATTGTAATCAAAGAAAGTTTGGTGTTTTCTAGCAAATGCAAATAGTAATCAATAGAAAAAGTAAGAAAAATTGTTTGCAGACCAGTTTGTTAAATATATTGCCATATAACAAAAAAAGACACTATGTGAGGTGAAACATGGCATTAGAGAAATACCAGGGTGTGCAGAATCCATATAAAGTGTAATTTCATGGGGCAATATAGATGGTATTACTAGAAGTACAATTTTACCCACTCACTCCACTGGCTGTAATTCAATACACTTGTCAACAGATCTATGGATTACTTTGCAACAACAAAAAGTAGGCTATGTAAAGTGGAACATGACATTTTAGTAATACTTGCTAGGTTGTGTAGAATCCATACATAGTATCACCTAATAGGCCAATATAGATGGGATAGCAATGTACTGCATAGGAGCCAATGGAGTGGGTGGGTCAAATTATGCCGTTAGATATACCATCTACCCCATTTACCCCATTACCCCATTTAGTGACACTATGTATGGATTCTACACAACGTAGTGAGTATTTCTCATGTCATGTTCCACTTCACATAGTCTACATTTTTTATTATAAGCAATATAGTTAACATACCAGTCTGGACATTGTCATCAATGTATGTTTCAATATTGTTCTTAACATTTTATATATATATATATATATATATATATATACACACACACACACATGCATACATACATATTTTTTTCCGGAGCTGTGTGTATGTTTGTAAGAGACCACTGTACCTTACTCTTTCCTTTCCAAAAAAGTTGAAAAGGAAGGTTTTGAGTGAGCTTTCAATTTGCAGTGGTCTCTTAATTTTAACCCTTCTGTTCCTCACACAAAACCTTCCTTTTTGACTTTTTTGGAAAGGAAAGATGGTGCAGTGGTCTTTAAATTTTTTTTATATGTTTTATATTTATATTTGGTTTTAATTATTATTATTTGCATTTGCTTAAATAAAAACATAAAACTCTCCTTCGACTACAATTCAATAGCTTTATAATGAATTAAACACATTGCCATGCATTTCAATGACAGCTTGTTTTTAGAAAAATTAATCTAACTTTGAGCTACCAGCATCATATCCTGCTGCTAGCAGAACGGTAATTTAGACTCTTCCCATCTGTTTAGGTACATGGCCCCGCCTACCATTTTTCTTGGAGTCGAATGTGAAATCAACATAACCCTATCTGCTCATGGAAACCGTTTTTGGCTTTTCTGCGATCTAGATCAATGATAATAGTATCTCATCTTCTGATTTTATTTATTCGGCAGCTATTTCAGCTGTCTCTTTAATTAAATTAATCATATCTAAACATAATTAAAACCATGCCACCTCCAAATGAATTGGCTTTCGCATCTTGAGAAGAACATAAAAATTTGTACATACATATAATGTTCGATTACACATTAAAATATACTTAAAATGGTAAACCTGAAATGAATTGATTGACCCTAAGAACATACAATAATCACTAATTAGGAACAGCCGCCCTCTGGTGGTTAAGCAAAGAAAAAGCATGATATTGAAGGATCTTTCAACACATTTCAAGTTTTATATCATTAATAAGAAAAACGTATTATAATATAATGTGGTTTCAAATGACAAGAAAATTACTTGGCCTCATTCAGACTAATTTTGTGTCCATAAGAAATTACTCAAAAGCTATAAGTTGTCATCAACCTTGTTGCTTCCGCATTGCATCATCACAAAGGCAGTCAGACACATGCTATTGAAGTGGCTCAAAACATATGAAAGCATTGTTGTATTTACAAATTATAGACCAGTCATAAGGTACAATCAAATGAACACTTAAAATATGGAATATTGCATATATAATATTGCATTATATGGAAGTGGTCTCCTTTAGTCAACAGTATTAAAGAAACAAAGTAAACTGTAGTAAACAAGAAGCCTTTCATCTTCTCATACATTGTTTTGCCAAATTAATACTGGGTTAGTACAGTTGCCAAACCAGTTATTCTTCCTCGTATGGACGTCTCTGTGTTTAATGATGCTAACTATGCTGGTAAGCTTCGACAGTACCTTGCTGCATGACAACTTTCCAATGATTTCCACTTACATTCTCACAGCAAACATCTTGGAGGTATAAAGAAAATGTATCCAGAATCTAAATCATTCTTGAAATAGGGTGGTATTTCAGCATGGTATATTATTTTGGGAGTGTAATTCATTGAAATGTATTTTGGGTGCATCATATTCAAAACCAACTAATGTCATTGAAATTATTTTACCATTTTAATAGTATATGTTTTCATTGATCTATACAACAGTATAGTATAACAAACAGTGCATAATACATGCCATATCTTAGATGCCTTTATCTAAAGCAACATACAGTCATGTATGCATACATTTCACAAATTGGTGTTTCCAGTAATCATAGCCACTACCCTTGCGCTACAAGTACTATGCACTCCAAACTGAGCAACAAAGGACCACATCGCGTTTGTCTCATGACAGCCCCAGAGGGGGTGGATGGTTGATGGAGTTTTTTTTAAAAGCTGTTTCATCTGGGGATGGGCTCCTCAAGCAGAGCTGAAAACAAGGAGAGTAATCAGAGATGCCATCAATGTATCACTTACAGCCACACTAAAGACAAGGAAATACCTTGTTACACAATACACTGCATGTATGTGTACAGCGACACACTGTACACATACATGGGGGCTGGGTTTTCTAAAAGCTCTCAGAATATGTTAAGAATCATTTCAATCACAATTTGTTGCAGTACAGCTAAAAAAAATGACATTTCTAATACTTACTTATTGTCATTGGGGCAGAATGTACCTGGACTAGCCCCTGGGTACATGTACATACATGTATAACAATGACAAACCCCATGGAAGTGAAATGACCGGTTTAAGAGCACTACTGGGTTGGGTTTTCCATTTACTATCCCCTATACAGGTCAGTGGCACAGGATGTGGAACCGGACTGTACTTGACACTCTTTCCAGGATTTCAGACCTCTCCCCTACTTCAAAATTAAGTGCCATACATATTTGTGTTTTTTATGTTTTTTTTATGTCAATATGAAATGTCAGCATCCCAATTAGCAGTTTTTTCCCTATTTGGCGCAATAGAGTATCGGTAAAATGGTGTTCGGAGGTTTGGGAAAACCTCAATGTCTTCAGGATCGCTAGCTTGTCCACGGTTGGAGAATACATAATTTCTTTAAGGTTCGGGAACTATTCACATGATTTACGATCCATAAACTGCATGCAAGTAAACGGAAATCAAGAACTACAAATACAATGTAGGTTAATAGTCAAATGTGAGTCAAATGTATATATAGATACAGATGTAGAACCTAACCAACCCTCAGACTGGTTTTGTGGACAAAGCACAAAGAATGTCTTTTAACAGAAATGCTGGCTTGTCACATTAAGGTTTATAGACAACAGCTAACCCTTGCTCATCTCCCCAACGGCTAACGAGCTAAGCATGACAGGGAGGCAGGCCCCTGTTGTTCATTTTACTGCTTTCAGAGAACAAGGCACAACTCATTGCCTTATCCCTCATTAACGAGCCTCTGTTACTGAAAAACCCTGAGGCTATAGACACACAAAAAGCCAAACATGGGCTTGGTGGTCACTTCTCAAAGGACTGACTGGGAGAAAGCCATGGTGAAATCTGCATTGTGCAGTTAGCTAATTATCAAGCTTTTAACAAATAGTCTCTTTCAGGCATTCTTTTCTCCAAGAAAAAAAATGCACATCTCTGTCAGCATCATCAAAGGGAGCTCGTCTCAGGTTTGTCTTTTCTTTCTTGGGGGATTAGTGACTGCTGTTTCCTTTCACCACCAAGTGCTACTAGATTGTGTACTTTCACAGAATTTTGTTTAACAAAAAGGTATGATGAAAAATATTACGTTTCACTGCCAGAAGAGTGTTGCCATGACAACAGGCAACTGACGTCACCGTAAACGGATGGCTCTCGTCGAGCTGGACTGCTTTCGGAATCCCAGAATCCTCCTCTTTCCTACCGAGGCGTCCACGGGCCCCCTTTCCCCAAGTAAGCACCTCTCCTTCTACATAAGGATAGACATAATAGTTACATTTTTCAAAATACCCCATGACTCAGTCATCCACAGTCATTAACCAACAACACTTTTCTTGCACCTCTCCTGCAATTCCAGCATAGCATTTTCTTCCATCCCTGGGACAGCAGTTTTGAACAAAGACAAATAATGGGGTCCTGTAGAGGTGACAGTGCCTGTCACCCCCAGTGGGAGGTCAAACTGATCTTTGGCACATGTGAACATTTATTGTCTCATTTTCCACAACTCAATACCCTGATATACAATGGTTACAACATATAACAGAACAAAGCTTTTTCTGAAAGTACAAAAACAGACTGGAAGAGTTTCAATAAGCTCTTATAATAAAGTGAGCCATTGAACATTCTATACTATTGCCTATACTTAATAAAGTATGTCAAAGAACTAACCTGGGGCTTTTTGCTGCGCAAGCCCCAGAAACAAAAAAAATTCCCATTCAAGAAGCAATCATCAATATAATAAACAATAACAAAGCATTTCTTTCTGCCCCTCTTTGAGGAAAAAGCTTGATCAGTTATGGTGATGGAGAAATCTAACCAATGAAATGTATAAACATACCCAAGAAAGTATAGACTGGCCATCCCTGGTATCAAAATAATAATTACTTTGTTTACAAACACTGTAGTAAACAAGCAGTGCCTATTGCACTAGATAATCATCACATGCTTTTGTAAGTTTAAATTATCAATATTTCCATAATTCACCTATTCAACCATGCATCTCATTAGCAAATATAATTGGATGCTGATTTATCGCTCCCCACACAGATGTTAAGGTTATTTTTTGTTATAATTGCAAACAATATTCTTGAAAATGTGACATCTACTGGGTATTTTCGTTTGATTCAGCAATTTAAATCCAGTAGTGTATTTCCTTGTTAACCAAAGGGAAATCTAGTTTAGCAATGAGACCTACCCTATACATTGTACAAATGATCATGGTGTAGGAATTATTTTCAGTTGTAATTGGCTTGTTTTTTAATATATATCATTATATATCATTATGTTTAATGATATTATTATGTTCATTATTTAACAAGAGATTCGTTTGTGTAACATTTCCATTTAGAGAATCCTTTCTTATTATTTGGAGGTTGTTATTCAACTGATACAGTGCTTAGTTTGATAATGATATTTAAATGTTGCTGAAATCCACCTCACTTATCTTAGGGCTGTTAAATAATGAAAATAATTAAATTACAATTAACAGTATAATTTTCTAGAGTTTTTCTATAGTAATTTCTTTAATGGTTTTAATGGCATTTTCAACAAATAAGAAAGGCTATTGGTGTCCCAACTTCTTATTCAAGTTTGACCACAGCCATGTATATTAAGAGAGCATAGCCAGTCATGTTAGCTCCCTGTTAACATACTGCATAATTACACTGTGAGGATTTAAACAATGCTATGCGTCTTCGTCTAGAATCAGAACAATTTAAACAATTCTACAAATTGGCCAAAGTCTCTATTTAAATGACTCTGGCATTGGCTACACTGCCTCACGTCAGATACTGTTTATAGGGGTCATCTGTCTACTCAAATGACAGTCTTGTGTCAGATGATGTCAGTCCTCCGTAACATTCCCTCAACCGACGTCTTTTGTAGAATGTGGAGCTCCTACACCAAGTTGAATATTAAGCATCTGGCATTCAAAACTGAAAACATACAGTGGCTCTCAAAATTATTCACCCCCTTGGACTTTTCCACATTTTATTGTGTAATAACATGAAATCATAATTAGATTTCTTTTTTTCAGCCACTCACCCACAGTGAGGCTTTGGCTTTATGTTTGGTCATTGACCGGAGGGATGTCTTGGAGACTTCTTCCAGGATTTCCCTTCGTGGAATCCATTTTGCCCTCTATCTTCAAAAGCTTTCCAGGTCTTGACGCAGAGAAGAATCCCCATAATATGATGCTGCCACCACTATGCGTTACGGTAGGAATGGTTTTCCCAGGATGATGCGCGGTGTCAGGCTTTGGACAAACATAGTGCTTAGCATTGAGGCCAAAAAGCTACATTTTGGTCTTCCACTTGGTCTCAGTCTCCCACATGCCTTCTGGGAAATAAGATTTGATGCAAGTTGTTTTTTTTCCCACTCTTCTATAAAGGCCACTCTTGTGAAACACCCAGGCTATTGATGAAGTATGCAGTGTCTCTCAGCTCAGCCGAGGAACTACTTTACAGTTGCTCAAGGCCTCCTGGTGGATACTGAATAGCTTCAGTGTTGTACACTTAGGGAGGCCACACAAAATACTGATGTAACTTGACTAGCTACCTGAGAAAACCTGTTGTAGCTAGCTGACAAGCTTGCTTGGTTTATCTGAAGACGTATGCATTCTGCCCCAAAAGCACCAGCATCAGCAATCAGTTTGTAGCACAGGCAAGCATGTTTTTCTGCAATTGCAACAATGTAACGTTAGGTCAGCTGAGCATAGCAATGGTGGATTCGGAAGTCTACAACCAGTAGAACAGGCACTGCAGCTGCTTCATGGAAACAGATCAAAGTTCATAACACAGGCTAGCTCATAACGCTAGCTCATAACGTAGGCTAGCTCATCTGCAGTCATTAACCAACCATAGCTAGTTAGCTTTTTGGTGAAAGCTTTTCAAAATTGTGTGACCAGCACAAGGTATCTGGTTACTACAGATTGCTGAAGTATAAACATTTAAAAATGGTGCTAGCCAAACTACAATTTTGTCAAACCCTCTACTGAGTCACTACCCAGCTTCAGCTCATCACCTCCCCGACCTGCCTGACCACACCTCTCATCACCTGAATACTAGACACATGTGTTTGTCACCACCTGTATTCAATCAGTCACCCTATATATTCTATTTGTTTTCACCTCTTCAGTTGTGAGGTACTGTTTGTTTCATGCAACTTACTGAGCCTGTTTTGGGTGACTGATTGAATACAAGAAGCGCTAGGTGACGAGAAGTTTCTAGTTTATTCACGTGTACCAGACATTTTTGTTTGTTCGTGTTTAAATAACCTCTCTTCGCCAAGCCCTTCTTGCACCTTTGCCTTCACTATATTTGCCTTACAATGTACCAACCTTCTATGCCTGGCCTTTGACTTTGTGGTTTTGGACTTTAAGAGCACTCTGCGCTTGGATCCACAACCTGTTTCCAGGTATTCTTGACAAATTTGAGCTATCCAAGTTATCAGACAGATCAGTGCAAACAGCCATAGCCTTATCTGGCATAAAACAACTGGGTTCACTGTATGGATATGAAGAACATTCAAACTTGTCGAATTATGTTATAAATTATACAGAAGATAAGTCTGAGTCTTGTGCAGCAGCTGCTTGAACCCACAAAATGTATATTAATTCTACATGAATTTAATATCCTTACAGTATTTAATATTTACTTTTCGGGATTGCCAATGACCCTGACTCACCTGATCCAATTGCCAAAGTGAAGGCATCTCCGCAGGCTGCCATGGTGATGCCCTGTAGGCCTGGCACCAAGTAGGGCACGCGACTGGTGCGGCGGGAGCTACAGCCCAGCTGACCGTGTTGGTTACTGCCAAGCGTGAAACACTGACCTTTATCTGGACACAAGACATCGGAATTTAAATGCGTGAAGGAAATGTCATTGTGTTTTACAGTTTGTTTTAGTGTCTCAGTACTTTACATCATTGTAGCTTTTAGGAACTTTGCTTTTCTAGTTGCAATAGGCACAGGAATTACTAAAGAAAGCACAATGGTTTTGCATATAGAATTTCACCTGTGACAGCAACAGAGTGGGCAGTTCCAATATCAATGTAAACAACATTGTCCATGTTCAGTGGTGCTGATCGGACCATAGTGAACGAATGGACTTCTTCAGTCTGGTCGGAGGGAGCAGGCTCTTCTTCAGCATTGATCCTATCCAACCCCAGCTTGTTGAACCTAGCCAAGCACAATCATTGTGGCAATTGTTTGGTAGGCTTACAGTGAAATTATCAATGGCCGTGTTTACACAGGCAGTTCAATTCTGATCTTCCATTTAAACATGGCCAAGGACAAGAGGCAATCTGATTGTTCTAAAGACCAATATCGGCCAACACTCTGTGTTGTGCTGCCTGTGTAAACAAACATAGAAGAAAAAAAGTTAATCTGCTCTTCTAGAAATGTAATAGTATTTATTTTGTTGCATTAAAAGGGAATCTCAAAAAAAAGAAAACAAGACAAGTTGCCTTTATATGTTTTAAAATGTACATGGAAAAGTTGATGAATGGCGTGTCATGTTCTGTAAGAAAGCGTTCATGGGGAGTTTCTGTTTAGTTTGTAAGGCAATGAAATGTTCAGTATTGAGTGGTGTAAGAAAGAGGGCAGGAAGTAACTAAACCACAGGTATCTAGGCAGTGCTGTCTCCAATCAGCACCACACTCTGCCTTGCTACAGCCCTCAGACCTGGAATCAAATACGACTTTAAATCTTTCAAAAACTATGAGCATTTGCTTTCGAAAATCTGGAGTTGTAAATGGGCAGGTTTGAAGTTTTGACAATTTTACATAGCTAACACAATCAAACACAAACTATAGGTTCAAAATTATTTTTAAATACTATTTGAACCGAGGTCTGACGGCATCTTCTAGCAGGGTTAACTATCAGAGTATTTGTCGCTGTAAGAAAATGCTTGCTTACTAAATGTTGGCACAGAACATAATGCTAAGTCAAATACTCCTATTGTTTGGTTTAAGACAACAGTGCACACTGTATCAATGAAGAGCTATGCTAGTGTCTAATCAAGCAGGGTGTTGGTGCAGTGTAAATGTTGAGCAGTTTCGCCTTTATTATGAGTACAGCGCTTTAGGAAGGTTGTTCCTGAAAAAGGATCACTAGCAGTAACAAAGTAACCTCTGTGAATGGCCTGTGTACTTTCATGCAATGACGGAATGTGTTAACTACGTAGCTGCTACATTCAAGGGGAAAGGTCAAACTAAATGTGGACTAGTTTTTTTTACATTCACTATAGCTCACAAAGGATTTTTCCAAAAAGATCTGTGAGCCAATTTTTTGCCTGTCTAACCAACAAATACTGCTTTTAAAGTGTTGATAATCTTATGGCCATCTTAGGATTCAACATCTGTGTGAACATTGTCTAGTAAATTGTGTAGAAAATAATCATAACATACAACTTATTTTCTCAAAATATTGTCTCAAAATATTGTTGCATTATACAGTATATGCATTATTTAACAATTCAAATCCCAGAAATGTGGTTTAAGTGGATAACAATTGAAAGGCTGCCAAATTCTATTCACACTATGATTTTAAAACATTCCAAGCCCTCGGGCAACATACATGACAGACACTGTTGTTGTCACCTTGATACATTAACTTTCAGAGAGAGAAAATCACACCACCATCAACAATACACCGCTGCATCACACACACACACACACAGATAGTTACTATGACAACTAGAGTGGCAAATCAGCAAATGACTGTTGTCTAAACACAAATTGTCATTTGCAGTTTGGACAGTAAGTATTCCAAACCAGAGTTAATAAGGAAAAACTAAATTGAGCATTAGGGCCAGTAGTTTGAACAACGCTTAAGGGGAGATAATTACCTGTTACTGCCACAGGCCAGAATGCTGTTCTGGGTGCTGATAACCATGGAGCAATCCACTCCACACAGCACCCTCTGGGCCTCAAAGTCAGCCGGCACACATACCTGCTGGGGAGAGTTGTGGGAGTCTTGGGTTCCCAGGCCCAGGCGACCTGCCACAGAGGGGAACACAGAGGGCATAGACATAGGGAACATTCAGTTAGAATGCCAAGCTCTTCCCAAGGCACCGCTGAAAGACACAAAACGGATCTGCTCATTTACCATTGTCTCCTCTTCCCCAGGAGAATACTTCTCTGTCATTGGTCACAGCAAGCACATGGGAAGCGCCACATGACACTTGGACAAGCTCGTATCCGAGTAAGGCCTCCACAATCTTCGGCTGGGTATAATAGGCATACAAAGAAATAGTATCAAGCTTTTTCACCTACAGAAATGAACAACAGCAATAATCATGACAACAAACATCTAAATCATGGACATTTACCTGTGTTACGTCATTAAAATTCCCATGTCCAAGACAGCCATTGCTTCCACTTCCAAACGTCATAATAATACCTCGGTCTGTAAATTGAAAACAAAAGATGGCAGGGACTATTAGTCAATGGCTTGGTGTGTGATAGTTTCCTCACAACTAAATAGTAATCTAGGGCTGCATTATATAAGCAAAATATACAATGTAGAATTAACCAAATATACTGTGATCTCCATAGTCATTTTGGCACTATATTTCATTATTGGGACAGTAAACATTTTGGTTATATATATTTATTTTTTTATTAAACAATGACTTTTTGAGTAAAGTATAGATTATATAAGGGTATTTAAGAACATAATGATTTAATCATTTAGAAATGACAACTTCTTATATACAAAGTCCCCCTATTTCAGTGTACCGAAGGTTTTGGGACAAATTAATATCCAAATTAGGAACTTATCTTTGGTATTTGGTTGCATATTATTTGCATACAATAACGGCTTATCGTCTGTTACCCATTTATCCCACTACACACTGTGTCTTCTCTGGGAATGCCACAAATATGCAATATGCGTCTGCCTAGGATCCATACAGACCCCACACAGAGCGGTCAGCGTGGCCAGTACCTGTCATACAGGTGGTAAAGAGATCCCCACAGGACACAGACTTGATGGTCACTCCGGACTGGCCCTCCAGGAAGCGTGAGATGAACTGCGGCTGCATCTGCTCTACTGCACCAGGTAGAGTGGACTCACCGGATCCTACTGACGGAGCCTGACGGAGCGACACAATGTCAGGACATGTTCAGAAACTGGATGAATACTGGCTTGCAAAGTCATGTTTAATTCCCCAGCAGGAGTGGGGATATCTAACAAATTTGAACTTTTATTCACCCACAATGTGCATTCAGAATGACTGCCAGGGTCAACCTGGAAATATAATGGGTGCAATAAGTCCAATTAATTGATTGGATTTAGAAAGAGCTTTTTTATTAGTAGTAAAATAATTGAACAATCGTTCAAAAACAAATAAACTTTGAATGAAATTGGTTACACCTCAAAGTAAGCTTCATCATGCTGAAAGGAGAATAATTTCTTTGTAATGAGACATCCGATGGTTCCCTAATATACTTCAGTGTTTAATGCATTTATTATAGACAACATGATCTTATTACATTTTCAGACCACCAATTATTTTAAATTGTTTGTAGAGGGATTTATTTTACAAATGAAATGTTTCAACCTAATGATATTTATATTTAGTAACTATAATTGATTTAAAAAAAATTGTTATAAAGTTATTAAAAAGTTAAAAATGCAGTTATATTAAAGATAAGGACCAAAAGGACCGGTTTAAAAAAACTAATTGACATAATTAAAATCACAGCCTTAGGGGCAGAGGCCATTCAAAAGCAATTTCAATTCAAGAATTAAAACGTAATAGAATAAAAAACTGCAACTCAATTCAGAATTGACATTAACCCTGCTGAAAATCAACTTGATTAGTTTACGCTGCAAAATATGATATAATGATGGGAGTGATTTTGCAGACCAGCTTGACCAGCTAAACCACTAGACTAGCTCATCTCAGAACGGACCAGCTCAGTTAGCAGCTAACGAATTTGATCAGCAGAAGTTGGTCACCAGCATCACCAACTTAACCAACCAGATACTGTTCTTTATACTATAATTTAAAATGACAAAACAATAACTAAAAGTGTTTGGAAATGACAAACAGACCCAAAGTCTTGACATTTCTTTGCCCAAGTGTGACACCAAGTGTGAGTTGGCTGTTCAGACAGGCACCTGGAGCAGCTGGACCATGCTGCATCCCACCAGAACTCAGCAGCATGCATCCACGAATGGCGTTTTGTACAACGAGGAATCTGACCTCCCAGGTGATGAGTCGGCCTGACTTGGTGACTCCCATCTTCTGCGTGCGACCCAGGGCCACCTGCAGCACCTCTGTGTTGAGCATGGGGAGACGTAGGGGCACGGAGATCCCACTGCCCCATGTGTACACTGACGACAGGGGGAAGGAGTGCAGCTTTCCGGTTCCCATCAGTCCATCTAGCACAGGAAAGAAGGTAATAAAGATATCAGTACATAACTGCTTCAGCCTTGGCTATGTCCAATGTTACTGACCTCTGAATGACCTTGTGCCAGTCATTCTTCCTACTGATCTGCCATGAGCTCCAGAGTGCATCGTGGACAGGGGTTTCTCAATCCTGGAAATCAAAATTGGTTTTATATTTTATAAACATATTTTATAAACATCGATGGGACAATTTTTCTTAAAATGAGTCTACCCAATAGAATTATGTTTTGATGTAACTTTGTCATGGACATTAACTTGGAATTCCAATATTGTATGTTTTTTGTATTATCGTGAACTGTTTGAGACTATATCAAAGTCTTTATTAATATTTTCCCTTGTATTTCCATGTGACTAAACAGCAGTACACTATATAAAACTGGGCCAGCCTTTAGCAGTATTTAGTACCTGCGCATTTTGACATTGCCTATATCTGTGTAGAGGTTAAGCAGGGGTCTGATGCAGACAGGGTGAGCCATGATCTCATTGAGCTGTGGGCGTTTGGATGGGTCCAGGTTTAGCATGTTCAGGATGAGCTGCCTGAGTTCTGGACTGTAACGGTCTGAGATCGGGGCAAAGGTGCCACTCATGATCTTCAACACCAGTGCAGGTAGGTTCTGTGCCAGAAGGAAGAGGAGTGCCAGATAAGTTATATCAAACTGTGCTAATGCCTTGATGTCTTTAAGGGTTTTCATTTGGGTCAGTTTTAGCCATCATGTGACAAATGAAATCAATTTTACAAGCCGATGGAAAGATAAGCGTTTCAAAGACTAATAAGAGGCATGATTAAGTTCAATGCTATTTCTGGATGTGTTTCATAAGTGCAAGGAGAGTTTATGAAGTTAAAATGACAAAATATAAAGTGGATTTGAGGATGACATTTTCGTACAGCGGCCTCAAAAGCTCTTTTGAGACTGGCTAGCTCGTAGAGCACACAGCCCAGAGCCCAGATGTCACTCTTCTGGTTATAGGGCTTTCCCTCACACAGCTCCGGAGAGATGTAGCATGGGGTCCCCACCACCTGATAATAAATCGAACAAAAGATCACTGAAAAGGATCCCCATGGCTACGCATTAACTTATAATCTGAGGACACATTTGGCCAATTCATGGATAGTCAGTCAAGAAGTCATGTACACTCACAGTGTATGCTTTGCTCTTGCTGACAAGGATTTTGGAGATTCCAAAGTCGCCTATTTTGACGATCATTTGATGCTTGTCAAGCAGAATGTTCTGGGTCTTTAAGTCTCGGTGTAGGATGAGCTTGTTGTGCACATGGTAGAGAGCCAGCAGGATCTGGACAAAGAAATGCAATATGGTGTCCTCATCCAGCAGGGAGTTACAGCGTTTTTGAATGTAGTCAGCTAGGGTTCCACCTAGAGAAATAAAGCAGGAAAACAATACAGAGACTGTAGGTCAAGCTCCGAAACATGTTCAGAGTTCTGCAACATACTGCAGGGTCAATGAATCAATACTTGCACATCTCTCCTGAAGCCCTCCCACAAGCACTGACTACAGATTAGAATGGAGAAGCTCTGACAACCACAAATATTTGAACCCCTATGTTACAGTATGTATACATCAGACCTTCAGGAAGCCGAGAGACGTGTAGCCACCTAGCAAACCAAGGATGGGCTAATGTTGTTTGAAAAGTACCTGGTGCATACTCCATAGCGATCATCAGAGCCTTGTCCTCCAGGAAGTTCTCGTAGTACTCTATGATGTTAGGGTGGTTCAGCAACTTCAGCACCTGGCACTCGTTCTGCGCTGCGAGGCGTTCATCGCGGGACATCTGCTCTACTGGGATCTCCTTCAAGATCACAAAGGCTCCATCACCGCGCCGGCGACACAGGTGCACTACCCTGTCAAACCACATACCAGGAAGATGGAGAATGAGTAGTGTAGGGAACAGAATGCTTTAGCGTACGCTATCCCTTTAAATCTAGCCAAACGCATCTGTGCGCTTCACCAGTATTCGAAAG
Source organism: Esox lucius (assembly GCF_011004845.1). Lineage (NCBI taxonomy): Eukaryota > Metazoa > Chordata > Actinopteri > Esociformes > Esocidae > Esox > Esox lucius. The sequence continues at coordinate 23,134,488 of NC_047569.1, forward strand.
TTATGCAGTGGGCAAATAAACCCATCACAGATGACACAAGACAACACAGTGCATAATCACACCCTTTTAGTTCCAAAGGAGGCCTAGGGTGATTGCTCTGACTAGGCTAGCTGAGGTAGCTGATTGTTAAATGTTAGATGCTAAATTACATATTAAAATGTTATGTTACCCTGCTTACTTTTAATGCTCACAATAGTAACATTCATTCTTTCACCTGAAGAACATTGCTCATCTATGACTATGTCGCACCACTTATGACACAAAAATCTTTATCCAGGCCTTTCTGCAGTACTTGGGACCTGATTGTTTAAAACAGTAGCCCACTGCAAAAAATCTTGAAACAAACGAATCCGGCCACATCACCCTGATTCATGTTGACTTCTATGGATTCCTGTCCCTCAAATAATTTACTTGAAACTCTCTACCTAGTCCACAAAGCACTAAATTGCATGGAACATAGATACCCCTCTGATCTAATCTCACCCTATTTACCTATACAATCTACTGTCAAGCCACACTGAACTACTTCATGCAAGCTCCGAGCAACAGGAGAGGCTGCCTTTTTTACAACCTTCCTAAAAAAACAAAAATTTGGTATATTGTTATATTTTATTACTTTTATAATTATAGGACTTTTTGTTAGGGGGAAAGTCTATAAGAGTAGGGGAGCTCTTTCCTATGTCGGAGTGTGTAGTTCTTCTTTTCTAATTTATTTTCTTTTGTATATTTTCCCCTTCTATCGTCAGTTAGTTTTTTTAATTGTATTTTTCTTTGTTGTATTTCCTGTAAAGGTTTGTTTCCATTACTTTCTCCTAATAAACATACTTCTAATAAGTTAATAATTATGTAGCCAGCTATATTGATTAGGGCAAGGACATGCATATTTCCAATCCAATTCTGTACACTTGGACTGAAACAATTTGCATTCGAACTTTTTTAAGTAGCTATCTACGACGTTTGGCATGAAGAGAGATGCGTCATTATTAGAAACAATGTAATAACAACACTACAATGCCTACGCCTAAGCAGTCTAAATTAAATGACGTTTGGTTTACCCAAAAGCTCCTCTTCCAACTACTTTGATTTTCTCATACTTCTCCATCTCCTCCGTCTGCACCAGCGACTGCACACGTCTCCAGGCAACACTTCCTCTGCTCCTACAGGAAACAAGTTGGGACAAAACACACGGCTGAAAGTTTTTTTCCCCTGATTCGTGAGCTTTTTAATTTGTGTCAACGAAAGCTTTTTATTATTGGCGGTTATTGAATGCTATTACACATCATTTTACTTTATTTAGGTTTTGTGAGGGGGGGGGGGGGGGGTTAAACAAAAAAAGTGTCACGGACACAGATTAAGTCCTGTACTTAAAGAATCAAGGGAAATCAGTCCATAGTTTGTCAGTCTCTGAATAAGCCTAGTCTTGGCCAAACAAAAAGGTAAATGTAAACTTCATGTGTATTTATTTTTTGTCCTATACAGGAAACTACCCCTCAATTTTTAGGCATTATGGGTTAGGTGTTGGGCCTAGGTTACGTTTAGGCATGAAATTAGGTAGAGGTTAATATTATGGCAAGGTCAAGGGCTGGGTATCTGTTTAAATTCAGCATAGATTTAGGCCTGGGGTTGGGAACAAGGACTTCTAGGTTTCCAGTACCCACATGGACAAAAAAACATGTGTGTGTGGTCCAAGTATGTGTGTACATATGGGGACCAAATATTTCCACAAAGATAATAATAGCTGACAAATAATCCAAGATTTATCTGCCTGGTCCCCCCTAGAAAAAAATTGACTTCCTGCTTAGGTTTTTAGGTAAAACTTTGTCAAACAATTTGGCATAGCATTAGAATTGGGGTATACTTCTAGGTTTAGGAATTACGGGCTTAACCATTATTTTTACCAGATTAGCATGACTAAGAGCATCTTATTTTCAGAAACTACCTGGGAGCAATTCAAGTTAAACATCTTCCTTAGAGACAGAACAACACTGTGTCAAATCTGGGAAAGGAAACATGGGAACATTTACAGTCCCCACAAGGATAGAAAAACAAACGTGTGTAAATATGTATGTGTGTGTGTGTGTAAGAAAGAGAGAGAGACAAAGGACAAAGGGCTAAGTCCCACAACATTCTCTTCTAGGTAGGACTTCAGGTAACAGTGTCTAGACGGCATGTAATTATGGAGTGCCTTCACATCGGCTGAGATCAGCAGGCAGCTGCCAAGCTTTGCTTTCCGTCTGTGCACTAATGGAGGCGGTAACAAATGCTATTCCTCTCATTCTACGTGGTGCAGGGCTCTTATCTACTGTGTTCATGGTGGTGTGACAGTGAGTGAAGTGAGGCTCGTCTGAGTGTGTGTGTGTGGGTATGTTCACAGAGTGAGCAGTTTCTGTTGATTTCTTTTAGTCAACAAACACATTTCAGCCTAAACACATTTCTTCTTTAGCCTACCAATAACACTATCGTGACAAAGGACACGACAATTCATGTTTCTTTAATCTCACTTTTTCACATTCTCTGAACACCTTTTCTATGCCAATTATTGATTTTAAAGATTATTAATTTAATAGGCCTTCTGTTCATCAGATCCAGCTAAATATGCATACATTATAATTTGCACCGACAGACTTCACAGGTATTCAGTCTTATATAATTTAATATACACATAGATAGTTCCATTCTGTTGTGCTTTTCGATCACTCGTTCCCCTCACATCACTGTAACGGGTTTGATTTTCTTTGTTTATTACAATGCACTCACCAACCCTTAGAAAGCAACGAATTGAGGGAATGTGACACTAGGGTCCCCTCCCAAATGGCACACTATTCCCTTATAATTTGACTGTGAGTTAGTGGATTATATATAGGGAGTTGTATTTCTTCTATGACCAATATACCAGAGCTAAAGATTTTTCTTGGGCACGATGTTTGCGGAGTGTCTGGATACAGCCCTTGGCCAAGATATTTTAACAACATACCACAAACCCAAGGGATCCCGTACTGCTGTTAAGAACAAGCTACCAGTGCAATTAGAACAGTACAATGTTATTTGATGTCATACCAGTGACATATGGACTCATATTGGGCATGATTTATGACTTGGCTGACAGCACAACATTATGTCAGCCTAGAGAAATCACACAAGGTACTGTCTACACTGTCCACATGCGCTCCAATGGAGGATGGCTCTGGGGTATCCAGAGGACAAACATTTGTATCATGCCTTCTCTCTGAAGCTGTAGAAGCCTCATGCTATTGACAGAGCTGCATGGATCCTATGGCTGAATTATTCTTCTGTGGAGGTGTCAGCAGGACACATACCAGTAAACATGTAGAGCCAGGTTGCTGACTTTCACATAATTAGGCATGTTTGTAAGTTCAGCTTACTCAAAAATAACATAGAACCTCATGGGATTCTGCATTGTTCATAAAAGTTGTGTAATTAACCCTAGCACCCTCAACAGTGTTCACTCCCTCAGCTGTGCAATAATCCCCTGCCAAACAATTGTATCTTAAATCATAAGAACATGGCAACCACATCCTGGCTAAGTTCGATTTGATATTATGTATATGGACTGAACATTCCATGAATCATGGGATCATTACTATGAAAAAGACAAAGAAACTATTATGAGAACTTTTTATGAAGTTCAGGGAAAGTTTCTACTAGCTGGGATGCTACACCCTTTGACAGATAAGCCCTAGATTATGGAGGTAGATTGTCTGGGCTGATGGACAGGCAGCACCTTTCATGATATCTGCCCTGAGCAATGATTCAGTTCTCACGCTTGTATGAAAGCTGAGGGGTAATCTGTGACACAAGGAGCGGATGAGAATTAAGCAAGAAACTCTAGCACAAGCATCAGGTTACATGGCTGCTCAAATTTACAAAGGCATTATATAACTAAGACCTTCAGTCCTTACAGAATACTGTATGATTACCCAGTAGTCCTTGGTAACACACCTGGATTTGGGCAGATTCTGCCATTTTGACTTGCAGATCCTGTCATGCTGTATCAGATTAGATGGGGGTGTCAGTGAACTTGCAATCTTCAGGTCTCCCCACAGATGTTCAATGGGATTCAAGTCCAGGCTTTGGCTGGGCCATTCAGGGATATTCATAGACTTGTCCCAAAGGCAATCCAGTGTTGTGTTGACTGTGTGGTTTAGGTTGTATCCGTTCTGAAAGATGAATCTTGGTCCCAGTCTGAGGTTGTGTGCACTCAGGTTCAGTTTTTTTCATGGACCTGTCTTTTCCTCCTTCCCAGTATGTGCCACTGAGAAGAACCCCCTTAGCGTAAAGGGTCCAACTAATATGCTTCACAGTAGGGATTGTATTAGTCAGGTGTTTAAGCAAGACACAGAGCACCTGGCAATCAGGCCTAAAGGTTCGATTTTGGTCTTATCAAAACAGATACTTTTTTTACATGCTCGTGGGGTCCTTCAGGTGACATTTGGCAAACTCCATGAATGTCATATACTTTTTACTCAGGATTAGCTTCCATGTAGCCAATACCACAAAGGCCTGATTGATGGAGTGCTGCAGAGATGGTCTTTCTGTGAGGTTCTCCCATCTCTGCAGGGAAACTCTGAAGCACTGTTAGAGTGGCCATTGGGTTATTGGTCAACTTCCAGACCAAGGCCCTACTTGACCAGTTCATGGCATGGTTTTGGCTCTGAATTGCACTGCCAAGCATGCTTCAGGGGTAAACAGGGGTGTGCCTTTCTAAACTATGTCCAATCACTTGAATTCACCACAGGTTTACTCCAATTCAGTTCTCAAGGATGATCAAAGGACACAGGATGCACATGAGCTCAATTTGGAGTGTCACGGCAAAGGGTCTGAATAATTAAGTACATGCGATACTTACATTTTGAAATCTTTATAAATTGGCACTAATTTCTGAAAATATTCTCCTTATGAGGTATTGCATGCAGATTGATGTCAAAACAATTGTAATCAATTTTGAATGAATTCTACAGTTAGATTTAGAAAGGGTCTGAATCCTTTTCGAAGGCACTGTACTTTTTATTTCTCTGCTGCCAATGACTGCAAGACTCTTAAACCTGACACAAAACAAATTCTGTGCAGCTCCCTCATCACTGCATCCATCTGCTAAGCACATTATGTATGTATATATTGCCTCACATATTGACTATAGTGATTCATAACTATGTGTTCTCTTGCAACTGTTGTGACTTTGGCTTGGTCGTTGTTGCAAATTATAATTTGTTCTCAGTCAACCTGCCTGGTTAAATGAAGGTAAAATAATAAATAGCACAAAACAGAATTACACGGATGTGAATGGGTTTGTGAGCTTATCCATGACCATGTTCAACCATTCCATGTTCTGTCAACATTTCTCCCAAAACGTATATAAACTAAGATCTTTATACCCACCATGCCTCACTGACGTTTTGCTTCCACCTGGTGGTTATGGTTTCCTATTGCATGCCAGTGGATTTGAGACTAAACAGCGGAGGCCAGCCGTTCCACATAATCCTCGACTTGATTTTCATTAACGAATAATTGCAGCAAAGAAACAAGACTGCTGGTAACTGGTTGATTCTTTTCTTAGGCACGAAGAATTGCAGGAGTTCCACATCTCAGGTGGAAGCTGTGACATTCCCTGTGTGATATCCATTGGCTTTATTGTTTAGGGAGGGGAATACTGACCCACTGAGCATCTGAATAGTTACCCATGTAGGCACACTAGAACTTAAATTGTAGTCACATTTCAGTTCTTTGATTTATATCAATTGTAATATTGGAATTAGCAGACGATCGAGAGGATCAACACCAAGGTATCATGACTCAATTTAGATTATTTTGACTGATCAGAATAAGGAACCATCGTGAAACAGATCGTGTAGATTACAGTTGGCAATCGCCTGGAGTCGTTTTGATCCTTCCGAACACGGCCAATCTGGCTAGAAGTGTAGATCTTCAGATTACGTAAACCGCATAATTTAAGTATTGTCGTATTTTGATTTAGACATATTTTATATTATCATGTTTTTGTCATAGAATAAAAAACTATAGCTTCCTCAAGCGTGCCTACTGGAGTAGAACATCAGGACGGGAAAAACAAAGTAGGCTAACTGTTGCGTCTTACATTATGGTCTCGCCAGACAATATTTTAGAAAATGCATAACAAAACATTGGGCACGCAACTTGTCAAAATAAGATGGCTGTGGAGTTCAATTATATACTTTTTTATGAAAACAGTCGTCATTTTTCGGTTTAGTCATAATTGTTGGCCTTTTCATGAAGTTGATGATGGAAATGTAAAGCCTAATCTTACCATACATGAAACAAAGCAATGACAAATGGGGCGGAACTTTGTATACTTTTTTATAATGTACGAATATAATCGGTACAACTTCTGACATACACTCTACTATCAGCAGAGATACACCGAAAGATGCGAAAAATACAAATAAAAGTAAATAAATAAAGCACATTTTAATTCGTATACTTAATATGTGAAAACCTGACTAAACCGTAACATCCGTACATACGGTTTATGGCTGGCAAATTGTTACAGTTGACATCCTCAAAGTAGCTAAAAATAATAATCTAGTGCCAGATTTTTTTTGCAATAGGTCCATCTTGTTTGACATTTGTGATTTGTTGGGTTTCGTGATTCCATGAGGTGCATTCAATAAGATTTTAACGGTCAAATTGAAATAATGCCTCAGACCACCTCAGACATAGAATTCTAAACTATTCATGCAAAGTTTATCTGCAACGTTAGAGAACGTTTTGCAACTGAACATGACCCTGGTCTTGAATCAGGCCACAACCCACACCACTCCCTTTCTAATACTCCCCTTTTTCCTAGTGACACACAGACAGTCTGGTTGAGCGGCAACGCACTAAATGAAAAGGAAGAACTGTGGAATTGGAAATTGCTGTTTCAGGACGCCCCAGCTACCCTCCCTCTGTTCCGGGTTCAGGAAGTAATAAACCGGAGTAACGCTGCGTCTACGCTCGTGAGTAGTTCTGAAAGGACCACGGTCTACTTCACAGTTCACACCCCTGGAGTTGTGACGGTCCTGAAGAGAACACTCCCCTCACACATACTTACCAACGGACTGTGGAGGGGTGAGAAGGTTTGTGTAGAAGAGCAGGCTAAACAGAAGAGACGTTAAACAGACAAAGATATAAAAAAGGGCGTGAGGGGAGCGAAGAAGATGGAGGCCTTGCTTCCTGTGTTGCAACGGCACCCTGGCATGTCAGTCTTGGTGTGTGCGCTGATGTTTCGGGTGGCCCACCGACTCCTACAGCAGCTGCCTGTGCCCAAAGTGGTGGCGGTGGATGACTTCCGCTCTTGGAAGTGGAGAAACCTTGCAGTGTCTCTGGTCCACTCCCTCCTGACAGGGACTTGGGCTGTGACTTGGTGAGTTTCTCTACACTGGGAAACCATTGTTCATTCACAGTTGATCCACACGATGTTGTGTGTAGGGGGTGTGAAGCAGTGACAGTCACTGTGTCAGGACAGGGCAGAAGCGAGGGTTGAGCATGCTCACACACAGAAAGAGATTGGGGAATAAGGGGAAACTTGAGAATGCTTCACGGCCCACATCATAGCCTCCTCAGTAAATACGTATTTGTTAAGCTCTGCAGTACTGTGTTCATTTTTGTGCTCCTAGTTTAGAATGGCTTGATTAGGGCAGTAAATGTTCCCCTTTTGTAGTTAGTAAATATCAGTGTTAAAGGCCATTGCAAATGAGCCAGATGTGCACCCAAGCCCTTCCCCTCTTTTTCAAGGGTCTCTGGAGTGGGAGTGTCTCTTGAAAACAGATCCTCTAGTGGTGGGAAATGCTATTACCAGATCCTGATTTAGATCCTGCTCTAGCATTTTTGTAGAATGTTGCCGAACTGTAGTTTTGGGAAATGCAAAATAAAATGTGATTTTGTGCATAGGTAAGCTGTTGCAATGTAGACACACAAATGCAAACAAATTAACTTAGTGGGAGTTAAACTTCATGTGGGTAGTTCTGATGATGTCAGTGGTAACACTGGAGCTTATGGCTCATCAGAATTTACTAAGAAAACATGTATACATTAATATACAAATAGCGGCCACTTTATTAGAAACAGTATGGAACAGTATGGACATGGCATGTCGTGTCATGTTAACTACACCTGTCTAAGCGCTTGCTAGAAGTGATGAATTCGAATATACTCTGGATTTAGCCAAGAGAAATGTATTTATTATTCCAATTGGACTCTTAATATCTCACCCGGCACAGCCAGAAGAGGACTGGTCACCCCTCTGAGCCTGGGTCCTCTCTAGGTTTCTTCCTAAAATTCGACCTTCTTAGGGAGTTTTTCCTAGCCACTGAAATTCAACACTACTGTTGTTTGCTCCTTGGGGTTTAAGGCCGGGTGTCTCTGTAAAGCACTTTGTGACAACTGCTGTTGTAAAAAGCGCTTTATAAATACATTTTGATTGATTGATTGATTGATGAACAAGAAGCCTAAACTGCAACACGTTGTACAGTCCGCTGAGGGTAATCAGTTGCCATTTGCCTTTAAAAGAAATGTAGACCTAATACAAAACTTGTACATTTTGTATTCATACCCCTCTATCTAATTTCTGGGGAATCTACACACAATAGCTCAATAAGGTTTTAGAAATGTTTGCCAATTAAAAATTTGAGCTCAGATTTAGATTTTCCTTGAGATGTCTCAAGAACTTTATTGAAGACAACATGTGGCACATTCACTAGATTGGAGATAAAAAGAATGTCTGGTTTGATGAGGCCAAGAATGTAACTTTTAGGTTAATAGGCAAAACCAAGGTACAGCTCATCACCTGGCTAATACCATGGCTACAGTGGTGGTCAAGATTTAAGGAAGGATAAACAGAGCAAAATACAATGAGGTCCTTGAAGAAAATCTGATCCAGACCACACAGGACAGACCTAGCGACGATTAATCCTTCAGCATGATAATGACCCAAAGCCCACACCTATGACAACTCTGGAGTGGCTTCAGGGAAAGTCTGTATTACAACTCCAAACACAAAGAAGACAGCCCTAATCACTTGGCCTAGCTAGTTTCCCTTGGGAATCTCCATCAAAACCAATTTACAGCATCATCAAAAATGACTTGACTTAGCTTTAGATTGCACACTTTTAAGGTTAATATCACCTATGATGCACGAGGGACAGTCTGCTATTTATAAATGGGGGTACCTGGAGGTAGTCTGTTCTGAAATGAAAATGGATAGCCTTCCCTCCAGCCAAATATTTTCATGACCCTCCCTGAAGACTTGGGAAAAAAGTTTATAGTGTTTTAGTGGATTTTTTTTTTTGGGTCTGTAGGAATTAAAGAATGTGACCTTTTATTAAAAGGGGCACTGTGTAAACTCCTGCCTCAAAAATGTCAATACTGAATTTAAAAGTAATGCATCTTTTCTCCTTTGCCTTTTCTTCCCTTACAGAATGAGACTGCTATAGTATTAACTAGTCCAGGGTGGTTTAGGGTGGGGAGGATAGTACTGTGAGTTTTTAAAAAGAATATTAGACTACATGTCAATACAAACTGATTAACATGCAAATGTCTTCTGGTCATTTATTCTTGTATTTGTGTTAGTACTTACAAATGACCCCTTTAATGCTTTATGTAATTTTGCATGACATATATATTTTCCCCTCTACTTTAATAACCAGTGTCTAAAAATCCCAGAATGTATCTTTAATAAGGGAATGTCCTAGCATATACTTTTCTACATTCCTTGTTATGGCGTTTAGCATCTCTTGCAAAAGCAGGAAAATCTCTTACCAGGTAGTGATAATGTTTTTGCTTAGTCAGGCGACTACTGTAGAGAATGATTTAGTCTGATTGAGAGGAACGCAGACCCAATTGTGCATAACCTTGTATGTCCATGTATGTCTCCTCTCCAGTGTGATCATGTGGCCTGAGATGGCAACCAACATTCATTCCTTCTACACAGCCCCTGCCTACATGCTCATCTGCATTTCATCAGGTCAGTTACTACCCCTTTAAGATGGCTGATAGAATAGCTGTGTGTAAACGGGTTATATAAAGAAAGATAAACTGGGAATTTGAACTATGAACAATGACTGCCACTGGCATGAGATAGTGGGGGTTATGTAAATGTGTGACATTCTATTTTGACACGGTTTCACTTATTAAAAGTTCTTACAGTGTTGATCTTTTAAAAAGGCTTGAGGCTGGCATTGATCGAAGAAAAAAAAAAGTGAATGGCTTTGTGCAAAACATTCACCCTGTAAGTGAACCCTGACAACCGGTTAATGTTGAACACACTGACACTGCTGACTAGGAAGTTGTACGTCAGACAGAGGGAGGGGGTGGGGTGTGAGAGCCAGTTCCCCATCCTGTTCCCCCTCGATCCCTCTTTTTCCGATTTAAATGCTGGTCTTGGGAAGATGGATACTGTCCTACCTTTCGGTGGCAGCTAGATTTAGAGAATGAACAATGCAGATCCACCCAATGGGCTCGTATAGGGAATGGGCCACACCCTTGGATCATTGTGGTCACAAAATGAATCCCGATGTCATTACATCACTGTAAACTCTAGACGTCTGGGGCTTTGTTTTAGGGGATTCATTTTGAATCCCCTAACTGTGACTAACGGTGGAAGTTCGTTGTTATTCCATATCCCACCTGGAGTTGTAACCATGAGTATACGGTAGATCTCTGTGAACCAGCTTGACAACCAGAAACAACAGTTACTTCCATTAGAATGGGCTTCCCACATATTTTTTTGAACGACCAGAATTGCCTGTTATAAAGTTCACTATGTGGTATTTGTATTATTTTAGAAAATGCACCTATCATTCTAATCACTTGTCAATACCCAAGAGGTTATCAGTTATCTAGCGCCAACTCTATTGGGTACTAGGTTTGATTTTCACAAGTTTACTTTTTTTAATGTACCGCTAGCAAAAATGTTGCAAAAACTGCTGTTCATTTAAAATTTAATTGTGTGGTGTGAATAGCCATTACCTTCACCAACATGGCTGTTTTCAAGCACAGGGAAACCATTTTAAACTGACATACAGTGAAAGGGGACAATATTGGACATTCAACATTAAAGCCCTATACTAAGAAATGTTTTTATTGCACCTTCCATAAAGACCCATGTGAAAACATCTATTTGACTAAGGCGTATTTCCAGTATCTACAACAGCATCCAATTTAGAATGAGGTATGGAATGTGATCTGTTGTAAATCAAAAAGCTGTTTCCTCTCTTTTGACAGGATACTTTGTACAAGATGCAGGTGATATAATCCTGACTGGACATGCCAGGGGATCCTGGGAGTTCTTAATTCATCATGTCCTGGTAAGATACAGACCTTTCATTGTTATTTGTCATAGCTGGTAAGCAGTGGTAAAGAAGAGAGTTCTGAGTAGCGGCACTTTGAGAATACACTGAGCTGGTGTGAGGGCGCTTTTTAAAGGAGGAAATTCTGTAGGGATTTTTAAGTGTGTAATCTTACTTTGCACCTTTTGAACCAAGATAGACACCAATATATGTTCCCTCTCATTATTTCAAATAGAAAATTGTCAATTCCCACAAAGATAATTGTTTAGTAGCATAAAATTACATAAAAACTGAATGGCTTGCATGTTGAACATTCCTAGTAATTAATATGTATTTTACCAGAAATGAATAGCCTAAAATGTTGCTGTCCCTGCCCAAAGTCCTCCTGGTTGTGTTGCAGATCAAGACGATACCTGACGATTTCAGCTGCCACTGTGCTGACACCTCCCCCTCCCCTGTGTTGTCACTATCCTTGTCCATCTGGTCATTTGTCCGACCTGGACTGAGTTTAAATAGACTCTGGACTCAGCTCACATGCATTTATTAATTATTACAATTTGTACTCTTAATATGTTCACTCGGCACAGCCAGAAGAGGACTGGGCACCCCTCTGAGCCTGGGTCCTCTCTAGGTTTCTTTTTACATTTTGGCCTTCTTAGAGAGTTTTTCCTAACCACTGAAATTCAATACTACTGTTGTTTGCTCCTTGGGGTTTAAGGCCGGGTGTTTTGTAAAAGCAATTTGTGACAACTGCTGATGTAAAAAGGGCTTTATAAATACATTTGATTGATTGATAAAATAGCGATGCAGTTTGGACATTCAATAAATCCATCTACTATTGCAAAGATTACAATATCCCAACAACCTTACTGTACTGCTGTAAGGCTAGACAATACCATTGGTATAATATAACCCCTCTCCCTCTTGTCTTCCTCAGGTGCTCTGGTGCTTCCTGTATGCTTTGTACTCCCAGATATATGTGTCCGGAGCCGTGGTAGCTCTGTTTGTGGAGGTAAACAGTGTCACCCTGCACCTGAGGCTGATGCTGAAGCTAGCAGCACAGCAGTCATCCACTCTTTACCAAATCAACAAGTTCCTCAACCTCTTCACATATGTCTTTTTCCGACTCAGCGCACAATTCTACATCACATATTACATTGTCCGGAATTACTCCTGGTTGGAGAGGGGAGGCTACTTCCTGGTTACTATGATCCTCATGAACATCATGATCCTGGTATACTTCTATCGTCTTCTCCGTGCCGACTTCTTCCCCCGAAACAGAGCTTCCCTGCAACGAAATGGCACCCACACCAATAACGTCAAAAGGTTCCTGACTGAGTGACCCAAAGAAAGACACATTGTCTTCACTGACATGTTTTGTTTGTTTATTTTTTGGTGTAATTCAAGCCATCTCATCCAGTTGCATTGTCAGCCTGTGGCATTCTAACTATATTAACACAGCTCTCTTGACCACAATGGCTTGTGCTGTAGTGAGAATTGGCCAGGAGAGGGTGGGGACAGTGGAACGTCCACTATGCTGTCCCTTCTCTGATGATGAGTAGGCCCACTGGCCGAAAAGGGACCTCACAGACACCCAAGCAGTGCCAAACTAGTCATGTCCGCTGACTGGGAGAACACTAACATAGCTTAAGGAGACTGTGCTTTGGTGCCATGTTTGCTTCTCACAGCTAATTAATACATGTATGTATTTTATTGTATGGAAGGAATTGGATTCTTGGGGAATGTTCTTTACAGAGGGAGTATGAGTTCTAACAATGTTGTAAAGGAACTGTAGATTTTTTTTTTTTAAAGATGTCAGGCACCACATGTTCAACATCCTGCAATACAAATTGTCAGGTGTAGCATAACAACTTTGCTTTATTAACATTTTCATTAATGGGATTTAGTAAATGTGCTATCATTAATGCCTTTAGTACAATCTATATTTCAACTATAACAGCTGTCAGATGAAACAGGTTTATTTAAATTTCCTCTGCTTGGTATGAACAGATATACACATGCAGATGCAGTACATTGTTAACTAGCACTCCTACATCTGTGACCGTTCCTTGATTCCATAACTCTTACAATATTGAAATATGTGAATGTCCAGCCAGTTCTAAATGTTCTTGATGTTAAAGCAATCACATACTGTGTCCCTTTATCCAAGTGAAAAAACCAAAATCGACTGGTCAGGAGGATGGGTCCTGGTAAACCCCATTTGTGCCTATACCAAAATGCTTTCTCAATAACCTTGCTTAAATAGTCCTAGTGTGTCTAGATGTGACAGAAGAGTGTAGGCAGAAATCTCTGTAGATCTACAATAAAGGTTAAATGGTGCCTTTGTTTGTAGAGACATACAGGCTTTACTAAACTGTTTCAAAGAAGAATGCAAAATTATTAAAAGGTTTACAATGTAAAATGTTTGTTCTAAATTATTCTTTTTGAATTCTGAATGCTGATTGGTGGAAAGCTGTCGTATATGAGACCATGCCACAGGTATGAAATCCGATAGCATACTGTTCTGTTTGTTTGGTAAACTGTTTATAACAGCAATAAGGCATCTCTGGGGTTTGTAGTATATCACCAATATATCACAACTTAGTGCTGGGTCCAAGCACTCAAGATGTCTGGTACTTAAGAATAGCTGGACATGGTTTTTTGGCCATGTAGCACTCCCTCTTATGCCTTATTACTTTAGTGTACCACTAGATATATAAAACATTCTACATAGAAGCATTTGATTCCAGATGACATTTCTGATTTTAATTTGTATCTTTGCAAATGTGCCTTTTTCTGTTAAAGTGTTTTTCTGTTAAATTTCATGATCTAGGGGGAAAAAATAAAGATTTTGTTAAGGAAGAAGTTGTATATTTTTTACTTTGAATTTCATAATAAGATCAGGTAAAATATTTCAAACATATTCTGCAAATAGTGCAGGTTTCCAGTGAAACAGTTCTATTGGGCAGCTATTTCTAACCTTTTGCTTTTGTTATGGTTACTAAAAAGACCTATGGCCTGACATGCTAACGTGTGAAAATATGAGGAGCTTGTCTCAAATGGAATCTGAATAACATTAATGTGGCCATGTATCTTGGGCATGTTTTTAAAAAGGTAGTGTGTTATAATGTGCCCAAACAAATTTAATAAAATAATACAGTATGTCTGAATTTTCTAACTTGTTTTATTGGGAAGCCGGAGCCCTTATTCATGTGAATCCTTAACCTGGGTCCTTATTAGCCTACTACACATGCCTAATTAAGACACTTGTTTTCAGTCAGTTCATTTCAGTTTGTACATTTATTTAAGAATATTGTTACAAGGTGCTTCCTTTAACAACCTGATTTTAATATACATGTTACATGAAACTGAATAGGTATCAGATGCTTGAAAGTGGACAAAAATAAAAAACATAGCAAATAGTATAGTTAATCCCTCCTCCCCCACTCCTCGTATAGCCTATACACAGGCATGCCGAGAAACACATGCAGTTACAGTCACACAAAATGGAGTGAACACAATTACTAGTGTTGCTCCTCAGGTGCACTGTGTAGAATCCTGTATCTGATTTTAACAAGACTGCATTTTGAACAATAACACAAGGAGTATGATGCAGGAAAATACCCCCTTTACATGTATACAAGACTTTCACACGAACCTGTAGTGGGATTGGTATACTACACCTGGTATTACTTGGTATCGAATAGAAAAGAAAATATGTGGTATCGCCCGTCCCCATTATCTATCAGCGGTGCCCATAGTAGGCCTGTTTTGCATTGGGTAAAAGGTTACAAACGGTACATCCCTGCAGTAATGTACCCTCTAGAACTGTGCTTCCCAGTCAGGGTACTGGGATCCTTAGGGATACTATCCAGAGGGGGTGCTTGAGAAGCATCCTGAGACCATAAACTAAGTGGCAAATGCATGATGCTGTAGGCTACTCCAGGCAGACGCAGTGCAGAGGAAAAGGATGTTGGTGGTAAGGGAGTAGAAGTAGTGCCTCCCACCCTCATATTAGAATCACTTACTACCCCAATTACAACACTGCAAAAAGTAGAAAATGTGTCCCTTCGAATTTCACATTCATGGGACTAAATTCCACATGGTAAAATAAATATTTGTCCCCTCATTCTCAAAGCTTAGAATCTGCCAGACGCCCGTCTTCAAAATCAAAGGTAGGCTAATTAACACTAACACACCCTAGACCAGAGGTCTCAAACCGGTTCCACGGAGGGCCATGTGTCTGCAGGTTTTTGGGTTTTCCTTTAAATTGGTTCCCAGTTCAGACCTAAACAACCAGGTGGGGGTAGAAACGAACCAATTGGTGAACTAATTAGTCAATTAAGTACAAGGTGAGAGTGAAAACCTGCAGACACTCTGCCCTCTGTGGAACCAGTTTGAGACCTCTGCCCTAGACGGAAAATGCCCGGGACATACACGATCAGCCATAACATTATGACCACCTGCCTAATATTGTGTAGGTCCCCTTTTTGCCGCCGAAACAGCCCTGACCCGTCAAGGCATGGACTCCACTAGACCTCTGAAGGTGTGCTGTGGTATCTGACACCAAGACGTTAGCAGCAGATCCTTCAGCTCCTGTAGATTTCAAGGTGGGGCCTCTAGGGATTGGACCTGTTTGTCCAGCACATCCCACAGATGCTCGATTAGATTGAGATCTGGGGAACTTGAGGCCAAGTCAACACCTTGAACTCGTTATTGTGTTCCTCAAACCATTCCTGAACCATTTTTGCTTTATGGCAGGGTTTCATTAACCGGCTGAAAGAAGCCAATGCCATCAGGGAATACCGTTGCCATGAAAGGGTGCACATGGTCTGCAACAATGCTCAGGTAGGTGGTACATGTCAAAGTAACATCCACATGAATGGCAGGACCCAAGGTTTCCCAGCAGAACATTGCCCAAAGTATTACACTGCCTCCGCCAGATTGCCTCTTTCCCATAGTGCATCCTGGTGACGTGTTCTCCCGTTAAGTGACGCATACGCACCCGGCCATCCACGTGATGTAAAAGGAAACGTGATTCATCAGACCAGACCACCTTCGTCCATTGCTCCGCGGTCCAGTTCTGATGCTCACGTTCCCAGTGTTATTCACTTCACCTGTCAGTGGTCATAATGTTTTGGTTGATCTGTGTAACTCACCCATTGGCTCGAGAATTTTAATTGGCTCTATGCCGCCCTCTAGCTGTTTTGGTTACACTGTGCAATGACATCTGCCGCTAGGCGGACTCGAATTTCCCAAATTCCTAATGAGAAAACCTGAGTTTTGAGGGAACAGCACAACTAAAATCAGTTGCTGAGTATGCTATTTTCCACTTTTGTCCATGGGTATGGTTTATTTGGAGTAAAACTGATTTGGAAAGAGTCTGACTAAAATCTGTAGAAACCACATTATTTGATTACCGAAACATTTTCTTTTGTTGAGTGAACGTGTGGGCTAACGCTGCTCGGCGAAGAAACTTCGGTCTCATCCAGTCCGGTGCCAAGGTACGTAGGCCTATCTATATCCAGTATATGGACTGCGTTCGAGCAGCTATTGTATTAGGCTGTGCCATCGTTTCATTGTCTTTTTTGTCAAAAATATTTTGGTTTTGAGCGTATTGGGGAGATCATGTTTCAAAATGTCAACCTGTTTTCTTAAAGAGTCTCGACATTCTTTTTATATTGTGAGTTTTGATTATTGCAACAACATCATTGTAACAACATAATTGTTTTCCCAATCAATCTTTCCCACTCAATATTTTTTCAGAATGAACGCGTTCTAAACAGTCCACTACAGCAGTAATACTAAAGCGCTTTGTGCACAGATTTACGGAACAGTAGGCTAGGATTATAATAGAGATTTACAGGATCATCTTCAGACCAGTCAACGTCGGACAGTCTGACTCATTGGCTAATCATGTAGTGGCTTGTCATTGCGCATGTTGCATCTGGCTACTATTGCACATAACTGCTGTCTTAACAAACTATTAAACTGTCTCTACACTCTCCCCAGTGATGACCTTTATCTTGACCTAATGTCTGTCCGACCGTCCATGAGTGTGCTTCCTCCAGTTCGAAGGGACCGCATTATTGCCCAGCTTCCTCAGGTTAGCATTATACACACGAACAGCAGTCATTTGAATGTGCTAGGACGCATGCTGATTTCTTCTGTATCCGTGATTTCCGCTACATTCTTAGTGGGAGAGAAATGTTGGCACACACCGAAAGTGGGCCTAGCAGAGATGGCCCCTATACAGAAAATGTCTACCCATTTTGCCAGACCAAATAGTTCAGATTCGTCTGGTTTCATATGGAAATGTTATTCCCAGGAGAGATGTGCATGTAGCATGCACCAATATACACCAATATGTTCTAAATGTATGTCTGTCCTGAAAGTACCTATTAGTTCACAGCTTTCTGTTTTGGCCACCGATTTTGTAACGGCCCGTTCATTATGTTCTAATCTAGTGTTACAGTGAGAGGGCAGCTGTGCACACAAAAGATGAGTTCCACTCCAAAGTGAAGACTGCCTGCCAGGAGCAGCGCACTGGCACCGTGGGGTGGGTAGAGAGGCCACATGCATTTAAAATTCAAAAGGTTCTGCTACTACCTTTTCATGACATGGAGATGAGGGTGTTTTCATTGTGGCTGTTCCCTCTGTCTGTCTCACCTTCTCCTCCAGTAGGTTTAAAATTGCCAAAGTTATAGTGGTTGGTGACCTGGCTGTGGGAAAAACCTGTCTGATCAACAGGTAAGCAAAGCTTCCAAACTGCAGTACTACTGTATTGCATGTGTATTTTCCTGCATCATACTCCTTGTGTTATTGTTCAAAATGCAGTCTTGTTAAAATCAGATACAGAATTCTACACAGTGCTCCTGAGGAGCAACACTGGTCTACTGGCCATTTTGGGTCATTTGAGCTCTATGGGTTTTCCGTCCAAAATGTGTTCCTCGTGTTTCTGTTTCCTTGTTGAGATTGATCCAGGGACAAACCAGGATATGTTTTTATCCTGAAAACCCCCAAATTGAATACCATAGTTTTATGTTTTAATAGATTGTATCTAAGTACAGGTTGTCAGCCAACTATTCTAAAAATTTACAATTTTTATCATTAGGTTTTGCAAGGATACATTTGACAAGAACTACAAGGCAACCATTGGTGTTGACTTTGAGATGGAGCGGTTTGAAGTGCTGGGAGTGCCTTTCAGCTTACAGTTGTGAGTGTCTCCTCACTGGTGTGCTCTACAGTATTAGTTCCCTAACCAATGTCTCTTCACTCACCATAAATATTCTCCATTACAGGTGGGACACTGCAGGGCAGGAGAGGTTTAAGTGTATTGCCTCCACGTACTACAGAGGGGCTCAGAGTAAGGGGACCTTCTCTTGAAAAAACGTGATCTTTCCTTCTCACTAATTACAGCCTAATAAGGGCCAAATCCAATGAGTTGAAGTTTGAAAGTAAAACAAATATTTCTGTTTTCCAGCTATTGTCATTGTGTTTGATGTGAATGATGTGGCGTCCTTGGGTCATGCAAGGTAAAATACATTTGAGGAATATGTATTTCCACAGTTCTTGTGCTCTGTAAATGCTATATCACATGTTTATATGTTATGCTTATCCACAGGCAGTGGCTTGAAGATGCTCTGAAGGAAAATGATCCCACTGGAGTCCAGCTGTTCCTAGTTGGCACGAAGAAAGACCTGAGTGTATGTATTTCTTGCCTTTAAATACAATTGTCAGAGCCAGTTGATCAGTCGCTTTTTTAATGACTACTTGTAGTTGTGAGGATGCAGCTTTAACAATAATGAACTACTGCTCCAGCCTTAACCACGGTTCCAGTGGTATGTTTTACTTTTAGGGATGATCAAATATGATTGAGAGAGGCCAACAACACTATATCGGTGTCTTTAAACACTAGAATGCAGGGGAAAAAATTACCTCCCCTACAAAACCCCTCCAAAAAAACACATGATTTGTTACAGTCATTTCATAACATTTGTTACAGTCATTTATAAAACAAACATTGATATTACCAAAAAATATATATATTGGTAAACATACAGCTATAAACTGCACAGGTATCCTGACTTGAGTGGAATCCCTGCAACTGAATTAAGATTTCTCAGGAAAAATAACGGGGCTCTGATTGGTCACATGGCCTACCATGCCAATTTATGTAAAAAAAATTGTCATTTCAAAACCAATAGAGAGATCCCACTCTAGAACTATGATATGCCTTTTGAGTGTATATTATACGATTTAGCACTATTATTAGCTAAATAAATAAAAAAATCCACAAGTTTCATTTCAGACTTTGTACTGGATTGTAAAAACCTTATATTGCAAAACCCTGTTTAAAATGCATGGCATATTGTATATTTCAGTTGTATGTTTCACATATCTCTTTTGTTTGTATTTCCGTCTCTTATTTCTGCAGTCTCCGGCTCAGTATTCCCAGATTGAACAGGATGCAATCCAACTGGCTGAGGAGATTCAAGCAGAGTATTGGGCTGTGTCATCATTGACAGGTAGGCGCCCTAGTAACTTTGAAAACATTTCTGACTGGTAGCAGTAAGACATGATGCAGCCATTTTCTTTTTTATTCTTGTTCCAGGGGAAAATGTGAGGGATTTTTTCTTCCGTGTTGCATCATTGGCATTTGAGGCCAATGTCTTTGCAGAGCTAGAGAAGAGTGGGTCCAGACACATTGGGGACATTGTCAGTGAGTGTCAATAGACTGTGTTGTATGGAAAGTATGGAAACATTATGTACTATTAAAACATTACTATATTTGCATACTGTATTAACCCATGCTGTGCTTTTCTGTTTCTGTTTTTTCTTTCAGAAATTAACAGCAATTCAAAAAACGTGTATGCAACATCAAAGAAGAAACAGTCAAACTGTTGTTAATGAAGATGACCACTAACTAAAACAGTAACCCCTCCCCCTCAAAAAATCTCAAAAGAAACCGAGGACCCTTGACCACTTCCAGAGGCATGGGTTTTTCCAGTGAGATCTGGCAGGCAGGACAGTTTTGCTTTAACAGACTTTTTGATGCCGTGGAAACGACACTCCTTGGTTGGATGTGGATTCCTGTGGTGTTTGGCTCATTTTAGCTTGTCCAGAGTTTCAAGTATACTTTCCTCTGTGTCATTACATTCCATGTATAATTCTAAGCGTTCTTTGTTCTTCAAAGATATTGTAATTGCACTGTTGTCTAAATGTTTAGACTGCGGGCAATCATAGAGGTATTTAAATAGCCTATATGGATAGTTAAGACGTTAGAATTTGGTCATTTCCTTGGTGTTTGTATACTTTTTTTGGCATAATTTGCAATGCATACATGGACATCCTAGAATGTAATATTATGCTAGTTAGTTGAAGACTTGTGAACATTCCTCTTTAAACAGCATAGGATTCTTATACAGGAATAGGGATATCTTTTGCGGGTGATATGGATATTCATCGTTATGCCAAGACCGGAAGAGTTTAGGGGTGTGCTGCGTAGCCTACTCAGAAAGACAAGTATCGTTACAATGAGGAATTTGACAGATAGGATTATAAGATTATGAATATAAACAATTCTGCATTATCATCCCAAATCGAAGTTACCATGCGAAATGATGGGTGCTCAATCCAGGGATGTTTTTCGACCAACAGATTATTATAAGATATAACAAATGTAATTGTAAATGCTGATTTGGTGAATGTTTGGAATAGGCTAGAAAATGAAACGTTACATTTCATCTTAGATTTGCCATTGGAGCTGTCTGGGTGTTTTTTAAACTATAAACAATGTGAGGCAAGCAACATAAATGCACAGAGAGCTATTGAGGTATAGGCTTTACCAGCATTTTGAATCCATTTAAAAGTGCTTATCTGTATTCCAATCACTGGTACAAACTGTGATGAACATATTTCCATCAAATCTCAGAAAAAATACTGTTGATGCCCATAACTCTGGAAAGGGTTACAACACCATTTTAAAGCAAGTTAATTGTTCTACTGACAGATGATCAATCAAATTGGTCTAAGGCATCTAGATAGATAAGTAGATCTTCAGGTAGACTATCCCTTTAACAATCAATGTAGAAGCTTATGGGTCAAATCAAAAGTCAAATAGGCTACACACATAGGCCTACATCAGAGGTCAGAAAGGAAAACGCCTCGGCTCCTTAAAAATATAGACACCCAACAACCCAAGTGTGAATAAAATGACAACTGGAGCAATGTGCTCTGAAATAACGAGTCAGAGGCCAATTTGTTTATCCGTGATAGCAGACATTTTCGGGAAAACAAAAAAGCAGCTTTAGAACAGAAGAACCTTCACTAAAGATTAACAAGGTGACTGGGTCAATGTGGTTTTCTTTGAATTTGAAGATGTATGGCAATAATGCAATATAAAAAACAATCACACAGTTAAGACAATTCTTTCAATGTTCTGTTCTAGAAGTACAGTGTAACTGAGGATTATTCATTTCATGAGTGACTTATAAATTTCCCAGTTAGTGTCAAAGTCAGAAGTTCAATAAAATGAAATCCCTTTAACACAAAAGACTTACATCTTTGGTCAAATGTTTATTTGTAAATGTTCACACATTGTCTCACTTCTAAAGCAAATATCAAACATTTACATTACAAATATATTTAATGTGCTCAATGAATCAAATAAGATCAACTTTTAACTGGAAAAAGCCCAATATCTGAAAATAACTCTGTAAGTTGAGTCATTAATAAGTTGTTGGGCGTATTACATTCTGCTTAATACGTTTTTGTCAGTGCCCCAAGCTGACAAATAATGCTTAATGTTAACACTGTCAAAACTGGAATCTTTAGTGGTTAAACGCTTTGTTTGTTTGGGATGTATTACAGAAAAGTTACTGCAAATAACCAAATGTGCTCCCTCAAATGATTGTACTGCAAAAACACAAGATGAAGATGCATAAGTTGTACTGCACACCATAGCAACTCACTAAAGTTACAGTAGTGGACAGTTGCATTATTTCCCCTGTTGCTGATTCCATCTTTAAGCTATCAACATTCATGTAGTAATCTCATCCTCAGTCAGTCACACTCTAGTTTTGCCTATACTTATTTTGGGACTCAAATCTTTAGGACTAAAAATCTTATTTGCCCTAACCTAAAAATAGCTGTTTAGGACCAGAAAACAAAGGTACTTTGCCATGGAATACATACTTTTGAAAACGTCTGGTGCTCTTATGTGTACATGCATGATTAGGCCTAACTCATTGAATATATTTAAATTGTGATTTCCTAAACAAATTATCAATAGAACAAGTTGAGGGCTTAATTGTTGAAGCTCTTAAAGGAGTCAAGATATTGCTTGTCAATTTGACTTTGCAGTTCCTCTGGGATGCAATGAGAATATTTATATTTCTCTTTGATCCATTTTCCTCCCTCACTGTTCTCAATGGCCACAGTGGCAACACCTGCAAGAGTAAGCTGTATTACAGTTACGTTTGTCAATCAAGAAAATATCTGGAGAACACTAGTAATCAGATGAATTATATCAGGCCTTCAGCATATAAAAAACAGACGATTTGTCTGGCACTTGATACTAATATCACACTGACCTACAACAACGGCTCCTTGCCTCTCCACCAGTTTGATAGCAGCCTTTATTGTTCCTCCAGTCTCTATCCACTGGTCCACTATCAGCACTCGGAGCCCTTAAGAGGAGACATTTCTGTAAATAGTTTTTCAATGGAATACGTTTTTTATACCTGTACAAACTGTAATTCTCAGAAAATTGAAATTGGAACGATTTCAAAGGAGTTTGCCAGTACAGTGCAGGGAAACTTGTTTGGTCAAACTAAGCTGATGTCTGTATCAACACTAGATGGCATTGTGTCTCAGAAAATCAGTGATTATGTCAGGTAGATGCCATGGTTGTATTCATTGAAACACATTTTTTTTAAACACAAAAGTGTAATGTCAAACAGGTCATCAGATGGGAACAGCCAACTAAGTAATTAATCCCACCCAGTTGACTACATTAAAATGAAATCTGCCAACTGCAATGTCCATGCTTTAAAATATTTCATAATGTTAACCGTGAAGGGATGTGTCCTCTATCCATCTCTATGGACAGGACTCTTAAAACAATAGATGGATGGTGTCTGTTCATTGGCCAGATGCGATGAATGGTATCTGACTGACCAATGAAAACAACCATCCCAGATCTGTGATGGTCTACTTATATTGTTTGTTGTATTACTAACCTGGCCTTAACACATCTTGGCAGATCTCCATCATCTTCTCATTCCCTGAGTAGTCTGTGTAAGGTTGGCTCTCGGTTTGTATGCACAGGTGTCCTACTTTGCGAATAGCCAAAAAGCCCTTACCAAGGGTGGTGGCTATAGCCGATCCTAAAAGCCACCAAAATGAAAAACATTACTTACTAACAGCACAGATGGGATGAGGACATTCTGGGAATCTTCATTTCAATTATCAATGTTTTCCCAGAGATGTATGTTCCTGGTTGAAGTAACAGCAGCATTCCCATTGTAGATTCCTTTCACACATAATTGATTTTCCAACGTTGTGTGTTGCATGGTATGATATCTACAGTTTTAAATCCTTTCCTTGGGTTCCCCCCACTATGACTTCTGTTGATTTTTTAAGCCAAAACTGGCGTAGCGTATTAAATCAGTCAACTAATCAAACCCTTGCTAATTAAATCATGCATGCCTGTTTAGAGTTGAAAAGGAAATTCTAAACGTCTAGGGCAGCCCGAGGAAAGAGTTGGGAACGCCGCTGTGGGCTTCTCTTCCTAGGTAATCCTTTCAGATCTCCAGACAGGGCCTGAATGTGTCCTATCCCCGAATGTATTATAATTCCCAGAGAAAACCTGGGAATGACACTAAATTTAAGTATTGAACACATTCAGGTCCTGTCTGGAGACAACACAAGATGATCTGATTGATTAAGATTTTATAACTTTTCCTTGTAAGTTAAAAACATTATTGACTCCTTTACCAAGGATAAATCCCATTGCATCTACACCCGCAACCAGGTCAATGGCCTCATTCTGGAATGGACAGAGAAGGTCTTTGACACAATCTGACAGGGCCTGGATTAGATAAAAACAAAACCAGAATGAATCAAACTGAACAGCATTACTGCTATATGTTTCTTTACAGGAACATTACAGTATATGCATTTGGCAAAAAAAAAAAGAAATGACAATACATTTTGTATATCCCTCTTGCAAGTTATACCTACAGTACTATTCAAATGGGTGGACACGCCTACTTTCCTGGTGACACTGTGATTTATTTAGCAGTCGAGGTACACTCAACCAGCATGTCTAGTTTGTGCTTAATAGGTCTATTATTTGTTTTTTAACAGGAAAATAACACATAACACAACGCTAGGCTGTCTATGGGCTGTTAGACCAAGGAGCGTAATGGAGTGCAGCACCAGAGTCAATTTATCATCAAGGCAACGGGTGGCTAATTTGAAGTATCTAAAATATATATGTTTTTTTAATTGTTTAACACTTCTTTGGTTGCTACATGATTCCATATGTGTTACTTCATAGTTTTTATGTCTTCACTGTTATTCTACAATGTGAAAAATAGTCAAAAGTAAAGAAATCCCCTTGAATTAGTATGTGTGCACAAACATTAGACTGGCACTGTACTTTCATTGGGAAAATATAATTTCTTCATGCAGAAATGATAAATACTATTCATACAAGCCATTAACTCTAATCTTTAAACGATTGCAACATGAAACTAAAGGTATATCACTAGTACCTGGGAATTACAGTAGAGTCTTGATGGATCCAACCAAGCATACGTTGGTCCCTTGGTGTTAGGTGCCATTAGGGAAAGGTACCATCCTTTCTCCCTTTCCATTGGAATAGCCAATGTGTTCATTCCGTAATAACAGTCCACACAGTCAAAGATGCAGAGGAGTTTGAGTCTTGTTCACTGGCATGGCCACTGGCCAATGCTATATATCAGGTTCAGAAGGCAATAGTGCAAGATAAAAAAAAAATCCCACAGTTAAGACAGTTATTTTAATGTTCTCTTCTAGAAGTAGAGCATAACTCAGGATTATAAATTTTTTGAGTGACTTATTAATTATCCAGTTAGTGTCAAAGTCAAAAGTTCATAGAAAGAAAATTTATTTAACCTGAAAGACTTACGTCATTTGTCAATATTTTATTTGTACATTTCACACATCATCTCACTTATAAAACAAGTATGAAACATTTACATTAAAAATATATTTAATGTGCTCAATGTATCAAATAAGTTCTACTTTATTACTGAAAAAGCCCTTATTAAATAGCTGTCTAACTTGAGTCATTAATATTATCTAATTATATTTTTTGTATTAGCCAGTAATTATATTTTTTGTACTAGCCAGTTCTTCAAGCTGACAAGTAATGCATTTACTATGACTTTTTGCATGTGTTGTTCTTTTCTGCCTAAAATGGCATAGCATATTTAATTTGTCAACAAATTATCAAACCCTTGCTAATTAAATCAGGCGTGCCTCTTGAAAGTTGAAAAGGAACTTCTAAATGTCTAGGGCAGAGTTGGGAAGAGTTGGGAATGCTGCTCTAGACTTCTTTTTGAGTGTGATCCTTGTTGCAGCTCTCCAGACAGGACCTAAATATGCTCTCTCTCTATATTTTGTGTCATGCCCAGAGGGGATATATGTGGGATTGACAGCAACACTATTAGATTGATTGAGATTTTATTTGTTTTCCTTAAAAACATTATCTTTTACCTAGAACGAATCCCATTGCATGTATGCTAGTGACCAGGTGAATGGTCTCATTCTGGAATGGACAGAGAAGGTCTTTCACACAATCTAACAGGGCCTGGATTAGATAAAAACAAAACCAGAAAAAACCAAACAGAACAACATTCCTGCTATAGGTTTCTTTACAGAAACATTACAGTGCATGCACATGGTAAGAAAATGCACACAATACATTATATATATCCCTCTTGCAAGGTATACCTACAGTACAAGCCAAAAGTTTGGACTTGCTTACTTCAGGGTTATTTCATTATGTTTACTATTTTACACATTGGAGAATAATAGTGAAGATGTAATACTATGAAATTACACATACAGACTTCTATTAACCCAAAAAGTTTTAAATAGGTCAAAATACATCTCATATTTGCATTTCAATTAACGTGTGTGCCATGTTGAATTATTTGTGTTGTGACAAGGTAGGGTTAGTATACTGAAGAGCAAATTCTGTACCGTATAAGCTGATATTATGGCAAGAACAGCTCAAATAAGCAAAGAGAAAACACAATCCATCATAACTCCAAGCCATGAAGGTCAACCAATCCAGAAAATGTCAAGAACTTTGAAAGTTTCTTCAAGTACAGTTGCAAAAACCAAGCGCTAGGATTAAACTGGTTCTCATGAGGACCGGTACAGGAGAGGAAGACCCAGAGTTCCTTCTACTCCAGAGGACAAGTTCCTTAGAGTTATCAGCCTCAGAAATTGGCAAAGAACTGCATTTCAGATTGCAGCCCAAATAAATGCTTCACAGAGTTGAAGTTACAGACCCATCTCAACATCAACTTTTTAGAGGAGACTAAGTGAATCAGGCATTCATGGTTGAATTGCCCCAATTTAAAACCATTCCCAAAGGACACCAATACTAAAGAAGAGACTTGCTTGGGCCAAGACACACAAGAAATTGACATGAGATCCGTGGAAATCTGTCCTTTAGTCTGATGAGTCCAAATATGAATACTTTTGTTTCCAGCCGCCGTGTCTTTGTGAGACACAGAGTGGGTGAATGGATGATCTCTGCATGTGTGGTCATCACTGTGAAGCAAGAAAGAGGAGGGATGGTGTCGGGGTGCTTACCTGGTGACACTGTCTGTGATTTATTTAGAATGCAAGACACACTAAATCTTGATATGCCTACCACAGCATTTTCCTTCGATCCACCATCCCATCTAGTTTGTGCTTAGTAGGACTGTCATTCGTTTTTCAACAGGACAGGAATGCTAAACACACCTCCAGGCTGTGTAAGGGCTATTAATACCCTTGAATGAATAATTGTCCAAACATTAGACTGGTACTGTACTTTCATTGGGAAAATGTAATTTCTTCATGCAGAAATGATAAATACTATTCATACAAGCCATTAACTCTAATCTTTAAACGATTGCAACAGGAAACTAAAGGTATATCACTAGTACCTGGGAATTACAGTAGAGTCTTGATGGATCCAACCAAGCATACGTTGGTCCCTTGGTGTTAGGTGCCATTAGGGAAAGGTACCATCCTTTCTCCCTTTCCATTGGAATAGCCAATGTGTTCATTCCGTAATAACAGTCCACACAGTCAAAGATGCAGAGGAGTTTGAGTCTGTTCACTGGCATGGCCACTGGCCACTGCTATATATCAGGTTCAGAAGGCAATAGTGCAAGATCACACAATTAAGACAGTTCTTTTAATGTTCTCTTCTAGAAGTAGAGCCTAACTCAGGATTATTCATTCTTTGAGTGACTTATTATTTCTCCAGTTAGTGTCAAAGTTAAAAGTTCATGAAAAGAAAATCCCTTTAACATGAAAGACATAATTTGTCAATTGTTTGTTTGGAGATTTCACACATTATCTCACTTCTAAAACAAATATGGAAGTTTACATTACAAAAATGTTTAATGTGCTCAATGGATCAAATAAGATCTGCTTTTATCTGCACTAAGCCCTTATCAAATAGCTCTGAAAGATGAGTAATTAATAATATTAAATTCCATTTAATACATTTTGTACACTAGCCAGTGCTTCAAGTTGACAAGTAATGCATTTACTATGACTTTTGCATGTATTGTTTCTTTCTGCCTAAACTGGCATAGCATATATGATTACTCATCAAGCTAATCACAAAGCCCTTGCTAATTTGAAAGTTGAAAATGAAATTCTAAAACCCAAGGAAACAGTTCAGAATGCTGCTCTAGGCTTCTGTTTGAGTATGATCCTTGTTGCAGATCTCCAGGACTAAAAGAGTTCTATCCCTACATTTTGTGTCATTCCCAGAGGGCTCACCTGGGAATGACACCAGCACAAGATTCAGATTAATGGAGTTTTTATTAGTTTTACTTAAAAACACTGACTAATTTACCAAGGATGAATCTGATTGCATCTAGGTCAAGGTCAAGGGCCTCAGATGGTCTTTCACATAATCTAACAGGGCCTGGATCAGATAAAAACAAAACCAGAAGGAATCAAACTGAACAAAATGATGGCTATAGGTTTCTTTACAGAAACTTTACAGTATGTGTCACGGTGCAGGAGGCAGGACACAGACGCACACTTGTAGTTCAAATACATTCCTTTAATTCTGATCAACAGAAACCAAAATAAAGCTGCAAACGAAAACTGAGGCACATAGCACAAACAATAATCCACAAAGAGTGGCAAAAGGCTGAACTTAAATATGATCCCCAATTACAGGGCAACGATGTAGAACCCCTCCTGGGGAACTGGCACTGGAGGCTCGTGGCGGGGGAGATGCAGGTCCAGCCACGCCCTCCACCATCTTGTCTGCACCTTACTTCAACCCCTCTGGAGGTCACTCATCCCCCCGTTTTGAAGGCCAAAGAATCTCACCATCCTCCTCCTCCTCCACCGCCTCTGGTTCCTCCTGCCCTCTGGGCTTCAGGGGCTCCTCGCTGAGCCCCCAGAATGTGGAAACAGGAGCACCTCTTCGTCCTCTTCTGTGGTGGTGGCAGTCGTGCCCTGCAAAGGACCCCTAGCCCCCCCAAAAAACCTTTGGGGCTGACTCACAGTGGGTCCTTGGCGTTGTTGCCACGGGGCTGGCCATGGGGCTGGCTTGTCCTCAAGCGAGGGACGGCATGGGCTGTCCTCCTCGGTGTCTCTATCGGGGCAACTGAGGAGTTCCCCCACCCTGGGTGGTGGATTATTCTGTCACGGTGTGGGAGGCAGGACCCAGGCGCAGAGTTGTGTCCCCCTCACATTTTAAATCAAACCTACACCCCTGGTCACGGGTTCAAAACAAAAAAGCAACTGTGAAGAGATGCCTAGAGGCCTCTCCTCAGCCAGGTCCCAACTATGGCCCCCAGTGCAGCGCAGAGATGGCTAGGGGCATAGCCAGGACCCGGCAGTATATGTACTAATTTACACAATACATTATTTATATCAAGGTATACATTCAGTACCAGTCAAAAGTTTTGACACACCTACTTATTCAGGGTTATTTCTTTATATTCACTGTTTTGCACATTGGAGAATAATTGTGAAGATGTAATACAAGGAAATAATACAAAGGTACCATCCTTTCTCCCTTTCCTTTGGAATAGCCAGTGTATTCATTCTGTAATAACAGTCCACAGTCAAAGATGCAGAGGAGCTTGAGTCTGTTCACCGGCATGGCCACTTCTATATATCAGCTTAAGGAGGTGTGCTAACATGTGGAGACATGCCCAGAGAGGAAGAGGATAAATTAGAGGATGTTCTCTCCCCAATATCTTTTTACATTAAGTATCTAATTATTAAAGTCAGTGGGTTTTGTATGTTGGAAAATGAGAGCGTTCAGGATAAAAATGCATTGCTGAGGCTAAGCATAACTTTTGTAATTGTGAGAGAACGGCATCCGGGTGAATAAGCCAGAGAACAATTAATTTTACCTGTTGTCAATTAGCTTCTACTTTGTCCCTGTTTTAGCACACTTTGGCTGGGAACACAACAACTTTAAACTCACTTGTGAGTTGATACTAGGGAGAGCCAGGTGCCGCGCCATGTGAAGAGAACTTGAAGAGAATTTGAAGAACTTGAACCCTAACATGGAAATTCTTGGAGTAATGCTAACCTTGTGGCTAATAGCCTTAGTCTGCTTCATCTCCCCATTGTGTCATAAACTGTAGAACTAGTCAGAATAATTATTGTTTTATTATTTCTGTTTGCTTAGATTTTTTTCTCCTTTTTACAAGCCACCTGTTTTGTTCTTTTTGTGTAATACTCTGGTTTAAATTTGGAAAACATCAGGTTCAATACATTGTTTGAATTTCATGTGTGTCACTTTGTTTTTGGTTTATGAAGGCATATCTAACCCGTTACATAATGTTTATGTTATGTAGGCCACTTAGTAAACTGGATTTGTAAGGTACATTTCCTACATAAGATTAATCTTGAAATGCTTAAAGATTAGCACAGTAACCTGATATTGACAGTGCAATGAGTGAGGTGGGTGGGGGGGTTGGGTGATGATGTGTCCTCATGGGTTCCCCTATGTGTGAGGAAATGTGACGCAGTGTCCTCATGGGTTCCCCTATGTGTGAGGAAATGTGACACAGTGTCCTCATGGGTTCCCCTATGTGTGAGGAAATGTGACGCAGTGTCCTCATGGGTTCCCCTATGTGTGAGGAAATGTGACGCAGTGTCCTCATGGGTTCCCCTATGTGTGAGGAAATGTGACGCAGTGTCCTCATGGGTTCCCCTATGTGTGAGGAAATGTAACGCAGTGTCCTCATGGGTTCCCCTATGTGTGAGGAAATGTGACGCAGTGTCCTCATGGGTTCCCCTATGTGTGAGGAAATGTGACGCAGTGTCCTCATGGGTTCCCCTATGTGTGAGGAAATGTGACACAGTGTCCTCATGGGTTCCCCTATGTGTGAGGAAATGTGACGCAGTGTCCTCATGGGTTCCCCTATGTGTGAGGAAATGTGACGCAGTGTCCTCATGGGTTCCCCTATGTGTGAGGAAATGTAACGCAGTGTCCTCATGGGTTCCCCTATGTGTGAGGAAATGTGACGCAGTGTCCTCATGGGTTCCCCTATGTGTGAGGAAATGTGAACCAGTGTCCTCATGGGTTTCCCTATGTGTGAGGAAATGTGGTAAAGTGTCCTAGTGGGCGCCCTTCCAGTGGAGATGTGATGCAGTGCCATGTAGGCTGCCCTACATGCTAGAAAATTGGCCTCTTTGCTCTCCTACCTGCAAGACAATGTGCCCTCATGAGATGCCTCTATGGTGGAATATACCCTCCTGGTGCCCCTGTTTTCTTTTTCTATATAGCCTTTTAAAAAACACTTTAGTGGCAGCATGGTTCTACCTCAATTTCATTTCTGTTTGGAGCCAATAAACTCATCCAGACAGTTTTTAGAATCATAAGCATGCAAGTTAAAAAGTCAGCATGGAGAAGAGAAATGTATCTTTAGAGAGGAGAAACAAATGTAAAAACTGCCTGAATGAGTTTATTGGTTCCAAACAAGAGTGCAAAGGAGATAGAATCATCTCTTAGGTGGAATACCCCTTTATTTTTGGTATAATCCTCATTCCTCACACACTGAGCCACACCCCCTTTAGAATATTCAGGGGTCAGTGGGTTTAGTGCAGTCTGAGCTGTAACCTTCACATCCTTCTACTGTGTGTGAGCTTGGTTACATAGCCGTATGTGTAAGTATGTGAAACGGAAAGATTGCAGGTTTCTAAAGATGCATTGCTCATGTGTGTACTGAATCTTTTGGTTATTTAATTATTAATTTTTTGGCTTGTATACCATGTTATACAATATGCTAGAGGATGCCTTGGTAGGTAGCTTACTTAGCCATTTCTATGCTAACTGGTTGACTGGATCCAACTCAAATCAAGCAGATTTACCATGACTATGCTCCTCAACATACAGTTGAAGTCGGGAGTTTATAGATGCCTTAGCCACCCCTGTGCTTCACTGTTGGGATGGTGATCTTAGGCTTTAAAGCCTCCTTCTTTTTCTTACAAACATACCAAAGGTCATTAGGGCCAAACAATGACATTTTTGTTACATCAGACCAGAGGAAATTTCTCCAAAAAGTACAATATTTGTCCCTGTGTGTAGCTGCAACTCGCCGTCTGGCTTTTTTGTGGTGGTTTAGGAGCAGTGGTTTCTTCCTTGCTGAGCGGCCTTTCAGGTTATATTTATATAGGGCTTGTTTTACTGTGGATATAGATAATTTTGTACCTGTTTCCTCCAGCCTCTTCACAAGGTCCTTTGCTGTTCTGGGATTGATTTGCACTTTTCGCACCAAAGTACGTTCCTCTGCAGGAGACCGAATGTTTCTCCTTCCTGAGTGGTATTACTGCTGCATAGTCCCATAGTGTTCATACTTGCATACTATTGTTTGTACAAATGAACGTGGTACCTTCAGACATTTGGAAATTGCTCCCCAGGATGAACCAGACTTGTGGAGGTCTACAATTTCTTTTCTGTGGTCTTGGCTGATTTCTTTTAATTTTCTTCTGATGTCAAGCCAAGGGGCACTGAGTTTGAAGGTAGTCCTGGAAATACGTTCAGAGGTTCACCTCCAGTTGACACAAAACATGGCACTTAGCCTACTGCACAGTCAATATTACGTGTGGAAACGTCTGACCCACTGGAATTGTGACATAGTGAATTATAGGTGAAATAATCTGTCTGTAAACAATTGTTAGAATTACTTGTGTCATACACCAAGAAGATGTCCTAATCCACATGCCAAAACCATAGTTTGTTAACATGAAATCTTTGGAGTGGTCGAAAAATCGGTTTCACTGACTTCAACCTAAGTGTATTTAAACCTTTGACTTCAACTTTGCAACAGCTCATTCTCAGTGACATGACTGGGGTTTGTTTCACCATAAACGCATCCCGGATATCTGTGCGTTGGTGCCCCACTACATGCAGGTGCCCTTTTAATTGTTTTCGCCCCTGCTCCTCAGAAAGTCTGAGTCCGCCACTGTCCAACACGTTTACTATGAAAACTGATGGATCGCTTACCATCGAATAAACCTAGACCTTTACATATGCCCTTTTTAGGAGATGATCAATGTTATTCGCTTCGCCTGTGAGTGATCATAATGTTTTGGCTCATCAGTGTACATCCTTACGTGATCTGCAAAAATGAATATTATTTTCTGGCTGAAAAACATTGTTTCTTTCAATTTTTTTAAAAGGGTTGAAGAAACGTCAATGTTTTTGAGCCAAATGACATGCTTGAATTCCATCATTACCTAACCCAGACATGTTTCTCGACCCCCTGCTAATTACCAAATTAACAAATGTAATTGTAAATGCTGATTTGATAAATGTTTGGCATCGGCTAGGTGTTAGAAGAGAAACGTATCAATTCGATTTGCAATTGGAGCTGTCAGGATGTTTTTTGAAACTATAAACAATGTGAGTCAAGCAACATCATAATTGCACAGAGAGTGAAGACTAGGCCTAGGATTTAGCAGCATTCTAAATGCTTATATAAGTGCATTTCCATAATACCAATCACTAGTACAAACTGTGATAAACTTTTTTAATCAAACCCTAAAAGAGTTCTTAGGTTCTCAGAATAAATATTTTTGATGCCCATGACTCTGGGAAGGGTCACAGCATCATTTTGAAGCAATTTGAAGTTAATCGTTCTCCTGACAGATTATCTATCAAATCGGTCTAGGGCGTCCCTCTAAACACAGCCAGAGCTAAGTAGATCTTCAAATAGTATATATCAATTGATGTAGAAGCTTATGGGTCAAATCAATAGTCAAATAGACTACACACATTGGCCTACATCGGAGGTCAGGAAGAACAAAGCCTCTTCTCCTTAAAAATATAGACACCCAACAATTCCAGGGTAAATAAAACGACAACTGGAGCAATGTGCTTTGGACTAACGAGTCGGAGGCCAATTTGTTTATCAGTGATGGCAGACATTTCGAAAAACTAAAAAGCAGCTTTTGAACAGCAGAAACTCCACTATAGATTAACAAGGAGACAGGGTCAGTATGGTTTTCTTTGAATTCTACAGGAGAATTTGAGGTGGCAACAATGCTGTAAAAAAACTATCACAAAGTTAAGACAGTTCTTTCAATGTTCTGTTCTAGATGTAAAGTATAACTGAGGATTATTCATTTTTTGGGTAACTTATTAATCCCCCAGTTAGTGTCAAAGTAAAAAGTTCATAAAAAGAAAATCCCTTTAACACAAAAGTCATGTCATGTGTCAAATGTTTATTTGTAGATTTCACACATTATGTCACATCTAAAACAAATATCAAACTTTCACATTAAAAATATATGTAATGTGCTCAAAGTATCATATAAGATCAATGTTTAACTGGAAAAATCCCTCATTAAATAGCTCTGTAAGATGAGTCATTAATATCATTAAATTCTGTTTAATACATTTCCAGTGCTTCAGGCTGACAAATAATACATATACTGTTAACACTGTCAAAACTGGAATCTTTAATGGTTAAATGCCTTGTTTGTTCGGTATGTATTACAGAAAGGTTACTGCAAATAACCGTGTTCCCTTAAATGCAAAAACCTAAGATGAAGATGCATAAGTTGTACTGCACACCATAGCAACTCACTAAAGTTACAGTTGTGGACAGTTGCATTATTTCCCCTGTTGCTGATTCCATCTTTAAGCTATCAACATTCATGTAGTAATCTCATTCTCAGTCAGTCACACTCTTGTTTTGCCTATACTTACTTTGGGACAAAAAAATCATATTTGCGCTAACCTAAAAATAGCTGTTTAGGACCAGAAAACAAATGTGCTTTGCCATGGAATACATACTTTTGAAAACGTCTGGTGCTCTTATGTGTACATGCATGAATAGGCCTAACTCATTTAATATATTTAAATTGTGATTTCCTAGACAAATTATCAATAGAACAAGTTGAGGGCTTAATTGTTGAAGCTCTTAAAGGAGTCAAGATATTGCTTGTCAATTTGACTTTGCAGTTCCTCTGGGATGCAATGAGAATATTTATATTTCTCTTTGAATCATTTTCCTCCCTCACTGTTCTCAATGGCCACTGTGGCAACACCTGCAAGAGTAAGCTGTTTTAAAGTTACGTTTGTCAATCAAGAAAATATCTGGAGAACATTAGTAATCAGATGAATTATATCAGGCCTTCAGCAAATAAAAAACAGACAATTTGTCTGGCACTTGATACTAATATCACACTGACCTACAACAACGGCTCCTTGCCTCTCCACCAGTTTGATAGCAGCCTTTATTGTTCCTCCGGTCTCTATCCACTGGTCCACTATCAGCACTCGGAGCCCTTCAACACAAAAACCAAGCACACCAACAGGATTGCTTTCAAGTAAAAAACAGGGCCTTCTGAAGAGGAGACATTTCTGTAAATAGTTTGTGTTGTACTGTGCAAAGATACTAAGCTGGTCAAACTAAGCTGATGTCTGTATCAACACTAGATGGCATTGTGTCTCAGAAAATCAGTGATTATGTCAGGTAGATGCCATGGTTGTATTCATTGAAACAAATTTAAAAAACAAAAGAGTAATGGGGGGCCGTTCCTCCCAATCACTGATCTGAACCCGAGTGGTGTTCAGTTATTGGACTTCTGTGCTAGTCACAGTTTGTCCATAACGAACACCATGTTAAAGCATAGGGGTGGACTATCGGCTGGCCTCAAAGAGATTCTGGCAAACCGTCCGGCGCCTCAGGAGAGGGAAACAGTGCCCTACCAACGCTGTTTACAGTAGAGGTGGGCAGCTGTTGACCTCAACTGAGGATGTTGTCGGGCGGTGGAAGGAGTACTTCGAGGATCTCCTCAATCCCGCCGTCACGTCTTCCATTGAGGAACCAGAGGATGAGGGCTCAGAGGTGGACTCGTCCATCACCCGGGCTGAAGTCACTGAGGTGGTCAAGAAACTCCTCGGTGGCAAGGCACGGGGGTTGGATGAGATCCTCCCTGAGTACCTCAAGTCTCTGGATGTTGTGGGGCTGTCTTGGTTGACACGCCTGTGCAACATCGCGTGGCGGTTGGGGACAGTGCCTCTGGGATGGCAGACCGGGGTGGTGGTCCCTCTTTTTAAGAAGGGGGACCGGAGGGTGTGTTCCAACTATAGGGGGATCACACTTCTCAGCCTCCACGGGAAAGTCTATTCCAGGGTGCTGGAGAGGAGAATATGGCCGATAGTAGAACCTCGGATTCAGGAGGAACAGTGTGGTTTTCGTCCGGGCCGTGGAACACTGGCCCAGCTCTATACCCTCTACGCGGTGTTGGAGGGTTCATGGGAGTTTGCCCAACCAATCCACATGTGTTTTGTGGATTTGGAGAAGGCATTCAACTGTGTCCCTCGCGGCATCCTGTGGAGAGTGCTTCGGGAATACGGGGTCCTGGGTCCTTTGCTAAGGGCTGTCAGGTCCCTGTACGACCGAAGCAGGAGCTTGGTCAGACTTGTTCCCAGTGCATGTTGGACTCCGGCAGGGCTGCCCTTTGTCGCAGGTTCTGTTCGTAATTTTTATCACAGAATTTCTAGGTGCAGCCAGGGGCCGGAGGGTGTCAGGTTTAGGGATCACACAATTTCGTCTATGCTCTTTGCGGATGATGTTGTCGTGTTGGCCCCTTCAAACCAGGACCTTCAGCATGCACTGGGACGGTTTGCAGCCGAGTGTGAAGCGGTGGGGATGAAAATCAGTACCTCCAAATCCGAGGCCATGGTCCTCAGTCGGAAAAAGGTGGCTTGCCCACTTCAGGTTGGTGGAGAGTGCCTGCCTCAAGTGGAGGAGTTTAAGTATCTAGGGGTCTTGTTCACAAGTGAGGGAAGGATGGAACGGGAGATTGACAGACGGATCGGTGCAGCTTCTGCAATAATGCAGTCGATGTATCGGTCTGTCGTGGTGAAGAAAGAGCTGAGCTGCAAGGCAAAGCTCTCGATTTACCGGTCAATCTACGTTCCTACTCTCACCTATGGTCATGAGCTTTGGGTCATGACCGAAAGGACAAGATCCCGGATACAGGCGGCCGAAATGAGCTTTCTCCGCAGGGTGGCTGGGCGATCCCTTAGAGATAGGGTGAGAAGCTCGGTCACCAGGGAGGAGCTCAGAGTAGAGCCGCTTCTCCTCCTCATCGAGAGGGGTCAGCTGAGGTGGCTTGGGCATCTGTTTCGGATGCCTCCGGAACGCCTTCCTGGGAAGGTGTTCCGGTCCCACCCCACCGGGAGGAGACCCCGGGGAAGACCTAGGACACGCTGGAGGGACTATGTCTCCCGGCTGGCCTGGGAATGCTTTGGTGTCCCCCCGGAAGAGCTGGAGGAAGTCTGGGGAGAGGGAAGTCTGGGCATCCCTGCTTAGACTGCTGCCCCGCGACCCGGCCCCGGATAAGCGGAAGATGATGAATGAATGAATGAATGAAAAGAGTAATGCCAAACCAAGTCATCCAACAAAGTAATTAATCCCACCCAGCTGACTACATTAAAATGAAATCTGCCAACTGCAATGTCCATGCAATATTTCATAATGTGAACTGTGAAGGGATGTGGACTCTATCCATCTCTATGGACAGGACTTTTAAAACAATAGATGAATAGTGTCTGTTCATTGGCCAGATGCCATGAATGGTATCTGACTGACCAATGAAAACAACCATCCCAGATGTTTGTCAAATGTACAAATCTGTGGTGGTCTACTTCTATTGTTTGTTGTATTACTAACCTGGCCTTAACACATCCAGGCGGATCTCCATCATCTTCTCATTCCCTGAGTAGTCTGTGTAAGGTTGGCTCTCGGTTTGTATGCACAGGTGTCCTGCTTTGCGAATAGCCAAAAAGCCCTTACCAAGGGTGGTGGCTATAGCTGATCCTAAAAGCCACCAAAATGAAAAACATTACTTACTAACAGCACAGATGGGATGAGGACATTCTGGGAATCTTCATTTCAATTATCAATGTTTTCCCAGAGATGTATGTTCCTGGTTGAAGTGACAGCAGCATTCCCATTGTAGATTCCTTTCACACATAATTGATTTTCCAACGTTGTGTGTTGCATGGTATGATATCTACAGTTTTAAATCCTTTCCTTGGGTTCCCCCCACTATGACTTCTGTTGATTTTTTAAGCCAAAACTGGCGTAGCGTATTTAATCAGTCAACTAATCAAACCCTTGCTAATTAAATCAAGCATGCCTGTTTAGAGTTGAAAAGGAAATTCTAAATGTCTAGGGCAGCCCGAGGAAAGAGTTGGGAACGCCGCTCTTGTGCTTCTCTTCTTCCAGTTTAATCCTTGTTCCAGATCTCCAGACAGGGCCTGAATGTGTCCTATCCCCAAATTTAGTGTCCTTTCCAGATTGGTTGTGGAGCTTGCTAGATGTGCTATAAAACTACCTTGGCACAGCATGGAGGTACACTTCACCAACACAAGATTATCAGATTGATTGGGATTGTATTATTTTTCCTTAAAAACATGATTGATTTCTTTACCAAGGACGAATCCCATTGCATCTATACCCACGACCAGGTCGATGGTCTCATTCTGGAATGGACAGAGAAGGTCTTTGACACAATCTGACAGGGCCTGGATTAGATCAAAACAAAACCAGAATGAATCAAACTGAACAAAATGATGGCTATAGGTTTCTTTACAGAAACTTTATAGTGTACGCACTTGGTTAAAGAACTTTACACAATATATTGTTTGTATCCCTCTTGCAAGGTGTACATACAAAATCAGTCAATGGTTTGGACACATCAACTTATTCAGGAATTTTTCTTTTTAGTTTGACTATTTTCTAAATTAGAGAATAATTGTAAAGACCTAACACTATGAAAAAACACATCTGAAATGTGTTGTAACCCAAAAAGTGTTAAATATATCAAAATACATTTCATTTAGTAGATTCTAAGTAACAACCCTTGGCCTTGACATGTTTACACATAGTTTGCATTATCTCAACCAGCTACATGAGATTGTCACTTTTGCATTTCAATTAACAGGTGTGCCATGTTAAAACTTCATTGGAAGTCCACTTAAGTGGAATTTCTGTCCTTAATCCATTTGAGCCAATAATTTGTGTTGTGAAAATGTATGGGTTAGTATACAGAAGACCATCATTATATATTTTACTGTAGTATTCAATAATATGTCAAGAAGAGATTAAAAACGCAAAGAGAAATTAAGACATGAAGGTCAACCAATCCGGACGTTTCTTCAAATAAACCATTTGAACATTGAAAACCAAGCGCTATGCTGAAACTGGCTCTCATGAGGACCACCACAGGAGAGGAATACCCAGAGTACCCACTACTGCAGAGGATAGGTTCCTTAGAGTTGCCAACCTCAGAAATTGGCAAGGAACTGCACTTCAGATTGCAGCCCATATGAATGCTTCACTGAGTTGAAGTAATAGACACATACTCAACATCAGCTGTTCAGAGGAGACTGCATGTATCAGGCCTTCATGATGGAATTGCCTCAAAGAAACCACTCCTGAACAATAATAAGAAGAGACTTGCTTGAACAAAGACACAAAAAAATGTGACATTGTATTGATGGGAATCTGTCCTTTGGTCTAATGAGTCCAAATCTGATACTTTTGGTTCCAACTGCCATGTGTTTGTGAGACGCAGAGTGGGTGAACGGAGGATTTCCCCATTTATGGTTCCCACTATGAAGAATGAAGGAGGAGGTGTTACATTGTGGGGGTGTTTTCCTGGTGATGCAGTCTGTGATTTATTTAGAATTCAAGGCACACCAACCTGCATGGCTACCACAGCATTCTGCAATGATATACCATCTCATCTAGTTTGCGCTTAGTAGGATTATCTTTCGTTTTTTTAACAGGACAATAGCACATAACACATATCTAGCTTGTTTTGGGGCTATTTGAGATAGTGATGACCTGGCCTCCATAATCACTTGATCTCAACCCAATAGATATGGTTTGGGATGAGTTGGGCCGCACAGTGAAGGAAAACCAGCCAACAAGTGCTCTGCATATATAGTTAAACCATTCGAGTAAATAATGGAATGAAGCTGGTTGAGAGAATGCCAAGAGTGTGCAAAGGCAAAGGGTAGCTACCAGAGACTTAAATATAAAAAGTGCAGTGGCCTGTTGAGAATGCGTGCCCTCCGACAATGTGTGTGCTGAGAACAGGTCCTTGTTTTTTCAGATTAACACTTCAGAAATATGCCTGTTTTTAAAGAAACTCTCACATTAAAGTAGAGATTGTGCCATTTGCTATATATGCTCTTCAAAGGGCAAATCCATCTCTGTCATGGTTTTCATTTTCTTGGGTAAAGAAAATGAATCTATAACAAAATGATATGCTTACTTTACATGAACTATACAAGTTTAAATAAACAATTCAACTAAATGAATAATTTCTTATTTTGTTTGGTATTTCTTTCATATACAGATATGCAATGAAGATTGCTCAGTAGTACAGTATGTATGTTGTTGTCCATTGTCAAGTCTCTATATGATCATGATGAGACGATGCGATATAACTAGTTTAGGCACAAAATCTAGTATTTTAAATCAAGTATTCATTTATTCAGTCAGAAAATAACAGTTCACAGCAACAGCAGAGAACTAATTCTGGAAATAGGGTCTTTCCATTAGATTGATGGACTTATCCGACCAATTGTATTTGTTGTAGAAATGCAAATGTTACTGATTGGTCAAGAGTAGGAGATCCACCCCTCTCTTGGGTTCACTAACAAACCTCATAATAGTCCATGTTGTAAACAAAGAATGACCCATGCGTGTATTTTAGCCTCACAGCCAGACATTTGTCGTGGTAAATGCTCTAATTCTAAATCTGGAAAAAAAAACATGCTTGCTGTTCGAGACCAATGTTTGGTTACCGAATTGCGAGTTTGTAAACGTGTTCAAAACAAATATTGCTTGGAAGCACAAACTAAATGTACAAACATGCAAAGATAGGCTTGCAAGCACGTATCTAAACATACAAGCTTCCAAAATGTAAATACAGATTTAGAATACAAATGTTTATTTTCACTGTTCAATGAAATTGTATTGAATGCAGTCCAATCAGTGCAAAATTCTGTGCAAAGTTCATAGTGCAGAGCAGGTGCAGCGCAGGTGTATAAATATCACTATAAAACAGCAATAATATAAAACAGCAGTAACTATAAAAAAACTATAACTATAAAACAGCAATAACTATAAAACAGCATATTTAAAAGTAGCCATGAAAGTAAAACACATCATACCACACATACACAAAGTCCCTGCTCGATTCATTTCTTATTATTGCATATTCAGGAGTCATTTAATGCTGTTACGGCTTTAGAAGCTATATTTTTATTTATTTGTTTGGGTTTTTATTGTCCTGAAATGTCTGCCTGAGGGCAGCAATTCAAACTGATAGTGTCTGGGGTGGAATGGATCTGTTGATATGCTGTGTGTTTTT
The DNA here is from genome assembly GCF_011004845.1 of Esox lucius. Lineage (NCBI taxonomy): Eukaryota > Metazoa > Chordata > Actinopteri > Esociformes > Esocidae > Esox > Esox lucius. Next base: position 23,175,980 of record NC_047569.1, read on the forward strand.
TTGAGGCGGCGGGAACTGTAAAGATCTTTCAGTGGGGAAGGGACAGCCAATGATCTTCTGGGCGGTGTTGACGATAATCATTCAGGCTGCTTATACTGATATTTGAGGTTCTGATTGTGGTTCCATAGCACTGGGGCCCGTCATAACTACTTTACACCAGTGATGGCTACATTGAAGAAACTAAAATATAAATGTTTTTTTTTATTTGATTAAAACTTTTGTCTACTACATGACTCATGTGTTATTTCATAGTTTTGATGTCTTCACTATTATTCTATAATATTCTATAAAAAATAAATACCCTTGAATAGGTGTGTCCAAACATTAGACTGGTACTGTACTTTCATTGGGAAAATATAATTTCTTCATGCAGAAATGATAAATACTATTCATACAAGCCATTTACTCTAATCTTTAAACAATTGCAACAGGAAACTAAAGGTATATCACTAGTACCTGGGAATTACAGTAGAGTCTTGATGGATCCAACCAAGCATACTTTGGTCCCTTGGTGTTAGGTGCCATTAGGGAAAGGTACCATCCTTTCTCCCTTTCCATTGGAATAGCCAATGTGTTCATTCCGTAATAACAGTCCACACAGTCAAAGATGCAGAGGAGTTTGAGTCTGTTCACTGGCATGGCCACTGGCCACTGCTATATATCAGGTTCAGGGGGCGTGCTAATGTGTGGAGACCACAAGACTGAATTTAACAATAACACCTCTTGTCTCCTCTTCTTCCCTTACCGAACAAGACCAGAATAGTATTAACTAGTCCAGGGTGGTTTAGGGTCGTGGGGAGAGTACAGCAACTGTCTAAAATGAGTATGAGGAGGCTGCACGTCAATGAAAACGGAGACAAATTGGCGAGAATGTTTAAATCAGTAATATCTGAGGCACTTTTAAGCTCATAGCTTAGTCGTATTTAAACAAGGATAGGCTGGGATAGTCTTGCAACAACAACACGTTTTCTTTAGTTCTATCAATTTCTACCCACTGTAGCATATATCTCCAAGTGCATTGGGCATCAATGATGTCATCCGAAGGTCAATGTCAGGACTTTCCCCAGCCCTGGGTTTACGGCAAGGCTAAACTCAGGGCACCTTATAGCTGGAGACCTGGAGGCTTTGAGGAGGTCCAGATATGACCTACGGAAGGCTATCAGAGATGGAAAAAGAAACTGCGGGGATAAGTAGGAGTCTAACTTCCTCAGTTCTGACCAAAGCGCATGTGGGGTGTACTGACACATCACAGACTACAAAGAGAGAAATAGCAATGATGCTCATCCCTGATGAACTCAACACCTTCTGTGCACGGCTTGAGGCGACCAACACATTTCCTTTGGTGAGGCTTGCTGAGGACCAGGACGACTGAACTCTCTTCCTAACCACGGCTGACGTGAGGAGTTTGTAAAAAAGGGAACCCTCGGAAGTCACCAGGGCCAGATGGCATTCCAGGCCGTGTCCTCAGGGGGTGCGCCAACCAACTAGTGGAGGTCTTCAACTCCATATTCAACCTTTCCCTGACTCTGTCTACAGTCCCCACCTGCTTCCAACAGACCACCATTGTCCCTATACCGAAGAAACCTTCCATCACCTGCCTGAATATCTACTGCCCTGTAGCACTGACCTACATCATCATGAAGTGTTTAGAGCGGCTGGTCAGAACCCACATCTGCTCCAGCCTTCCTGACACCTTGGACCCCTTTCAATTGGCATTCGGCCCCAACAGATCTACGGATTATGCCATCTGCTCTAACGACACACACCGCCCTCTCTCACCTGGAAAAAGGCAACACATACATGAGGATACTGTTTGTGGACTGTAGCTCAGCACGATCACAGCCATGCAGACTATGGTCTGTTCACACTGATGCCATCTGGTAGATGTGAGCATCGGGGCATGCACTTCCAGATTCCCAAACAGTTTTTTCCCTCGGGCCATAAGGCTCCTCAACCAGCAACAATGATCTATAATCATAGTGATCACACATGAACATTCCAGATGCTCTGATGTCTTTTCAGGTACATCAATAGTGCCCCGTATTACCACAGCAATTAAACAAATACAAAATAACAGATTTATAACAGGTAAAAATACAAAATACAAACACAATTCACGGTAAAATGTTTACAACAGCAAAATGGATACAACGGTCAACTTGAGGTCATCCTGAATAGATTTCCAAGACAGGAGGGTATGGAAGCTCAATAGGTTTGACTTATTTACCTTCCATGGGCCAAACTATTATGGCCGGACAACTGGGTCAGAGCATCACTGATACGGCAAGGCTTGTGGGGTGCTACCAGTCAGCATTGGTGAGTTCCTACCGAAATCGATGTGCGAGGGCAACAGAGACCGAACCGACAGAAGGTCATGTTAATGGTGGTTACGGGAGGAATGTGTCACAACACACAGTGCGTAGCCGCAGCCGATCACTGTGCCCATGATGAACACTGTCCACTGTCGAAAGTACCTACAATGGGCACATGAGCATCAGAACTGGACCACGGAGCAGTGGAAAAGGGACGCCTGGTCCACTGAGTCACATTGTCTTATACATCATATGAACAGCGGTGTATGGGTGCGCTGTTTACACTGAGGGAAGACAACAAGCCAGTGGAGGGAGCATGATGCTCTGGGCAATGTTCTGCTGGGAAACCCTGGATCCGGGCATTCATGTGGATGTCAATTTGACATGTGACACCTATCTAAACAGATAATGCACCCTGCCACACTGCACACATTGTTCAGGAAGTTTGAGGAACATGATGAATAGTTCAAGGTGCTGCCCTGGTCTCTGACTTACGATAAGTTGCGAGGTGGCTCCACCTCACAACTTATGGCAGCATATACTTTCCATTTCGTCTCAGTCCATTTTAAATGAGCTCGGGCCCAGAGAAGGCGGCAGTGTTTCTGGATCTTGTTCATATATGGTTTATTCTTCGCATGGTAGAGTTTTAACCTTGGATTTGTGGATGCAGCAACGTACTGTGTTCACAGACAGTGTTTATCAGATGTGTTCCTGAGCCTGTGCAGTGATTTCCACTACAGAATCATGTCTGTTTTTAAAGAAGTGCTGCCTGAGGAACCAAAGATCACGGCTATCCAATATTGGTTTTCGGCCTTGTCCTTTGCCTACGGAGATTTCTCCCGATTATCCAAATCTTTCAATGATATTATGTACCATAGATGATGAAATCCCCAAACTCTTTGCAATTTTATGTTGAGAAACATTAAATTGTTGTGCTATTTCCCTGCACAGTCTTTTACAGAGTGGTGAAGGCCTTCCCATATTTTTACTTCTGAAAGACTCATTGGCTCTGGGATGCTCTTTTTATACCCAATCATGTTATTTGCCTGTTGCCAATTAACCTAATTAGTTGTGAGATCTTCCACCAGGTTTTCTGATAGCATTACACAACATTTCCAGTTTTTTGTCGCCCCTGTTCCAGGTTTTTTGAAAATTTATGTTGACTTCAAATTCAAAGTGGGCAAATAGTTTTAAAGAAACAATAATATTCTTCAGTTTCAACATGTGATATTTTGTCTTGGTACTATTTTCTATTGTTAATAGGGTTTAAATGATTTGCACATTCGGTTTTTCTTTACATTTTACTCAGCATCACAACTTTTTTGTAAACAGGGCTAAAGTCCCTCTAAAATAGGCCTACTGTAGCGACGACCCTGGTGGTTAGAACTGTTGTAAATACATTTCAAATTATTCGCAATCGCATGATATACAGAAATATCTACGTATACGATTATTTTCAAGTTTTACAGTTTCTCATTTTTAAGGGCTTTATCAACTGTTAGCCTGATAATATAATGGAAGAGACCCAAAGCTGAAGGGATTAACCAGCACTAATACAGTGTTAACCTTTATTAATGTCAAAAAGTAAAGTCAATGGAAACATCGCTATCAATGTGATTTGCAAAATATGCAGCACGTAATTCTCACTCTTTCACATTTAATTCTTCCAATAATACGCATTCAATTAACCCATGGGTTTTCCCAATGTTTGGTCGAATGTTGCCTCGGATGATTTTGCATCATTCCTCTCCGCCCTCTAACAATCCGATTCCAGGGCATTTCGGAGAATGCCATATCCCTGTACTAGAAGTTCGTTCTAAATCCTGCCTTGTGACAGAACACTCTGCATTTGTTCTGCACTAGTTAATAGTCAATTTAATTAATGAATTAATTGTAACCCAGGCTGCATTTATAGCTGAGAATAAATAAAAAAAATAGCTCCGATAAAATAGCCTATATCCTGGTTGACTTGTCGGTTCCGTCAAATGAGTTCCATGACACAGTTCAATTAATCAATTGCTCTTACGTCACCATGAAGTGCCAAAATTATCCCATTCTGCACCATGGCTTGGGTTGGGTACGTTAAATTAATGCACTCTCTAAAATGACCTCAAACTCAACTCTCCATCCGTAGTAAATTACAACCTCTAAAAGAACATGAATAAAATCCAGCTTACTCTGACATGCTGCAGAGAGCGCGGATTGCGTGCGAGTTTTGCAAACCTTTCCGTTCTAGACAAAGAAATACTTTTGTTCGGACATTCTAATTCAGGTCATTACCAATGCCTGTTGTGGAATGTGAAAGATGTCCAATCTCCTGGGTTGCTAGAATCACCCCATCACTGTTACCATGGAAAGTGGGACAAGAACCTCCTCCTTGCTTGCAGCGTCACTAAAGTAAATCTCGACTTTTGAAGGAAAGCGGGACAGGGAGGTAACTTGCGGTCAATACATCAGCCTAGACTACAAGTAGTTTATGCCATCCATTTGTTTTTAACCCTATCAACAACAAAAAATAATGTTGTTTGCATTATGCCATCTGCCCTAAGAGAGTAAATACATAGAATGCATGAAAAGACAAAAACGCACGTGAGCATGCTTTGTTGTCAATGCGCTTTCCTTTTTTCCATCATTTGATCCATTCAAATTATGGCTAGGGTTCATTATTTTGTTGTTTGCCTGATCATATGAACAATATATGCGCCTTTTATATTCAAACCTGCTCACATTCTTGAATTCAACTAACCTTATATTTAACGGATTCTTTTGAATCAATTGAACGACCACTGAAGGGGTTAATTTGATGCATAAGACCCCTCCCATTATTGTCAGTCGTCGCGTTAATAATCGCTCCACAAGCTTTGTGGCTTTTAAAAGCCTGTGCTGGCGAGAGCTCAGCGGAAGTACTGTCTATGCGCGTGGTGCTGAAAGTGCCACCTGCAGCAATGTGGTCGGTATTTTTTGTCTTTCTGTCTTATCTAGACAAAAATTTTGTGAAGGGAGAATTCCCCAATTATTCTCTAGATGCGGATAAAGAGAGTAAAGATGTCCTTTTCATGCTTAACAGCACTTTTTGTGCCAAAGTTTCAGGCATGGAGGGAAATGTCCTTCACCAAGTGTCAAACGGAGCAGAGGAGGTGCGCTCCGTGTATAACCAAGCGCATAAACTGGTCGACTGCTCAGTAACCACCAACCAGATGCAGGTGAAGGCATTCATGCATGTGTGCAGATTGGGACTGGAGGACCAGAGAACTAACCCAGAATATAGGGAGTTGAGTTTTGTGGACATGACAGAAGCCAAAGTCAACTGTCAATCGTTCCAGAGGACCTCAAAGCGCGCTGCGGTTGAGAGCGCAGTTGTGCCAACAGCACAGACTAGAGAAAAGACAGAAAATCATGTCCACAAAAAAGACGAGCAGGTGCTACAGAGATCCAAGCGAGGCTTCACTTATCCCGGAACCCTGTGGTGTGGAGCTGGCAACATGGCTGATAATTACGACGACTTGGGTAGGTTGCATTGGACCTATAGCCTGTTTGCGTATTAATATCATCAGGTATTATAGATGCATTCTTACCATTTTAAGAATGTAAATGTTTTTATTCTCTGAGTGCATGCTGTTTTGTTGTACTCTTACAGAATTATCAATCATATATTTTCTTTTTAGGGGAGTTCGCGGCGACAGACAGTTGTTGCCGCGTTCATGACCACTGCCCGTACGTTATCCATGCATTTTCCTCAAATTACGGCTACACCAATTTCAAGTGGCATCCACTTTCTCACTGTGACTGCGATAATGCGTGAGTCAACTAAACTATGGTTCAAATATCTTTGATGTTTAAAGATAGTTTAATTTTAAATGAAAATGCAGTGCCATGGGTTTATTCGTAATTATTAGGTCTGTCAAGAAGATAACACGAGTTATATTTCTGGAATTTATGTGCACAGTTAGTTTTTTGATTAATCAAACGTAATCATGCTGAAATTAAAAATGTATATAAAGAGGTAATATAAGATTGACACTGCTAAAAAAAAACACAATGTGTTGTCTTAACTACAGCCCGTTTCCCAAAAAGTTGGGACGCTGTGTAAAATGTATATAAAAACAGAATGTAATGATGTGCAAATAATTTAAACCATATATTCAATAGAAAATAGTACACAGACAACATGTCAAATGTTGAAACTGAGACCTTTTATTGTTTCTTGAAAAAACGTTTAAAAAAAGTTGGGACAGAAGCTGACTGAAAAGTTGTGTAATGCTAAACAACTAAACCTGGTGGAATATCACAACTAATTAGGTCAACTGGCAACAGGTCAGTAACATGACTGGGTTTTAAAATATCATTCCAGAGAGAATGGGTCTGTCAGAAGTGAGGATTCACCACTCTGTGAAAGACTGCCTGGGCAAAAATTGCAACAATATAATTTGTTACGTTTCTCAACATAAAATAGCAAAGATATGGGTGTCTTATCATCTACGGTACACAATAGCAGTACAAGATTCAGAGAATCTGGAGAATTCTCTGTATGCAAAGGGAAAGGCCGAAAACCAATATTGGATGGCCGTGATCTTTGGGCCCTCAGACGGCACTGCATTAAAACAGACATGATTCTGTAGTGGAAATCACTGCATGGGCTCAGGAACACTTCTGAAAACCATTGTCTGTGAACACAGTATGTTGCTGCATACACAAATGCAAGTTAAAACTCTACCATGTAAAGAAATGATATATAAACAAAATCAACAAACGCTGCCGCTTTCTTTGGGCCTGAGCTCTTTCAAGATGGACTGAGGAGAAGGACAAAACTGTCCTGTGGTCTTAGGAATCAAAATTTGAAATTATTTTTGGGAGTCATGGACACCATGTCCTCCAAACTAAAGAGGAGAGGGACCATCCGGCTTGTTATCAGAGCACAGTTCAAAAGCCAGCGTCTGTGATGGTATGGGGGTGCATTAGTGCCCATGGCATGGGTGACTTGCACATCTGTGAAGGCAGCATTAATGCTGAACAATATATACAGGTTTTGGAGCAACATATGCTGCCATCCAAATGACGTCTTTCTCAGGGAAGGCCTTGCTTATTTCAGCAAGACAATGCCAAACCACATTGTGTATGTATTTCAACAGCAGGTGCCGTAGTAAGAGTCCTTCGTGCAGTCCAGACCTGTCACCAAATGAAAACATTTGGCACATTTTGAAATGAAAAATATGACAAAGGAGACCCTGAACTCTGTTGAGCAGCTGAAATCCTATATCAAGCAAGAATGGGAATACATTTCAATTTCAAAACTACAGCAATTGGTCTCCTCAGTTCCCAAACGCTTACCGAGTATTGTTAAAAGTAGAGGTGATGGAACACAGTGGTAAACATGCCCCTGTCCCAACTTTTTTGAAACCATCCAGACAGGCAACATTCGGGTGGAGTGGCTCATTTTTTCTCTGTCATTTTGTCTTTGCAGGTTGAAGGATTGTCTGAGGAAAGTCAATGACACCTCCTCAAGGGTGGTTGGCCAGGCTTTCTTTAATGTCCTAGAGGTGCCTTGTTTTGAGTTCAAATATGAAGAGCAGTGTGTTGAGCGGCACTGGTATGGCGCGTAAGTATTTACTGTTAGTCCAACAATATAATACACTTCCTTTGAGTGTTTCTAACTAACTGTACAGTTCACTGAGATGTATACAATAGGAACCAAATCTTAAGCCTCTCCATCTCTCTTCTCCACTCAGGTGTAAAAGGTATGACATGCTCCCATTTGCGGTGCCCACTGAGTCCATCCCGTATGATTTTGGAGGCATTGATGTTATTGATGTTCTGACTCTGGCTCCCCTGGTCCAAAAAAAGAAGAAGACAGGCATAGAGCAGGACCAGACTGAAGGCCCAACACAGTCCACTGTGTCTGGCTCTCCAACCTCTGGTCCAGAGGAACCCTCCCTCAGGAATGTGTTCACTGCCGCTGAGGACTTCATCAAAGTTCTGGCTACAGTATCCACCTCTCAAGGCACGGCAACAGACACTACCAAAGGAGAGACACAGACCTCGGAGAAGAAAAAAAGGAAGAATCCTGCAGGCGCCAAGAGAAAAACGAAGAAAAGAAAAGGGAAAGGAAAAGGGAGAAAGAAAAAGCAGAAAATATTCTCAAAAGGAGCAGAGGAAGGGATTACAGTTACAGTTACTCCTACAAAAGCAGAGGAAGTTGTCAATAAAAGTAACTTTGTGAATGAGCCTGAGAAAGTAGAACAGTTGAACGGAAATGTTAAAAGTTTCACTGATGGTGAAAAAGATCTGGGAGGGAAAGACAAGTTTATTAATGATGTCATGAGAGATGAACCTCGTGTGGATGATCAAAGTTCTGCAGATGCCTCCGTGAACTCTGTCGCTGCTGTCAAAAAGGAGCAGAATATTCTTGAGAACCTGGCTTTGATGGATCACACAGAAGCAGCATCTCCCTCCACAGCTACTGCCTCACCCATTGTGACTACACAGAAAGCCAAAAGGCAGAGGTCAAGGAAGGGGGAGGGGAGGAAAACACAAAGCAACATAACTCTGACTGCCCCCACAAACAGGGCTGCACACCGTAATGCCATTAAAGGGGACCTCCCAGCAATGACAACAGAGAACTCTGGCACCCAGACCATGCCCGCCAGCGCTGCCGTAATCTCTGCTGAACAGCCTGAGAAACAAAGGTTAGAAAGACAGAGTGAAAAGGGACCAGTTACGGCTATGGCTTCTCCCATCAGCTCCATTGTGACTGCCATCAAAACCCAGAGGTCAAAGAAGAGCGAGGAAAGGAATAAAAGAAGGAAAATCACTTCCTTTCTTCCTGTGATGGGTGTTATTTTCCAAAACACAACTGAAGTGAATATTAAAGTGATCCCAACAGAGAGAACTAGCACTCCAGCCGTCAACTCAAATATTGCTGTTGTTAATATTACTGTTTCTGCAGGTCAGTCGGTCTCACACAGACCAGAAAGTTACATTGATAAGGGTCCAACTGTAAACTTGAGCGCCGTCAAATCTAAAAGGCATAGGCCGAACGAGAGTGAGGGCAGAAAGATTAGAAGGAAGAAAATTGCACCAACTCTTTCATTTGAGGGCTCATCTCTGCAGAATAACATACAAAAAGCCCTTGAAACACTCAACACTGACATCTCTGGCGTACCGAACATCCCCACAACCACCAGTGTAGTCACGGCAGAGCTGACTGAGAGGCTAGCACCACAAAGCACCGAGAACCAACGTGGAAAGGGACGTCTCACCTTTACAGCCAGCCGGTACCATCCCAGGGAGGCTGGGAGAACACTGGGCTCAAAAGAGAGAGAAGGGAGAAAGAATAGAAAGGAGATGTCCATGCCCACTGTTGTCACTGAAAAGGCGCCTGTCCATAACGACACTGCAACTGAACTGGAGGACATGACGACTACATATCTGACAGCCTCAGCGTCAACTATCTTATCCGGAGTCGATCAAGTAAGAGAGTTCAGTCCACAGAGATCTGAGAACCAAGGAGAACAAGCCTTCTTTCATGTGCCGGCCGGCACTCCTACAATGGATCCAACACAATTCACCATCCAGGAAACAAAGAGACTAGGCAGAAAGAAAAGGAGAAAACCACCACACACAGACTCATACTGATAACGTGGCTAGTATAGAATGAAGGAGTGCAATGATGTCCTAGATGACTAGCTTAGCTCTTGACTATTGGAAAAACCTGCTATTCAGACTCAAATGTAGTTGATAGTCATTGATTTGTTTAAATTTCGCAAAATCAACATTTGTTCTGTTTTTGTTTGCATTAATTGAATGAAGGATCGGGATAATGTTTTGACATTTTGTATGCATATTAAAACGGCAGTGATTAATAAAATATTGGAAATGAGAATATATTTAGTGCAATTATTCTAAATATTATTACTTCATTAAAAACACATTCATTATCATGTGTGTGGCTGTATTCTGTGCTGTATTTCCATGAAACAGCAGGGAATATTTAATATAGAGGAAATTAATGAATTCCAAGTTCAGGGAGTTCTCAATTTCATCTGCTCACTAGTAAACTGCTTACTTTAGCTTTTCTGCGAACAATGCTCGCCATATTGTGTATACAGGCAGGCTCCAAGCCAAGAAAGCTAAGCACTCTTCCAGGTTTATTTACTATTTTCTTTGTTCAGCAGGGGACTTTGGTCCTATAGTCCCCTCCAATGAGATTTAGGGCATTGTGAAGAAAGAGGTCACATTCTTAACAAAGTATAACGTGCTCAGTGTGAACTCTAATCTCTCTACCTTTAAATTAGGGTTGTAACACCCTGTAACAGTTAGGCTCAAATCCCTCCTCAGCTGATTCTCACATGCTACTCCGAGGAGTTTCACAAAATTAGATTGACACACTGTACTGTAGCTTACTGTACAGAGACACAGATGTCTAGAATAATCTGGGTCTTATGCCAGCAGATAATGAGTATTATATGGTACGTAAAAATATTTTTAAGTAGATTTCATTTAGCAAATGTACCATTAATTGGCAGGATATATTACACATTATAAACCTTAGTTTTAGTAATAGTAAAACAGATGAACGCTTCAGTAATAAGTGCCTGGTATGCAAAGATGCTTATCAAAGAGGATTTTCATTCTTCTGATCGTGTTCCAGACTCTTAACTAGGCCCAAGGAGTCAGGCTGGCTTTGCCTTAAAGGAACAGTGTTAAAGCATTGTAGACAAGTTGGCTCTGAGACAAATCTAAACCATTTCGTGCCTCATACCACACATTAAGATGATATGCATTGTCAGTGTTTTCAATGGCATTTAAAAAGGATTGATGCCTTAAGTTGTATTCTCTGAATTTCAGAGAAAGATTTGTTCTGAGTTGGATATTTGTTCTTGATTGGCAATTGAAGCAATAGTCTTTTAGGTAGTTGTTCATTTTCTTTTCATTATTTTCTTTCTTCCAAGGAAAGGCACTGAACAGCGCTAACATACAGCTTTAATTAGTACTGCATGGTGGGCAGATATTTCTTTGTTATGCCCTCATTTTCTTCGTAGATTATATGCGAACATGATGAATACAGAAAATTACTGACAGTGATCTTTAGTTTTATTCAACAAAAGGAAGTTAATTTGACAGGTTTGAAATAAATGCATATTTTGTTACCGGTAAATATGTTAGTAGAAGACAACATTTCAATGTATTTCATGGGACAGGTGCTATAATGTCAACATGCTGATGTAGCATAGTAAGCACAGACAACAGTTCAGTTGGCATTTAGAAATACCTAAAACATTTAAAGTAGTAAATAAATAGAAAATAATAAGTGCTTTTTGTTCAACCCCTCTAGGTAATACTGTGAATGTCCTTCATTGTGTAATAGACACAAGCCACTTGCTACTGTACGGTGAAGTCTATTCTCAGCCATCCGTCAAAGCAATACATTGAGCCACTGGCTTTGAATCCAAAAACATAGAAGATATTCATTAACATGGTCTGAAATAAGAACCATGGGATAAGGATAAAATGCTACAGGTCTATCGATCAACAGTGGCACTAGAAATTGGCTTTTAGTACCTATTCCGTAATAAATGGTTTTCTTATGTTTTTTTAGTTGGATCACATGCTTTTGAAGTCAATAATAACTCTGGTTTAAAGAACGCATGCAGTTTTCATAGTTTCCAGTACATTCAGCCAAAAACGGCAAGTGAGGAAGAGTAAAGAAGTGATGGTCAATGTTTCAAACTATTTCCTTCAGGTGAATTTGAAACAAACAACTGCAATCTTATTAATTTCCCTTTTAAAACTTTGTGTTGAATTCAGCCATAAATGTTAAATGTACTTTAAATGTTACCAACTACACTTGTTAAAAGGTGTAATCCAACCCCAGTAACAGAAACCATGAAACCCCTATTCATTAAAATCATAACTTATGTCAGTGGGTAAAATAAATGTTTTCACCAGCTTCCAAGTGGTCCATCTAATAAATCAGGGAATGGCGTAGTGAAGTTTCATAACGCTTTTAAAACAATTACTTGCACTTTTGATCTGCAAATCTGTCAGTCAGTAAATGTTATGGGCATACTTGTCAAGAACACATCCATATTTCATTTAAATATCTTCAAAGTGCAAAGTGTGCCACCACATTAACGTACCTAATTCCTTTAACTGCCCTGATGTATATTTGTCTCCCCTCTTCCAACATTCCCGTTTGCAGACCCGCTGGATTCACAGATTGGAGCTAGAAATGCGGTCTTAAACTTGAACATGGTACATTTTCAACTCCTAAATTGACAGTGTTGACAATTCTATAACTACATCACATGCTGATATTGACTTTGGTATTATTGTGTAGATAAATTTTTTTGCTACCTAGCCACTGAGGTATAAATGAACGTAGCGAGGCAGTCTGTCTGGAGAGAACTGTGTTGTGAATTTATCATTAACTGTGAATTGTGCCATTGTGAATTCATCATTAACTCTAGTCTGATTTTTGGGAACACATTTCACATTTGTTGCTTGCTAAATTATTATCACTATTGTTCAACAATGTCATTGGAATGTGTGGTTTTGGGTGTATTAACTTTAACCTTTCATTTTCCATGAAGTGCATTTAGTATAATATAAGGAGTGTAGAAAAATAAGGATGAGTGAGATCTGGAGAATGGATATATCCAGTGGATCTAGCGATCCATCTCATCCAGCAGCGGCGTGGCGTCTCCAGTGATTGGCGTGCTCTCGATCATTGGGCTAGGAGAAGGTCGCGGGGTCATTCTTGCCCTCGTCTTCTTACGCTCTGCCTCTTTCTCCTGGAGCCACTGCTCGGCCATCTTGCCCCAGTCCACAGCGGTGTTAGAAGTCGCCCTGAGCATTGGGATTATGAAGAGAACACTTTTCTAGCAGGAATAATACATTCATGCTAACAGAGGCACAGTCTGTTACACACTTTAATTAATGGATACTTGCAGAGTTGATCAAAGTACCAAACAAAAATTACAGGCCCTGAATTTCAAGACTTTGGACCTTCTTGCAATTTCATAATTTTCTATGAAATTTTAGAATAGCATTCCTCTTTGGAGAATCTTTCCATATCTTTGATATCCTTTGTCTGCTTTTGTGGACTGCTCTCCTCAATACAAACATCAGGATAAAAACAAGGCAAACGTAAGCTTTCTGGCAGAGGCAACTGGGTATTTGGTTTCGTTAGGCACACCAGTGTTGGGTTCCCCGCTATAACAATAGAAACAAATGCAGAAAAGAAGCGCCGTCTTCCATGTGATTTAATGACAATCTGCCCTTGCACCTCTTCATCGCACTGGTCTCACACTGTTTATAAAGAACAGCCTTTATCTTTGAACATTTTTACTAAATGCTTTTGTGTCAGTTATTCTGTCTACTTAGGGACGGTGCACTTATACTACCAGGCTTTCATGCTGGAGACTGGTGCTTATTGCCAGGTTAGCAACACAAATGATTAAGACCTTCAGCCAGAACAAGTTACTACTTGTCCTTCTTAATTCGTGTGACGTCTGACACAAACAGCCTATTAACTCTCAAAGGACAGATTGTGCTCCATGAAAAAATTGGAAACTGGCATGATTGTCAATGCCTTGTCATTCTGCTTTGTCCAGGTCATTGTCAACAGGTGATGCAGGAAGGGAATGGTCTCATCTCCATCACAGGGCTGTGTCAGGGAACTTTGAATACCATAACTGGACAAGATACTTCCAGGGCAGCCACCCAAGCACTGTTTCTCGGCAGACCAGCCACAAGAGGTGCATCGTGCAGCGCTTTCCCCAAAAACCACTGTGACAGATTAGGTCTACCTAAAAGAGCTATAAGCAGTGTTCTAAATGTCAATAGCCCCTATGAACAAATTCTGGAAGACAATTGTGTCACTGTTGACTTTTTTCTTATCCATGTCCCAAGATGCGGCAATGGAGCTCAGAAAAAGGTGCGATGCAAGCCTACAGTACACACACTGATTCCCCAAACACAGCTTTTTCCCTAAATGCACTCTGGTTCAGATACTTGGCATGAGGAGAGGAAGAAATGTGAAGCTGTGCTTCGAGGAGCATTCAATCAACCAGAGCATGCTGGATGTTGTTCTGCTGTCCTTCCTTGGGCTAGTCTATTCCTGCTCAACAGCTACAGCCCCTCTCATCTATCGGGCAAGTGACACCGGAGAGAGGCATCAAAGCACCAAACTCTGAGCGTGGGAAGAGGGCTCTGTCAGAAACTGGTGGTCGTGCCCAGAGGCCCAGGGTACAGCATGTTCTTCATGGTTCCCCAAAAGGGGTGGGACTTTGTGTCCCATTGAAGACTTACAGGCCCTCAATGGGAATCTCTGTGTCTGCAAATTCAACATTTTCTCAGTCTGCCAACTACTATGTCCCATTTAGATTTACAACCACTGAACCATGTGCCAACTCACCCTGAGCATAAAGCATTTCTGAGATTCCACTTCAAGGCTGTGCATTTCAGGTCCTCTATTTCGTTGTCTCCCTATCTCTTCCCACCACTCATAGTGTACTGTTGTCTGGGAGAGGAGAGTTTAAGTAGGTAGCCTGCATTTCTATATTACCCTAGGAGAAAGTTTGTCTGTAGGAATACGGTTATACTTGGCTAGAGCCATCATTGGCCTTGAAATGGAGTTCAGGTCTGCACTTAGTGAGAGGGTGTAACCCAGTGCTGTGTCGTACCCCATCCCCTCCTTCAGGGAACCAGGACTATAGACATGACCAACAGTTTTGTCTCTGCCAGATACTTCTGTCTGAAAGCTGAGAGGGGACCTACTTTGGTGTTGGTGTCCTGTGGTGGTGGGAGGATGATGATGTTGATGACGGTGTAGAGGAGGAAGGGCGGTGTCCGTGGGTTCCCTGGGAGGACAGGGAGGCTCTGCTGGGGTACTGGGGCGTGGTGAGAGCCTGTTGCTGGCTGGGGGTGGCGTACGAGTAGCTAGGTGTCATAAGAGGCGTAGCAATGGGCTGCTGAACTGGGGTGGTAAATACCTGGGACAGAGAAAGCAAAGCTGAAGGGCTCAAGCTAACAGAAACATGAAGAAACAAATACACTCATAGATATGAACATTCTGATACATACATCTCTGTGCAAAAGTCTTCTTTTAAAATATAAATAATACTACACTTAACACTGAAGTGAACACACAAATAAATGTATACAAATTCAAGTAGCAAAACAGTCTAAAACTTGTAAGGGTTTATTTGCATTTAAAAACACCATATAATATTGAACAATAAGGCATCTGGGGGGTAGGTGGTACATCACGGTTAAGTGCTGCATCCAGGCCCTTATAATTATTCAAATGTTATATAGTATTTTAAAAAATAAAAAAAAGCCTCAGTTGGCCTATGACTCTTGCACAGCAGTGTCCATAGTAACAGGGTGGCATTCCAAACGTACATGATAGGCACTGCTGCTGCCCCCCCCTCCACTGCTACCACCGGTGTAGCCATACTGGCTGGATGCCCAGCCTGCAGGCGTGCTGTTGGGGTTCTGGCCCTGCCCCGTTACCGCGGCAATGGCACTGAACATCTGAGAGGTCACGTTCTGAGGGAGGGCGCTGACCGCACGAGTCAGGTCTGAGTGGGTGACACAGGGCATGTGTAACAAATACACACTACATATTAGCAAAAGAGGAATGGGAAAGTCTTTACAACCTTACAATGCATGAATTGAGGTAACACAACATTTCCAGAAACGTTGGGGCGCTGTGTAAAAAATGCAACATGAGAACAGAATGCAATGATGTGCAAATAATTGAATCCCTATATTTAATTGAAAATAGTACAAAGACAACAAATCAAATGTTAAACCAGAAAAATGTCATTATTTGTGGAAAAACGTATGCACATTTTGAATTTGATGCCAGCAACACGTTTCAAAAAAATTGGGACAGGGGCATGTTTATCACTGTGTTGCATCTCCTCTTATTTTAACAATACTCTGTAAGCGTTTGGAAACTGAGGAGACCAATTGCTGTAGTTTTGAAAGTGAAATGTATTCCCATTCTTGCTTGATAAAGGATTTCCGCTGCTCAACAGAGTTCAGGGTCTCCTTTGACATATTTTTCATTTCATAATGTGCCAAATGTTTTCATTGGGTGACAGATCATGACTGCATTGTATTGCTGAAATAAGCGAGGCCTTCTCTGAAAAATATGTTGTCTGTATGGCAGCATATGTTTCTCCAAAACCAATATACATTGTTCAGCATTAGTGATGCCTTTACAGCTGTCACCATGCCATACCATCACAGATGCTGGCTTTTGAACTGTGCACTGATAACAAGACAGGTGGTCCCTTTTCTCTTTAGTTTGGAGGACATGGTGTCCATGATCCCATGTCTTTAAATGAACAATTAAACATTTTGATTTGTCAGACCACAGGACAGTTTTACACTTGTTGCATTGTTGGCCCCGCGCAATCTTTCACAGAGTGGTGAACCCCTCCCCACCTTCTGAAAGACATCCTCTCTTGGATGCTCTTTTTATACCCAATCATGTTACTGACCTGTTGCCAATAAACAATTGTGAGAGGTTCCACCAGGTTCTTCTTTTGTATTACAAAACATTTCCAGTCTTTTGTTGCCCCGTCCCAGCTTTTTTTAAACGTGTTGTTGACATCAAATTCAAAGTGGCCATACATTTTTCAAGCAAGATTTTTCAACATTTGACATGCTGTCTTTGTAATTCTCTATTGAATATAGGGTTAAAATGATTTGCACATCTGTTTTTTTATTTCCATTTTACACAATATCCCAACTTTTTCGGAAACAGGGTTGTCCATCTGAGCCATAGAGATTCTGGGGCGGGGGTACACATAGAAACCGACCTGCAATGTTAATGTTGGCAGGTGTGGCATTGATAGAAGCTGGGGTTCGTGTTCTACTGCTGCTGCTGGGAGTAATCCCTGTGGGAGAAATACACAATCAGATAAAATTAGAGAACAGAATTAGATCATGATGGTCCTGGACTGCATTGTGAGGCTCAGCATTGGCTCTGACCTGGCACTGGCTCCTGGTAGTGGTCTTTGAACCAGCGGAAGAGTCCATTGACGGTGGGAAAAATCTGGGCTCTGTATCTGAAGCCCTCGGGTGTGACTGTCACAAACTCAATCCTGAATGGCCAGGAAAAAGTTACAGCATTCCAGGTATGCAATTATAACAATTACAATGCGTCATTGCATTTACACATCACTGAAGTTTATCAAGTTTATGAAGGTTAACCGAATGGAGAAGTTAACTACGGGCGACTGACAAACCTCCCGAGTAATCACATGCAAGGTAAGGGGTTAATGTTTATGTCCTTCCATGTTTCAAAACAAGTTCTAATCATCACGCTTTACACTTGGCAGGCAACAGCGACAGAGACAAACAACCACCTACTGTATGCTACCCCTACTACCATGACACACACTCTGTGTTTGGGTTTGAGGGAATTCCAACACAAGAGCTTTTGTCATGAGGATGTTAATTGCACATTGAAGGAAATTGGGCCAAGTGCATCTCCAGGTTTTCTATATCCATGCAAATGGACATGGTATGAAAGGGTGTTGATTAGCATGACAAAGGCAGCGGGTTGCGTGCTTGGCAGTCCTGGGGTAACCTTGGTTTTCCACGGGGCTGGTAACCGAGCAGGAACTTCCCTGGCAGGTCTCTACAGGCAGACACATAGTAGGGGATGAATGTAGGCTTCTCCTTCTTGCTTTTCACCAAAACCTCTTCCATTTTCTATAAATGAACACGGGACGACAGCTGATGATCAATGGAGGCTAAATGAAAAGTTTTTCTCCCCCTTTCACCCTTGCACACATAAACACAGTTCACCAATTGTACAGTGAATTAACCCAAAGTACTGTCTCCTTGTTCCAACCTTTCGGTCTCCACCGCTGCATTCTTGGAAATACTTGTGACCAAGCAGATCGCGGGCAAATGCAGCCATTGGTTGTACATATCTGGCTGTGATTTCATCCAGATCTTCAAATTCCTGTGAAAAAGGTCACAAACCTTCTAAAACGCAGCGGCTACATTCCAAACATTGGGACAAACGTTATTATATTCATACAGGCCTATTATTAGACCACATCATAATGAGGAAGTCCGCAATAGGAGCTGACCTCAGCGTTGATCCACAACGTGTGACCCAGGCTGAAGGCATTCTCCTTGCCCTCCTCTCGTACGTCGATATGCTGGTAGATGCCATCAGCGACCTTCCAGGTAACCGTCAGGTGGTTCTCTCCTTTACTGCTGGGCCTAATGATCACATCCCCCTGGTCCATGGACTCCATCATCTTCTCTGCCTGCTTGAAGTTGATGTTATGGAACGACGGGTGGGCTATCACCCTCTTGATGTAGGCTATGGGGAGGGGAATTATGTATTTTGTCATTCAATATGGGGCTGGTTTCCCAGTCACAGATTTACTGTAGTCCTGGTACAAAATACACTTTCAATTAAGATTCTCAATTGAGGATGCTTCTCAAGATGCTTCTCAATCTCCAGGATTGGCTAAAACCTATGTCCAGGAAACCGGCCCAAAAATGAAAACAATCTAACTGTAACTGAAGATGAATATGTGTACCGGTACTGTATGTTGTCTGTAAGCTCTGAGGAAGATACACACTTGTTCTCTGCTGTTTCTTCTTGGCCTCCTCCTCCTGCTTCACATCCTCTGCCTCAGCATCAAAGTCGTAGTAGGTATCTTTGGGAAGCTTCCACTCGTTGTTCTTGTCAGACAGGTCTGATGTCCGACACGTCAGATCCACACTGAGCTTCTCAATGTCAATCTTCATGATCCTGCAGTGCACGGTCATGCCCACCTACAGTAGGTTCTAGTGTTATATACTGTGACTGTGGGTTTAGACAGTTAATTCAACTGAAACAAGATACTGTTAGGTCAGGAAATATTTGGACACTGACACAATTTTCATAATTTTGGCTCTGTATGCCACCACAATGGATTGTGGAATGACTGCTTGAAGTCTGAAATGCATGGACATCACCAAACGCTGGGTTTCCTCCTTTGTTATGCTTTGCCAGGCCTTTACTGCAGCTGTCATCAGTTGTTGTTTGTTCGTGTGTCTTTCTGCCTTAAGTGTTGTCTTCAGCAAGTGAAATGCATGCCTGTTCAGGTTGAGATCAGGTGATTGGCTTGGCCATTGCAGAATATTCCACTTCTTTGCCTTAAAAAACTCCGGGGTTGCTTTCAGAGCATGTTTTGTTGCTTTCGCTGTATGTTTTCATCTGGCAGCTTCTGTCTTCTGTCACATCATCAATAAACACTAGTGACCCAGTACTGTTGGAAGCCATGCATGCCCATGCCAACACACTTGCCTCCACCGTGTGTAACAGATGATGTGGTATGCATTGGATCATGAGCTGCTCCAAGACTTCTACATACTTTTTCTTCCCATCATTCTGGTACAGTTTGATCTTAGTTTCATCTGTCCAAAGAATGCTGTTCCAGAACTGGGCTGGCTTTTTTAGATGATTTTTGACAAAGTCTAATCTGCCTTTCTATTCTTGAGGCTTATAAATGGTTTGCACCTTGTGGTGAACCCTCTGTATTTGCTCTTGTGTGGTCTTCTCTTCATGGTAGACTTGGATAATGATATGCCTACATCCTGGAGTGTTCTTCACTTGGCTGGATGTTGTGAAGGGGATTTTCTTTACCATGGAAAGGATCCGATGATCATCCACCACTGTTGTCTTCCATGGACATCCAGGCCTTTTTGTGTTGCAGAACTCACCAGTGCGTTCTTTTTTTCTCAGAATGTACCAAACAGTTGATTTGGCCACCCCTAATGTTCCTGCTATCTCTCTGATGGATTTATTTATTTGCAGCCAATGGGATGGACTGTTTCACTTGGATTGAGAGCTCCTTGGACCGCATGTCGTGGGTTAAAAGCAACAGTTTCCAAATGTGAATGCCACACCTGGAATCAACTCCAGACCTTTTAGCTGCTTAATAGATGAAGAAATAACAAAGGAATAGCCCACACCTGTCCAAGAAACAGCTTTTGAGTCAATTGTCCAATTACTTTTGGTCCCTTGAAAAAGAGGGGGCTACATATTAAAGAGCTGTAATTCCAAAACCCTTCCTCCAATTTGGAAGTGAATACCCTCAAATCAAAGGTGAGGATCTGCACTTTACCATATTCATTATTTAACTGTAACTTGAATAAATTCTGGTAAACAGTCAAAATGAAAAAACCTGTGTCAGTGTCCAATTATTTCCAGACCTAACTGTATATTTGTGGGGGAAAACCTAGTTACCTTAACCCTTTCCTCAGGGTGCTTGACCACTTTATCACTGAGAAACCTGGTGGGGATAAAGCCGGTTACTCCATTGTCCATGCGACAGCGTACCCCAATAGCTTGGCCAGGACAGGAGCCACTGTCAAAATGATTCCACACCTGCCAAAGAGAATAGAGGCTATGTACAATATAACACAGAAAAAAATCTAGGAACT
The DNA here is from genome assembly GCF_011004845.1 of Esox lucius. Lineage (NCBI taxonomy): Eukaryota > Metazoa > Chordata > Actinopteri > Esociformes > Esocidae > Esox > Esox lucius. The sequence goes on from NC_047569.1 coordinate 23,196,763, forward strand.
TAAAACCAGTAGTCAGATTGGATCTTTACTGTAACAGTGTGAGTATATAGCAGACTGTGACAGAATATGGAACACATCAGATTACCTCACTGAGCTCAGGAAAGTTGTCCTGCTGGCAGAAAGGACACTGCCACAGTCCTGTCTCATCATTCCTAATGGCTTGGTCATAACTCTCCCCTTGGGGACGCCGGTGAGCAATTCCCGTCACCACACTGGTGATAAGTTTACCTAGAGTCAGAAAAAAAAACAGACCAGTAAAACACTGGTATTGGAATACAAATAGGTGACTGTGTTTTCTACAATGTACATTTTGTAGTTGTGACATCCTGATAAAAACAATGGAACTTGGCATATTAACACATCACTCCAAAGGAGATAATACATCAATAAGGCCCTAGGCTGGTTTCCCAAACACATGGTAAAGCTAGCTTAAGCCGCTTTTGGGAAACCAATGCCTGATACAAAAGGAACAGGTACAGTACTTACCAATGTAGAAGGTCTCTGGTGTCTCCTTGGTGAGCAGGTTGAAGATCTCCTCCGTGTTGGGCCCTCTGTAGGTGGACCTCAGGTCTTTGTACCTGCAACTTAGCTCAGCACGGATGTCATACAGGGTGATGCCCTTATTACCATAGCCCTGTGGACACAGCCATGATTAGAGTCAATGTCATCAGGTCATGAGTAGCCAAGCTTCTTAATGTACACCCAGTTAAAGGCTCTGGATGTATTCCAAATGTTACCCTATTCCTTATACAGTGCACTCATTCCACAGAAGAGAACTATCCATTTCCAGTGCTCTATCAACTTGACACCTCGGGTCATTGGGTCATACACTCTGGTCCTAAGTCGGGTTGAGAGGCGGGGAGAAATTAGGAAAGAATCCTTGTCCAAAATGAGGACAGAAGTCCTCCTTCCAAGAATATATTGAAAGTTGCTTTGTTAAGCTTTTTAGCAGGAATCATGCAGGGAGATACAGTCCTTATAATGAAAAAGAACAATTTATTAAATTTTCTCTGAATCTAGAGTGTTTGCCAGTTTGCTGAGACAATCAAGTTGAGGAAACCTCATCAAAACAACAATGTATATCTTCGTTTTAGAAATAAGACTTTGAAATTATTTGTTGTGGAGCCTCTGAAACTCCCAGCAAAATCAACAGGGTCTCTGGGTCAAACGGAGTCCCAAGGATGTCTGAGAGAATCCCACATAATGTTGTACACTGGAGTATTCACTTAAACATATCTGGAGGCAGACATGCCCTGATGGCAGCAGTGAATGTGACTGGTTGACTCAATGGAAAGGGCAGTTTATTAAATAGGCTGAATGCTGTAACTCCTCCATCAAACCCACAGCATACATCATCTGGGTATGCGTGCAACAGAAGTTCACATTTCGCTCATTGCTACCAATTTTTCAGAGACGATTCTGAATACAACTTCATTGAAAAGTTGGATAAATCCAACACATGCAACACACAGAATGCTCTGCAACTGCATATGAAACGCTATGATGCAAGAGAAACACAGAATCCAGTAGAAATGAACGGTGTACCAGAGAGCATTGAAAGAGTAGGTGAAATAAAAGCATTAGTAGATGTTAGTAGATTAGTGTTTGTCTCAACCCTAAACCATAACCTTAACTCATGCCTACACTAACCGTTTTAGAATTAAACATAAATTGAGTGATTTCAGAGATTCAAGTTCCTCCCGCTGCAGTGTCGACCAAACATATTCATGTTAAACTCAATACTCCAAAAGACTCCAGTGCAGGTGTGATTTCGAAGATATCATAATGTAAATAAATGTGCCACATTTGGAGACAAAACCATTTCTTTTAAATGGTCAGTTGCAGTGTGCACAACCTCATTGAATCCCCCATATAAGGAAAAGCGTACCATTTGGGTTACAGCCTACGTCCCCCACACTGACCTGTCTCTCCAACTCCTCAGCGAAGGCATCCAGGTCCAGGTCTTTGAGCCGCTCCGGGTTTTCCAGGATCTCCTCCAGCGCTCCGGCTGGGTTGGCATCCTCTGCTGACTCATCGTACTCGAGGGCATCTACGGCCATCTTGCGTGCCCACTCATAGGTCTCAGGGTGCACCCGTGACCCATCCAGAACCTCAATATAGGAGTCAGTACTGCAGGAAGGGAAGGAAACACGTCTTGTGTACCTCAGTTGGCAGAGCATGGCATATTTAACTTGTTTTGTTTCCTTCAGGGAGCTAGGACAAAACATTTCTGTTAAATGACTTGAATATCAATGATTCTGTTATGTTATGAATTGGCTATGTGACGATGTCACTAAAGGTGCATCCAGTTATTCAGTGTTACTACTATGCACCTGAATGAAAATGTTTTTTGGTCTTGAATGACAATGGCCAATGTCCTGAGACTGACCTATCTCCCAGAGAAGCCAATGGCCAATGTTCTGAGACTGACCTATCTCCCAGAGAAGCCAATGGCCAATGTCCTGAGACTGACCTATCTCCCAGAAAAGCCAATGGCCAATGTCCTGAGACTGACCTATCTCCCAGAAAAGCCAGTGGCCAATGTCCTGAGACTGACCTATCTCCCAGAGAAGCCAATGGCCAATGTCCTGAGACTGACCTATCTCCCAGAGAAGCCAATGGCCAATGTCCTGAGACTGACCTATCTCCCAGAGAAGCCAATGGCCAATGTTCTGAGACTGACCTGTCTCCCAGAGAAGCCAATGGCCAATGTTCTGAGACTGACCTATCTCCCAGAGACGCCAATGGCCAATGTCCTGAGACTGACCTATCTCCCAGAGAAGCCAATGGCCAATGTTCTGAGACTGACCTATCTCCCAGAGACGCTGTGTCAATCTTGATGAAACCAGCACAGTTGATGAAAACCTTAGGGCCCATATGACACATGGTGACCAGCTGAGTGCGGTTCTCCAGACGAGTATTGTTCTGCTTCAGGACCTGGAAACAGATGTGGATGCCTATGTACAGGTATCTGTTCATGTCAGCATAATACTGTGTGGTACTTCATAATTCTGTCATGCTGTAATAAAACCTTCCCAGTTATTACACAGTGTCAACATGTTGGAAGTCTAGAGTCCTCCTGACCTCCGCCTTACCCTGAGCAGGTGGGATCCCTTCCTGGGCCCCAGGCCGCACACGTACTGCAGCAGACTCTGGGTGTAGGGGTGGGCCATGGCCCGGTTCACGTCCACACCCACCTCATTCACACGGTTAATGAACTCACAGTACAGAGCGTTCAGCAGGTCCTCCTTCACCACATGCTCCTGTGTGGGAGGCAGACAGAGAACACTCTGAGTCACACACGTCTTTATTCAGACTGGATCGATGATCAGTCGACTAGACCTCCGACTGCATTTGAAACAGTCTGCCTGGGAAACACTGGGGTTTTCAGAGCCGCCATTAACTGATTCAAACAAAAGATAGGTTTACCCTTATATCACTGGGTAAGTATGACTAAGAATGCTTTCTCATTTCTAGCAAAACATTGGGAGCCAGGGTGTTAACTATATACACAGTGAGCTGCTTCGGATTAGAACACTGTTCAGGACTCAGCCTGGATGATGTCCTTAATACCTGCAAAGGATGCAAGTTGAGGCAGAGGATGTCTTCGTCGCTGCTGCACACCTGAGCGTACTCTACCAGGGGGTCCTGGATCTTTCTGGCCACAGACACAGCCTGTCTCAGAAGAGGAGGATAGTCCCTGAAATCAGCCTGTGGATTGGAGCCAAAGAAAAACAGTTCAGTTAAAGCCTCGTCACTTACTCCAGAACAGGTAAACCACATCGTAGAGCACCCAGACAGGCCTTTGGGTGATGTCGATTAGAATACCTAAGACACCTACGGAAATGTAGACGTTGTGAAACGTGGCTATAAAAAGGGAAGGACTTGACCTCTGACTTCTTGCTGTTCATGTAGAGCAGGGCTAATTCGTTGTCAACCAGCTCCACCCCAATGGTGGGGAAGGAGGACTCCTGCTCCAGCTCAGTGGCAGTGCGTTTGATGTCCTCAATAACCATCTGGGCGTCCCTTTAAAGAGAGGGCAGGGGCATATTTTCATTGTGTCCAAGTTGGTAACATGTTCTGTTGGTGGACTAGCAATGCAATCTTGGACTTGTGAGTAAACGTCTTCAAACAGCACTTTAAAAAACACCACAGGGTAAAGAATAGACCACCTGTTCTCTCCAGCTACAGCGATGATGTGAGGCTTCTTGCTGCTCAGGAACTTCTTCAGGGTTTCAATATCGTGGATCTAATGGTATGGACAGATATTACTATATGGATGGTATAGTATGGCGACCTGAACTTCTTCAAAACTCTTGATTTACATCCCACATGATATCCTATTCCCTACATGGTTTGGTTCTACTTCTCACCAACAGAGTGCCATTATGAGACGGTACTGATTTGATAAAGACCTTTTTCTCCCTTTCGTCCTCCCTCCATGCGTTCCTCCTCTTCAGGAAGTAAGGCAACCTGAGGAAGTCCCCCACTTCTCCATCACTGTTCACCAGGGCACAGAACACTGGGGTGTCTCTGAGGGCAGACATATATTAGCACTTAAGAATGATGAAGTCATCAATAAATACACAATAAAAATACACAAACAAGCTAATGAAAAAAGTGCTTTAGACAATCAAGTTAAAGGTCAGCGATCGTGCCAGTGTCCCGAATGGCACTCCGTTCCTTAAAACGTTGCGCTACATCATCCACAGTGATATACTGCACAAGGAACAGGGTGTCATTTGATGGACCCACAGTGGCGTTAGAGGGCTGTACCTGCTGGATGAGAAGGCTACTCCCAGCACACGGATCCCTTTGCCTTGGGCCTCAGACATGAGCTCCTCCTCCTCCACCTGCTGGTCGGGCCGATAGGGCGCCACCTTCAGCCAGTTGTACAGCTTTCTGCTGCAGGCCTGAGGGGCGGGCAACCACTATCACAACACTGTGGCAGGCTCAACACATATCAACGCTCTGAGCCGCCTGCTTTGGAAAGTCAATACCAGAACAACAGAGTAAGTCATCAGTAGCACAGCGACAACGAGAGAAAAAAACTATAAAAAGGAATAATCTTGCTCAAGGGAATGTTGTCATAATAGCTCGTAGGGATTTCACATTGAGGAGTTTTTGTGTGTACCTTAATGATGTTCTCCTTTGCTTCTGCAATAAGTTTGTTCTTCAGCTCTTTGGCCATCTGTGGGTAGAGGAACTGCTTGAGGGAGCGTTCGATAGCCAAGGTTCTCTGTCTGTTCCACTCCTGAACTTGGTGGCTGAACTCGTCTCTGTAGTAAAACTGCTTTATCTCCTCAAAATAAGCCTGGTCGCCTCCATACCTGCTCAACAAACAACGATAGAACAGATACTTGACTGACATGGACAGTTAGCATGTTAACATAGCCCAACATATACTCAATGTTGTACATGCGATACATATGTTATTACACAATCTTAAGGGCTGTGTAGAAAACAGCAACCATTCCTTTCCAACGATAGCAAAGTAGGAGGTGGACAAGTGAACATTCTTAACAACTGAACCCACCTTCAACACCTACACTGATTGTGTTACTGAGACTTGGTTTTCTTTGGATTATGTTCATTCATTAGATTTCGTGACTTGGCTGACACCACTACAGCATACGGGCCCAATGGGACCATTCTAGGGTACAATCCACACTGCCCAGCTGCGCTCCAGTGGAGGATGGATCCAGGGTAAGCAGCAGACAACGACCGTTTGAATTATGCCCCCTCCCCCTTTTAAAGCATCATCTTCCAATGGCACAGCATCAGCTGTATAACCTGCATATAGCTACAATACCCCCAGTCGCTGCAGTGTCTGCTACAACTGCGTCCTGATTGCCTGGAGTATTTCAGCATGGCCCGGTTGCCTGTGATTCTTGGAGGTAGCGTCTGTCAAGGGAGATACCTCTGAGCCGTGTGGTCCCTGGTCAAAGTAAATTTTGGAAATACAGGGAGCCCTCACCCCTTCACTCCAATCAGATCAATACAGATGGTGATGGTAAGCAGGCCTTCTTCCTCTGCCTGGACCATCTTCAGGAACTGGTCCCCATTAAGCTCCTTAACAGGCTTGTTTTTCAGGTACTTAAAAGAGTAGCCATAATGGGCCTCATCTACTTCCTGTAGGAGAAATTAAACGACAGACATGTATGGGAATGAGTGCTCCAAACTAGAGATTGACAGTAATAGGAGAATCAACAAAAATGACATCATTTTTTAGATACCAAAAAAGTTCCAAAGTGGTACACTGCTATATTATGGTGCTGGGGGATATGAGGAATGCCGTTTCTAACTTTTCTCAGTCTCCTCCAGTTTTACATTTTAGGAGGAGATGAGGTCCTGGTCCACACCTGCGGAGTACCTGGTTTGGGGGGCCCGTTGCTGTCCCTGTCCTTGTCCACCTGGTCATACTTTTGACCTAGTCTAGAATCAAATAGACTCTGGATTTAGCCCAGAGAAATGTATTTATTATTCTAATTGGACTCTTAATGTTCACCCGGCACAGCCAGAAGAGGACTGGTCACCCCTCTGAGCCTGGGTCCTCTCTCTAGGTTTCTTCCTAAAATTTGGCCTTCTTATGGAGTTTTTCTTAGCCACTGAAATCCAACACTACTGTTGTTTGCTCCTTGGGGTTTAAGGCCGGGTGTCTCTGTAAAGCACTTTGTGACAACTGCTGTTGTAAAAAGGGCTATATAAATCAATTTTACCTACAGTATCTCACAAAAGTGAGTACACCCCTCACATTTTTGTAAATATTTGATTATATCTTTTCATGTGACAACACTGAATAAATTACACTTTGCTACAATATAAAGGAGTGAGCGTACAGCTTGTATAACAGTATACATTTGCTGTCCCCTCAAAATAACACAACACACAGACATTAATGTCTAAACCGCTGGCAACAAAAGTGAGTACAACCCTAAGTAAAAATGTCAAAATTGGGCCCAAAATGTCAATATTTTGTGTGGCCACCATTATTTTCCAGCACTGCCTTAACCCTCTTGGGCATGGAGTTCACCAGAGCTTCACAGGTTCCTACTGTAGTCCTCTTCCACTGCTCCATGATTACATCACAGAGCTGGTGAATGTTAGAGACCTTGCGCTCCTCCACCTTCCGTTTGAGGATGCCCCACAGATGCTCAATAGGGTTTAGGTCTGGAGACATGCTTGGCCAGTCCATCACCTTTACCCTCAGCTTCTTTAGCAAGGCAGTGGTCGTCTTGGAGGTGTGTTTGGGGTCGTTATCATGTTGGAATATTGCCCTGTGGCCCAGTCTCCGAAGGGAGGGGATCATGCTCTGCTTCAGTATGTCACAGTACATGTTGGCATTCATGGTTCCCTCAATGAACTGTACCTCCCCAGTGCCGGCAGCACTAATGCAGCCCCAGACCATGACACTCCCACCACCATGCTTGACTGTATGCAAGACACACTTGTCTTTGTACTCCTCACCTGGTTGGTGCCACACATGCTTGACACCACATAACATGGTTCCAGTAATCCATGTCCTTAGTCTGCTTGTCTTCAGCAAACTGTTTGCAGGCTTTCTTGTGCATCATCTTTAGAAGAGGCTGACGCCCCACCCCTTCAACCTCTGCAGCAATGCTGGCAGCACTCACATGTCTATTTCCCAAAGACAACCTCTGGATATGACGCTGAGCATGTGCACTCAACTTCTTTGGTTGACCATGGCCAGGTCTGTTCCTAGTGGAACCTGTCCTGTTAAACCGCTGTATGGTCTTGGCCACCGTACTACAGTTCAGTTTCAGGGTCTTCTTATAGCCTAGGCCATCTGAGAACTTGTAACACTAACAAGTCACATGACACCGGGGAGGGAAAATTGCTAATTGGGACCAATTTGGACATTTTCACTTAGGGGTGTACTCACTTTTGGTGCCAGTGATTTAGACATAAATGGCTGTGTGTTGAGTTATTTTGAGGGGACAGCAAATGTACACTGTTATACAAGCTGTACACTCACTACTTTACATTGTAGCAAAGTGTCATTTCTTCAGTGTTGTCACATGAGAAGATATAATCAAATATTTGCAAAAATGTAAGGGGTGTACTCAGTTTTGTGAGATACTGTATATTTTATAGAAATGTTATAGACTATAACCCACAAAAGACCAACAAACTACAAAATAAGTTATGGTAATTATAGAAAACAGGATCCCTAAAATAAATCCCCAAATTCCCAGGTTTTCCACTTCTCACGTGAATGCGAATGAACTGCATATACCCTACATATTCAATGAATATTTCAATGAGGATTTCCACAAAAGCTTTGTATATTCAGAAAGTTGTGACTTCTCAACCTTATCACAGGTAGTTGATATATACCCTCTTTCCCTTTTTAGTGGGTTTGATATTGATCTTGGCCCTCTCCTGAAACGTCTGTCGGAGCACATGTCTGACTAGAGGCTCCCGTGCGATCTGCATGGCCACCATGTAGCGAGTCCCATCCAGTACTGCCTCCGCTGTGTTAAACTGGCTGCACAGGAGGACAGAACAGGCGGTTAGTAGCTGTGCTGCGAAGTATACCTACAGGTTCCACACATTGTTACGTTATGGAAAGGTATACTGTACCCTTAGGATATTAGCCTTTACGTACAGTGGTCACAAATGGCACCCTATTCTGTATATATCGCACTACACGGTTGAACCCTATACTGTACATAGAAAAGTGTGCCGTTTGAGACTCAGCCATGTCCGTGTTTGAAAATTCACCTCCACACACCATTTTCTGTTTCAGCTAACATTGGTTAGACAATCTTCATATGCATGTATTCTGCTTGGATACACTCACATATGTTGGATCGTCATTTGTGTAATCTCAAAGCAGACACTGAGAAATCTGTCGTTGTGCCCTTGACCATAACACTTACTGCTCCAACCCTAACTGCTCCTGTAAGTCGCTATGGACAAGAGCATCGGCTGAATAATGTAACATAAGAACCAGGGTCTTGACCTGCAGATGTAGTCTTTAGCCAGCTCCATGGGCTCAGCAGGAAACTGCTCTGTCTCATGCCGTTGATAACTGTCACGCAGGTTTTCTCCAAACTGCTCTGGAGTCAGACCAAACTTCTTGGCCAGGCCATCTGAGAAGAGAAAGTGTACTTGAAACGGTGGCCAAAAAGATCAGCTGGATATATAGTGGACTTAAGATGCAGAATGCGTACGTCGATTGTCAAACTGTTTAAGTTCCCTATGCACAATATTCCAGTTGCGCATTCTTACGCAAGTGTTTGTGTTGTCACAAGTTAACTCTACAGACCTGAAGAAGTATACTGGACCACGCGGATCGGGCTACTAGGTGCTGATGGGGACACCTATTGGACAAACATGTTAAAGCACCCACCAAGTCCGGCACCCTGGCATATGCTGTACATATCCCTGCGAGAAGCAAGCTTCAGGTCTGGCCCCTTTGGCTGCTCTTCATCGTCCTCCTCTTCCTCCTCTACTTCCTGTTCGTTACCTGCAAACAGAAGATATGAAAATGACTCTGCTGAAGTCATAGGTCCACAGTGCTTCCAGAATCTTACAACATAATCTAAGTCGCACCATCTTCATCCACTTCACTGTTCTTCTTCTGCTTCTTCTTACTAGACCTGGCTGCATTCTGCATCTTTGGGATATCCCGGCCATAATACAACAGGAAGTGGCTGTAGATGTCACCCAGTTCATCACTAGACTGGACATCCTTCAGCCTTGTCAGACAAACACATAGTGAAATAAGCATTCAGGTGAAGGCCTTGTAACATCGCTAGCATCCTGTCCGGTGGGTGTACTTGTACGTCAAGCTGGCTCATGCTACAGAAACAACAAAAAGGCTCCAGCCCTATTGGCCGTTCAGGCTAGTCTGCGTCTTTCTTATCCAGACCGTATTTCCTATCATGTTCGGGATGCCACGCCGTACCTCTCTAAATCCGAAGTGTCCAGTGGTCGTATGCCATCGGCCAGAGGCTTATCTGGGTCCGCTGATATCTGTTCAAACTGATATTTCTGCATCTTCTGGAACAGGCGTCTCAGGTTCTGTTTGCGGGTTTTCAGCTGGGTCCACTGAGCAGGAAGTAAAGGTCCATACGTAATTTAAAAGATAATAAACAACAGTATAAAACAAAACAAATACAGCGAAAAAGTAAATTACCTTCTCATCCCACTGCCAAACCTTCCACAGGTCACTGATGTTGAGTTCAGGCTCCACATATTCTTTCCTGTAGAATGCTATGAATGGAACCTAGAGATGGTGAAACAAGAAAGGTATTAAGGGCAGTTCCACAGTAATGGAGATGAAGACAGAGATTTTTCCCCATAGGAAGGAAAATATAATAAAAACACATTTACTTAAAAAGAGTGCAAATGCAAAGTTAAGTAACAGAACAACAGTGTGAATTGTCATTATGTCAACTGTTCATATGCAGGCTTCAAGAAAACATCATTTTGATTTATTTTTAAGATACATTTTGAATAATATGCTTGTGTTAAAACCTAAATGGTTTACCTCAATCATTGGTTTGTTGTTTCAAACACCCTTTAAATAAGGAAAGGGGTTGAAATTCCCTTAACTAACTGTACAATACACTATGGAAGAACTCCATTTTCATATTACTTTACTTAGAGGATTAGATGGACTGTGTTATACCTCGAAGTGTTGGTTTCTCATGAAATTCAAAGCCTCTTTTATCTTCTGGATAGTGCTGGGTCCTTTTCTGCTGAAAGTAGTGGTTGGACCTCTGTCCAAGTAGTCTGAATTCTCCTGAAAAACAGAAGAAGATAATAAATAAAAACACGAAAAAAAGTAGACTATAACATCAATTGAACTAAATATCTGATGCCACCTTGTTAAACGACCCACAATCTAGTACCTGCGTAGAGATGGTGAGAGTAGAGAAGGCATTCCTATAGATCCACTCAGCCTCCTGCTCCAGCTCCTCATCATCTGCAGGCTTCACACAAGTAGGGCGCAACTAAAAACAAGAAGCCCATAACAGTAATGTCAATATGTGTTGCACATGCGATGTCTCAATGGGTAACAGAATTAGGAACATTCGTGAGTTCACTCCAGAGCTACAGTGGGGAGAACACTTGCAGGTTTTCCTACTTTCAAAGCATGTAGAGGTCTATAATTTTGATCATAGGTACACTTCAACTGTGAGATATGGAATCTAAAAATCCAGAAAATCACATTGTATGATTTTTAAATAATTAATTTGCATTTTATTGCATGACATAAGTATTTGATCACCTACCAACCAGTAAGAATTCCGGCTCTCACAGACCTGTTAGTTTTTCTTTAAGAAACCCTCCTGTTCTCCAATCATTACCTGTATTAACTGCACCTGTTTGAACTCGTTACCTATATAAAAGACACCTGTCCACACACTCAATCAAACAGTCTCCAACCTCTCCACAATGGCCAAGACCAGAGAGCTGTGTAAGGACATCAGGGATAAAATTGTAGACCTGCACAAGGCTGGGATGGGCTATAGGACAATAGGCAAGCAGCTTGGTGAGAAGGCAACTGTTGGCGCAATTATTAGAAAATGGAAGAAGTTCAAGATGACGGTCAATCTCCCTCGGTCTGGGGCTCCATGCAAGATCTCACCTCGTGGGGCATCAATGATCATGAGGAAGGTGAGGGATCAGCCCAGAACTACATGGCAGGACCTGGTCAAAGACCTGAAGAGAACTGGGACCAGTCACAAAGAAAACCATTAGTAACACACTACGCCGTCATGGATTAAAATCCTGCAGCGCATGCAAGGTCCCCCTGCTCAAGCCAGTGCATGTCCAGGCCCGTCTGAAGTTTGCCGATGACCATCTGGATGATCCAGCTAAAACACACAGCCAGGGCAACTAAGGAGTGGGTCCATAAGAAGCATCTCAAGGTCCTGGAGTGGCCTAGCCAGTCTCCAGACCTGAACCCAATAGAACATTTTTGGAGGGAGCTGAAAGTCTGTATTGCCCAGCGACAGCCCCGAAACCTGAAGGATCTGGAGAAGGTCTGTATGGAGGAGTGGACCAAAATCCCTGCTGCAGTGTGTGCAAACCTGGTCAAGAACTACAGAAAACGTATGATCTCTGTAATTGCAAACAAATGTGTGACAACTGTGCCCTCTGCTGCCTCACCTCCCCCTGCAGCAGACAGGCTCCAGCGTTCGACGTCACCGGCCTTCTGACACCAACGCCCATCTCATTTATGCATTTCACCTGTGTCTTGTTTAGCGCACCTGGTTCTCATCCTCATCATTCCCCCAGTATATATGTTCCCTCTGCTTCCCCTGTCTTTGTGTGTTATTGTCTCTCTGTTAAGAAGAGCATTGTTACTCTTCGCCATTTGTCGCTAATATTAAAGAATACACAACAGACGTACCGCTTCGTTTCTCCTTCTTCTCCTTTTTTCACTCGAAGTCGTGACAAAAGGTTTTTGTACCAAATATTAAGTTCTGCTTTTCGGATGTATCAAATACTTATGTAATGCAATAAAATGCAAATTAATTACTTAAAAATCATACAATGTGATTTTCTGGAATTTAGTTTCAGATTCCGTCACTCACAGTTGAACAGTACCTATGATAAAAATGACAGACTTCTACATGCTTTGTAAGTGGCAAAATCGGCAGTGTATCAAATACTTGTTCTCTCCACTGTAACTCAAAATGTCACCTTTAATCAACCAGGTAAGTCGATTGAAAACGATTTAGAAGGACTACTTGGTCAAAAACAACACTTAGCTACACATGAATAGGAAAAATCAAAGGTCATGAGATACTTACAGATGAATAAGATGTATGGGTAATCATCATAAAAAAATAAATAAGGCACAAAGCTGTTCACCATATGACATGAATACAAGTGGGTAAGGTGTAGCTGCAGTGATCAATTGTTCTGTTACTTGGCAGCAGAGAATGACAGCCGTAGAAGGTGGTGACTTTAGGAGTGATCAGTGTGAGGAATCTGCCAGAGCATGGCATCTGGAATGCAAATGCCAAGGTACTTATTATTGGTGTATACAGAGAATAAGATTGGGCTGATAACTGAACCTGGAGGAACACCTATTGAAACAGCCAGTAGTACCTTTTGTATAGCTAAAATGGTTAGATTATTGTCAAGGATAGCAATCACGTTTTTTGAAGCAGAGTATTCCAGGTTTGTGTCCTCTGTGGGACAAGCAAACTGTCAGTGGAAGATAAACTGTCAGCAACTGTTTATTGACATTGGTTATTCCATATCTAGTGCACTATTTTAGACCAGTGCTCTATGGGTCTGAGTGCAATTTGGGACATATCTTGTGGAAACATACCTGGAACCTCTCTGGCATGTCAGTAGAGCGAATCTCATTGTCTTGGTCAGTCATGTGACTGCTCTCCAGCTCGCTTGGCTCATAGATCTCAAAGATACTACGCCGGCCCACTCTCTTCTTGGCCTGCTTCTTGGGCCGGTCCCATGACTCTTCATCTGCATCCTCTTCCTCCTCCTCCTCGGCATCATCATAGGCAGCGTCAAAATCAGCAAAGTCAAAGTCCCCTCCGAATATTTCCTGGGCCTCCTGAAGGGCTCTGTAGAAAGGAAGTGGTGATCAATTCCAAATAATGTAAACAAGTCCATGTCTCAAATGGCAGTCTTTTCTCTCTGCAGTGTACTACTTGTGACCTGGGCCAAAAAATATATAAATGCAGTTTTACGATCACATACGCATCTGTATATCCAGGCAGCTTCTTTCTCCACTTGGGTTTTTTTAAGGGCTGTCCATCATCGTCCACAATAAAGTCATCAATATCTTAGAAAAACAAAAAACAGTAACTTTTTATTAGGTAGAGATGATTGGGAATGATGCAGTGAGTTTCTGCTGGATGAGCTGCCGGCCAGATTCAAACCAGTGTTGCAGAAGATAGTGAAAGTAACATCTAAAACAACTGGACTATCCCAGACCACAGACTCAAATATTTTCAAATGTTTTTTTCTAACACAACACAGTTTACAGAGGATGAAACTGAAAGTTCTTATACCAGACTCTTCCTCCTCCTCTTCCTCATCCTCCCCAGGATGCAAAGGCACATCCAAAGCTTCGCCCTCATCTGCTCCCGTCCCCATGAAGATCTCATCCGCTATCATGTCCTTCTCATGGGCATCCCTGACCTTGTCATCTCCCTCCTCGTCCTCATCATCTGACATGGCCCGCAAACGACGGAATTTTTGCTGTTGATGGGAATTAGGAAGAAGTATTGGTATTAAGAAAAGTTAGACCGTGTCTGTGTGCTACACAACTGACAGAAAGCCCTTTTGGTAATAATGACATCTAAATATTTACCCTTTTCACTTTTACACCCAAATTCTCCTCAATAAGATCGATATCATCATCATCCAAGCGGTCGTCAAAGCCTGCAGACAGAAAATGCAAAATACTATGTTACTGTTGGTTTGCATGACTCTCTTATAAACTATTGGAGGTCACAAACAATAAGCCACTGAATCTGCATTGGCAAACTAAACACGTAAGTGAGCCTCAATTGTAACTACAAAGAAATTACTGCGCAGCAAAACCAAGATGAGAATAACCACTTACTTCTTTTCCTTTTACGATGTCCTATTTCCTCCCCAGAGTCACTATCTCCTTGTTTCTCATTTTCTTCTTCTTCTTCCTCCCCTTCCCGTTCATCCACACCATCATCAATCAGACCACAAAGGTTCCCATACTCATCTTTGTCCTCTGTAGTCTGTTCATCATCCTCCTCATCTTGGTCCTCTGTATGTTCCTCCTCATCTAAGTCACACATCAGTAAGTTAGACATCAGTTATTATCACAGGACATTATGTGCTGTCTCTGCATTGCTACCATTAATCTTATGCAGGGTATAGTTGTGATGATCTAACTCAGCCATTAGAACCATATTAATATAACCAGTAAGTCCAAGGAACGAGGGCATCAATAATTAAATTAGATATGAATAAATTACACGATCAACTCAATGTTGACAATGGACATCTTTGAAATAAAATAATTCAGTACAATTAATATATTACAATTGGCATGCTTGTGAGACTTCTTCTCGGTGGCCTCTGCCTCACTATACTCTTCCTCAGACTCCGCTGCTTCAGTCTCGATGAAATCCATTTTTACAGGAGCTTTTGAGGAGAATATAAACATGGTCTTGGTTAATTATTTTTAAGAAATGTATTTGGCAAAACTGTTATGGGACATGGAGCCACGATGACATAAGACATACATATTTTAAAAACATGAACTACCATATTACAACGTAACCGTTTAAATTATAAGCTAGCTGATGAAACGCAACTGAGCTACGTCTGCAATGGCTAAGATGAAAAGAACATAGAGACAGTAGGCGAGGACATTGCAATAGCAAAAACATTTCCAATTTGTTAGGAATTGCATTTTATCTACAACTGTTCAGATATTAATAACATAGCCTTAGTATTTGAACAATCTCAGGCTGAAGCTGCAACTAGCAACCTTTTTGACTACTGCTGCAAGATTTAGCTAGCCATCTTGCGTAACATGGGAAAGCAAAGCCTACCCAGCATACAGTAGCTTCTCTATCTAGCTATAATAGCTGCAGGCAGAAACAGCTGTCTGAATCCTATAGTTCATAACAGTACATACCTCTGCTCTGCGGCAGTAGTCACTACCAAGCGGGAAAAGGAAATTAAAAGAGATACATTTCTCAGCGACCAATATTTAATAAGTAGTTAGTCGAAAGCATTTCCACGACAGTAATGCAGAAAAAAATCCCCAAACTCAGAATGAAGCCAGGCGACGAACGTCACTGATCCTTTGGTCAGTAAAGTGCAACCCTTGCTTGCATTACTTTTAAGTGTATTTTTTGTTTTGTATGTATCCAGTAAAACTGGATTTTGCATGTGTTGATTTTGCAAATCTGTGCCTTCGGAAAGTCAACATGCTAAATATTTCACAATGTCTCCTGATCAATGCCCCCCAGTCTTTTGATTTCACCCCATTCATCTACAAACCATACTCCACATTTTTATTAATACTGTAAATAAAAAATATAAAACCGAAATATCATATTTGGATTATGTCTCCATACCCCTTAATGCTTGGGGTAGATTTCTACTACCATATTTGATCATTTTCCTATCATGCCACACATTTTCAATTGGATTTAGGTTGGGGACCTGGCCTGGACCACTCAAGGACACATTTTATTTATTAATTTTGCCACTCCACTGTAGCCTTGGCTGTGTGCTTGGAGTAATCTTGCTGAGAAGTAAAAATAGATTAAGAGCAGCATGATTTCCTTGAAGATTCTTCTATACATTGCGACATTAATTTCCCCTTCTATCCAGAAGTGTCCCACTCACTCATGATGAGAAACATCTTTATAACAATATGCTGCCACCTCCGTTCTTCACAGTAGAGTTGGTATTCTTCGGGTTTGTGTCAAATGTAACACTTTACAGTAAGGCTAAAAAGTGTTTTTAAAATAGTTCCAACTGGATTAATGTCCTGGCTTACTTCTTGCTACCTACCCTATGTCTGATATGTGGAGTGTTGACCAACACTTTCACCAAACTAGGTGAAAAGGCCATAGAAGCCTTCAGCTTTGTCAAAGTTGCAATTGGCAACTTGATAGCCTCTCCTCTACCACCACCAGCACATTTAACACCAATTAATATTCTGGGCATGTGTAAATTTAACTGGCAGAAAAAGCCAATTCTGATCAGCCTCCTGATTTAAGTCTTGGTGGTGCCATACACCTTTCATTTCAGAGACTGCATAATTACTACTGAAATGATGTGAATCACTACAATTTAACACAGGGGGCGGCCAGTTAGCTTGATGTGCATGTGATTATGAAGTGATTGTGTAAAGCCGAGATTTAAAAAATCTCAGTAATACATGATTAGGTTAGACTATTGCTATGCTCTTCTCTCCAGTTATCCTGATAAGACAATAAGTGCTAAACACGGCAACCTAGAATTTCTAAACTAACAGCAGGAGGCAGATCTTTCTCCCAGATAGCTCTACTACTGTGGCATGATCTTCCAATGACACAGACTCAGCCTTTAAAAGTCTACTAAAGACTTATCTCTTCAGTAAGGTCTATTATTAAGTGTAGCCTGGTTCAGGGGTGTGAAGGTGAATGGCAAGGCATTGGATTTACAAGCCACCCTTGCTGTCTTTGCCTGGTGGGCTCTCATCACCACAGGGATGTCCTCGCTCCAATACTTACTCGTTCCACCTTGCTGTTGTCATGAGCTGGGTATGAACTCTGTGGGCTATATTCGTTTTTCAGGGTAGTTGCAGTTGGTTGGTGTCCCTTTGGTCTGGCGTTGGTTACTTCCTGCCTGGTTGTCCGGGGTTACCTTTGGTCCGGCGCTGGTTACTTCCTGCCTGTTTGTCCGGGGTTACCTTCATATGTGGCCACAGTATCTCTGGAACCCACTGTCTCAGCCCCTAGTTTTATGCTGCTATATTATTCTGCCTGGGGAGTAGTGCCTGTTATTATTATTGGGGACTAGGGCCAGTCTGTTATTATTGATGGGGACTAGGGCCAGTCTGTTATTATTATTGGGGACTAGGGCCAGTCTGTTATTATTATTGGGGACTATAGGACCAGTCTGTTATTATTGATGGGGACTAGGGCCAGTCTGTTATTATTATTGGGGACTATAGGGCCAGTCTGTTATTATTGATGGGGACTAGGGCCAGTCTGTTATTATTGTTGGGGACTAGGGCCAGTCTGTTATTATTATTGGGGACTATAGGGCCAGTCTGTTATTATTGATGGGGACTAGGGCCAGTCTGTTATTATTGTGGGGGACTAGGGCCAGTCTGTTATTATTGATGGGGACTAGGGACAATCTGTTATTATTATTGGGGACTAGGGCCAGTCTGTTATTATTGATGGGGACTAGGGCCAGTCTGTTATTATTATTGGGGACTAGGGCCAGTCTGTTATTATTGATGGGGACTAGGGCCAGTCTGTTATTACTGATGGGGACTAGGGCCAGTCTGGTATTATTGTTGAGGACTAGGGCCAGTCTGTTATTATGATTGGGGACTAGGGCCAGTCTGTTATTATTGATGGGGACTAGGGCCAGTCTGTTATTATTGTTGGGGACTAGGGCCAGTCTGTTATTATTATTGGGGACTATAGGGCCAGTCTGTTATTATTGATGGGGACTAGGGCCAGTCTGTTATTATTGTGGGGGACTAGGGCCAGTCTGTTATTATTGATGGGGACTAGGGACAATCTGTTATTATTATTGGGGACTAGGGCCAGTCTGTTATTATTGATGGGGACTAGGGCCAGTCTGTTATTATTATTGGGGACTAGGGCCAGTCTGTTATTATTGATGGGGACTAGGGCCAGTCTGTTATTACTGATGGGGACTAGGGCCAGTCTGGTATTATTGTTGAGGACTATGGCCAGTCTGTTATTATGATTGGGGACTAGGGCCAGTCTGTTATTATTGATGGGGACTAGGGCCAGTCTGTTATTATTATTGGGGACTATAGGGCCAGTCTGTTATTATTGTTGGGGACTAGGGCCAGTCTGTTATTATTGTTGGGGACTAGGGGCCAGTCTGTTATTACTGATGGGGACTAGGGCCAGTCTGGTATTATTGTTGAGGACTAGGGCCAGTCTGTTATTATTATTGGGGACTAGGGCCAGTCTGTTATTATTGATGGGGACTAGGGCCAGTCTGTTATTATTATTGGGGACTAGAGCCAGTCTGGTATTATTATTGGGGACTAGGGCCAGTCTGGTATTATTGTTGAGGACTAGGGCCAGTCTGTTATTATTATTGGGGACTAGGGCCAGTCTGTTATTATTATTGGGGACTAGGGCTACTTTCCTGATTGTTTACATTACAGTGGTTTATATGACAGGGGCCAAGGGTCAGTCTGAAACATATGCTCAGGTATCCTATTGAATCCAAGAAATGCACTTTGTAACTTTCGTGGTGTCCTGTTTAACCTTATGAAGTTTAACCACACCTCAGGACTACCTGGCCTGAATAACTCGTTACTGTCCCTGTCCAAAGCCCTCCTTGTTGTGTTGCTGTTACGAACCCTGTGGCTCTAGCCGTCTAGGGTGGATGGTACAGAGACCCGTAACATAAAACTCATGCAAAGTAGTGTAGTGTAAATGAACAGTGAGAACAAACGACACAGAAAACCAAAGCTACCGTCAAACATAAAACATTTATTATAAACACATGGTAAAGGGGTTATGGAAAAGGGGCTGAGCTGGACCCAAGAAATGAAATAATACAGTCCAAACACCCCTAAACTTAACTTTCCTGCCTCAAGAACAGCTTAGCTGACTACTAACCAATACAAAAATACAGTGGGTGGTCTGCACAGTTCTAACTAGTGTTTTTAGACAGTTTTCCTACAGGTTGTGTATGCCCAAGGGTGGCTTTTCCCAGGGACACAGGGACAAACAAAACACACCGATTGAACAAGGACGAAACAGCAAACAATTGACTAGAAAACACCAAACATACCACCACAGCAATACATACTCATATGTGCTAAACTAAGTGATGTATGAATGAACAAAGTGCCTGTCTATCAAAAAGGGGGTAAAGCAAAATAGTCTCCCTGGGAGAACCAAATGACTGGGTTTTTAAAGTAGGGATGTGTGATGTGATTGGGTAATGGAAAAAGGAACAGGTGGTGCGATTAGGAAGGATGTCTACTGATTGGTCTACCACAGCAGTCAGGCAATGCACTCATAACTGCCAGGTGGGAAACACCAACGGGCACAATCAGGAACATAAAGGACACCTGGGGAAACGGCAGGAGGGGAAAAAACACAAACGCACATACCTGCATGCATAACAGTTGCAGATCAAGTTGCTACCTGATGATTCCTACTGCTGCCCCTGCCCACACCCCATCTGACTGTTGATTATTGAATGATATGATATACACAGCTTCATAGAACCTATAACTGAGCCTCTGCTCATGTTGAGAAAGACTTGTGAGCAACTGAGTCATTCACTTTAATCAAACAGCGACCCATTTGTCATTCACCACTGTGCATATCCAGAAGAGCTTCAATGTGCAAATATTCTACAACTCTCTGGAACTCTACTGAAAGGATGGAACACCATTCTTCCAAAAGATATTCCCTCATTTGGTATTTTGATGATGGGGTGGAGAAAACTGGCTAACACAAAATCTGGTCCAAAATCTCCCATAGGTGTACAATTGTGTTGAGATCTGGTGACTGCGAAGGCCATAGTATATGATTCATATCATTTTCATACTTATCAAAACATTAAATGATCCCTTGTGTCCTGTGGTTGGGGGCATTGCTATCCTGGAAGAGACCACACCCATCACTATAGTATAAGAGTGGTAACTCACTATCATTTTGTAATATTTTGCAGCGACCATTCCCTCAGAGGGGACAGGTGGACCCAAACCATGCCAGCAAAATGCTCCCCACAGCAAAACACAGCATCCAGACCCACACACAATAGGTGTCAAGACGTACTGCTCGTTATGTTCCTCCACTCATTTAGTCAGGTTTTTCCTTCAATTTGTCACCCGTTTGTAAATATATAAATAAGCAATAAAGACATGAGGGGGTGTGGCATATGGCCAATTTACCACAGCTAAGCGCTGTTCTTAGACACACTGCATTGCGGAGTGCATGGCCACTCAGTTGTGGTATATTGGCAATATATCACAAACCCTGATATGCCTTATTGCTATTACAAACCAGTTACCAATGCAATTGGAACAGTAAAAATGTATGTGATGACATGCCTGTGGGATACAGTCACTTCTATATCAGGTGGTTTTAGTCCTGAATACTGATTGGCTAACAGCCATGGTATTTGAGACCGTAAACCATGGGTCCCACATCACATCACTTTTTACAGCTATATTAACAGCTCTTTGTCGTGATATATTGGTCATCACCCTGACATCTTCCATTTATTTCTGTGATGATTAAGGTGCCATCAGATTCTTCCTGCGCTGCTCTATGGCACTTGCTCCACAGGTCGCATTTGAATGTCTCCAATCTACATATGAAAATGATATATAGTTATCATTTGTTTAATAATAGAATGTTTTTCCTCATTGACTCAAACATTAAAGAGTGATCAGCGTGTGTAGAGCATATTATATAATGTAAATCTACAGTGAGATAGACATAAGAATCTTTTTTTAAATAAAAGTCAGACTTACGTTAACATGTGGTGGTGCAGCTAAGACGTACAACACAGCACTGGCAATATCAACTGCTTCCAAACACTGTAGGAAGGCAATAGGATCGTTTTAATGTAGCCAAAACATTTAAACCAAATCCTATAGCCTGCTGTATACACAGATATAATTGTTCTTCTTGCTATTAATACCTTCATGCTGTCATATGTAGCCACAGCTTTTTCTGGTTGTAGACTGTGAAGCCTGAATGCAAATTCTGTTTCCACCACACCAGGAGATATGCACTGCCCAAAGGAATACAGAAACACTGGGTTGGAGTCAGTTTCACAAGAGACTGAAACGTTGTGATAGAAAAGTAAAAAGATTGTAAACGTGTTCTGTCATTAAGACAAAATAGACTGATAATGTACAGAAAGAAAAACCCAGCATTGTTGTCAGTAGTGTGCTGTAATATACTAACAATACAATTTAGCACCATTCAGTGCTTGGTAGCTGGCACTGTAGAAGAACAAAAGAAGGATTAACTATTTCACTGAAATTAGAAGACTGGGATTTCAAAACTTACCGTGGCTCGTATGTGGGTCTTAGCTTCGCGCAGCTCCTGCCGCAGCCCCTCTGTCAGGGCAGTGACAGCATGCTTGGTAGCGCTATAGAAGTGTGTGTCAGCATTTTGAACTACACAATGTCCACCCATACTGTAAGATGAAATACAGTTTGTATGAAAAGTGCATTGTCCAAAGGAAGTAATTGACTATCTACATTATAGGTCCAAATAAATACAGTGGAGGCCAAATTATGTCAACCCTTGCATTTTTCTTAAATCAATATATTTTTAAGTAGAGGTGAATATTTTCAGGGAGAGGACAAATCTGTCAACCAACCACGCCAAAATCCTACACATGACTCCAACATTAATTCAGGCCCAAATCCATAATGTGACAAAATCTGTGTCCACTTTTCTGCCAGGCCAATACTGAGATGGACAATATCACTAGCAGCTTCAATAATTGCATTGCCATCTTGTCTGGTCTTTCTTCAAATTTTTGTGCTTGCAAATTTCAATAAATTCAGAAAACAACAGCTCCTTGCTAACAAAAACCAGAATGTTCTTAAGCCATTAGTCCTTGTATTGGCTGCCTGTTAATTTTAGAATGTGTATAATAAGTATACAGTGGGTATATAGTAAGTAATGCCTCACACCATAAATTGTTCAGCCTGATTCAGGCCAGCCCTCCCAATATAAATCTGACTATCCTTGGCCTCTGCAATCAGTAGTTCGCGTCACACATGATCCAAAAAACATTCCTGAACACCTCTGGAAAGCAGCTGTTCATTCAGATGAAGTTTCCAAAGTGTTACGATGCTATATTATTGTGCTGGGGGACATGAGGGATGTACTACTAACTTTTCTCAGTTTCCTCCAATTTTAAATTTTAGAAGGAGATGAGGTCCTGGTCCACACCTGCGGATTACCTGGTTTGGGGGGACCGTTGCTGTTCCTGTCCTTGTCCACCTGGTCATACTTCTGACCTAGTCTAAAATCAAATATACTCTGGATTTAGCCAAGAGAAATGTATTTATTATTCCGATTGGACTCTTAATATTTCACCCGGCACAGCCAGAAGAGGACTGGTCACCCCTCTGAGCCTGGGTCCTCTCTAGGTTTCTTCCTAAAATTCGACCTTCTTAGGGAGTTTTTCCTAGCCACTGAAATTCAACACTACTGTTGTTTGCTCCTTGGGGTTTAAGGCCGGGTGTCTCTGTAAAGCACTTTGTGACAACTGCTGTTGTAAAAACACTTTATAAAAAATTTTGGATTGATTGATTGATTGGAAAGGCTTACAAAGCCATTTCTACAGGGCTTCTTTGGGGCTCTACTGAACCACAGTCATAGTCATACTGTGTAAATGGAGAAAGCAGTAATGCATTTTTCCAGGAGTTGCCTTCCTGTCCAGATTTTTTCAAGAAAAGGTGTAAAATCATCCAGGAAGTCACAAATTACCCTAAAACATCATCCAGGAATCTGCAGGTCTCTCTCACCTAAAGTCACTGTTTGTTTGTGACTCCCAAAATATGGAAGACTCTGGGCAAAAAAGGGTTTCATGCTAGAATAGCATGAAAACCACTGTCACTAAAAAGAACATAACTGATGGCCTTGAATTTGCCAAAATGCTCCAGGTTGATACTCAAGAGATCTGAAAAAATTATTTCATTTTCTGCATCACAATGGGATTCGAGTTCTTCTACGGTCTGTTGCTATATTAACAGTACGATGAGCTAATGCATGGCTTTTTGAAGATCATTACAGACTAAATGATGTTTTAGTCACATGATATGTGAACAAAGCACATTTTCTTGACAATGCTGCTAAAGCGTTTATTTCTGCAACAATTGTGTTGCTAAAGCTATTTTTGTTTAGCTAATAAGATGAAAACAATGTGCTTACATTAACAAGCCAAACTTGCTTGATAGCAGATGTAAAAAAATTAAATCCTGCATACAATCAATGGAAATGTAACAGTCCTTGGAGAGTGCAAAGGGAGCGAGTGCTTACGCTTACTGTCAACCAAATCCATGAGTTTTTTTGTAGCTCTCTGATGGCTACCAGGACATTTTAATAGGACCCCTTTATTTTTAATCAGGGCCGGCTCCAGCCATAAGCGACATAAGCATTCGCTTAGGGCCCCAGATCGCTATGGGGCCTTTGCTAGGGTGCCCCCAACTGACAGGGGAGAGGGGGCTCCAAATGACATTTTGTTTAGGGCCCTCAAAAAGCTAGAGTCAGCACTGCTTGTAATGGACTGGGAAATAGATTGTATGGTCAGAAATGAGTCATATAAGTTAATAATTGTTGATGTGTAGCAGGGACAATATATTTGCCACCAATGTATCCGGATGTAGAGACCGTTGTATGGTACCTGTTAATGTTAATTATGTGTCCATCATCCACGTTCTTTTCCTTCATTGACTGGTATGCCTCTCGTGTGCAGATAGACAATGCAAGGATGTTTACCTATAAAATGCATTTATTGTGTATGAATATGCTATTCCATACAGTGTGTGACAGCCATTCCTTCTTTTTGTTGTTGATAAATATGGAAACAGATTGAAACTAACATTAATAGCAAATGCTAATAAAGGTTGGAATATGACACAAAGACAATAATTCCTTTCGTTATTCACTCTGGATAAGAGCATCTAAATTACAAAAACTTTTTCAATAAAAATGGTTATTAGGTGACATAAACAGAGATTACAGTGACACCTACATCAATCATTGTCCTCCAGCCATTGCTTTTTCCATTCAACAATGACTCAGGATGGGCTAGGCCAGCATTGTTGATGCACACATCTAATCCATGATGGAATGCATTGATGGCAGAGAACATGGAGAGAATTTCCTCTTCATTTGATAAGTCACATTTGTAGGGAAATAGGGAGCCTCTGTATCCAGCACTCTGAAACTCTGCTGCCATTTTCTATATTCAAGAGATAAGATAACTTAATGCATATACTATATGTTACATAGGTTAAAAGACTATAGGGAAGCCATATGAGAGTAATTCACAAATGTACTGCATTCTGTGAAGATTCCGCTTTGAGGGCTATGAAACAAATCATAAAAGTAATTAAGTAATTTGCAGTGTGATTAGTGTCAGCCCGGCATTAAAGTAGGGAAATCAAGTGGCAAATTGCAGGTTACTTAATAAATGAACAATTTGTTAGCCAATAGGCTACACTGATGATATAACTTTACCAAAGTGAAAATGTCAATGGAGCCCTAACCACAGTATGCTACATGGCATACTGTATGTTATATATAATCTCATTACCAACTCAATTCAAGCAGTGCCCCTGGACTCTTATAAACGGAGTGGTTTGAATCACGAATGCTGATTGGCTGATAGCCATGGTATATAAGATCATCCATGATGCGTCGTGCCTAAGAACAGCTTAACCTTGGTATGCTGGCCATATGCCACACCCCCTGGTGTTTACTTATAAACAAGGTGGTTTCAATTCTAAACGCTGATTGGCTGATAGTCTTGGTATATGTAAGCAATAAGGCACGGTGTGGAATATGACCAAGGTCTATAGTTATCACCCACTCGTTAAACTGAGGTATTACTGGATGTCTTATCACGCAAAGAAAAAAGATAAAGGCTTTCTGTAATAAACTGACACAGTCTCAGTTCTGATTAATAATGTCGAACTTGCCTGGAACCTTATTCCCAAGATAAAAGCAGTCTGCATTTTATACTAGACCAATGCATACATATTAAATAGAATTTAGAATTACATTATTAAAGACAAACAGTGTTGCACGTAGAAAGCATGACTATACATCAGCCCCGGCGACAGGACGAAGTAACTGAGGGAGCTGTTAAAAATGGCGAGGGGGCTAATCTGTGTTTTGGCTATTTTTCGATAGTGTTTTTAAAACTTAAACTGGGAGGGCAGAAAATACAATTGAGGGGGCTCGTGGCGCCGGGTCTGCTGTACGTCAACACTATGAAGAGACCTCAGCCAAAATGACATGCAGACAAACAAGTGGTTAAATCACTGAGCTGCATGGGAGACAGGCATGAAGTTGGGTTATAACCCACATTTTTTTAATGAATCAAGTAAACTGAAAACAAAAACTGTATATGAACCATACTCTAATATGAAGACAGTTGAGAGATGGAGGCCATAACGCATGCGCAACATTGGGGTAAGGATCCAGAATTTACTGCAATAGTAGGAATCATAATCTCCATAAAACCTTCTAGCACAACTAGAAGAGCGTCTCTTTCGGTTCGTACGCCATTCATTTCTTCCATAGGGGATTTTTGGATTCCCTTCAAGTAAGCTCTGTGTTTCGTGTAGGCTTAGGCCACCTCACCATTTACATAATCGTGTAAATATATGTTTGACTTAAATATTGGCTATATATATATATATATATATTCTTAGAGCTAATTCCTTCAGCAAGTATGTTGAGAATCGTCACCTCTACCTCACGAGATTTACACGGTTGTCAAAACGCAAAGCCGGGGTATGTTTAAACGAAACACAGACCTTATTTGAAGCGATTCAAAAATTTGTAATGGATTACATGAATGGTTAAATGTGTTATTTACCAGTATCACATTTAGCCGCTAGGTTTTATGGGGATTATTGACGTTCTCCGTAGGGACGGACAAAATTATTCTATCAATAAAAGTAGGCTATATTGGCTCAATATGAAGATTCACGTTAAACAATCTCATGAAGGCAACTCCCGTCAATCGCATCTCCAAATCTCAATTCTTTAACATAATAACTAGCTATAGCCTGATCTTGTAGGTAATGTTTTAACAAACAATAAAACGATTTTTTTATGTAGCTATTTATTCTTATTCCGGTTTAGGTTGGAATGCATTCACTCAATGGGTTAAGAAATAAATACAAATGGTACAATACTTTGCTGTAATTGTTTGAATTGGCAATCGAACTTTCATGACTGTAGTGTACCGTCCACTTTTAAGCGGACAGTGCTTTGACGATTGGACAGAAAAGTGTCCCCTTTAGCTTTTGTAACTGGGAAGTGATATTTCTGTGATACATTTTTAAGTGTTGAAGTCTAACACTTCCCCGAGTTGGTTTGTTGGAAAGGAGAATAAAACACCAGGAGTCAGGTCAATTACCGTATCGTATATCCATTTATTACAGAAGCTTCTGGAGACAAGTGTCGCCGCACAATGTCTAAGGATCAACAGTCAAAACATCATTTTTATACTTCTACTCCGCCCAAAAAGACAGAGGCGTTAACTTACAAAGCAAGTGTGTCCTTGGCCCAATCCCAGTTCTATTCCTTATAGGATAACTGCAAGTGCCCCCCCTTGTGGTGTCTGTGTTGTTTGTCCGACTATGTGTGTGCGTCTCTGACCTGTGACCTGTTTCTCACAAAACAGACATACTAAATCTTTCTCTCCCCGGCAACCGCTTGAACAGGGTGTCCTATTCTCCTACTTGCACCTTCCATTTTAGCTCATATTACAAACAATTAATATTTTGCTTCATTGGTTACAACAGCTTATAACAGTTCACTAACTTATACAATCAATACATCTACATAAGTAACAATATTTTCACTATATCACTGTGTTCGGGTTAGATACTGGGGTACACAACTGAACAGTCGGTTCTAATAGGTGAGAATAAATTTTCAAGTGGAATCTAAACCAACCACACCCAACCAGGCAGTTCTGCGCAGGATCGAGACCTCAATCGAGGTCATGTTAGGGCGTTTCCATTATCCGATACAGTTAGACTCCTCTAACTTCACTTGGAGCAAAGACCGCGCTAGAATCTCGATGCATGATGCAAAGACTCGCTTCAGACGTCCCGTCACTAGTTTTCCGTAGTGCCGTTGATAGTAAAATGTAATGATCGCATTCCGATTCGTTTTGGTGAAACAGTTCTTCTGGCTGCGTTCCCCTGAAAGAGCCGGCTCATTTGGCTCCCGAACGCCTATTCGTTTAAAACGCTTAAAAACAATCCCCAAACAATTAATAATTGCAATAAATTCTCCATTGAGTAGGCGAAGAAAGCATGCTTGAATTGTGTTCAAGCGTGAAATGCCCGTTCAAATAAGTTACATCTTACCTGAACTATTATACCTAAATTATTTTACTCACGTTACCCTACTGAAAAATCCGTGTGGAACACAAAGACGCAGTCTTCCCTCTATTAATTAAGTGTAGATACTTAAATCTTTAATGAATACGTTTAACACCTTATCAGGAAGAGTGTTTCAGTTTACGAAATAAATGAATTAATGTGCCAAATGAACATCTCTAATATGGCATTCGGTTCCCAACGTTCTTCAAAACATACCGTTCATAAAGAGCCATTCGTTCCGGAGTGGAATTGTTTCGGTCCTGATGTGGGATGCGACAATTACCCCCTTATTGTTATCTACAAAACTCCGAAGCAAATATGTCATAAAGTCTGGTTAAAAGCCCTCAGCTCCGCAAAGTACACCAAGGTGCCGTGACACATTTGAAAATTACTGGCCTAATATCCTAATCACAGTTGAAATCGGTTTACCAAGAAATAGGCATTCACTGCCATCTCACCTCAATCTTCTCCACGTTCCTGGCACAGCCGACAACCTTCATTCCTTGCCTCACTAGCGCCTTGCAAATAGCTGCACCGATTCCAACCGAAGCCCCAGTAACAAGCGCCACTCTATCTTTCCAGCGATCCATTGTCAAAAAAATCCTAAAGACTATAAATGCTGTTTATAAATGTTGCCGAATAAGAACAAATAAGTGCTTTCGCGTCCACTTTATCGGCTAGTTAAGTGCTTTATCAAGGGAACCGATTCTTTAAGACAATTCACTAAGTTGCAATTGTATAAATACACCATCAAAATAAAAGTCTCCCATCTAAAGTAAAGAAAATAGAAAAAACATCCACAGTGGATGTATTAAACTGCATTGACAGAGGCCTATTAATAAATGCTGGGTATTTAACTAACAAATTGGACAATACTGTCTAAGCTAACAGCTCGTGTACCGGCCCTTCTCCTGGTATCTCCTCCATGGTCTTGAGAATGTACTGGGAGACACAGCAAACCTTCTTGCGACAGTATGTATGGATGTGCCATCCTTGGCGAGCTGGACAACTTGTGCAACCTGAATGGGCTGCAGGTACCACCTTATTCTACCAGTAGTGACAAGGACACTAGCAAAACTAGAGAAGAATCAGTCAGGAAGGATAATGAGAGTGCACTTGTCTGTGGCCACCACCTGCAAAACCATTTCCTTTTGGGGGGTTGTCTTGCTGTTGCCTCTCCAGTGCACCTGTTGTCAATTTCATTTGCGCCAAAACAGGTGATATTGATTCAAAATCGCTTATCCTTCCTAACTGGACATTGATTTCCCAGAAGTTTTACTGACTTGTTTTTATTACGTGTTCCCTTAATTTTTTTAACAATGTATTTATCTCCCCTCTCTCTAGGTGAAGGCCTATGCCCCACATGCTCTTCATGGACTTGTATTCGTGGGATTTTGTTTCCTGTACTTAAAGCACAACTCCAGACCCAAAAACGTCGTCTTTGCCACTGAGGTGAAGTTAGTTTGATATTTGATATTATTGGATATTCAAAACCCAACATCAGGTCTTGTTTATTTTCCTGGACACAGCCACACTATAACCTGGTGTATCGAACAATGTATTACAGCGGTCTGCTTATGGTTAGGGACCTCAAAGTTAGGTATTCAATAGCTTTTTAACCATGTGGCTTAGAAACCCCAAACCACTTTCAGATTGTTCAGAGAGCAAACCCACATGTTGCACAGCCTTTGGTATTTACAAAAAAGTTAGGATTTTTTTTAATAAACATTTGAAAATTGAAATATTCAAAAATGAAAGAAAAACATATATTCATCATACATTCTACATACATTTTTCATTGCAAAAAGTATGGGTAACCATAAGCAGACCGTTATTTGTCGTTTGATACACCTGGTTCTAATGTGACCTAATCATGGTTTTCGAATATCAAACCAACTTTACCTCGGTGTCTTTGCCAGTCTAAAATTACCTCGCCATGAAGTTATCTCTCTTGTGGTTGCGGATGGAAGATTGTTGTTCATCTATGGAGTTTCTATTGTTTCAATAAGAACAAACAAAAGTATTAGTATTGCAAACAAAATAATTAATATTGAAAGCAAAACATCAACTAAAAAGTATTGAGATAAAAAAAATATATATTGCAAATGAAATCTTTTGAAATGCGAAAACAAATTGATTAAAAAAGAATGCAAATCATTATTTGAGGGAATATTTTTTTCTTTAACGCGATTGGGTTAAAACAAATCTTTTTTTTGCTCCAGTTTTTTCTTATCTTTGGTTACGTTACCCTGGATTTTGCTCTCTCGTTTTTTGCGAGTTTGTGACACACATTTCAAGGTGGGTGGGTTTAAGAGAGGAAATGCGTTTCCATTGGTCAACCAGACTGGGCAACATCAACAGCTCCAGTCAGTATGTTGACTAAACAACCTAGCCCGAATATATGTGCCTAATAATTGTTTATATGTGAGCATTTTGTCATTTCGGATAAGAAAATGTTCAATAGTTAGTAGCTATCCAACCAGCCTAATGGCACTGGGTATCTGAGCAAGCTACCTTTATAACAAGGAGGACACCAGGAAAAAGCTATGGTAAATTGTTTTGTGCCTGGTAACAGTTGGAACAGTTAAATAATTAGCTATTTAGGATTCTATTGTCTGTCTGTTTAGGAGGTCCAGATGACCTAAACAGGTGGCTGGAGTGGAGGAGAGTGGTGACAGGCAGCAATGGAAGTAATTTTCACATACCACATGAATCTCATCCTCACTGAGTTTATCTATAACAGATGATACAAGTGGCCTAGATATTCCCTATTAGTTAAGTCTTCAACTAAGTCATTCAACTACTCAAAATGTTTATTGTTTTTATGTTGTCTATTTGGTATTCTTAACACTTAAACTTGCTGCTGCCTATCTTGGCAAGGATGCTCCTTAAAAAATGATTTTTAATCTCAATGAGCTTTTCCTGGTTAAATACATAAACTATTATTGAGGAAGCCAATTTGAACACTTTGTAGCCTTTTTCTTGAACACAAGAACTGTGTTACCTGTAGGAAAGTATCAATCATAGATCTCCAGGTAGACTGTAGGAATAACCTTGTGTGTGTGAATGTAACATTAATAATGAGTTTGAGTGTAACATTTGAAGATAGTGTAATGGCTAGTTGTGCAGATTGATTTTTCATGTCATGGCAACTAATCAAATAATAAAGCACTGTTATTTCAGACTTATAACTTAAATTAACGCATACTGGCCATGCTGCACTGGCCATGCTGCATAGCTATTTTGACATTATGATTTTGGGTTAGTTCTGTTCCACAGATAACTAGCTAAATTGTAACACGCTGTCATTTGTATGTGTCAGCTTTTTTAGTGTGCTTCATCTTAGCCTGTTAGATATATAACATAGGTTCACGAGATGATTGTTCAGTGAATACAATCCACACGTATTATATATGGAATTTGACCAAGCAACTTCATAGTATGCATAGAGTAACAAATAAACGCAGAAACTCAAATTAAGTTCAATACACAATAGCAAGTCTACTTATTAACGTAACAAGCCTACAGTGTAAACGAACTGGAGCTGTTGACGTTGCACAGTCTGGTTGACCAATGGAGATGCATTTCCTCTCTTAAACCCGCAACCGCAAAAAAAGAAATCCAGAGCTAAATCCATTCACGTAAGCAAAGACAGAAAACTACTGAAGCCAAAGATATTTCCTTATTTCCTCACAAATAATAATTTGCATTCATTTTAAATTTATTTTCGCATTTCAAAAGAGTTTATTTGCAATATATCTATTTTTGATCTCAATACTTTTTAGTTGATGTTTTGCTTTTAATATTAATTATTTTGTTTGCAATACTTATACTTTTGTTTGTTCTTATTGAAAGAAAAGTAACTCCATATTCATCCACATTTCTCTTTTAAGACCGCATCGGAATATCAACAATAGCGTATGGCTTCAAAAAACGTTGTTCTGTTGAAAAATTGCAACCCATCAGCTCCGTATGCATGTTTCTCTCGTAGTCTTCCGGTGTGAAATGCTGAATACATCTGAATACACAAAATTAGGCAGTTATTCTCCCACTTCCCTCTCAGCGTGTTCATCTCGTAATTTATGGAACGCCATTTGGATCTTTGCCTGTCAAAATGAACACTTTAAATAACATTTGATGCATTAATAACAATGTAATGCGTTAAATAACTATTTCACGCGTCAAAAAAAGAAATAGATCATACAAGCATATAGCTGACTAAATTCCTTTTTTCTACCAGCTGGTGGTGCTGTTCATTCATTACTACATCAACATCTAAAAAACTGTTTCGTGGTAACCAGACATCCTGCCACCTCCACACCCACACACATATATACTGAACCTAATGGGGTCACCAAAGTTGATTACAAACTCTACTTGCACTAATCATAAACCTTAACCTAACCTTAACCTAAGTAACCGGCCATTTATGTCTAAACTTAATCCAGCCCTAATTCCTAACCGTAACCGTATAGCTAATACTGCGTGAGTGGTAGACTTTCATTTATGGCTTTTCTGAGAAGTAAGAATGGGTCTCAGTTAACCCAAAGAAATTTCAGATAAGCTTGAGTTTTATGCTTTGTTTTTCACAGTGCACTCGTCACATTGTAACCGGAAGAGACAATCTAATTCAGTTGATGAATACATTTTTGGCAGTACAGTTTCAGCCTGGTAAGATTTACTTGGGAAAACCTTTTCAAAATAAAAAATGTTCATCCATAAATGGACAGTTTTTCCATTTGTACTGTGATCTTGAAATAAAAAATTAAAATAATACATTGTCATTAAATCAGTCACTGGGGTCATATTACATAGTTAAAACCTATGGTATCCTATACAGAATGAATAATGATTTTGTTTAATTTAGTCAAAGCTAAAACATGTTTTAAATGTTTTTGTACCACAAAATTGTTTCTCGATTTAAATGTCCATTTGAATGTATGTGTAAACACATAATTGCTCCAGCAGGTTCATGTTCTACAACATGAATTGACACTAGCATCTCATGTCTGGACTTCTGTAAATCACTGTTGCTACGGGTCTCTTTCTTGTGCCATCAAAACCCTGCAACTCATCCAGAACACTGCAACTCATCTGATGTTCAACCTTCTCAAATTCACTCATGTCATCCTGTTTTCCACTGGCTTACAGTTGAAGCTTGCATCCACTACAAAACCATTGTGCTTGCCTTCACAGTTGCAAGGGAAACTGCCCCTGCCTACATCCATATCCAAGCTCTTTGTTCTGCCAAACCTGGTCTCTTGGCCCTCCCACCAGATGGCAGTTCCTGCTAAGCCCAGTCAAAGCTCTTCTCCGTCCTAGCATGGTAGACCCAGCTAGGACCACAGAGTTTGTGCCAGGTTTTTGAAAATGTTTGAACCCTAACTTTTTAAAGAGCTTGTAAATGAACTGCACATTAGAACCAGCTCCACATTAGAACTCCACATTAGAACCAGCAACACTGATCCACGATCACACACAAACTTTCCAGATGCTCTGATGTCCTTTCAGGTAATTTTAATGGACATTCCTTTGCATGTATCATTCATAAGCATATTACACTCATATGTATCTATAATACTCAATACTTCTACCAATTGCTGCTAGTTTACACTTATGTATATTACTCCCATTCTTGCCATATGTACATTTTTAATGCTACTACACAGATTGCTGCAAGTTTACAGTACTCTTTTTTTTTAAACTGCTGCTAGTGTACAGTGTTATGTATATTGTTGCTTTATTTTATTATACATTTTTGGTCTGGCTTTATTTGTGCTTATACATTCTTCTCCTTCACTCTCACTACGTCGTTGTCAGGTGCCATGTCACGAGAATGTCATTGTGCAGGACAACACTGTGTTGTTCGATGCATTTGAAAATAATAAACCTTGAAACTTGAAAACAGCCCTTGCACCCTGAAGCACATACTTTGTTGATTCCTTCTTGAGTATGATGAACTTTCTATTGCTATGTGGTTGTCCCACCTCGCTGTCTTAAGATATAAATTACTAATTGTAAGTAATTCGGGAGTGGGGGTAATAGTAGGTGAGATGATGTGCCTAGATTAGAAACTGTGCTGCTATCTGTGTAAGGTAAGGTCATCAAGCTATAAACGGTACACAAGAGGGGTCTTCCATTATATAATGCTGGCTGGTCACCCATTTGCTGAAGTGCAAGTGCATTTCTATTTTTGGCATCAGAGTAAACCTCACAATACCAGAATGTATTTTCTACCAGACCCAAGTGTCAGAATATTTTTTTAATTTTAATGTCATCATTGTTTAACCAGGCAGGTTGATTAAGGTCCAGTTCTTATTTACACCAAAAACCTGGGAGAATGTTACAGGGGGAGAGGAGGAGCAATAAGCGTTCACTGTTTTGCTCAGGGACAGAACAACTGACTGTTTTTTTTCCCACAAAACCAGCAACATGACTAGTATCAATCAGTATAAAAGCATGTTTACAGTCTGGAGATTTAAGTTATTAGGCTATAAATATAAGTTTGTTTACCAAGTGGCAGTGATGGGGACTAGTGTTCCATTTGAGTTCCTTTCCTTTTTTGAAAAATGTCATGCTGAAAAAAGCAACGCAAGCTGCACAACACCCGTATGTGTCTCCACCCAAATTTATTTTTACCAAATTATTTATACAACCAAAAAGGAGAAATACAACAATATTCTGCGGTAATAGACTGTGACCTTGTGGACTGCAACTACAGGCCTACTATACTTTCCAATTTAGACTTTCTGTAGCCAGGTCAGGTTAGTCAGGAAACACCACATAAAAAAACATCTAACTGGTCTAATCAGGGATAATTCAATCAATCCCTGGTCAACAACCTGTAATTCCATGTTAGTCACACATAGATGCCTTTTTCAAAAAAAAACTTGCAGCATTGCAGTTTTGCCATCAGTCTTGGATTATCTTTGGTCCAGGGCACAAAGTGTAAAAAAACCCACAATTCTAGTATCGATGCCTATTGAAATCGTTAAATATGGTACAACTGAAACTGCCTCTTTTTTTTTTGGGTGGAATCGGTTGAGATCGTAGGTGTAAAATGCATTGCTGTGCTGTTGAAGTTTCACATAAATAACTTGCAATTTGCACAAGCAGTTTCCAACCACCCCCCACTTCCTCGCTGTGCTTGACTCTGAGGTTTAGGTTGTCTAGACAACAGAGAACATATCTAGCTTGAAAGTCATCTCACAAGTATCAGTTGTGGATATTACACACACAGTATAGCACATATTCTGGAGCTTTCAACTGGGCATGCGTTCTTTGCCAGTCTTCCTCTGTTAGCAAAGTCCAGAGAATAAGCAGTAGTATAACCCATCTTATTAAATCTCAGGAAACAATTTGCATCTCCTTTTTGCTGTGGCAAACCTGGTTGTAAACATCTAACCATGTGTAAAGTAGTTTGGGTCTTGCAAGCCAATGGGTTGAATGCTGTGGTATATCAGAGAGAAGACTCAAGCCTCCAACCACGTTACAAAATTTTTTTGCTCGATATTGTACTTTTATAATGTCCACTCCTTTCTCTTACAGTGTGATAAAAAATCATTGGTTTAGAAGACAAAATAAAGGGTCGCTCACATAAGTACTTTGTTAGCGCTCAGACGTTAGAATAATTGGATCCTCTGTCCAATTAACGATTATGTTCACACTGCCTACATCTGAGCAGGAAAAGGTGTGTAAACGATGAGTTCTGCGTATGCGCTAGAAACACCTTCTACTCTCCGTCCCAAAAAAGAAATAGTATTTTATTCTACTCTCTCCCCCAAAAAAAGAAATAGTCTCTTCATCCGCTCTCACGATAGCGATTTCTTCGGACGTTTTATGATTGTTTCAGTGCTGGCGTCTAGCGACTAGCAATTCAACATGATGCTAAGCATTAGACGCCAGGGAGATAAGAAAAGCGCCAAGTGGTCGCGAGGACTACAATCACTTCAGTGTGCCACTGCCCTAAAAGGGACATCTACTTCTAACCTATTAAAACGGAGAAAACAGTGCACCCCCGAAACAATCTACTGCACACCTGAACCTCATTGGGATTGATGGTGATCTCTGTCTGAGACAAGGTGAGATCACCTTTACAGAACAGTGTGTGAGTTTAGTAATTTCGATCGGGTGATAATGTGACGGAAGTGCAGCTTCAAGATCTGCAACTGTAATAGTAACCTGCAAGCCGGAAATTCACACACGTTACTTCTGAAATCTATTCTTTCTTTGCTCGGTACCCATTTCCGTTTGTTGCTGCCGATGACTGGTATTTATTTTAATTTCATGTTTATTTGTTTATTTATTTTATTTATACAGTATTTAGGTAGTTTTGTGTCTTACATCTTGTCTTACATTTAACTGTCTTGTCTTACAGTCCATCAGGCTGTTCTCTGCACCCGGATATACACATAGAGCCCTTTATTACATTATCTCTCTCTCTCTCTCTCTCTCTCTCACTCACATGCACACACACACACATACACCCACACACATTCAACCACGCTGCTGTATCATGTACATTGTGAAAACTTATGACTTTCCATTTTGTTTTATTCTATATCTTGCTTATTTTATTATTAACTGTACTTTAAAAAAAACGTACTTAAACTTACTTAAAATGACTTTATATGGCTAGATTGCTTTAGGGGCCAAGACATAAGCATTTTACTACATCTGCTAAACTGTGTACATTACTAACGTTAAAACTTTGACTGTTAACGAATCTAAGCTTTTGATCTCTTGGGTAATGTCACTATGTCAAATACATTTGAAAGGGATTACTAAATAATATATATATATATATATATATATATATATATATATATATATATATATATATATATATATATAATGCCACTGTCTCCTTTGCACTGATCTATTCTTTTAAGATGCCCTTAAAAGGGACATGTATGTCCTTTAATCATGGGTTGGTTGGTGTATCTCAGAAACAAGGGAGATGGCAGCATGAAACTGTTAGACCTCTTCCTGTGGTTTGCATCACGTGGCTGAGAAAGGCTTAAAAAGAACATCTCTGTAGACACTTCTGTTTCTGCCAGGACAGACGACTAAAGGCTGGTAAGACCCTGTGACATACTGACTGATGTAGCTAAATTGATAAGTTGATAATTATTTTGGATAAAAACACTGGGGATAACTAATGTATGTATGGAATAATGACATTGTGTTACACATTGTATTGGTTCTGCTGTTTGATACAATTTTAGTACACTTTTGTAAATGTTTAGATCATGTGGTTATCCATTTGCAATGTATTTCACAAACCGATTCAGTTGTGTGATGATTTAGTTTGCTATTTTGGAATTTGTTCTGCCTATTGGATTGAAGAAGGATTCTGAGCAGTGCCAAATATGAACCTACCACGGCAACGGGAAGACAATGATGTACAGTGCAGTCATCCATAAAGTAGAAAGAACTACTAAACTCTTCTGCATAGTGTAGTGTTTCCTACTTTATGGATGAGTGTACTGTTTGCTACGGAGGAAAATACTGCAGGAACCCCACTGACGCCAATGAAAACTCTATACAGAAGTTGTATTTTACTTTTTTACTAGAATTGCAGTCTCCTAATGTTCATTTCTAGTGAAGTAGTCGATCATGTTTCTCAAATGAATGTACATTTGTTTGGAATATTGTACTACTGAAAATAGGTGAATAATATTGTCACTTTTCATGGTTTATGGTAATTCTACAAATCTAGAAATTTGTAGGATCATCACTTGCTGTAAAAGTGGTTATGAAGTTAGGAATATTTTAGTGTTCAGCATCTGATTTCAATACAATGCAAAATCTGTAATTTTAAACCTGCTAACAAGAGGACAGAGGAACAAGAAGAAAAAAAAAATTTCAGACAATAAATATTTAGTATTACTGATAAATTCTGCATTCAAGTCTTCATTCCATGTGCTCTGTGCCCTGACAAAATCTCTGTTGGTCATTAAAAAACTGTACATCATACAAAAGTCTATTTTATATAAATATTTCTACCAGAGACACAATATTCTCTTTCAGGAGGAATTCCTCACAGCTCTCACTAGAAAATGTGCATGGGTCATATCTAAAGCGAATGATAAAATAAGGCAGTTGTTGACCTAACAACAGCATACATTCTTGTCAGTGAAGCAATAATACTTTTAAGGCTACAATACCCTTGTTGACAAACGTAAATTATTATGTATCTATTATTTTGGCCAATCTTACAGTAACTAAAACGTCCAACAAAAAGGTATAGAATTCACAAGATTCACTGGATAGAACCACATCTGTCAAGAGATTATTGTGCATGATGTTCTGTACACACCTCATGCAACCCTAATCCATGCTTGTTAAAAATCCTGGAGGAACTTTATGCATCCACAACCATTCATGCAGAAGAAAAAATATGACAATCTTTATCTTTGACACAGTAAAACAAGATCCCCTCAGATACCCTTAGAACATGATTCAGATTCTTGGCATAATTTCACCTAAGCAATGCTCCTTGCTTATTCTATTCCCATGGTAATGGTTCCAGATAGTTGGATGGCACCAGACCTCTCAGGCCATGAAGGTCCCCCTGAATAGAGATAAGACACGATCAAAGTATGAATCATTAAGCTATAGAGTAAATGGAAACCAAGGTTTAATTTCCCCAGAGAGTAATTAACCAGTACTTACATAGTAGAATCCATCTTCATCCATATCACCAAACACATATATTATGTCCCCTGCTCGAAACGCAAGCTCAGCCTACAAGAAAATTATTGGTGGAGAATGTTACAGGGCAAAAAGGTGACAACCCATAAATGAGTGGACTTAACTGTGAAATGACAGTCTTTAACATGGCCATCTCTGTTTTAATGTGTTTAATTGGATGGGACTGTAAAAATGTATTGGTCGTTCCCTCCTGATGACCCAGTTGGTCATGTGATCAATTGGCACTGGCCATGTGGTCACAGACTTTATAATGACAAATACAAAGACATGAAGTCTATCTAGATTAATGGGAGGTCCTAAGGATGCCCATGGAACCACTGAGGACCTCCTAATGTTATGGAAATTCCTGGCTTTTTTTTAGGTCAACTAGGTTTAGCTGTAATGTGCACAGTAAGGCTCTACAACTGTAATTTCTTCAAAAGCTGGAGTTGACGTGGATATCCCGTTGTCTAATGATAAAAATCCCACACAGCCTTCCTACTCACAGGAGACTGGTGTTCAATCTCTCTGTCCACTGGAGCTACTGTAAGCCCATTTGCCTGTGTATCTTTCCTGTATAATGTGATAAACATGTAAGCATTTGTAGTCCTTTGAAACGTCCAAGTGGATATCAAACTCACATCGCTATCCATGTTCGGGGAACTTTCCCAAGGATCATACTCAAAGATGGCTACCATTCTTCGCACAACCAAGTCATCCAGCACGCTGGATTCCTCACTGGGATCTAATGGAAAATACAGAGGCAATGAATTTAAGGATTAGGTCGGAGAGAGGGATAAAGAGGGCCAGAGGGGAGAGATAGATAAAGAGAACAATACCTGTGCATGTGTGGTCGACTGGCAGGAAACCCTGCTGTATAAGTTGATGCTTGAGGTAGTCATCCTCCACTGGGATCTCAGACACCATATTACTAGGTACGACGCCAGAGAGGCCACCAGACTCCCCGTGATAGAAACCATCATCGTCTTTATCTCCAAACACCTGGCAGAGAAGAGTCAGCCATTTAGTTTATATTATTTGGTATAATATAATGTACGTCAGCTGTGTATGACTGGAACATGAGTGGAAAGTTACTGGCTTAGTATTAACCAGTTCGAAATGATGGCAGGAAATAAGGAAACCACAGCTTTATCAAGTAGGCCAACATGTACACAGAGTTCAAACAGGAAACAACAGAATCTATAGCATCTTCATATATATATATACATATATATATATATATAACTGAATATATACCTTTGTGTGTATATACATATATATATATATATATATATATATATATATATGTATATATAAAACTGATTATAATCTACCTACTGTTAACACAGTCAGAGTCAAACATTGAAAATACTGAATCTATCTAACCATAAAACGATAGGTAACATTGTGAGTTATTCTAAAATATTATAATATTGAAAAAGGATTTTATAATCTGTTTATAAACTGCCAGTCGTTTGATTTGAACATTTTTAACACAATAGTTCATATTCCTATAGCAATAAAAATCCAAATCAAATAAACGAAAACCACTCAGCACCTTACCTTGATGATCTGACCTGGCACAAATGGAAGCTCCTCCGCGGCAGTCTCAGGGTTTGGGGACATCGCAGCAGGGTTGTATGGGAAAAGTGCCACAAAGAGCCGGACAGTGGGTTCTTGAGGAACCTGGTTGGCGCTCTCCAGCTCCCATTGCCTAATATCCTCTGGAGTAGCAATTATCAGTCCATCAGGGTACATCAACACATCGACACCTAACATCCCCTCCATTATCCCTTGTGTGAGATGAAGGCTATGGGCCAAAATGCATTGGTTTCACCAATAAAGAAGCATTTTTAGCATCTAGTTCCACTGTTCTACAAGTTGCTGAATTTCTTTTTCAGTTCATTAGTACAGTCCTTCTGAGCTCCACAATGGGCAAACAAATGGCTGCTGGAGACAAAAGAGCTCCTTAACCTTGTTCTTAATGTGAGGTAACCAAGCTAAGCTGCCTGAAGATGTAATCCTCTTTTAGAAAGTGGATAACTTCCTTGTCCCAACCTGCTCTTCTTGTAGGACACAATCTGTCCATAGAAAATGGAGCAACAAGAACATGAGCTAAATCACCCCATTGATATTATATAAGTTTCATTGGAAAGTAGATGTACTACAGAGCATGTAGATGTCCTCTTTTGTTACAATACATTGTTATTACTGTACACAGTCACAATAACTAATTATTAGTTACTCCATAGAAATCTTAGCAATATAACAATAAATTAGTGTGTGTTTTCCTCTGGCTGATATAGTATCTTCTGGACTTCCCTACTGACATGGTGATATGGTATCTTCTAGACTACCTCATGGATACGGTATTTTCTGGACCACTCTCATCTCATGATAACTCATTTTAGACTACATATATTAGGACAACTCAATTCCCTTTCCCTGCAGAAGAGAATCACTCTCAAATTTTACTCTAAAAAAGGAACAGGTTCAAACTAATAGTTAGAGTGCGGAAAGAGTGAGTGAGAGGAGAGAGAAGCGCGTGAGAGGGAAGTGAAAGAGAACGGTGAATGTGAGGCAGAGCAAGAAAACCGAGGAAGACAAAAAGAAAAAAGAATGAGTGAGGTATTAAAAAAAAGAAAGAGTGAGAGAAAAGCAGACAGAGAGGAGAAAGTTGTAG
Source organism: Esox lucius (assembly GCF_011004845.1). Lineage (NCBI taxonomy): Eukaryota > Metazoa > Chordata > Actinopteri > Esociformes > Esocidae > Esox > Esox lucius. Next base: position 23,237,982 of record NC_047569.1, read on the forward strand.
CTACATTGAAGGTGTGAGAGTCAAATAGAATGATACGACCAACAGGTATAACACTTCTGATACCTTAATCAGCTTGAAACATCTTTACTAATTTGCTGGTCGGTCTTTCAACTGGAGCCAGGTGTGAACCATTCTTCAGTCTCTTCAGATTCTTCAGTGTCCTGATTCTTCATGATGCATGGTTCCCATTTTCCCATATACAATAACAGATTAAGCTAGAAACTCCTTCCTAGATTTTGTGACTAATTTAACTGAGAAAAGCAAGAAAAATTACAGTACAGCTCCTCCAGTACTGTAAAAGCATCCCAAAATAATTGCAAAAGTGTTGCACGGCATTTGGTTGGTGCTGCTGGACGGAAAACAGCATAAACCTGACATTACTGCTTTGAAATTCAGTCCCTTTCAATTGGCACCCAATTTCCTGTATAACGCTTTACTTAGTTTTGAGGATGGAATCATTTGAACATTTTGTTATTCGGGACTTTACACACTGATTTAATATGAAGAAAGTTGGACTCATGCAAAAAAAGCTTTGGATTTTTAAAGAGGAAAAAGCAACATCTAGTTATCATAGCTGTAAGAAGCTTATCTTTCCAGTAGAGGTCACCCTACATTAGTAAAAGACAGTGGTTAGTTCAGCAACAGGTGTAAGATAGAACTACTAGGGTAAAGGTTGAGCTGGAGTGGGGACATGATGCCATAGTGAGGGTTATGGCTAGGGCTACAGCTAGGATTAGGCTTGAGCAGGGAATTGGATATGAAGCTAGGGTTAAGTAAAGGGGTATGGGTTAGGGTAATACATGTTGTAGGTAATATTTGGCTCAAGTTTTAAAATTATGACTTTAAACTGGTGTGGTTTGCATCATCCCAAAATGTAATTTAATTATAAAAAATATTTATACACATGTTCATATACAGCTCCAGAAAAAAGCAAGAGACCATTGCACCTTTATCTTTCCTTTCTAAAAAAGTTGAAAAGGAAAGTTTTGAGTGAGGAACAGAAGCGTTCAATTTGCAGTGGTCTCTTAATTTTTTATATATATACAGTGGGGAGAACAAGTATTTGATACAATGCCGATTTTGCAGGTTTTCCAACTTACAAAGCATGTAGAGATCTGTAATTTTTATCATAGGTACACTTCAACTGTGAGAGACGGAATAAAAAAATCCAGAAAATCACATTGTATGATTTTTAAATAATTAATTTGCATTTTATTGCATGACATAAGAACAGGCCTCGCCATGTCGACCAAAGAAGTTGAGTGCACAAGCTCAGAGTCATATCCAGAGGTTGTCTTTGGGAAATAGACATATGAGTGCTGCCAGCATTGCTGCAGAGGTTGAAGGGGTGGGGGGTCAGCCTGTCAGTGCTCAGACCATACGCCGAACACTGCATCAAATTGGTCTGTATGGCTGTCGTCCCAGAAGGAAGCCTCTTCTAAAGATGATGCACAAGAAAGCCTGCAAACAGTTTGCTGAAGAAAAGCAGACTAAGGACATGGATTACTGGAACCATGTCCTGTGGTCTGATGAGACCAAGATAAACTTATTTGGTTCAGATGGTGTCAAGCGTGTGTGGCGGCAACCAGGTGAGGAGTACAAAGACAAGTGCGTCTTGCATGCAGTCAAGCATGGTGATGGGAGTGTCATGGTCTGGGGCTGCATGAGTGCTGCCGGTACTGGGGAGCTACAGTTCATTGAGGGAACCATGAATGCCAACATGTACTGTGACATACTGAAGCAGAGCATGAACCCCTGCCTTTCGGAGACTGGGCCTCAGGGCAGTATTCCAACATGATAACGACCACAAACACACCTCCAAAATGACCACTGCCTTGCTAAAGAATCTGAGGGTATACCCCAGACCTAAACCCCATTGAGCATTTGTGGGGCATCCTCAAACAGAAGGTGGAGGAGCGCAAGGTTTCTAACATCCATCAGCTCTGTGATGTCATCATGGAGGAGTGAAAGAGGACTCCACTGGCAACCAGTGAAGCTCTGGTGAACTCCATCCCCAAGAGGGTTAAGGCTGTGCTGGAAAATAATGGTGGCCACACAAAATATTGACACTTTGGGCCCAATTTTGACATTTTCACTTAGGGGTGTACTCACTTTTGTTGCCAGCTTTAATGGCTGTGTGTTGAGTTATTTTGAGGGGACAGCAAATTTACCCTGATATACATGCTGTACACTCACTACTTTATTTCTTCATTGTTGTCACATGAAAAGATATCATCAAATATTTGCGAGAATGTGAGGGGTGTACTCACTTTTGTGAGATACTGTATATATACCAGTCAAAAGTTGGGACAGATCTACTCATTCAAGGGTTTTTCTTTACTTGCACTATGTTCCACATTGTAGAATAATAGTGAAGACATGAAAACTACCAAACAACCCATGGAATCATGTACAAATGTTTGAGACCCATTTTTCCATTTTTCATTTATATTTAAGCAGTTCAAGACCAGTGAATTGCCTGAAATGGTACAAAGGAAGTGGTAAACTGCACAGGTAAAACCGGTAAAAGTATAACAAAATTATATGTTATCAAAAACTGAATAATTATGTTTATTTCAGAGAAAGAAAAAGGCCTTTTTCAGTAAGTAATGGGTTAGCAACTTACAGCTGTTCTGCAGCAATGGAAGTGAAAGCGTTGAAAGTTAATGCTAACAATACCTGCAGGTGTCCCAACTTTTGTTGATTACTTACAAACCCGCTGTCTGCATAATAGCAGTGTTTGAACAGACTGTGTACTACACCCTGTTAAGCATTATTTGGACAGTATTGTACTGCAGAAACTACTATATGGCAATCACAACAATGAGGAAAACACAATTATCAAAGGAAGACACATTATAACCCTTAAAAATGTAGCTCCTTCCTTTATAGAGGAATTGTAAAGAAAGCCAAGTTGTCAATGATACAGTTTCTTCCACCCTCAAAAGGCACTTGGAAACTGAAGGAAACTCTGACAGGAAGAGTTATGTCAGACCTGAAGCCCCAACAGAATCAGAAGATACGTTTCTGACAGTCAACAGCTTGCGTGATAGGTGGCTCACAGGACAACACCCTCAAGCACAACTAAACACCAGCTGAAAGAACAGTTTCAACTTTGAAGAGAAGACTTCAAGCTGCAGGTTAGACAGGTGGAGTAGTAGTAAGAAAGCCATTTCTAAGATGGCAAAATAAGAAAAAGAGGCTTGCCTGGGCCATGAAACATTGCAAGTGGAATACTGAAGACTGGAAGAATGTCCTATGGACTGATGAATAAAAATGTGTAACCTTTGGTTCATCACGCAGGGTTTTGTATGCTGTCCAGCAGGCGAAAGGATGGCTCCTCAGTATGTGACAACAAATGTCAAACATGGAGAAGCAGTTGTGATGGTCAGAGGCTCTTTTTCTGCATCCAGAGTCGGCGACTTGCACAGAGTGAGTGGCACCCTGAAGCAAAACGGCAACCACTGTATTTTGCAGTGCCATGCAATACCCTCTGGTGTTTCCCTAGATGGTCAGGGGTACAACCTACAGCACTTGGTTTTTGCGGCTACATACCTCGTAAATATATATGTTTTTAGAATTTGTCCCATACCTCAAGTGTATTGAAAAACAGTCCTTGCTGTGTCTCGCGAGCTACTGTGTCTCCACTGGGGTACCCTCTCTACAATGTTATTACGGGGACTGGGTCACTGGCTTACTTGTGTTCCGTTATGCTGTCCCTATGAGGGTGCATCATGTCATATCATGCTTTTTCTTCACACTCAACATCAGTGACTTGAGTCACTGACAAGATCCTTCAGTCCGGCCCCTGGGCTAGTGTACCCCTGGGGGCTAGTGTAGCCCTGGGGGCTAGTGTACCACTGGGGTTAGTGTACCCCTGGGGGCTAGTGTACCACTGGGGTTAGTGTACGCCTGGGGGCTAGTGTACCACTGGGGTTAGTGTACCCCTGGGGGCTAGTGTTCTCCCTGGGGAAAGTGTACCCCTGGGGCTAGTATACCACTGGGGTTAGTGTACCCCTGGGGCAACTGTACCCCTGGGGGCTAGTCTACCCCTGGGGCCTAGTGTATGCCTGGGGCTAGTGTACTCCTGGGGCTTGTGTACTCCTGGGGCTAGTGCAATTGGAGAGACATTTGTAAGCAATGGTGTCCCTTTGGTGGTCTGGGGCTATGCTTGGCAAAGTGAGTGGACCTATTTTCTGCCAGGTTTTCTGCCTGGTATCTGGAGTTATCCACTACTTTTCTTATGTCATTTAGGATTTTAGGTGGAGCTGATCCATAGATCCAAGTCTATCTGGCCTAGCTGTACCTGTCCAAAATCCATCTGGTTGTGTTGCTGATCTAGATTTAGCCTGATGACACTGGCCATGCAATTTACGCCAATTAATATAGTCATAGTCATGTTGGTTTAGTCTCTTTAGCTTGCACAATTCAAGAGATACGGTCAGATGGTTAATTAAGGCTAATTACGCAAATTAGATTCAGTAATATTGTTATAGCCGCTACACCTTTAACAAGTTTAAGTAAGGTTAGACTAAACGTGAAACAAAATGGTTCCTCTAGCTGGAGATTTACTGTTAACTTCTTTTCTGAGAGTTGTGTCCAGTAGGAGGCAGTGTAATGGTTTGAGAAGAGCATCCCTGCGAGAGACGGCTACGGCTGGTCGGTTTTCTCTCTTAATACCGCCAACAGCTATTTTATTTGGTTCCCATCAGCCCATGTATTTCTCCATCGTTCGAAAGAGATGTTTGAATATCTTTGAGGTTTCTCCAAAGCTCTATCACAATTTGGAATGGCAACTATAACCAAAATAACAAAAAAAAAATCCTCTTGAAAAACCAAATGTACTGAGTGTGTATACGCTATAATAACTTTTTGGGAGGATCTCTATTTCAAACAACATATTTTCCCCAAACCGTTATTAATTTAATATAATTCGCCTTTTTCTGCATTTGTTTTAGGAAATCTTACACATGGCACATTTAAGGTTTAGGAGGACCCAGTTCCTCTGGATTCCCATGTTAGGACTATTACATCATTAGCAAGGCACCCACCTTTCTGAGTGATGACGCAGCCAGGGGAAAGCGTGAGTTGCAAGCAAGACTGTCTCGTCCGCACGAGAGCAGACTGCACGGAACAGCTGCAGCCTTTTGGTCGCATAACAGTTTACTGCATTGCAAGTATAGGCCTACACATATAACCATTTTATCTCAAAACCTATAGAAAATAGTTCATACTAACCAATTTTTAAAATGGTTGATCGCGAGCAGCTGGTGCAGAAAGCCAGGCTGGCTGAACAGGCTGAAAGATATGATGATATGGCAGCTGCCATGAAATCGGTAAGTCTCTCCTCCAAATCCATATCCTGTGAATACTGAATATCATATGAATAAGGTCTATGGTCAATTAAACATTCTCGGCAATGAAATTGTAATGCAATTATTAATTATCTCTATTTCGATTTTGGAGTGCTATCCTATAGATTTTCCATGGGTGTGTAGCCATTCAACAATTGGATATAAATCCAGAAAAGGGTTTTGCCAAACAAAACTAACGTTGGACATTACTACAATGCAAAAGCAACCTACACTAACCAGAATAATTAGTATTTCATTGGACTTAATCACTGTTCCATTACAACAAATAGAATAGCCTACATGTGGAGCTGAAACATGGAAGAAAGGCACTGTAAGGAATGCTCCTTGGGCGGTGCCTGTCTCGTGCCTTTAAAATAAATGCAGTAGAGTAATGAAGCAACAAAGAACATGTTTTTTTCTATCAAAGTGGTACTAATTCTCAAATGTATACGTTCTATCCCTTGTCATTTATTAAATTTAGATAATTTAGAATTTGGTCTATACTTGTGCCTTGTGAGCTTCCACGAACCCCATGCCAGAATATTCATTGTTCCTGTTGTATCTACATTGAATACGTGAATAGCATAGGCACATTGATAAATACATCTTAAAAAAATATATAGCTGATAAATGTGTCCTTCATTGATAATATCAGGCTACATGTCTGATAATATATGCTACAGATGTTGTTTGAATGAGGATCTATTTTGTAGTAATCGTTCTGCTCTTTACCTAAAACAAACGTAGGAGGCAGCAGCATTCTCTCTAGAATGTTCTCTATTTTGTCATACTGCAGTGATTCAATGATGAGATTGGATTAGTCTTTTGTGTTTTCAGACCTTAAGTTATATTAAATGACTTCATAATATGATTATTGTGCAATACACATGTACACTATGTCGCATTATTGGTAACTGTCAATCTGTGCACTTGCTTTTTTCATACTACAGGTATGACTGAATGGGGTGAAGCTGTGTGTTGCCCTGAACACAACATTTTTATAATTATAATTTTACTTAACAACATTGTTTTCACACTTTAATAAAACACATATATAACTGTTATTATTACTACCAAGTAATCATTTTAGTATAATAGCCTTAAAAGACATAATTTAGTCCTATTTACCCTGCAAATGTCTGGTTAATGGCATTTTAATGTGGGCTTTCTTTTTGTTTTTCAAGCATTTTGCCTTGTCAGTGCATGCAGCCAGAATTGGGGCACTTCACAGTGCAGGGGTGTGTGCTCATTCCCCTCCCCAATGACCATGGGAAATCCATTGCCACTGCAGCCAGGGTTCGCTTGATGGCATGAAAAAACGTAGACAGATTTGTACCTTTATGTTCAATTTGTACCTTTATGTCACCACTATGGTGGATTGTTATCTTGTTTGATTGGTTACTGAGGAAAAGTAAATATAGTGCTGTTTTGTCATTGAATGCATTTTGTTGAGTTATGTAATATATTTACAATAGCATAGTGTGTTCTGACGTACAGATATCTACACAGCCCATAAATAATTTTTCAACCTGGCAATTTATATTCAGCTATTTATGGTAGGCCTTACTTTATTTCTTTATATTTATTAACATTAGCTTTTTGGTACAATAATGAACCACTGACAAGGGATGAAAATTATGCGTTTCAGACTATGCACTTCTAAACTTTCTGCCAGTTTCTTACATATCCATTAAAGTTAAATTTTAATATTGCATTTCCAATGTAATTTCATAGCACTCATTCTGTGCATTGTATGTTCTTCCATATAAAGCTGGTCTGAGGCCAAATTAGAAGTAGCTGTTATTCAAACACAGCCTATGATTGCTGTGATGTCATCTATCAGCTGTCATCTTTGTGCTCCTCAATCTGTTGGGGGGGGGGGGTGTATAACATCAGCTCACTAGAAATCAATCACGTTAGTTTCTCATTGAGAGAGTGCACTTTGCTATAATGGGCCTATAAAGCTGTATTTCCTCTCAAGCTTCATATATTTCCACAAAAACATCATGCCGTCTGCCACTTTAATCTCTGTAGTTCTATTTCTAGTGGACAGAGAAATTATTTATTAGATATAGATTTAGGAGGAGATGAAGAACACATCCAAGTGGAGTGGCAGTTAAAGGTTTTCTCTGGTGTTTTCAGTTCTTTTGATGTGATCCAACACAGTCCTGGAAGATGTTTGTAATATTTTTGTGTGGGTGTTAAACTATTGAGATTGTTTCTTGTCCATTTGCTCTTTGCCTTTCAGCCATCCCCATTTAATACCTTACACGTTATTAGAACAAGGAGGAGCATTGAGATGAGGACAGGATTTACAATGAAATAGTGCCAAAAGTGAATGATCAGTTATGATTATTACAGTCCATTATTTGACATTCCTAGGATTTACATGTTACCTGCTGCTTTGTACAGGGCACCTTACTCTATGCACAGAGTAAGTTCAGTTGTAAGTGAAATGTATGTCCAGGGTGACATTACTTGGTGTCAGTTTGAGGCAGATCGAGGTGTAAGGTCAGTTTGAGGCAGAGGAGAAGGTCACATGCAGACACGTGAACTGCCTGTGCGATGATCGTCTACACTTACACTGCAGCTGCCCATGAAGGCCTCATGGGAACATTTTAGCTACCTCCAATTCTTGGCTCTCCAGTCCCAACCCCCACTCTCTCGCTATCTTCAATATGGTTTTCCACTTGCAAACATTAGCTGGCCACGTGGCAGTTTGAGCTACTGGTGTGCTAAATGAGCCGATTGCCATGGAAACTGGGAATTGCACATGACAAATTCAATCCCTCTTTCATTCCCAATACTGTGCTGTATGTGCATCCAGTATGCATTTTCACAAAATAACATTGTATTGTAGATATGGCATATGAGTTACATTAGGCTATAGGGTGATGTGCAGTAAATGCCCTTTGATATTATTTAATGATCACAATACTTTCTGTGTATGGGTATATTTTTGAAAAAAGAAAGCATAATATGAATAAAACACTTAAAGTAGGAGTTCAATGGTTGCCCAGGTTAATGCATTAGCTTTATGACCACCCTCCTGTGTTCCGTGTCCAGGTAACAGAGCTGAATGAGGCCCTGTCTAACGAAGAGAGGAACCTCCTGTCTGTGGCGTATAAGAATGTGGTGGGGGCTCGTCGTTCCTCTTGGAGGGTGATCTCTAGTATTGAGCAAAAGACGTCTGCAGATGGCAATGAGAAAAAGATTGAGATGGTTCGGGCATACAGGGAGAAGATTGAGAAGGAACTGGAGGCTGTGTGTCAGGACGTGCTAAACCTGCTGGATAACTATCTAATCAAGAACTGCAATGAGACACAGCATGAAAGCAAAGTGTTTTACCTGAAGATGAAAGGCGACTACTACCGCTACCTGGCTGAGGTGGCGACAGGCGAGAAAAAGGCCACTGTCGTCGAGTCATCGGAGAAGGCTTACAACGAGGCCCATGAAATCAGCAAAGAACACATGCAGCCCACCCATCCCATCCGCCTCGGCCTGGCCCTCAACTACTCTGTGTTTTACTACGAGATCCAGAATGCCCCCGAACAGGCCTGTCACTTGGCCAAGACCGCCTTCGATGATGCAATCGCCGAGCTGGACACCCTGAACGAGGACTCCTACAAAGACTCAACACTCATCATGCAGCTGCTACGGGACAACTTAACTCTGTGGACAAGTGACCAGCAGGACGACGAGGGAGGGGAGGGCAACAACTGATGGTTGACAAACACACAAATAGTATTATGAAGGCTCGGTGGGCTTCGGCAACCGCTTTGCTAATGATCCTACCACAGCAGCAGTTCTTTATTTTTCCATGTGTTAAAAGAAAATAATCAAAAGAGAGGCAAGAGGGGAGGTTACATTTTAGTTTAATATATACACATATATATATATATAAACAGTTGGAAGGGCCTCCGTCTTGATTTTCCTTTTGGCGTTTGCCAAAAACACTGAAATGTCAGTCAGCCTGAAGTGGTCATTGTTGAATTGGTTTGGCAGCCTCACACTGGCCTTGGGACTGGTGTCGTTTTAGTGAGGGAAGCTGCTTAGTTAGGTGTATGCATGAGAGAAATGCATTTGAGACACTTGGGGGGTGGGAGGGGGTGAGAGTGCCTCACAAAAATAGTTTGCAATGGTTCCAGCAGCTTAAGCTATATCACACACTCAAAGTGTATGCTGAAATCCCAAGAACATAATAATAGTCTGACATTACCGATGAGAAAAAGTATAGTGCAGATTTCTTTCCAAAATTACAGAAGGTTATTGTTAAGTTTATGCCAGTCATGACAGTGAAAATACTGTTATGAATTTCCTCTGTTACATGAGTTTTAGGTATATTTGGCATTAAATCATTTTTGACTGATCCCTTACTATAAATAGGTGACTGGAACCATATATTCTATTGGTGGCTAAGCTATCTATAGGAAGAGACTTAACACTTGACAATAGATACTTCATCTAAAATCAGCTTTGGAGTTTGTGGTTTACTTCTGTTTGTTCTATTAAATGCACTTGCCTACTATAATGTTTTGTCAGTGTAAGATGATTACTACAATAATTGATTATTCAATATTGTGCATGCTGGTGATGTATTTATATTACAGTAGCTTGAATTTATTAACGCATACTGTGGGTGTTAAGTATTCATATGATTGAGAAAACGTAGGCTTTGTCAAATTATTTCTAATTTATAACTTATTCATATTTTGTTTATATTTGCTATACCAAAATGGTGATTGTTGAAATTGAACTGTTATGAGCATTGCTATATTTACATGCAATATGTGTATTTAATTTGTTAATTGAAGAAAAAAACTTGGAAAAACACACACCAGTGATTGCTTAATTCTAACAGTTAGTGTTCAATCATAATAATGGCATTGTAAAACAAATTCTTTGTTCTCATGTTATTAACCAATTTGAACAATGGTGAAGTTTTCAGAATCTGTGTTTATGTTATGAATTCACAACATGGACCACAATTTATTTCTGACAAGTATATATATTTATTTATTTTTTTGAATATATTTAGCTGGTCCTGAGTGAAAAATATCTTGAATGTGAGTCATTATGTAGCAGTTGCACAAGAACATAAATAATAGCTATGATAATAAAAAAAAAAAAGGATATGACTACATTATAAATGCACCATTTCCATCGTGGTCTAGTGTATTGTTGTGTTGTCACTAGTAGGTAAAGTGAACCTTTTCTTTGAAAATGGAATATTTTAAAGAGAATGTTGTAAACTCTTGTGTGCCCCTAGTATGATATTTGTGTGTGCCTGACTAAGAATGTCTATTTTCAATGTCACTTTAAATAGTTTATTGGGATGTAGAAGAGAAGCATCCACCATAACCATGTATGCAATTAGAGAATCATAAGCACAGCAAAAAAAACACCTGCGCTTCTCCATTTAAACTTGCATGACACCAGTGCATTGAGTGCACATATATTTATATATCTGCTCATGTGATATAACAGAAAAACTAGAAATTAGGATTTTACATTCAAGCAAAAAGAGTGAAAGTTGCTTGTCATACACTGTTAACGTTACTTAGGCCTACCACCGAGGGCTGAATGTCCCAACTAAATGATTCCCAGTTGGATATAAAGGCACAAATCTAAATGATATAGATCGGACTTTATGTCCCAAACAAATGATTCCCAGTTGGATATAAAGGCATAAATCTAAATGATATAGTTCAGACTTTAATCTACATGCTCAGTGTCACTCTATTTTGGGCACTATTGACCAGAGCCTTGGAATGCACGCTATGGGTTCTTAAAATCTCTGTACATCTCACATCTGAGCTATTAGATATCATTGTTATATCACTGCTATACGCTATACTGTTGATTTTGAGAGATTCTTTTTAATGCCCTGAGAACCATGCACATTTTTTGTCTCAGATATTACAGTGTCCTATTAAAATATGTAATTGATCTAGTGCCATCCCTTGAGAGACATTGTTATACCTTAATATCACGTGTTTGAATAAGTAGAGTGTCAAAAAATAACTAATCGAATGACCATCTGTGAGAAAAGAATAACGGTAAAAAATAGGGATATTCTTGTATAATGGTGATGCTTACAAGAGTTATAATTTTGGTCAAAGACCTTCGTCAGGCATAAAGAAATGGTGAACAGAGTGTACAAATAGGATAACCTAGCTAATCACATAACACAATCAATCATGACATCATAATGGTATTATTGCAATAATAGGATAAACATAACATGAATTTGAAACATTAAAGTTTAGCACAATATACCAATGCCCATCCAGTAATAGCAGTCTATAGTCAGTAATTCATGAAAGACAAAAAACTGTCAACCAACCAAGACCAATCATGATAGTATAAAATTACAGTAATATACAAACAAGTAAGAACATACATCATAGGAATACAGATACAAGAAAAAATACATCTTATAAATAGGCATAAAAGCCAACCCCAACAATTAAAATACGAAATAGACAGTATTTTTTATAAAGAAAAGACCAAAGCATCGAAAAGAGGTAATGTCTAGAACAGGAGAAACTGTATTTTACTTGGTCATCTGTATTTCAATGTAAGAACCCAGAATTAAAGATTGAGGCAACTTTGCATCAAAACAAACTAGACTTTTATAAATGTTTTTTTGGGAGGGTCATATCAGAAGGGATGTTTCAATTATTAACAGTTCCTTAATTGTTTAATTTATATTAATGTTTAATTTAATTGAGTTGTGTCATTTATTTTTGTTTGAAACAGATCCATGTGTCTGTGAGCTCAGGTAGAACACCACTGTATGTTACTCACCTACGATGGAAGAACGGGAACGTTTAGCACCAGGGCTATACAACATAACCAAATGTAGACTAAGCCACAGAATCTTCCCAAGAAATGTATTAACATTATTAGCTGAAAGGGAGGATAAAGTGGGGTAAGTGGATCATGTATGTTTGAAGGAAATGTAGTTGCCATCTGTTGCCCATTAAAGTTATTGTTTATTAGTGTATAGGAATTTATTTTCATTGTTGTCCTTCTTAACTACAAGCTCATGCCCTATACTTAATCATATAAATACATTTCTGCAATGTTTCCTTACGTCTTAAGTATATTTAAATACTTTTTATAGGAGAAAGTGTGTAACATTTGCTCATCATGTACAAAATCACAATATGGACACTTCGTATGGATAAAATATAGGTATTGCAAGTGTCTAATTCTCAAATTCTGATTTCATTGTTTGAAAATGTGAATCTGAATGTGGAAGATATGACAAAAGGCTGTCTTCAATTCCCCTACAGTCCCCTAACACAGACCCCCCCCCCCCCCCCCCCAATTGTATTTCCATTACAATCTTATCTCTTAACCCTAACCAAAACCACACCGACCCACTAACCCTTCACCTAATCATAACCTCGAACCTCATTAGAACCCTAACATTTAGCTGTACCCTAAGCTTTTAAAAGCCATTAATAAAAGTGAGGACAGGCAGTCATGATAGTAATACACACACACACACACTAACATACATACAAACACACTTACATACATACATAGTCAAATTTAGCCTTGTTTCTAAATTATTCAAGCACATCTGTGTACACCAATACAGAAGCAGAACCCCACATTGACTGATAAGATAAAGTGGCAGCAGTCGCATCCCAGACACTAGACTCCAGGCTCTTGCTGCAGCCTGCTGTACTGAAGCTTTCATGAGATTCATTTCTGTGCTTTGAACAGTCTCTGTTGCCAGCCAATAGCTGATAAGCTCACCCTGCACAGCCTCCAATCACGTTCCTGTTGCTAGGGCTATAATAATCCTTTGTTATTAGCCCCAGCTTTTTGCTGCACTGCTCAGACACCTATAGCATCCTGCAAAAAAAATATGAAAGCTCTAGAATTCAACAGAACCACCGTCTCCCATTCTGTGCTGTTGTCCACTACACAATGCCCATTAAGAATGGACTAACATTCATACAATGACCACTAGATTGTGAAAGAATATATGAAACTGTGAGATCAGTCAAGGAAAACACATTGTTGATGTGATCTACTGACAGATTTTCTTTTATCTACCTTCTGAGCATCTGATGATGAAATGCTCTGGATTGCAAAAGTATTTTCCAGTCAGAATAATCTACCAGGATAGTGGAGAACAAATATGTGTTCTCATTAAAAAATCATAGATTAATCATCCTTTTCCAATATCCTATGGGCTCAATTCACATGCAATACTTTGCAGTCATTGGAAACCTGCCACTCTGTCCATTTATTTTTGGATTCATTAGTAATAAACCCATACATTATTTAACCAATAAGACTAGAGCAAGTGTGGTATATGGCCAATTTTAAATCGGGTGTGTAGAATTCTGACACCTGATAACCATGGTTTATGAAAGCTAAAAGGCACAAGAGGGTGTGGTGTATGGACAATCTGCCACAGCTAAGAGCCTTTGTTAGGCACAATGCATTGTGGAGTGCCTGGATCTAGCTCTTAGTAGTGGTGTATTCACAACATATCACAAAAACCCTGAGATGCCTTGTAACTGTTATAAACCAGTTAAAAACACAATTAGAGCCATACATTTGATGTGATGTCATACCCATGCAATTTGCAAGCAAAAAGGCACAAGAGGGTGTAATATATGGCCAATATGCCATGGCTCAGAGCTGAGATGCTTTTCTGCTCTTATCGAGTGGTTACCAACAAAACTACAATAGTAAGTGCTGTGATGTCATAACTGTGGTATATGGTCTCATACACCAGGGCTGTCTGCCATTCAGCATTCTGGAGGGAAACCACCCGGTTCATTAGAGATTGTATACCATGAGCATATCATTACATAACCTTTAACTGCTATAATAGTATGTGTTACCGATTATGATAGCAATAATGCATCTCGGCCAATAAACCACAGCTAAGCGATGTGTCTAAGCACTCTGCAATGTGTTGTGCCTAAGAACAGCTCTTAGCTGTGTTATGTATAAATCACACACCCTTTTGACTTATTGCTTGATTACCACAGCTTAGTTGTCAATTTTTTTTGCCATGTACCACAAACCACAGACGTTTTTTACAGAGCCATGTGAAATAGTCTGACATTTTTATATATATATATATATATATATATATATATATATATATATATATATATATATATATATATATATATATATATATATATTTGGCCCATGTCAAAGGCACTCAGATTCTTACACTTGCCCATTTTTCCAGCTTCTAACACATCAACTTTGAGCACAGAATGTTCATTTGCTGTTTAATACATCCACTGACAGGTGCCATGATAATGAGATTATCAGTGTTATTCACTTCACCTGTCTCTGGTCATAATGTTATGGCTGATCAGTGTATATATATATAGGATCTTCCTTTTCTATTGCCGTGAGCAACGGGGAGACCATTCCAATGCCCACAGGTCTATCAGAGCATAGCTGAGAAGGCTGGAAATGAGGAAATGTCTGCAACAGAGAACCCTCGACCATAAGCCATGCTGCCCTCATTGCTGCTTGGAACAAGTGACATGGGTGCCCAGAGAGTTATCATAGGAAAGAATGATGGGGAGGCCCAGAGACAGCAACTGCTGGAGCCCACCACCCAAACTGCCACCGGGAGGCTGCCAAAGACGCTGCTGCCTCCCCATCACAACGTTCTGCTTTCTGGACCCAATTGCCCCCGCACCGCCTCCTGATTATAAGCTCTTTATTAAATCGCAACACTGATAGCTTCAAGCTCGCCAGTCAATATCCAAGCTGAAACACTCTTTGCCCCTTCTCTTATATGTGTGGTATTGGGATGTTACTAACTCAAAGTTTTTATTATATGCTGCATACACAGCACCCTGTTTCTAGACCAGTAGAAAAAACAATGATTTATGAGTTGGCAAAACCTCAAAGAAGTAGTAATACATAGGTGGACACTGGATAGCAGTGTTAAATGAGCAAGGAAGTCAACCAAAGGTTAATATTGTACCGAAGAAGATATAGTATGAAGGCATCCTGAAAGTGCTTTTCCAATAGAAATCCCAAATTGCAGTTCTAGGCAATGTCATTAAGTAGCACAGCTAGCATGCAGAAACACATAATCAGCTGTAACGGTTGTGTTGAAAACGAGTACCCCGTGCATGTGCCGGGTATCAACACAGCAATGCATGTCCTACTTCTATATGACGGTCTGCCCGGCAAAAGTCTTCTCCAGTTGTACAGAGTGGTGTACAGACCCAGTAGTCCAACCTTGGTGTAGAGTTTGGAAGTAAAAGGTATTAACTGGTGCCCTCTGTTTAAGCTCCAAGTGATTTTTAATGAGTTTGGAAGTAACGCTAATATTCAATGCTAAACTGTATTCATTGAATTGCATTCACACACGTAGCTGTTCCTCCTCTGCAGGTGTATTATAGCTTTTTGAACAGCAATGGAAATGTCATCCTCTCTTGATTTTGTCTTCATAATGCGAGGCCCTGGGTTTGAAGCCTCTGACTGTACTGTTGAGCTGCTGATAAAACTATCACCTGCAGACATCAAGTTTCTGATTTGCAAGTTAATCAATTACACTCTTCCTTATGTTCAGATACAGTTTAAATGGAAGTGTATAATCTGTATGAATGTATTATTACATCTTGATGTGGTCCACTTCCAGACCAATCCTCACAATCAGAATCACTTTACATTCATTCAGTCTTTTACCAAAATAGACATGCTGTTGTATCGCATCCTTACAGTAACATTATTAATACATGCCTAGCCTGCTAGAGTCACTGTGGAATCTGAAGGCAAGTGCTTAAAAATATGATTTACAATATACATTTCATACTATCATAAAAGTAGCTAGGAAATAGGGAGGTGGCTTGCTGAATTTGGCTCTAAGTTTGTTTGTTATGCAACAGTCTGCTAATCTCTGATAGATCCCCTTATTTTAACTTGACGAAGGTGACTAAAGCTAAGAATACACAGGTTTATGCAAGTTAGGTGTACTAGAACATATCATTTCATGATAAATAATCTCTGAAACAACTATTTCACAAATGGCCCACTTACAACACAATCAAGGTTTTCAATGACCTTTCCAAATTCCATTGAAAATCTCTGGGGAGAGCGAAATAGGGGAGTCCACAAGCGAGGACCAAGGACTTTGAAGGATCTGGAGAGATTCTGAATAGATGAATGGTCTCAGATCCTTTGTTGGTTACCAGCTTCATCAAAATATATTAAAAAAAGCAGACGGTGATGTTGTCTTGGCAAGGAGAAGGTACAAAAAGGTACAACAGTTTTTAGTTCTGAACAGATATCTCGGTAGGACACCAAGCTGATTTAGTAAATACAACACACCTGTTATGGGCAGTGTGACTCACAAAAGAAGCCAATAGTGGAAAAAATTTTAAACTTAAAGTGACTTTCAGAATCTTGTGCACCCCCGACTTCCTATAACTATGCATTTTCTTCTTGAAGACAAACCTCACTTAAATGGTTTGTAAAACCCCTCCATGTGAATTTGAAACAAATGTGACGTAGCCTATGACTTTCACTCACATAGTGAGATTTCATCACAGGAATTCACAGAAAGACTTCTTACAAAAATGAATATCATGACATGACAAAACTGTTTGGGTGAATAAATAACCGTAACTAGCTGAGGTACACTAAGTGAATTCATAGGAACACAGAGTTGGAGTGTATTCTCTCTGATGCACACAAGCTTCAGAGTTCAGTTGAGTGGCTTAAATGTTCATCTATGACTCCCTTTTTAAATGGGATGTAAATATGAAGTGAGACACATGCCAAACTCTCTTAGTAATTTAGCTTTCTTTACCCTTCGTGGTTGTTGTCAAGGCAAACAATAAGCCACATTGATGGCCCCTGTCTTCTTTCGTAGTGATTTTTAACATTTTCATCTACACTGGTGTGGTATTGGTTTAGATGTGACAGCAGTATATGATAAATTAAATATTTAGCACCAACCAATCCCTAATATACACTCACCTAAAGGATTATTAGGAACACCATACTAATACTGTGTTTGACCCCCTTTCGCCTTCAGAACTGCCTTGATTCTACGTGGCATTGATTCAACAAGGTGCAGAAAGCATTCTTTAGAAATGTTGGCCCATATTGATAGGATAGCATCTTGCAGTTGATGGAGATTTGTGGGATGCACATCCAGGGCACGAAGCTCCCGTTCCACCACATCCCAAAGATGCTCTATTGGGTTGAGATCTGGTGACAGTGGGGGCTATTTCAATACAGTGAACTCATTTTCATGTTCAAGAAACCAATTTGAAATGATTTGAGCTTTGTGACATGGTGCAATATCCTGCTGGAAGTAGCCATCAGAGGATGGGTACATGGTGGTCATAAAGGGATGGACATGGTCAGAAACAATGCTTAGGTAGGCTGTGGCATTTAAACGATGCCCAATTGGCACTAAGGGGCCTAAAGTGTGCCAAGAAAACATCCCCCACACCATTACACCACCACCAGCCTGCACAGTGGTAACAAGGCATGATGAATCCATGTTCTCATTCTGTTTACGCCAAATTCTGACTCTACCATCTGAATGTCTCAACAGAAATCGAGACTCATCAGACCAGGCAACATTCTTCCAGTCTTCAACTGTCCAATTTTGGTGAGCTTGTGCAAATTGTAGCCTCTTTTTCCTATTTGTAGTGGAGATGAGTGGTACCCGGTGGGGTCTTTTGCTGTTGTAGCCCATCCGCCTCAAGGTTGTGCGTGTTGTGGCTTCACAAATGCTTTGCTGCATACCTCGGTTGTAACAAGTGGTTGTTTCAGTCAAAGTTGCTCTTCTATCAGCTTGAATCAGTCGTCCCATTCTCCTCTGACCTCTAGCATCAACAAGGCATTTTCGCCCACAGGACTGCCGCATACTGGATGTTTTTCCCTTTTCACACCATTCTTTGTAAACCCTAGAAATGGTTGTGCGTGAAAATCCCAGTAACTGAGCAGATTGTGAAATACTCAGACCGGCCTGTCTGGAACCAACAACCATGCCACGCTCAAAATTGCTTAAATCACCATTCTTTCCCATTCTGACATTCAGTTTGGAGTTCAGGAGATTGTCTTGACCAGGACCACACCCCTAAATGCATTGAAGCAACTGCCATGTGATTGGTTGATTAGATCATTGCATTCATGAGAAATGTAACAGATGTTCCTAATAATCCTTTAGGTGAGTGTATAATGTACGTTCTAACAATAATCCACAGGTGTCACTCCATCAGTCTTGTAGGATGGGTAAGTGGAATCACCACAGTGTCATACATGAGACAATGACAATAATCTGTATAACAATGTAACTTAATGTATAACGCTGAAAACCAGTCAGATCCATGCCCACTATTTCTACGTTGTGAACTGATTAGAAACAGAGCACTTGTTCTGTTGCATAGCAACTGCTTCCACAGTAAATATTGCCCTGAAACTTTCTGCTGTCATTTTGGAGCGCTGTGCAATGAGGAAATGAGCTGGTCATGAAATGCCACCAAAAGGAATGATTCAATAAAAACAGTCCAGTAATAAGCAAGTTTAAATATATGGTCATGTATTGAATAAGGTTATTTGGAATTAGATCTCACATGCAAGCGTGCACTCCTAACCAATATGCATACTCTGTGAATTACTTGGTACATGGGAAAACTTGGGATGTTTACTTTAGATGAAAAGACTGCTTGTCATTTCATGATTTCCTCACTCATGATAGCACATACTGTATGACAGCCCATTCCGATATTTGGCTTAGAACTCCATCAGCAATGAAAACCTATACCTACCTCCACTACAGAGTGCATGACTGAGGATCATGGTCTTCATATGGACCCCTCTTTCTTACCAAGATAAGGCATATACAATACATGCATTGAGTGTTGTGGTGTACCCTGACCATTGGAAGGGACACATGATGCTTAACCATTGTTGAGATGCAGCATTGGATCATTCTTCATAAGACTACAAGATGTCTGAAGTGAGCTTGATAGACTCTGCATAAAGAGCAATCGCTACTGTTTGTTTTTTCCTGAGGCACAATGAATGAAACAGCAAGACTCAAGCATCTAATGGTAAACAGGGAGAACTAATGATGAACTTTCAAATTGATATAAATTAAACAAATTATTTACTACAAACAGCATACTTCTCTTAAATGGTTCTAAGATAAAGCACCCCAAAACTTAAAGTATAACATCTTTAACTTGAACAGGTTGAGGAGAAACTTTAGTAAAGTCGTCCACAATACAAAAGCAGAAAAATTACAATGTTATTATAAAGGAGATTAGGGAAAAATGTTATTTGAAATGGAGTACTTACATCTTTTTTTTATGTTGCTGTATTCATGCTCAGTTGAATCAGTTGAATTATTTTCTCTTGTATATATTGGTCTGGACTAATATTTTTTTTAAAAGTCCTAACTTCCTATTTTTTTAATGTTTTCAGAAGAAAGATTACTGGAACTATTGAAAGTTAGATAATTACACTTGAATACCCATACAAAGTGAACAAGAATGTTATTTACTTTATTTACCTTTAATTATCTTCAACATCAGCTGTATGAAAGCATGCAGAAATAACCCATTAAGAATGGTAATTATTTACATTATAGTAACCAAATTTCAGTTAAAAATAATATTTTGAAAAACACCGGGTTAACAAACTGTGGGCAATCAGACAATTACAGCGCCCTGCATCCCACTGCAGGCTTGGCTCTGAAGTTAAGCAGACTTTGTCCTGTTCAGTCCCTTTTACAGAAAACCAGGCAATGCTGGAAGTGGTGTTAGAGTGCCAGTAGGCGGTGCTCATACCCAGTAGAGGATATCTTTAAGATGGGACATTTGAAAGGCGTCCCAAGTCTCTGTGGACACTACATATCCCATGGCACTTATCGTAAGGGAGATGAGCCAGGTGTCCTGCTTACTACTTAAATCAGGTCCTCATAGCATCATCGCCACAAAACATCCCTAGCTTCACATGGGCTAATGATCCCCCTCTCCTTCCTCCTGTAGCTAAAATGTGAGGTATTAAATGAATGCAAATCCTAATGTGCATTAGTCTTTCTGGATAAGACAATCAGCTAAACTACCGAAATGTAACATTTATTAGCAATGTAGTACATAATGAACAGACATTTTACAAGCTATGTTTACAGACATGAACATGATGCAGATAGGATAAGACAAAACAAGTACACCAAATACATGTTTTGCAATGTCTATATATGATTTACAATGTCAATTGCAGCATTTTCTAAAATATTGTATCAGGGTGAGCCCTTTGTATTCAGTTCTCTTTTCAAATACATTAAATGAAAATTACATTATATCTAAAGGTGAAGCAAAGAGTTTCCTTTGAACAATTGTAATTAGTCAGAGAAGAGAATAAAATGTGTGGAAGGTAAAGCTAACTTATCAGCAGACCTACGGAAATGCAACTTCATCTTCTGTAAGGTCCTCTAACTCGCCCTCTCTGCTTCCATTCAGCTCTCCTTCTCGGCTTGATTTCCTGTATGCACTTGTCCTATCACATGTGACGAGAAGAACACCAGTTTAAATCCTAGGCATGTCACAAACATCTTCATATCAGATCTGACCCAATGCAGGCAAATCAGTCAGAATTCAGAGACAATTCAATTCTTCTTAATTCCAATTGTAGATGAATTCAAATAACACATTTTCCCAAACAAATCCAAAGATTCCATCAGTTCATGTAATTGTTCTAACATCCTAGCCGTACTGGATAATACAGAAATCAGGGTTGAAATAAAACAAATACGTCAGTAATTTGTACAAATGAAGACACCGATCCCCCAACATATGACTTGTGTAGTGCTCCATGGAGTTGGGGGTGGCACAGTAACCACTCACCTCAATGAAGGATGAACCTTAGATTCCAAGCGCCCCCAAGATTCCCTGCAATCAATTGAAGATGGAGAAGAAAATCTAAATATCTACAATGGACCAATTCATATGAGCATTTTTTGTTAAAGCACAATAATAATATTACTCAAGCTTTTTTCTGCCCCTGTTGTTACTGAGTTATACTGTAAGAAGATAGCTTTGTGGTGTGGAACCCAGAGATCCTATAATTCACTGTTTAAGTGAACTTAGAATATTGGAGAACAATATGATCTGTTTGGTGTGGAAGAGTATAGCTAGTAACTGTACAGCACTGCAACACTTCCCGTGAGTAATGTGCAGCTTGCAGCCTGAGCCTTCCAACAGGCATGTAACAGCTTGGACCAGAGCTAGTTACAGACCTGTATCACTCCACATGGTATAATTACTAGTGGAGAAGTCTGCATGGGTCCCAGGTGCACTTATTGAAAGCCCAGCCTTACTTAGGAAAATAAAACAGCAGGCCATTAGTTGTTCTTTCCTCTGGGCTTTTCTCTGAGCTTACCAGGAAGGCCAAAACACTGCAAGATACAGGGATCAGTTGGTTTCAGCTGCCTTAAGGTACTGATTGAATGTGCCACACGCACAAACCCTGAAAGGAGTCAGGTAAACTCGTGGATAGTATTTGTATGTCTTTCTTGCAGTTTGAAGGAAATAGTCCTAGAAAGAAACTATTCTTTATGCAATGACTATAGTTGTTTGTGATAGACAGTCGTTATGCTATTGCATATTAGCATTGGCCAGCAAAACGACACGTTGACTGTCTTCATGCTAGATTCAGATATATAAACTCTATTGCCACAAGTTTACTTGAAACAGATAAAGGGCCTCACCTGCTAAATGTCTTAAATATAAATTACAGTGTCTTCCTGAGAACACCCACCCTCCCACTGTAACTATCTAATGTAAATATTAAAATCCTGCATTCAGTACATTGTAGGAGTGCCTATGACATCGATCACAACTTAATCTTCTTGGGTATGTCTCTACCAGATTTGGACACCTGGATTTTGGCAGTTGCTCTCATTCTTCCATGCAGATACTCTCAAGCTCTGTCAGACTGGATGAGGAGCATTGATGAACTGCAAGTCTCCCCACAGATGTTGAGTGGGCTTTGAGTCCAGGCTTCGGCAGGGCCACTCAAGGATATTCACAGACTTGTCCCAAAGCCCCTCCTGCATTGTCTTGGATGTGTATTGCAGGTCATTGTCATGCTGAAAGGTAAATCTTCACTCAACTCTTAGGTCCATGGTGTTTTCTTCAGGGATCTCATTATATTTTGCTCAATTCATCCTTCCCACAATACTGACCAGTTTCCCAATCCTTGTTGATAAAAAAGATTCCCTCAACAGAAATCGAGACTCATCAGACCAGACAACATTCTTCCAGTCTTCAACTGTCCAAATTTGGTGAGCTCGTGCAAATTGTAGCCTCTTTTTCTATTTGTAGTGGAGATGAGTGGTACCCCGGTGGGGTCTTCTGCTGTTGTAGCCCATCCGCCTCAAGGTTGAATCAGTCGGCCCATTCTCCTCTGACCTCTAGCATCAACAAGGCATTTTCGCCCACAGGACTGCCGCATACTGGATGTTTTTCCCTTTTCACACCATTCTTTGTAAACCCTAGAAATGGTTGTGTGTGAAAATCCCAGTAACTGAGCAGATTGTGAAATACTCAGACCGGCCCATCTGGAACCAACAACAATGCCATGCTCAAAATTGCTTAAATCACGTTTCTTTCCCATTCTGACATTTAGTTTGGAGTTCAGGAGATTGTCTTGACCAGGACCACACCCCTAAATGCATTGAAGCAACTGCCATGTGATTGGTTGATTAGATAATTGCATTCATGAGAAATTGAACAGGTGTTCCTAATAATCCTTTAGGTGAGTGTATATGTTTTTTTGTTTGTTTCCTAATCTGAAAGTTATCAGAGAAGAGGTCTGTAGGTGGATCAGTTGGGGACTTACGCAAGGAGGCCTCCTGGGGCCGACATGGAGCGCTTTGCCCTCCTGTTGTGACACTCAAAGGGGTTGCTGAAGGACCTCTTCCTCAGCATGTATTTCACTAGAATCTAAATGTAGGGAGAGAGATCGTCACAGATTACATCCCAAATGGCACACTATTCATTTCACAAATGCCAAAATGAAACAGTCGATCAGTCCTATATGGGGACTGGTTAGGTCAACACCTTGCAGTACAGTTGTGTGATTATGAACAGGTATTGAGACACAGCATACTGACAGTGTCCAGGGTCCAGCAAAGTGTTGGGCAAATTGACTCCTGGTTGAGCAAGCAGGGAAATAAGCATAAGGGCTTGGCGAGATGTGTATGGAAGCACACACTACGATCTTCAAACCTCTCGATCCGGCTATGGATTTGCTGCTATGAGGCGAGGCCAAAATCGCAAATTGTATATAATGAAATTGGAAGGGAAGAACAACAGCTTTATAAAACAAAAATCACTTGATCAATCTACCTAATGACTAACAAATCAGCCAGACTGTGTGCCTTGACCTGAAAAATTCTGGGCCCAGACATTTTAGCTTGTCAAGACCAATGTTCAAGAAAAATTCCTCTGCTAATTTACAATAGATGATTACATTGTTGAGTTAGTAATGATTGTTGGCGGCAGAATGGCCCATGGGACAGGAGTCTATCTCTACATCCACTGGACAGGTGGCTCGTCAACTGACTCACCACAGCAGACAGACTTGGGATGAGTTTGATGGAGTTCTGGACCTCCTCCTCAGTGACCTCCACCACTGTGCAGTGTTCTTCCTCCAGGGGCAGGAGGTCAGTGCCATCCTTTGTCACCCACGGGTGCTCCTGGCACCATACAGGAGGTAGAGGGCAATAGTTACATAACACACATGGCAGAACACTTTTGGAAGTGTTAAATATGATTTAATTGACAGAGAAGAAGAATTTTGTTTCTTAAGGCTTTGTCAAAGGGCTACAGTAGTCCCTTTTTCACCTTGATTTCAGGAACGGTGATCCTTGAATAAGGATTTTTATCAAGCATCCTTAAAATGAGATTCTTCAACTTCATGCATACATTAGGCCTGTGATAAAAATAGGGACTGAGATGAACATCCAGTAAAAATAAAATATGTAGTATATACATAGTACAGAAACTACAGTAGCAGTTTAAGGTTAGCAAGCAAGCAAGTTTATTTATATAACACAGTTCATACATAGAAACAATTCAATGTGCTTTACAAAGAAAAATATAAAAATAAAATAGAATAAAAACAAATACTAGAATAAAAACATAAAATAGGCAATTCAATGTGCTTTACACAGAAACTATTATTATGGTATTATTGATTTATTATGCGCTGTTAGTGTATAACATATAGTAACATAGACTAGTAATCGGATGTGAACTTTAGGGGAACTTACGTATTTGGAAATTCTACAGCCCTGTTCCTTATCTTATTGTGCAGGCCAATGATGTATTCATCAAAAAAAGGGCACTGACCACAGACAATAATAAAAGAAAATAAATTACAGCGCTGATATAAAGACAGAAATAACACATGGCTATATAGATAAAGTACACAAGCTACTTGGTTCCTACCAAAACATTAAATGTATTTCTTTTCTTTTTTTTATGATTATGTAAGGTACAATGTCTGAATTAACAATGCATGTAGTCATCAGCCTAATGGACAAACAGTAAATCAGATGAGAAACCACTGAATCAAAATAATCCAGGGTGGAATAATGTACACATTATAATATTAACACAGCACCTACCTTCCCATACATAAAGCAGTACAATGTGATTCCCATGGCCCACACATCCAAGGCCTAACAAACACAAACATTCACCATTGGTTTAGAGTTTGTTATATTTTACAGCATTTAGATATAAGATACAAAATCAAAGTCCAAAGATAAATGATCAGATTATTTACCTTGCCAGTAAAGCTCTGCTCATGGTCAGTCATCATCTCTGGAGCCATGAAGGCTGGAGTCCCCGCAGAACTGAACAGGAGAGCATCGCTACCCTCAAACTGGTTACTGACACCAAAATCTGCAATCTTTACATGGCCATCATGACCTAGTAACAGGTTGGAAGGCTTGATGTCTCTATGGATGATCTTCTGGTAGTGCACTGGAAGGAATAGAGCCCTACTTTTGTTAGCTTTATACCGTCCCTTTGGAAAGTATTCAGAACACTTCACTTTCTTCACACTTTATTGTGTTTTGGCTTTATTTCACAACTGATAAAACATTTTGCCATTCATTTACACACAATACCCCATAGTAAAAGTGAAAAGTCTAATGAAAAGGAAAAATTTAAATATCTCAAATACGCAAGTATTCAGACCCTTTGCTATGACACTCCAAATTGAGCTCAGGTGCATCCTGTGTCCTTTGATCATCCTTGACATCTCTAAAACATAATTGGAGTACAGCTATGCCAAATTAAATTGAATGGACATGATTTAGAAGGACACAAACATGTCTTCAAAAGGTCCTACACTTCAGGGTGAATTTATCTTCTAGCATGACAACAACCTGAAGCACACAGCCAAGAAAACACTGGAGTGGCTGTGAAACAAGTCTGTGAATGTCCTTGAGTGGCCCAGCCAAAGACTTGAGCCCATTAAACATCTATGGGGAGACCTGGATATTGCAGTTCATAATTGCTCCTCAACCAGCCTGACAAAACTTGAGATGACCTACAAGGATAAATGGTAGGAACTGCCAAATCCATGTATACAAAGCTAGTAGAGTCCTACCCAAGAATAATTAATGCTATGATTGCTGCCAAAGGTGCTTCTAGAAATTAGTTAATATAGGGTCTGAATACTTGTATACATTATTATACTTGTATAATAATGTATATATATACAGCTCCGGAAAATTTAAGAGACCACAGCACCCTTTTCATTCCTTTCCAAAGAAGTAGAAAAGGAAAGTTTTGAGTGAGGAACAGAAGCGTTCAATTTGCAGTGGTCTCTTAATATGAACCCTTCTGTCCCTCACTCAAAACCTTCATTTTCGACTTATTTGGAAAGGAAAGAAAAAGTTGCAGTGATCTCTTATTTTTTCCCCGAGCTGCATATATATATATATATATATATATGTATATATACACTTGTGTCACCTATGGATATATATATATATACGCCATGTGTTATACAATCAAGGTGAAAGACTCACAGTATTCAATCCCCAGGATGATGTCTCTGAAGTAGATTCGGGCCTGTTCCTCGGTAAAGGGAGTGTCATTGGGCACCTCCATCACTGGGCTGGGGCCCAGGAAAAGAATATGGACAACCAAAGGTAAGCAAGTGTCACAAAAGTAATCTTCTAAACAGTGGTCTTCTTACCACTAACAATACCACTAACAAGTCAATGATTCATCTTTTAATATCATGTAATACAGCATCTTTCAGAAAATTGTGAAGAAAACATACCCTTTTGGCACTAACTCAAAGGCTAGAAATTAAGCAGAGAATAAAATTATTACTTAGAGCTGATATTTGTTTCTAAATAAAAATATAGATATACTGTATTATACTCCAGCAGTGAACTTATTTCAAGGCCGTACAACAGGCAATGTACATTGACAACATAACATCTTATGTCTGCATGTATTGCGCTGACACGACGAATGCATATTACTTACCCATGTGGAGGTTGTCTTCATCAGGGTCATCAAGGACCTACAATTGGTATACATCTATAAAATGAATCAAACTTGATGTAATGGAGGCACCCTTACACTCTGCCACTAATTCATGTCACTGTGTTCACCTCGACCAGACGGACAATGTTAGGGTGGTCTAATTTCTTCAGGATGGCGATCTCTTGGTAGACCCTGTCCAGTGGCCCCATGGTTCTGGGTGACAGTCCCGGTTCTGTTGTGGCTCCTCGGGGAGGTGGACGTCCTATAACCAACCAAACATTTAAATTAGGGGTCAAACTATCTGTGGGGCACAACGTATTTGAACGATTGCTGAGTTACAATAATTTAGAGGTTAACATTTTTGTTTCATTCTTAATCGTGTTCTGAGCCAAAGCTAACACCAAAGTGGAAATACGATACGTTTGTTGACTCAGTGTTTATGCTGGCACTTATAGTTCAAATGGGCTGCACGCTCTGAGGAGACATTTGCCCAGGGTTAGTTCTTGTCCCCACCCTAATCGTAACCCTAAACCCGACCCTTACCCTATCCTTGACCCTAACACTTATCTATAACACTGTTTTAGTAAGGGTGATGTTGGGACGTTATGCCCACACTGATAATATCAACCAATTATATAATTTCTTATTTTTGGGCAAATTTGCCTTCAAGGCAAGATTCATGAGTCTGTTTTGTTAGACCCATTATATGCTACATATGCTACATTTGTACCTAATATCCGCTATTAGAAGCATATTATAGACCGACAGCACCTCCTTCAGCAGAGGCAATCTATCTACAGCTATCCATTCAAATGTAGATGGAGGAGTTCAAAACATCAATTATTCATTGGTCAAACTGGAAGCCTGATTAGGTGACAAAAAATTGCATGAAAGATATGTTGCCTCTTCCAAAATAATGTAGCAGTATTTTTTATTCAATCTTAAAAAATAGTAACAAATCAATAGCATGACTCTGAGGTCACTGTATACGTTTTTCCTCTGGAAACCGCTGGAATCTGGTTGTGCTTTTAGATGGTTGAAAACAAAATGATACCATTTTGGGGATTCAAAAAACTTGTTGTCTTTTGGAGTGAGTGAATATTAGATTGGAATCAACTTTATTGTCATTGAACAGTACAACGAAATGCAGTTAGCATCTAACCAGAAGTGCAAATATGTCACTAATTAATAATTTCAACCAAATAATACCAAAATGCCCAGATTGAAATTAATGTGAATGGGTGCTAAGGGTAAAGACTTGAAAGTAAAATTGTCACCTACGAGGAAATCCACACATCTTCATCAGCTTCTTTTTTGAAACTACTTTCATTGCCTGTAAAAGGTAACACATGATCAGTTTGCTTGCATGGGACAGGTGGCAACTGTTGTTTCTCTTCTCCTACAGAAGAGTTGATTAAGAATAGAACGTACAAAACTTGATGGATGCTTACATAGTATTGATCATCATTTTCATTGTATGCTAATTTCACCACACCATATGAGCCCTAGAATAGAAACAGGACAAAGTAAAAGAAAAAAGCTTTCCCCTCAAATCAGTCTTAGTTCTTGTATACCTTAAGTCCATAGTTTTATACCAGACAAACTATTAAAACTTTTCTTACCTTTCCAATTTCTTCCTTCAACTTGTATTGGTTGAGCTGAATACAATCCTAAGAAGAAACAAAATGACCATCATTTGGTGATAAGATATAGCACATTCACTAAATAGTTAGGATCCTGTCTATTTCTTTTATGACGTTCTGAAGGGCAACCTGGATCCATATGAGCTCAGGTCAAAAGTAAAACACTGTAGAAGACCTCTGACCTGACCTCTGACTTCTGACCTGGGAATCTGAGATGGACACCCGCTTGGACTCGATCGTAGGCCGATGGACTCGCGGCTGGGTTGATCGCTCCTGCAATGACAGCTTCCTGTCTGACAATGACAGTTTCTGGCGAGCTGTGGCAGGGGGCCTTCGGTGGCAGATGGGAGGGGTAATCCGGTTGGATGCCACATTTATTTTCATGCCGGCCACCATGTCAGCCAGCTCAGCATTGTGCTCAGAGTCCAGCTCCACCAATCCGTCAGTGTCTACACTCATGGCTGCCCCACTCCCAGTCTTGGTTCAGTTGCAGAGAACGATCACAAATATCACAAGGGCCCTCTTGTTGATATTAACAGAATGCCCACCATTATGCTGTAATGAGAATCAAAACATATGTAATATCTCAGTTGAAGCTATTGAACTGAGAGAAGTTTCATGGATAAAATATGAAAGACTTTGGACATGCTACTCAAAGGTGCTCAGCAGGACTAACTGAAAACTAAATAGCGAATAATTAAGCATATACAATCCATATAGAGAGGAAGGTCAGAAAAGAATAGCTATTTTTGTTCCATTAACCCTCTGATATGACCAAGGATGTCTCCTTCGTCCTTATAACTGATGAGTTGATAAGATAATCAACAATAAACCTTAAATGCAACCAACATACAGCCAACATTAAACTGCTTCACGCAGAAACATGAGATTGTGCCCTATTAGCCATTCAGACTCGGACAAGGCTTTCTAAAGTAAAAACATTTGAGATCAGAATTGTTTTTTCTGTTTGTTTCTTGAATTTGAAAGACTTTGACCAGATTGTCCACAAAAATTAGAATTGGTTACCCAGTGATTTACCTGGTTAAATAATGGTTCAACATGAACTAGCAATAGTAAAGTATGCATACATTAAACTGAATTCAAAGACTGGTTTGACAATGTAATTACTCTCATTTGATTTACTTTCAGCATTTATAATATATGAGTAAATTACATTGCTTTAAATTTGTAATAAATGTTGCTCCAAACTGGTTTTTATCATTAATGACAACTCTGAACTTGAACTCGACTCCCTACTAATTTCTCCATAGCAAATCCACCACATACAGTAAACAATTCACACAGCACAGATGTATTCTGCCATTTCCAAAATAGAAAATGCATAAAGGAAGTTATTATGGCTGTTTTACTTACACATAGCTTGAGGATCCTATATTGCTTGTCAGTGTTGAGGAGCTGCATGTTGTGTCCTGCTGATGGTTAAATGGGAAAACCCTTTTGTGTCTAAGGGCAGGACTTTCACTGCTGAGCCAAGGACTACAGGATCACTCCAGCCTTAAAGATTAGCCCTGGACGTATTTAGCCAGGTAAAGATTATTCTAAAAAGGGAGGAAGGCAATCAGTGTTTACATGGACAGACTCCACCCACAGACCAAAGCAACAGTTGATATAGGTATGTGATTGGGCATAAGGAGTCATGACCCAACCCTATTGGCTCTGGTTTAAATGAATGCACTAAATGCATTGAACCCTTACAGAGACACAGTGAACACTAATGGAGATAGATATTCTTAATGTTAGCAAAACCACTGTGAGGAAAGGATGACCAGAGATGGATCTTCTAATGTATCAGAGATTTCTCAATAGTCAGGGAAACAGACTTGACGAAGTATGTGGCGCGTCTGCCAGGTGTTAGCCTATTTCAGACTTCCAGGAAGTTCTTAAGCTTGATGTTTACCTCAAAGCAAAGTGGCTCAGGTGTTACATAAAACCTGTGAGAGAAGAACCTAGAATTCCAATCAACAAAAAACAGAATCCCAATACTTTTTCATTGCATTTGGCTCATATTGGTCAGTCATCCACACAGTGACAATGTTTTTGTTCTCTCATCATTTTGATCAACAAGCTCTGACCGATCGGGGTTTGTGATGAAACACAATCATAAAAAAACTGAATCTGAAAGTGTGCTTCGGCTGTTCCTGTAATAGTACCATATTATGGTTTCAGGTAGAACCCTTTTGTGTTCCACGTGAAGTAGAAGACAGGTTCTACTGAGAACTCAAAACAATTTTACCTAGAACCAAAAAGTTATCTTACATTTTTTTGACAGCAACATTTTAAACTAGACTACACAAAATGAAGTTCAATTCCAAGTTGCCTAGTTACATTTTACAAAATGTTTATATGTAGTAATGTAAATATTATCAGCTTAAGCAATACAGTCTAGTGTGACAGTAGGCAGGCTGCTACATGAATAATCGTGAGACTCACGTTCTGAATGGCTCTGGTGCCTTCATATGAAGTTACAGCTGAAGGGCTTGTCACGATGTACTCTTAGCAGTACTCAATATCACTTGTGGCGGTGTGCTTTTTAAACCTAAACAGGGGACAATGTTTCTCCATCTTTACTTTAGAGTCATTTAGGTAACTTTTTTATCGGACAAGTAAATTGCCTTTTGATGGTAAAGAACATGAAAATGCAGGAGTCTTGTCGATTAGGACAGCCATTGACATTGTCAAACAGGTGTGATAATTGTGCATGATTATGTACCTTGTGCACGCCAGTGGGACTTAATTAAGGACAATGTCCAAGTCATAGGTCTGCTGCTTGAACATAATGCCGAGCCATTGTGACTCAAAGTCAGTATCTGACCAATTCAGGTTTTTGAGGACGGCTGAATTGCGAGAACTTCTACAGGGTGATGAAACAATGAGCCAGATCATCAGATTCAGCCAAAAGGTATTTTTTTTCTCCATAAATTACTTAGATCTTTTACACAGTTGGGTGTTGTTACCATGTGTAAGTACTTTTTTTTACATTAGTTCTGGTTGTTATTGAATTTATTGCTAGACATACTTAGGACCTACGTCAATCTATTGTTCAGGCCGAATTGTAAATATTACTCTTTCTTGATAGTCTTTTGTTTGGTAAAGTAGAACACAGTAATGATTGTTGTATTTTCTCATAATACTCAAATTAGACTCAAATTTCTAATGTGCTTAAAATGTAAAACACATTACAGCTAACCCAAACACCTAAAGTTCAATGGTATTTATATGGTATTTAGACACATTTCAAACATTATATTAGCTATTCCAGAATATAGTTGAAAACAAAAATGTCTGGGGAGGCCATTGAGGTTTGGGGAGACACTGCATAAAAATAAATATATATATATATTTTAAATGACATAAACTGACCAACAATAGGCCAAAAAATAACTGACCAATATTATTTTGAATTACATGTATTTTCATTCAAATAAAAATGTCTTAACAGTATTATTATTTTTTTTATTATTCCCAATTTTTACAATTGAAGCCAGTGTTACATTTTACAATGCAACAAGTAGGCTAAACCCTGTCTATAGGGTTGATTGCAAAATGTAATTATTGCTACTTTTGTGAATTGTAAAGTACCAATATGTTTTAGAAAAGTAGTGACGGTTTATAAATAAATTTGATTGATTGATTGAATGACGGTCTGTAATGGTTGCTGGGATAAAAGTGTTTTTCTCAAATCATTATCAAGGAAAGTCCTGAACGTGTAACTTTGGTACACTATTGATTAAGGGCCAGTACATAATGCAATAAAGTTAATAGGTCATAGTAAACAACAACAATGCTTGTTATTGTAGTAAGATATGACAGCTTTTATATAATGTCATTGTATTGTCCAGTTTCAGGGTCTTCAGTGGGCAAAGGAGACCATGTTGGTCTCTAACAGTAGATTGGCTGAGACCAGTCTCTCTCATAAACCAGAGCTCAGAAATGGTAAGCGATGGTTAGCCAAGAAGTACCAGGAACTGGATGAACTCACCAATATCATTAAAGTCAAACAAAACAAACTTGGTGAGTTGGAACGTTTCAACCCTTTAAGGAACATGACATCACAGAAAATGTCCTAAGTGGATGTTTTAGAAGTGAATACTGTATGCATATGTATGCATTTTAAGTCCACTTTATAGGTGTTTTATTACTGTTTTATAATTTTGTCACTATTATTGTGCTTTGTGTTGTACTGTGAAATTCTTATCTGTAAGTTTAAAAAGGTAAGGTCAAAAAATGTATGCAATATACTTATGCTAATAAAATATTTATAACATTGACATTAAATATATTTCAACATTTTCAAATGTATATAAATGTCATGTATTTCAATGTACATTTTTCCTTCTGGCATTGTCATTCTCTGAACTGCTTCTGGAATTCCAGTAGTTTTACAAGAGGAAAATAGCCTTCACATGGTCCAGTGTCTTCTCCTGAACAAGCTGTCTCGCTCTGAAGAAGAATGTGAGGTAAGGCTGGACTATGATACACAAATCTTTGAGCTGTAATGCACAAATGTGATACACAAATCTTTAATCTTTGTACTAAGCCTTTCATGTCTTTCATTTCATAGGACCTCACACTGTTGTTCTCAGACGGTATAATATCTTTGGACCAATTTGTGGAGACCTTTCAAAGATCTCGTAAGGTCTACCATGTTCAATTGGTTCAATCACAGAAAATCCAAGAGTTCATGAAGCCTAAATACAAACCCGAAAAGCCCAGTAAGAATCCCATTAGCAGAGATCCTCCGTCAGTAGACATGCACCTGGGCCCCCCTCCCAAACCCAGTCATGTTTTCTATGGCCTCCACCCTGCTATTATTCTGCCTACCTTCTACGCCTGCTTCAGCACTGTTCCGATCCATGGTCCATATCTACCGCCTCTCAGTGACCACACCATAAACAGAGCTCATCTTAGGAGGTCTGTTACCCCATCATTTGAAACTGTCCAACATGTGGGCCTTGCAGCACGGACACGGACATGCTACCAGGTGGCTAGCCAGACACATACGCCTGCAGCACCTGCCCCTCGACAACATACAGCCAAGACATCATTAGCAGGACCCACCGCTAGACTCTCTAAAATAGTGCAAAATGTTAAGCACTTTGAATAAGAACTGCTTTTCTTTATTGTAGTCATCTCATTTTCAGGTTCCTTTCCCACGTGTCATAGCATACAGGGCTTGATGTTTTCTTGGGCTTCAAAAACCCTAATTTCAATTTACCTCAGGGCAGTGGGTCACAACTTTAATTCTTCCCATAGTTACACTTAATAGCTTAGATCATCCTCTGTCCAAAGAAACCCTTGCTAAGGTCAGCCAAGGATCGTAGTTGCAACTGTCAAACCGCCAGTATTTTCAAGCCTTTAAGGTACTCAATTTCACTCTGCTGTCTCACACCCAAACCTAAAGTTGATACGTAGTTCCAAAACTGTATAATAGAAGCACAGTGGCTTGATCCCATTGAATGACTAACCCCTGGTTACCATACTCAGTGGCTGTTGTTTGTTCTGCCAGACATGTGAATCACCAGACCAGGGATTCGCCTCATCAGCCATCGGGTTAGCCAAAGTGCCATCTGGGCCAATCAAGCTCATAGCACTAATTAGCTAACAGAGAGAGGCCAGTGAGTTTACAGGAGCTGATTAGTGATGCGGTGCATGTGAAAGGCCTTTGTCAGACGGCTGACTTTTGTTACAGCTATGTCAGCAGCCCCTATTGTACTAAGCAGCTCAAATTGGGCAATTTTCTCATCTGTCAGCTAATCATCACATGCCTGTCAAGTACTCAACTGCTTTCTCAGTTGAATTTAATGGGCTCCAGTAACTTTATCTCAAAAGGTGAACGCCAGATACAATTTGCAGGCCACAAGTTACCACTAATATTTGCAATTACTGAAGTAGAAGCTTGGATTTAATGATGCTATCCTCTCACTGAAAGGTATCTGAAGGGACCCTCTTAATTAATGCACAACAATACCAAATAATACTTTTAGCCAGGAGTTTATTTGTCCCACCTAGAACAATTATGTGTGTAGGGATAATAGTATATGTAAATATCCAGTAGAGTTAATAGATGTTGGATACCTCTTAGAACTGTTAGATAGTGCAAACATTGGGGAAACGTTTATTTTCAACTTCAACTGATCTCTGGGTTACGTCCCAAATGGCACCACATTCCCTATGGACTTTGTCAGAACTGGGGCACTTAATAGGGAATGGCGTCATTTTGGGGACACACCTGCACATCAAGCTACCACATATACAATAATTCAGTTACGGACAATTCATAATTCATGGACATTTGGAGGTAAAGTGCTCATCTTTAACAAATAGGCAGTCATAAACTGATAATAATTGATTGTCATATTTTGTGCAATCATCGACCAGCGAGTAAGCACAATACAGGATCCCTATCTTAAAGATAAGCGTGATGAACCAATAGCACATTCCAATTATTGAGTCACAAAGTTATGTCCATAGTCTCTGTATGGCCCATGGTCTCTGCCCAGTGCAAGACATGCGAGACATACTTATTTAGGCAATCACGTGAACTCCTTGTCACTCATGGCTTGACAAGGATCGCATCTGTTTGTGTTCCTCACAAAGAAATGTGGTGAACAGATCTGGGACCAGCCTTATTCTTGTGTTTTGCCTTGCTTAGATGGTGTGCTCAGTCCATGGCTGGAAATGTCATTGCCAGTAAGCGCAGTCATTCATTAAGTAAGGTGGTTAAATAGGAGTTTCCCAGGACTGCTGAGCTTTCATTGCTTGTCTCTTGATTTGCTCATATGTGACAAACATTACAATGTTCCAGGAGCCCAGGCGAAGGAAAGAAGGCATAAACCTGGAAGCAAAGAAGAAATTATGTCTATGGCCACAAAAATCTCCACAAATCAGATTATAAAACTAAGAAGAACAATTGCTTTAATTCTGTATTCATATCTAGGAATAATCTAGACTTGAAAGCAGTTTGATTTTAGAAATACACCTTGAAATTCCTACACACCCTTTATAAAAGGCTAGGGGTCCCTCGTTTTTCATCATGATAATAGCACAATTAACAGCATTGCTGTATTGTCCGGCTGAAGAGTTCATGAACCTGGTCTTCACTACATCTACAGGAGATGCTACAATAGTGGTGATGAAACCAGCATTAAAGGCTGCAGCAAAATGGCAGGGCAGGTTATCTGTAAAAAATTAATAAATACACAAAAACAACAACCTCTGTATTATTATAATACATTAACATTATGTCATTTACATGATTTAGCACATATCCACAGTAGTGAGTTCAATTCCCCCATGGGGCTCAGACCCAAAACTCTGACATTACAAGCGCCATGCTGTTACCAAGTAAACTACAGGGGAATACTTAACATACACTTTCAGGTACATTACACCAGGGCCCCCTTTCTCATGTTTTATTATTGTTTGAAATAGCTTACATTAAATACACAAAGGAGATGATTTTGTTTAATATTCGGGACCTTGTGGTGATGTTTTGAAGTAAATCTCATGCAGTTCCATGTGGACTATCAACATGGGTAACATCTTTTAGGATTTACTACTACCAACATTAACACATCTAACATACAAACTACTACTGATACTACTTTCTACAAATATTATTTTATTACAAGTATGTTTTATTATTCTATGAAACCTCAATTAAGTTATTTTCATTTACAGAAAATGATACGCTCACTTGGTAGCAACGTTCTCGTACTGTTATGGACTCAGTGACCAGTTCTGAAGAATGCAGCCTGTTCTGGAGGCAAAGGGGTCTGATCTGGTACTAAATGGGTGTAGCTAGTACACTCTCCACTGAGTGTGAAGTTACATCCACAGAAACTAGATGGCTGTACACTAGCTATTAAATGTCAGGGAGACATATCCCCATGCACATCTGAGGACATCTCTATCTGGAATTGTATAGCTTGTTTTTAAATCACTGCAAATAAATGTTATATATCAGTGCAACTATGCCAGTGTAATCAATGGGGCATCACATCTCTGCTTACCACTCATGATGTTATAATTCAAAATAAGATCCTTAATGATGTCATAGGTCACCAGCTCCGAACAGTTCACTATGGCATTGCGAGTGATGTTTGGACCACAACCTACAAGAGAAATGATGAATGTAAATGTTGACTATAATCACTGAATCTTGTTGTTATGCATTAAAAGCAACAGAAAAGTTTGTAATTGGACTGAAAATCAGACAGCCTCATAGGCCTACCTTTCCAGAGCCCTCTGATGCCCTCAGTCCTAGCAATGGTCCTGTAGGCATCCATGGTGCCATTATATCTCTTCACCCCCTTCTTGTCAGCTCCCCTTACTTGTGCTTGAAATCGTACTTTCACCACGTCTGTGGGCTGAGCGAAGGCTACTGCCATGGCCCCGGTCGTGCAGCCGGCCATTAACCGGCTTCCAATGCCTGCATCTGTGAGAGGATGAGAGGTGGAGTTGCCAAGCCACATTCTTTCTTTTGTATGTTTTATTTAACACTTATTTAACTATGCTGAGACTTAATAATAGCAGCACACAGAAGTTACAAACGTACATCACAACTTAAAGACACAGATTAACACAGTTCAAAATTATTTGTCATTGTGGAAGTAGTGATGTTAAAAGTCAAATTTACATTTACTTCATCGATTTGATCAGATTTAAAATCACAATGTCAGTAGATGTTTTACTTTCAAAATATTTTGTAGCTCATCCCAGTTAGAGGGACCAAAGTACTGGAAAGTTTTTTTCCCTTGTTCAGTATGGGCTTGAGGCATGAGGAAAAACGCATTTTGGAAGCGCATGCAATATTTATCATTAGTCTGTTGGACAGTGCAAGAACATAAGTAAAATGAGAGCTTACCTAAGTATATTCTTGTAAATTAAATTTACCAGTGACTTAATCTCAGTAGACCTAGTGAAGGCAAGCATTCAGGATCTTCGACTTCCGCAAATTGATTTGGAGATGATTGAGAATGAAATGGTAATTTATCCAAATAATGCCTAACAGGAGGTTACGTACTGTCGGTTCCACGGGTATAGAACTGCTTCATGGAGTCGTAGAGTCCGATGCGGACCGACGCAAAGCTCATCTGTCTCTGGAGTCCTGCCACCAGGCCATTGTAGAGGCTCCTGGGCCCCTCTGTTTTCACCATGGTGTTGATGGTGCCAAACACGCCTCTGTACCTAATCACCTTCTTCCCCTCAGATGACTTGTACTCACCTTGGATCTATAAGAAAGAAAAACATAAAAGTGTTTACTTGTCTTCCTATTGAATGTAAACTTGCCAAACTTTACAGACGACTGGACAAACATGGAGAAGGGACTGAAATGGAAAATGCAGTTTTGTCACCTGTAGCCTAACTTTAGCTGTATCCAAGGGAAAGGTGATCAGGTCAGCAACACATGCTGCAATTCCTGCTCCAAAGAACTTTACAGCTGCTGTAGGGGCCAAGTCACAGTGCTTCACTCCAACCATGATTACTGAGATGGTGCAGATTAATATCCAAAGAGAATACTGAAGGTATTAGTACAGGTAAGGAACTCTCGTTAACGCTTAATGGTTAATGGTTTGGTCCGTTCCTAAAGAGAATGGACATACAGTAAGTAATCTAGCAATCACAATAAATGAATTAGGAAATAAATACATTTCTTTGAATGAATGAATTAACAAAGACCAAGTCACACTTACTTCGACAGATGCAAATTATATTCAAGTTTCAGGTACAGGAAAGTTTTCTTTATTAATATAAATTCTTATTCTCGTTTGTTGTTCCATAAAATTGCTCCAAAAGAGCATTCCACTGCCTGTGAAAATGAACCATACAAATATAACATTTGAATTTGAAACAAATATGAAAAATAGGCTTTGGCATATGCTAATTATTTGTATAACACCTAATTGAAACACAATATTAAGCAAACATTTGTCAGAGAAAATTTGTATTTAAAAAACAATAAAATTAACATTTTGGTATAACAGGCTTACCTGACTAGAATGAAAACTGCTGTAATATAAATGAATAAATAGTAAAAATGAGAGGTTCTGTTGTATTGCACAGCACTGGCTGTGGTTGGTGAGAGTTAAGATCATTCTCACGCCAGTGGTGGGATTGGGTTATTATAGCCTGGCTGACCCTTGTCACACATAGTTACATAACACACTTGCTGACCCGAAAACTATGCTTGTGTCGCACACGAGACTGGAATTTTGCCTGGCTGGCTGTAATTGTCGCATGGCTCCCTCAGTGGTTGAGCAAATGATTGAATAACTATCAACTCAAATTAATACCACTCAGAGATTATATATTCTTGTTGGTAAAATGTTTGTGTGATTCCAGAATTATGGACATTTCATTTGCATGCAACATGGTGGATTTCCCACACAACAGACACATTCATTCTAGTGTTGGCCTGGAGAAAGAACTTTGGCAAGCCAAGCAATATGCACAAAGGACGTACTTGAGGATTCAGGGACACCACTTATTTTAGTGGTCATTAAAGTGGTAAACAGTCATTCAGACATTAACAAAACATCATCGTCTTCTCCTTGATGTTTCTGTAGGTTGATCCTGGAGAAATGTAACCACTCACAAATTCATTACAAGTTTGGATAGACCACATGTTCATCCATAATTCCTACAATATATTTTATGCAGCCCATTTTGCTAATCTTTATCCAATTTCCCAATCAGTCAGGAGGTAACTATATCTGCCAATTCCACCAATCCAGTTTTCTGGACCCAAGTTATTTCGTGGGACTTTCATTTTAGTAAAAACAATCCATTACAATATTTAGAAAGTTACTGTTTTCCATCAAAAACAGTAACTGACAAATTTATTGCAGCAAATGTCTTCATAGAAATGTTTAATTAAAACAATTAAAAAATGTGCTTCATTAGAAGTGTAAAAAATACATCAGAACAAGCAGACAAACCGGTAAAAGTTTGTGATATGCTATGATGCAAAGCTCATTTAAATCCTTGATGAAAGTTTAAAGAGGAGCTTATAACAATCTATTCTTTTAGAGTTAACTTGCAGTAAGTTTAATGCTGGACAAAAACCTTTTCTACTGTAAAATCCTAATTGCCCTAAAGGTATTATTGTTACATTCAATTAATTTTAAAGGGGACCTTAGACAATAAGACTTGTAGAATTAACACAGACTTCATTAATTAACGCTCCATAAAAGAGGTGTGGCCACTCATACATGCAACCCATCGGCTCAGATTATCTATACAGTAGATCCATGACAGGGTGGATGAGTGACATGTTCCTGCCGTATGAGGTTTCAGGAAACAGAGGTGACTGATGAATAGTGTGGGACAGCCTGGTGAGGAACAGAATATATGGAATGAAGGCATATTGCCCTTGCTTCTGAAAAACTGGCTTTCAGAAATAAAACTGGTCAACATTTCCTACTTTATCCTGTTGGAATTATTTTTTTTTTACACCCTACGACCATCCTGAAAAAGCTACGAGTCTCTGGCATCAGTGAGCATATTCACACAATAACATTTCCGGTATACAGGCAAACCATTTATTTACGAAAACAATAGAAAAATGTATTTAAATTATCTTTACATACAACTCTTTACATAATTAAAAAACACTGCAATGCCACTTAAGTAAATAACAGGTGATCATTAATAAAACATACAACCTACACATATATACAAACAGCACAACATACAACATCAAAGATCATTTAAAAAAAAGTGCTAGTGTTCGTCCTTAAAATGAGATGCAAATATCTTCGCTATTCTCTTGGTCTCTTCTTTCTTCATGGACAGGGATGATATATTGGGCCTGGGAAGAGGAAGACGGTGATAGGGAATTCCATGTCTATGAGAGCATTCTTTCTAAAAAATTAAATTAAATAAAAATTAAAGGGAAGAAAATTAAAATCAACAATTAATAATACTTTAATAATGGAAAATACTGTTATTTATTAACTAATGATTCAACTCATGTCGATAGGTCAGTCCTTTCTCCGTCAAGGGAAACCAGTCCCAAATTGGTTGAATAAGTAGCAGACAATAAGTACAAGTTCAACCACTGAACTCTACTCTAAATTGGACTGTACAGTTTACATGCAGCTAACTTAAGTATGAAACAGAAACTACCAGGAGCCAGTTCAGATTAGCATTGAGAGTGACTAGCTAGAACCAGTTTAGCTAAGCACTAAGAGTGACTTGTTGAAAACAGATTCAGCTATGGCAGTCTCATACAGAGCCCTGGGTAGGCAGACATACCTCCATCATTTGTAATTCAAGCAAGCTGTAAAACTGAGTTATGAGTCAAACCCTAATGATTATTCTCAATAGAACAACTCTTCAGCTATTGGTCCACAGAGTCAGCTCAATACCTTGAGCTAATGTTTTTTTGTGTTGATTAAATTCTGCTAGTAACCCCACGATAAGGTGCAAGTTTCTTGCGACCAGACAGTCAGACCCTGGCTTAGTGACTGACTTCACAGTTAAAGGTCAACACAAGACCGAGACATAAAAACACTTGGGGGTTCTGATCTGATATTCCAGCCAATGGCGTGCAGTGTGCAAATTTGGGCTCAATAGCAAACCATCCAAGAAATCACCTCACTGATAAAGAGTTCGGTCTATGGTTAGGGCAGAAATGACAGCTATTCTCGTGATAAAAGCCTGTTTCTTTAGCTAAAACGAAGGAAGGAAGGCAGTGGCTGTTGCACAGGCTCAGATCTTTTAAAGTCTCTAGACTGGTGTAGTCATGTCTTTACTGGCCTCAAGCCAAGCTGGACATGGAATGGTACATAATGACAGACTAGCAACTATGTCCTCTTTTGGCATTGGCACAACAGTGATACTGTAGAGGTAGTGGAAGAAGCCTACTAGAAACTTCAAGAGTTTATAGAGTCCTCCCTCAAACTCAGCTCTGGACCTCCAAGTCAGCTGACCTGATTTCTGTCATGGTCTTATCCTAATTAGGGACCGATTTAGACTTGGGACACCAATTGTGTACAGTTCCCTATCAGATATATCTGAAAAACAAATTCAGGCGTCTGGAAGAAGCAAAGGAGAGCAGGGATCAAGATAGAGACTGAAGGCTGGTACTTACTGGGTCAGAGGAGGCCCGGGAGAAGACTGGCGCTATGCGCAGAGCTCTC
Organism: Esox lucius; assembly: GCF_011004845.1. Lineage (NCBI taxonomy): Eukaryota > Metazoa > Chordata > Actinopteri > Esociformes > Esocidae > Esox > Esox lucius. The sequence continues at coordinate 23,279,699 of NC_047569.1, forward strand.
ATAGACGCCTCCAAGTGATGAGATGGGAGGAAGAAATTTGGTATCTCCACAGGGTCAGAGCTGCACAAGAAGCCGTTAAAGAAAAAGGGAAAACCAAGCATGCAGGTACTGTCATGTTTCAACGAAGTGTTAAGGGTCACGAGTCAGGATAGAAGAATTAGACACAGAGACACTGACAATGCAAGGATACCGTTCAGTCGCTGCTGAGTCGAGCAACAAGCCCGGGGTTTCACCTTCGGACAGAGTGTCTCTGTCACCAGGAACCCGGCTGGCTGTCTCTCCACTACACAATGGAGACTCGTCATGTACTGATGCAGTAATGGACTCCTGATGTTGTACTGCCTCATCGTCAGAGCTGTGGAGTGGCCCGTCACCATCTCTCATGGTGTCTGCCTCATCTTCCTCTGATCCATAAGAGGACTCTCCAGATTTAGCATGCTGACCCCGTACCTCACCAGAGCTGCACGTCAGCAGGGCGTCAGCCTGCAGACCTGGCCTCTCCCCCTCTCCCTCTTGTTGGGTGAGGCTGGGGATGCAGGGGCTGTCCGACGCTGGGTGCTCCTCCGGTGCCTCCAGACTCTCCAGAGAGCCCAGTTCAGGGTCTGACAGCAGGCTGGTCCAAGGACTGGTTCTGTCCGTTAGAGATGTGACCTCATTCAGAGGCCTGGGCTCCACCACAGTCTCCTCATAATCGCCATCTTCCTCCTCCTCTCCGGGACCATCTTCAGATGCAGGGGACTTGGCATCCTCATCTTCCTCGGTCTGAGAACCCCTGTTTTCCTGAGAGAGGCTTGGTTCAGGTGAGGGGACAGGAGACACTTCCTCCAGGAGGGAGGTGGACGCTTTCTGAGAACATGGAGCACTCTGAGGGAATTCTTCAGAGAGCCCAGGCAGCAGGTGCTCATCTGAAACAGGGGAAGTGGTTGACCTGATCTGAGGGTTAAAAGGTGTAGTCTCAACACGATGATGTCCATGGAGATCTGGAAAAAGGAGAGAGGTCAGGAATGGGCTGAGTAGTTGTAACAATGTATCAGAAAGGCAATCTTCAAGACATGGACAAATATTGTTTGGATGCCCTTATGGGTTCCAATTCACACCTTATTACCTAATGCCTTTTGTTCGGTCAGAATCAGATACAAAATGCTGCTTAAATACACAAGAGAGACAAAATAGTCATTTCTTTATGTTCTGATTTGCTCCAGTGGAAGAAATACTGGGGTGACATTGATGTGTGTATATAAACAGCTCCGGATAAAATTATTTTTCTTTCTTTTCCAAAAAAGTTTTAAAGGAATGTTTTGAGTGAGAAACAGAAGCGTTCAGTTTGCAGTGGTCTCTTAATTTTAACCCTTCTGTTCCTCACTCAAAACCTTCCTTTTCAACTTTTTTGGAAAGGAAAGAAAAAGCGGCAGTGGTCTCTTAATTAAATGTTTACAACCTGGAGATTTTAATATGAATACGGAATCTGCATTATTGATCGCGCCACTCGCCGTTATTCAGAACTATTTCCTGCAGGCTGAGCCTCACATACAAATTCATTTTCAATGACCTCATCAGGATTAGGACGTTGATTATAAAGATGAATAGGGTGTTTCGGTTCAGCTCAGATGTATTGAAGAGACATACAGTGCAGCCCAGGCCTTTGACTGTTTAAAACAGATTCATCCTGTTTATGTGGTTGAGTTTAACAGTGTTTAGTGAATCGAGGTCCTTGTACCAAACGGTTAAGGACAAAGGTCTCCAATTACAGCTCCAGCACACTAGCTTAGGCCAGTACCCCATGGGCACAGGGTTCTGGGACGCACGGACGTCAGGGAGAGCTTCTCACCATTGACGAGGTCGTTAACCTCCCCAACCAGGCGGTTGGACTTGAGAAGGAGCTGAGTGGAATCCATTTCTCCGTGCTCCTCCAGTCTGGAGCGCTGGCCCGGCTCACTCACAGAAGGGAAGGTGGGGGTGGACAGCTTACGGCTGAAGTACCTCTGGATCTCATCCAACTCACTTAGGTTTTTCCTGGAAAAAAAAACCCCCAACACATCCCTTAATGACAGCTTATATTGGTGACATTCCCTTTCCGAATGTACCAATGACGCCCCGTCAAAAGTGTCGCCCTTCATAGGACCATTTAGGACACACTGCGGTACCTGAGGGCGGAGAACAGAACTGAGCTGGAGGGATGGCCCGCACCCCCCTCCTGAAGGCCCTGGTGGTACAGTCGCACCTTGTCCATGTGCTCATCATGCCGGTCACTCTGGCTGAGGGGACGGAAAGGCAAGCGTTAGACATTCGGAAGAGGTTTACAGGGCGTCTGGGTGAATGGCACCGGCAGTGGCCGGAGAGGAGAGCCTGGCAGCAGCTACCTCTCAGACAGAAGCCTGTCTAGACGGTCCGGAGTGGCTGGCGACGAGTTGATCCTCTGCTCCGTGTAACGGCTGATGTGGCAGGGGAAGCTGCTGTATGTGGCTGTGGTGCGGTAGTAAAGGGGGGCGGTCTGGAACAGAGTCTGCCAGACAAAAATAGACGCTCAAGTCAAACGAAACCCAGATTGGCACACAAATTCCCCCGTGTTTGCTATGAGCCACTGTTACCTGCTTAAACAGAGCAGATGGTCCGTTAAAAGTGTTAGGCCCATGTTGGGGTCACACAGCAGGACATCTACTCACCGAGGAGTCTTTGCTGGCCTCCTCACACGCAGCCTGCCTCTGACCACGCAGCTCCTGGACTCCCTTCAGCGGGCAGACAGACACTTTGAGCTGGCCCTGGCACTGCCCACTGAAGTCTGTTATGTTGTACCAGCCACACACCGACTGGAAGCCTGACAGGAGAGGAGACAGGTCCACCGAGGCAAAACCAATAACCCGCTCCACATCTAGGAAGAGGCACAGCGGACCAACGGAGAAACCCGGATCAGAACCACAAACTGAAACCCCCTCCGTAATGGTTGCCAGTCACCTGGACTATAATCGGGTGGATACGTCGCTGGATTCTACCTCCTCTGTGCCAGATTTTGAACACCAGGGACCGTTGGGGATCCAGAAGAAGTTTCTTGGACAGCCTGCGATAACCAAACAGTGTGTTAGTTTCAGGGATGAACGACTGGCCTCATTAAAGCCACACAGTTGATGGCCAACCAAGGCACAGCTTGCAGAGGACACGAGCCCCGTGTGAAAAGGAAAATGCCAATGTTTCTGGATAAAACCATAATACTGAAAGCACTATGGTCGGCCTTCCACTTGAGATGTTAAATGAGAAGCAGCAGGATGCTAAAACTGTGCACTGTTGCGTCTTAAATCTCCCAGAGACGCCATCTCATCTGAATTCCTTGGCCTCAAATGCTCTGCAGAGTCACTCCTGAGTAGACCGTTCCACGAATCGGTACATATGTCAAAGCAGCGTTTTGTATGAAGAGCGTGTGTTACCTAGGCTCTGACGGAAGCCACGGGAGGAGAAAGAGTGGTGTGTACCTGCACTCCTGCTGGTGGCCCCAGACGGGACAGGGGCTGTCCGCCACGACAGCTGTGGTGACTGGTTCGGTGGAATCAGCCGTGGCATAGGAGACACAGCAACTAGGGAGTCCTCCACTACGCTCCGCTAAAGGACAGCCTGCCACGGACACACAGCGCTCACAACCGTCAGACCGATCAACATGTACCTGGCGTTACAGAACCCATGACCCACAGCGTGGAGGTGTCCCAAACGGCAAACTATTCCCAGCTAGTTCGGACCCGAGCCCTATGGGACCTGACCTAAAGCAGTGCGCTAAATAAGAAACAGGAAGCCATTCAGTGGGCGGTCTGTGTACCTTTAAGACTGAGGTGCATGGCTCGCTCCACAGTGATGGTGACCGAGAAGGCGTCCTGTACGCTGACCTCTGAGAGCTTGGCACTCGTGGAGGGGTCGGTCTGGTGCCGGTCGTGTGGTTCAGATGCTCCCGACAAAGCTGGAGTAGACAAGGGGCCTTCCTGTCCTGGGCTCTGCTCCTCTCCCTGGCTGTCACAGTCCTCCAGGACCTGGCTATCCGTCCCCCCAACTGTATGGTCCTTAGGGAGGGATCCAGGGGTCAGGGTAATGTGGACCCGTAGGGCAGCTCCGCTCAGGTCCGGGGCAGAGCGCCTGAACAAAGGGTACACGCCTACACAAGCAGACACAGGCTTATTACTGATGACCTTATGTAACATGAGGTATCCTTCTTACAGAGCACTTAGACGCTGTTATAATGCTACACACTAGACGAGTTAGTCTGGTAAGGCTGCACCACCTAATCGCCAGCGTCGATAATAAAAGTCTTTGGCTGGTTTATTATCGATTATTATCGATTGCAGAAGGCATGGCAAAACCAGTGGAAAGATGTGTACAACTTAATGATTCTGCACTTTACAACACACTGCAGGAGCAAAGTGGTAAAGTGTCACAGGAGCATGACAGTGTCACATAAGCACCAAAAGGAACACGCTGGACTCATGATGACAGAGAAGATGAAAAAAGTGACAGATTAATGGATCAAATGAGTTGTTAGTTGCTGTTTTTTTAGCAGCATGCTGCTTGGTAACTTCGTTTTTTTTCTATTTTAGCCTGCACTGGTACATAGGTATTATTATTACTGCTCACCAGTCAGAGTCAGTTTGGACCGGGACCTCTTGGCCAGGGACGAGAGGTCCACGAAGGTCGAGCCCACCAGCCGGTCGCTGTCATGAGGCCTGACTCTCCTGTCCTTTCCAAAGGCCACCCACACCTGCACCTCCAGCCTCTCCTCTCGGAGGTACCAATACAGGGGCTGGCTACTCCTCAGCTCCACCGTCCTGCTGCCTGTGAAGGACACCGTGGCCAGGCCCTCCTCCCCTCCTCCCTTCTCCTCCATAGACTGGCCAGGGTGTCTGAGCTGGGAGCAGAAGGCCTCCTGGTCATACACTTTGTATCTGAGGTAGCAGTAGGTGGAGCGCTGGAGCTCCCTGTGTCCAGGCAGCAGGAGGCAGCGGACAGGCACCCAGACTCTGGGCGTGGACACGGTCAGGTACACAGTCCTCCGAATCGGCGCCCAGTCCTCTCCGTCGCTGCCCCCCGTCTCCTCGTCTTCAGCCGGCCCGCCAGCCATGGCCACTTCCCAGCCCAGGTCCCGAGCAGCGGCCATGACCCTCTCTCTGTCTGCATGGTGGGCAAAACTGATGGAGATCTCCAGGCCGCCTACTAAGACGTGATGTCTGGAAGACGCTGAGGCCAGGTCCTGGGGCAGAGACACTCCAAACCAGCCCCTGATGCCTGGGAATTCACAGAGCACACTGTACCGCCTGCAGGTTGGTGCAGACCCAAGCCTTGGCCTTATTACAGCACTGAGAAACATTTACCCTGACCACTGTACCTGTTCTTCTATAGACGAGATCAGCCAGCTGAATTGTTACTGTACCCAACAGAGTATCCGTGGATCTGGCCATCGCTACAGAAATGAAACACGGAGAATCAAGGTTCCATCAGTGTTATGTTCAGTTCCTGAAAACCAATACATTCTTTCCTGCAGTATCCTGGGCCTGTATTCAGAGTATCAGAGACCTACGTTATCTTGTCTTTTATTCCAGGCCAGCATTTCCATTCTGAGACTGATTCTGAGATGACATCCACTGCAGTGGATCACTCACCTTTGGGACTGTCTCTGTGCCGTACTGTGAAGACTGCTGTGGCCTCCTGCAGGAGCTCAGCCAGGCTGCAGGTCTCCCCAGGGGCCCTCTGGATCTGCACTTCACAGGGGAACTCGGTGTGGTGGTCAAACTCCGGACAGAAAGTCCTTGCAACCACACGGGTGCTGCGGCTCTCACTCTCCGGCAGGAAGGAGAGCTGGGAGGTCACGAACGCATTCACGCCCACATCGGCGTAGTACTGGAACGCGTCATTTTGCTCTGACAAAGCCCTACAGGCGTGTTAATCAAAGCAGTTATGAGTAAAAGAGCTGAATACTTTCATTGTAGTACACTTTTACTGTACTTAAGGTAATTTTACCACTCTAGTTGTGTTGCTAACCACTTTATAACAACAACAATGCAAAAAACACTTTAGCCATTCCCTTCCTATTTGTGAAATAGTGTCTCTATGACAAAGTCCCCACAAAAAGAATGATAAAAATGCTCTAAATTTGACCTAGTATGGTCCGAATTATACATTAGAATTATTTTCTATATTATCTGTATTGGTTGAAACCACAGTAATATCATAGTAAGAACTATGTTCTTCTAAAAGGGAATCCATATGCCAGAGATTCGCTGACATGTTTCCCAGACTGCCTTAAAAAGATTCCTTAAGATTTAAGGTTTTACAATTACAAACAAAGTTCTATAATCCGGTTCTAAAACACACAACTCTAAACACTATGCGCTGGACTAAGAGGGACAGACGGAGGTACCTCGCGGCTGCCTGCAGTCCTGCCGCCCTGTGCACCTGAATCACCACGGTCACCACTCGAGAGGCAACAGCCCCGCTCCTGCCGTCACATCTCATAGGACCGTGTTTGTAATGGACATACACATCAAGCAATCCTTGGAGAAAGTAGAGATGACAAAGCTAAGAACGGATGATATTCCCAGTGTAAGACATCTGAAATGTGTCTGTATTGCATGGGTTAAATTACTTTACAGAATATTGCCAAAAGGGGGCGCCGTTAATAAGCGTGGTTTTACCTGAGGGCTGAGGTTGATGTCCAGCTGGGCTATCAGTTCTGGGCGTCAGAGGGAGGGAGAAGACCTGGGCTTCAGCAGGCTGCTGTCTCTGCATTGTCACCATGGCACAGAGCTTGGACAGGGGCAACATCCCTTTAGCCACCAGCTGGTCCCGGACATTTGGATAATAGTACCTGCAAGGTTTTGTCAAATGTCATTAAACCACCTCTAATTCACACAAATTTAGTCAAAAAACTGGGAGATTACTACAGTCTATGAATGTTATAGAGCATGAATCTGGAGGAGTGAATCAACACCTTGAGATTTTTTGAGAATGACTTGACCTTGTCAGCTAGAAAAAACGCTGGATGTAATGAAGCCCCTTATAAAAAAATCTAATTTGTGATTAATTGCAGCAACTCCCAGTGGACTTGTGCCTTGCAAAGCATATCATGTGCCATTTTGGTACATATAGTGGGGGAAATATGTATTCTACACATCAACAATATTGTCATAAAAATTCTTTCCAATGACGCTATTTACAGATATTGGTATTAACTCAATAAAGCCACAGAGCAAAATCCATCTTAACATTCCAAACCATTAAAAAAATTGTATGTGCAATAAAGGGAAATGACTCAGAAACAAAGTATTGAACCCAGTAAGAAAAAGCACTAAACCAGCTGATTCCACTAATTAGTTCACCTACCTGTGGTAATTAGAATCAGCAGGGTTAGTGCATGTTGGTAGGTTCCACTCTTTGAAAAAAGGTTACCCACCTCTGAATGCAATTAAACACCTCACTTGTTACCAAGCTGTCACACAAGAAACAACCTATGATGGGCAGAGGCATAGAGCTCTCAACAAGACCTTCAAGATTGTTGAGAAACATAGCAATGGGACTGGTTACAGACGGATTTCTCAACTCCTAAATGTTCCTATAAGTAGAATTGGGGCCATTATCCACAAGGGGAGGGAACATCACTCAACCATCAACCCGCCACGCGCAGGAACTCCTCGCAAGATGGTCCCACGATAACAGATAACTTAACCTAACAAATTGGCCAGTAAGTATATACCAATGTAAAACGCCCTCTACTGGTCAGAAGAGATAAAGTCACACAGACTGACCTGCACCACACCTCAAACTGAATGCCTCCTCCGTTGGCCAAGCCCTGGCTGGAGAAGGAGCTAAGCAGGAGCCTTTGGACAGGGACCCCTGCAGGAGCCAGCAGCATGTGGCTCTCACTGTGGTTAAACACTGGGTCAGGGACACACAGGCTGGTGGTGGTACGGAACTGCCTCAGATTCACACCTGGAGGGACATTTTAGACTGTAACACAACAACGACTCTATTGCCACAGATATAAAGGCAAGAGACTTAAAGCTGAGATATTCGCTTACTGCTCTCGATAAGATTTGGGTCCAGACTTTGACCAGGAGGCTCTTCCTGAGTAGGGAAGGCATACTGGACGTAACAGTCAGCCTCCCCCCAGACAGTAGATTGCAGTGGGGTCAGTCCCTTCACTTTCTCCACCTTCACCACAAACAGATGCTCTCTCATAGCCTCCGCGGAAGATGGTTTAGCCTAAAGGAGTGACAAGTATCAGATTGTTACAATGACCTCTGGATTTGAATTCCCTTCTGAAATCATTTTGAAAGTTTTAACAGAATTAATTGCTATTAACCTTATGTTCTTTGTTTGGATGAAGATCAAGCAAATGGCCTGGTCTTGGGAGACGTGGCACAGAGCCAAGTTCTTCATCCCTCATGCGCTGAAGAGCTACTATTTGTTCAGACTGTCCCATTGCTAAAAGGACACGGAGGTTACCCTTAATGATGCCTGAAAACACATCAGTTACAGGCATGTAGCTGTCTACCCCTAACACTGGGTACTGAGCCTGAAGTAGAAGTTGGGAAATCTTGGGGTCTCTGAAAAAGAGGAAAACTGTTGTCATGACAGATCTGAAATACTATACGATAACTTAAATATCCATTTAATTTATTTTGAAAGTCATCATACGAAATTCAAAGAATCAATACACTGTAATACAATAATTACATAAATGCTGGAAGGTGAGCTCCCATATTTACATCTAGGGCGTTATCTACAGATGTCAAGGTGGGGCTATTGTTTCCTTAATGCACTTTCATGGTTTTGACTATGGTTAAAGCCAGCACTCGGCTGTTTTAAAGCCACACATTCGGTGGCTTGGGGAGGCCGTGGGAGGTCTGTAACATTAAAGACAAAATGCACCACTCAAGTATGAGCGTTTTTTTTTTTAAGTTACAAATCATTTGGCATTACCCCTTCATTACTGGTTGACAAAATATAAAAACAATTTCTGACACCTACAGTTAGTGAGTGCTGTGAGATATCCCTGTTTGGAATGTTAAAATAAAGCCCATTGAAACATACAGCCCTTTCCATTCCTTTACCTGAAGGACATGTAGAACTGGTGGAGGGGGACTTTGACCAATCCTAAGAGCCGATCCTTCCCTGAGATTCCTGCTCTCTGCCACACCTCAATCACCATCACATTGTTCCTCATCCTCTCCAGCAACCTAGAAGTCAAGGCCAGGGGCGCCACCTGAGACAGAGCATTTCAAATAAAACAGAATCATGTTTGCGCAACCCAAATGGCACTAATTTTAACCAGACTCAGGGCTAATTTGGGATGCATAAATGTAGTTAATCACATATGACATGAATTCCCATTGCAGGATCATACAAACTGGGTTTAAGATCCTCTCCTCCTTTTGTAATTACCTGTACAAAATTGAATGTCGGGCTTCGCTGGCCCCAGCTGATCACTGATCGAGACATCTCATCCTGACCGAAGAGCTTACAGTTCAGGTAGATATTTGGAGGCTGCATTGACCCACAGTCAAAGTCCTTTCCATCCGGCACCATGAGCAGGGCATGCAGCAGTACCTCACACTCCTTGTCCTCCTCCTCTAACAGGTGGATCTGCCGTCTGGGAAGAGATGTCTGGACGCAGGTGAGAGGCGAGGGACCTTGAGCAACCACAGTTCTTATGTCTGTCCATGAATTGCTATTAGGAGGAGCAGATGGACGTAGATCCTCCCCCCTGGGGTCTTTGGGATGAGGCCTTGCGGTGTTAACCTCCCCCCTGGCCGGGCTGTTTGCTGTAAGGGTAGTGGCTGTGGCACTGAAGGGGGCTGTGGAACCTGGAGCTGACTTACTGTTCTTGGTAGATGAGAAATCTATGTTGTCTGCAGCAAGTTCAACTGACACCTGTATAAACAGGGAGAAACATTCAATACGTTAAGTGACTCACATCGTTACACATCAACAGAAACCTACATATAACATCAAGTCATTTCATATGGTACTGTAGTATAGTGGACTGTCAAGGGAATCAGGTGTTTAACTTTGTAATAACAGGGCCATCCCCACCTTGAGCGAGCCAATGTTCTGGCTCTCACAAGTCACCTCCTGACTCAGGACAGGAAGTAGGAGCGTTTGACTCAGGGGTTCCCTCTGTAGTAGACAGCATATGGGGAACACTGCCTTGCCAATGGCCAGAGGCTGCAGAACACAACAAAGAAAAGATTCATCAGCATTTAAGGGCTACTTGTTGTAGAATGATATACATAGTACCAGTCAAAAGTTTGGACACATGAACTCATTCATGGGTATTTCTTTTTTGACTATTTCCCACATTGTACAATAATACTGAAGACATCAAAACTATGGAATAACTCACATGGAATCATGCAGTAACCAAACAAGTTTTAAACAGATCAGAATACATTTCATATTGTAGATTGTTACAATAAGTAGCCACCGTTTGCCTTGATGACAGGTTGGTACACTCTTTGAATTCTCTCAAACAGCTTCATGAGATAGTCACCTAGAACGCATTTCAATTAACAGGCGTGCTTTGTTAAAGGTTAGTTTGCAAAAGGTCTTTCCTTTCTTATGCGTTATAGCCAATCAGTTGTGTTGTGACAAGGTATGGTTGGTATACAGAAGACCATCATTTTGTTTTTTTCAAGTGCAGTCGCAAATACTATCTTCAAGGGCTATGATGACTCTAGCAATCACATGAAAGCCCAGTTACCTCTGCTGCAGAGTATAAGTTAGAGTTACCAACCACAGAAATCGGCAATTAGCTGGACCTCCGATTGCAGGCCAAATATAGTTTAAACGGACACAACCCAACATCAAGTGTTCAATTTTGTTGTCATAAAACTGTACATACTTTCTTCTGGAAGCTTTTCTTGGAGTAGATATTGAATGTGAGGTCTGTTCCCCACCACTGCTCGATAGTTGACCCACTGAAGTGGACAGGAAACATACTGCTCTTTTGGAACGTCACCACTAAAAAGCATAGCAATACTTTTTAACAAAACATTGACGTTATCACCCCTAAGCAAAAAGAGTCTCACAATGATAAGAAATGTACGTATTTGATATGGCACCCCATTACCTTAAAACAAAGTAGTGCACTTCACTAAGTTGGAAATAGAGTGCCATAAGGAACACAATCTTTGACAACGTAAAATGTCTCACCCCCTCCTGTGACTTTAGTAGAAACCACTCTAGTCACCTCTGCTGCCATGGCTTGACTAGGACCATGCCTGCTGGAAGATACAGGGAAGAGGTACTCCACGAAATAGGAGCTACAAATAAAAGAAGAAGCAATAGATGGGTTTTCTCTTTCCTAATGGTAATCAAACAAAAGGTGAGAAAAACATATGCAACATTCGTGCTAGGCAATATGGCCCAAACATGTATATCACAAAAGGTTCCTCACGTGACATAAAAGCTACAGAATTGGATTAAGCCACACCGGTATCCGATGTTTGAAAACATATACATATTAAAATATGTTTTTTTCATGCACAACCTTTAATTTAATTGTGCACCAGCGAGCAACTTGTTTGGTTAGTATTGTTTATGTAAAGCACATTACAGTGCAACACAGAATTATGCCAGGTAGGCAAAGGATGCTTTTTAGTTAATGTTTAAATTAAGAGCTATCCCATTAGCAGAATCGCTTTATTGTTTAGATAATCCAACAAGCACATGCCGCCGGGTATATCCACAGTGACCCTTCAAAACTTAGAAGGAAAATACTTATCACTTAATGTGCCTTTTATTTAAGATGAGTTAATTCCATATATCCAGGGTACCAGGCAATGAAAAAAATTTACACACTGGAATGTTTCATAATGGTGCACACCATTTCTTAGTTGAAAGGGGTTGAGGCGGTTTCCCTTTTCCAGAGGTCTTTCTGGATGTGGTGTTTGAGCTGTCTGTTGGGACAGTCAGGGAGTGGACCACCACTCTGGCCAACCGGACATCCGCCAGGACATTGAGTTGTTCCGTACTCAAACCAGGAACCTTATCCCCAGTCCCTGGAGTCATCAGATCTGAGTCCCGACTGCTGACACAAATGAAAGAACATTAAGAACAATGCACTGAATGATTTAGAAATCTTGACGCTATTTTAACTAAATAAAAACAAATACATCCGTACACAGCTGACCCAGTAGTTTTCTTTGGACCAGAGAGCCTCATGTCTTCCTTATCACCAGACATGTTGAGATCCATCTTTAGGGAAGGGCCACCCACGTCCTCATCACCAGGACCGCCGTTAGATATCTGACAGGCAAAGTGGAAAAAAGTTACTGTACATTTATTTGCCAACAATTTCCAAATCAATGGTTGTATCGGTAAACAGGTCTCCATCTTTACCATTATTCGGCATTTTAACACCTGCACACCTGTAGACATTCTAGAAATTAGCACAAATGGCCAACCATTGTTTCATTGTTAACTGAGGACTACTGGTACTGACTAATGGCTGACACTCACAGGAGTTTTATAGAAGAGATTCTCTAGCAGGCTCTGGTCATACTGTGGGTCATTGAGTTCACTGTCTCCACATACACTGAGGAGAGAATCAGGAGGAGAGCCGTCTCCATCCCAAATAGGGAGAGTGGATCCGTTGAAACTAACAAAAGATGAGACAACACAACACATACTGATACAGCATTTAGTTACACAGCTACAACTTATCAACCTTGTGTAGTTTGGTCCCAATTACTAGTTAAGGCAGTTTTGTGTTTTTTTCTTCATAAGCTAAAATGTGGAAACTGTTATCTACCTTCCCAGGAGCAGATCTATTGCCCTGTTCGCAGTGTCACAGTCTCGGCTGAGGTTTTCTGAGGGACTTTGAGGAGATAGCAGGAGACTGGACTCAGCATGCAGAAGATTCTGCAGTAGCTTTCCACAAGGAGGAATGGATGACCTAGAGAAATACATACAAGCGTTTCCTATAGTTTAAACCATGCATGCGTCCACTGAGAGAATCCCTTTGACTGAGATAAGACTTAGCTTCAATTCGAAGCACACGTGAATCGTGAGGACCCCGCTGCACATGTTTCTAACCGATACAGAGAGCCAATACATCAATAGAATTTGAGCAAAACGCTACTGCAATAAGCTGCTCTACAAGATGTAAGACCTTTATTTTGGTAAGAGCTCTTAAACTTTGTAAATGACATATTCACCCTAACACCCAAACATTATTAAATATGACATACTGACGCAATGTCCTTGAAGTTAGCCAGATACTATTTTACTTCACATATGAATGCACACTCAATAGCCACTTAATTAAATACAACACCTCATTCATGAAAAGGACAGAGTCATACAGTTACAGTTTGATTGAATGTTTGAATGGTCAGGATTTGGCGTGAGCAGGATGAGTTCCCCAAACAAACCTGTGTAGATTTAACAGAACAGGTGGTGCTGTAATGGTGTGGATAATTATTTCCTGGTACTCATTAGGGCCCATGACACCAAACTTTTAAAGGCTCTAGAATCATTTCAAGTTGTTCTGCAGGTACTGCAGTGGGCAGCCCCAGTAAAAGGCAGTGTATCTAAATGACTGGCCACTGAGGGCCTGTTTCTCCACTCAAAGAAACCTGAATATTAACCTTAACTATCTCTCCAGTTGTGATCTTATTCCTTACGAGATGAAGTGCAAAACCGACCCTAAATCTACACACCTATTTACTCTAAGTTGCTTAAAACATTCAGGCAATGACATCAGTTTAATACTAACATTGGTGGGGCACCTATATTGTCCTTCGGGAGAGGTAGCGAAGTGTCTTTCAGTGCAAATTCACAGTCCCTGTCCGACTTCAAAGCAGATACCACCATGGCATTTCTAAGCTTGCTTCCACGCTCTAAAATAACTAAAACAAGAAAGAACAGTTATATTGTTAAACAATACTTTCTTTTGTACATCATCCTCTTTTACAGTATGTACATCATGATGCCATGTCACAGAGGTATTCAACACTCTCTTCAGTGACCCCCAGCCATTCCATGCATTTAGTCTATTCCAGACCTAGCAAACCTTATCTAATCGTCAAGCTACAAACAAAACTGTGAAATGGCTGGGGGTCCCTGATCAGAGGGTTGGACACCTCTTGTGCAGTAGGCTACAACCTGAGAGTATATCGTTGGAGGCCTGTCCGCAAGTGGATTCCTGTCCATGTTGAGAGCTACTTGATGTTGGCCTTTGGATCTCAACTGCCACATCTCTCTTTTTTTCAGTCTGGACATTTTTGAAGTACAAATGGTCTTTCCCTCTGAAAAGATTATATCAGTTTAAAACCACACCAATAAACCTACACATTTATGAGTTTGAGCAACTACGTGAACTGACCTTCCCAATAACTTCCCTGCTAATGATCAGTTTACAATCCCATTTAACATAAGAACCTACAACATGATGTACATATAACAAAAGTGCTACCTGGGCGTATTGCTTCCTGACTCTTTCCCACTGTTGACAGACAGTGGCCTGGACAGGGAGGGCACCACCAGACTGATTTGTGGAGAGGCTGGCTTCACTGTGGACCTGACTTCAGATACAGCCGTTTCAAAACTCATGTCGGTGGTGGGAACAGAGCTGCTGCTGTGGTATGTCTCAGCCAAGGCCTCCAACGCAAGCGACACCTGGGAAAAAAAGGTATATTCTAGTAAAAGTATACTACACTCATTCAATACAAGAGGCTTTTAATGTATTTTAATAGAAATGTGTGAAAACGTGATAGACCACTAAATAATTAAATAACACATTTGGACTCAGTCTCCACCTGTAACTCCCCAAGCTTCTCAGATGTTGGAGATACCAAGGTGAAAAAACCACTGATGGAGTGTGAAAAAGACAGTCGAGAAATCCCAGCGACCTGAGTACGAGCGATTGGCAGGTGTTCTGGATTTGTAAGCACGTCCAGCATCAGAGAACCCATATCTGTAATACAGACAACAACACAATTTAGAATGCATAATAACATTAAATGAAGACAAAGATCCATCTCAGTCAAATGAAATGTTTTAATCAAACTTTGATCACACAGTGTGGCATTCCATGCACGAAAGAGTTACCTGTTAAGTAGGATGTGAACTGCTTAGGTCCACATCGAATGGGGAAGCGAGCAGTGGACTTGACAATTTTCTGTGACTTTTGTGAACCATCCTGTGGTCTGAAATGGGTCCCACTGGAAGACTCTCCCCACCAGCGCAATCTGACAAAGGTAGTCGGGGGTGGCTTGGGAACTGTCCATAAAACTTTGCTTACTGTCACGCGTAGGAAGCATCGCAGTTGACCCTCAACCAAAGGAGGGAGGCTTGTCGAGGGGGGCACGTCACTTTGAACTGCAACAAAAACATTTTAGAACATGCCTTTTCGATACGTAAAAGTAGCATTTTTTTATGGAATTACAACTGCAACTTTCGAGAGAACGTTTTGTACCAGAACGTACCCCGTCGATACCTGTACGACTGACATATATAGAGTTAGCTAAATGTACAAGCAACACACATTGTCTTTTCTAGATAATATGTTAATCAATTTGCGATTATTTAAAATAAAATACATGTTATAATATTAGCATGCAACTAACTAGCTAAAGCAACCTAGCGATAGCCTATTGATTAACGTTAGCCGCGTACTGTCGGTAGCTTACTTTTCCTTTTTTGGTTTCCATTTCCAACTTTAGTAGATTTAGATTTTTTTGTCTTCATTCCCAATGAATATTATTGTATATTATTTGGACAAATGTATTAGACTTAGATTACATTGTGTAAACAAACTGTCAGTCTGTCACTGAGCAACAACAACGTTCGCTAACTTTCCCCATCCATCGAGATGCAGTAAATCCCGCCTCCAATCCAAAGACTACCGCTAGTAGTTGTTGTTCCGTGGTGCATTCTGGGAAGCTGAGTCTTTGGGACTCTACACAACCACTTATCTCCAGGAGAGAGCAGTCGTACCACACTTTTACAATAATGTTTCAGCTCCACTACTATCATTAGGGGTAAAACTAATAACTTTCCTAATACCTTGAATATTTGTGGCAACCCCTCCTGAGAGCAAATGGGTTTGCAGACTGCAATACACACGGTCTGACCAAAGTCTTGGAGGCTAGAGCTGGATTTGGACAAAACTCTGCACTGCACCCAGTAGCTTCCAACGTTGTACACAATAGCTACATTTGAATATCCAATTTACTCTTGTTTAATAATAGTGATGTCCTATATTTATAGAATTTGACAGTCTTCTTTTACTTCTCTACAGTACAGGGCATTCTGGTAATTATACATCATTAATAGATTGATTGTAGACCTACTTTAAGATTCCTCTTCTGACGCAAGTCACATGCTTCTCATACAGACACTGTTTGGACAGTGAGGAAGGAACTCTAATGTGCCTAGCAACCACGACCTCAGCAGTCATGTGTGTTGTGGTGATGGGGCAACAGTGGATGCCAATAGTGGATAGGATTTCCCACAGAGTAAAGGCCTCTGAACTAAAGGCCTCTTAACTGTAGGAAAGTTTCACTGTATTCGGCACTTTATTTACATGTAAGTAATACTGTTTATTTACATGTAAGTAATACGGTTTCAATAGTTTACATTTCTGCAACAACTGGTGCTTCTGTGTGGTCTGGTAAATGTTAGGCTACACATACTTGAGCACTACACATAGGTCAAATATTTTGGTCAGCAGCATCGATCAGTGTATTCTTTTTATATTTTTGCCATTTGCAGTATGATGTCAGTGGCATTATATTTACCTGAAGCTTTAGTCTGACTACTTTATCCTTGTTTGCAATACTTGGTTCCCATGTAAACTCCACACATCCCAACTATGCAATCCTGAATGAATTTTTGCAATCCAACAGCAATCTGGGATAACAACTTTAGTGTTACCTCTCCCACTATCAGATGTCTGAAAACAGACACCACTGTCATGAACTCATTGAACTTCCTTGTTTCCATAGATTAAAAAAGATCGACATGGTTTGGAAGGCTTACGAATTGGATGGTCGAGTGTCCTCAAATACAATTGGACCTGTGTAAACATATTAGATAAGTAGGTATGTATGAAAATAAAGGAAAGCACCAAATCCTTGATTTGAGATATCTTTAGTACCTGGCAGCAGAGCTGGAGACAATACAACTGCGACAAAGCAGTAATGTCTCAAACTCTGGATCCAGCAGAATTGACTGAACCCAGATTTAAAAAAAATCTTTAACTTTAGTGGTGTTTTCTCCTTCTATGCATATACCTAAAGACCCATTCTGATAATCAGTATGCCCATTTCCTACTTGTATGTAATGAATTCCCTGATAAAACAAAATGTTTAGACTAAAATATTTCAGTTTTTACATTTAAATCAGACTGATATAGTGAACAAAAGAAGAAAAAAAAGATGATTTAATGTGCTTTGTGAACTTTAGTTTGCTTAGTGAAATAAAGTGTAAGCTTAGTAATTATGTTTATGATAAAGTGCTTAGTATTGAAGGCTTTTAAGATTTTTGATTGATTGTCAACATTGATAAACGTTTGATTTTCACCCGTAATAAAGTTGAAGCTTTAGAAAATAACCAGAAAGGCTGTAGAAAATAACCAACACAATTCATTTTTAATATTGTGGAACATGTTCTTAAATAACAACTGAACACCAACAAAATAATTGCACATTTCTCAAATTCTTTATTTCCCAAATGTATTATTTATTTTCTGTACTATGCATCCTCCCCTTGCAAGTACCATGACACTTTTACCAAAAAATCTGATTGTCACTGCCAGGAGGCTGAACCTTGGACGCAAGTGTATTTTCCTTTCAAATAATAATCTCAAACACACATCAGAATATATAAATGGTTAATTTACCACAGATTTCACATTTTGCAATGGCCAACTCAATCTTTGGAATTGAATCCAATTGGAAAGCTTCATTTTGAATGCAATAGGGCAGACAATTATCGCAGACAAAAGGATCTCAAGGCTCTGGAACGATTCTGTATAGAGGAACGGTCGAAAAAGATGTTGTGCTCTTAGCCATATACCACAACCCCAAGCCTTCTTGCTAACTGTTCAACCGGGTGGTTTGAATCCTGAATGTTGATTGGGTTATTACTGTTGGTCTGTAAAACAATATACCATGGGTGACATCACATTACACTACTCTAATTGCATTGGTAACTGGTTTATAAGAGCAATAAGGCATCTTAGAGGTTTGTGATGTAAGAACAATTTACCACATCAAAGCCCTATGTCGAGGTACTCCTCATGCCTCATTGGTTACATACATTGGGGAGAACAAGTATTTGATACACTGCCGATTTTGCAGGTTTTCCCACTTAAAAGCATGTAGAAGTACAATTTTTATCAAAGGTACTCTTCAACTGTGAGTGACGGAATCCAAAACAAAAATCCAGAAGATCACATTGTATGATTTAAGTAATTAATTAGCATTTTATTGCATAACATAAGTATGTGATGCATCAGCAAAGCAGAACTTAATATTTGGCACAGAAACCTTTTTTTGCAATTACAGAGATCATACGTTTCCTGTAGTTCTTGTCCAGGTTTGCACACACTGCAGCAGGGATTTTGGCCCACTCCTCCATACAGACCTTCTCCAGATCCTTCAGGTTTCAGGGCTGTTGCCGGGCAATACAGACTTTCAGCTCCCTCCAAAGATTTTCTATTGGGTTCAGGTCTGGAGACTGGCTAGGCCACTCCAGGACCTTGAGATTCTTCTTACGGAGCCACTCCTTAGTTGCCCTGGCTGTGTGTTTCGGGTCGTTGTCATGCTGGAAGACCCAGCCACGACCAATCTTCAATGCTCTTACTGAGGCAAAGAGGTTGTTGGCCAAGATCTCACGATACATGGCCCCATCCATCCTCCCCTCAATACGGTGCAGTCGTCCTGTCCCCTTTGCAGAAAAGCATCCCTAAAGAATGATGTTTCCACCTCCATGCTTCACGGTTAGGATGGTGTTCTTCAGGTTTATCCCTGATGTCCTTACACAGCTCTCTGGTTTGGCCATTGTGGAAAAGTTGGAGTCTGTTTGATTGAGTGTGTGGACAGGTGTCTTTTATACAGGTAACGAGTTCCAACAGGTGCAGTTAATACAGGTAATGAGTGGAGAACAGGAGGGCTTCTTAAAGAAAAACTAACAGGTCTGTGGGAGCCGGAATTCTTACTGGTTGGTAGGTGATCAAATACTTCTCATGCAATAAAATGCAAATTAATTATTTAAATATCATAGTGTGATTTTCTGGATTTTTGTTTTAGATTCCGTCTCTCACAATTGAAGTGTACCTATGATAAAAATTACAGACCTCTCCATGCTTTGTAAGTAGGAAAACCTGCAAAATCGGCAGTGTATCAAATACTTGTTCTCCCCACTGTATACCACAACTTTCATCCTATCAGCATTTAGAATTCAAAACACCTGCTTTATAACAATTTATTTGCAGCCATTGCTTGATTTAAGGTCAACAACTGAACAACAGGCCTTCAAAAAAAATCTTTATTTTAAAAACATGCTTGAGAATTCTAATTATCATGGCTGCAGAAACTACAAAGGCATAACATCCATCCATGA
Source organism: Esox lucius (assembly GCF_011004845.1). Lineage (NCBI taxonomy): Eukaryota > Metazoa > Chordata > Actinopteri > Esociformes > Esocidae > Esox > Esox lucius. The sequence goes on from NC_047569.1 coordinate 23,299,298, forward strand.
TGTATTTGAAACAGGGGCTGTCTGTCCATCCACTTCAAGGGGTAACAATCAGGGTCTACTGTTTAGGAATGCAGCTGGCAGCGTGCAGCATTCCTGTAGTATATGGGCTGAGTGTCTAAAAAGGGGAGGGTTGGAGGGGGGTTGTGCATTGGAGGAAAAACGTCCTTATATCCCGCCAGGCAGAGACATTATTCCTGTTGAATCTTTCTCCCGGTCTGAACACTCCCTGTCACTCAAAAGGCAGCAGCTTGCCCAAAGATACTCCCAGAGAAGCCCCTTGGAGCCTCCAGCTCCTACAGCACATTTCACTGCTCAGCCTCTCCTCACACTAGGTGTGAAAGCTGGCAGGCATTTCATTTTCAAATGAGTTCTGACCTACATACAGGCGCATATTTAGTATGGGTGGTATGCAGCTATAGTAGACATCCAGGATTTGTAGACGGGTTCCAGTCCATGACAAATGAAAGATCCATGTGGTGGTGTAAGAAAGCTAAAGAGGTTTGACTCACACCACCCAACTTGCTACAAGTAGATGAGTAATGGAGAAAACACCAAATGTCCTCATCGGAAAGATGACTACCTCATCCTCTTTGGTTTCCTGGACTGAGAATGAATGCAAGAGTCACGATAAACGTATTTCTCTGAATCCCAATGCAACTCTTAACTACATTCTTCAGGTGTGAATGGGATACAGATATAGAATACTGAAACAAAATGTCCTGATAAAGATCAGTACTGTGCTAATGATAACAGTCCATGAGTGAGGAGTATCCTGCCAGATTCAGTGCATCAGTTTTCAAAAGGCTGCCTTATAGGGTTTTTTTCTCAAACAAACTGACAGTGGAGGCAAACAGCCTAGCAAAGTTAACTGAAACCAGCCCAGTGTGTGAGGTTAGAGGCTCTCTCTCTCTCTCTCTCTATTACTACTGCAGGGACTTACTGGGGAATAGGAGCAAAAGGCTGTTCTGCTTTTGGGGCTGACTGCCAAAAGCCCACCTCCTTCCCAAAACCAACTCAGCCTCCGCCATTGCAGCCCCCCTCCAGCAGTGTCCGTGCTCCCGATTCCCTTGGGCCTGGAGGTCCAATCGTAGATGCAGACTGCTCCTTGTCTGCCTTCCCCTCCCCCAGTCCCTCGCTCTTGATCATGCCCTCCATGACTCCTCTTGCTCCCCCCCTCCCTCTCTCTAACTGCGCGGTGTGTGCGGCTCCATTGTGGAGGCTGGCTCTTGTACTCCAAGCGGTCCCAGCTGCAGCTTTCTCCCCTGTCACTCCTCCGGATTGGGGCTGCAGCGTCTCTGGAACTCCTGGCCATACTCATGGATCCACTTGTTAGCCACTGCGCCATAGACAACAGAGAAAGTGTTTTAACAGTGGATGTCCACAGAGCGGGAAGGCAAACATTTCATTCTATATACTAGTGTGTAAAAATAAGTCAAATGAAAAGCTATTTTTTACCTACATATTTAAACATGTAAAGGTGCAGACAACGTTTTTATAGGTGGTTGATTTCCATCAATACTGCGTCAATACTATAGGAATCAGGTCATCATTAGAGGTCTTGTCTAGATCCAATAATAGGAAATGTAGCCCTATGCTCATATAAAATTAGTAAAAATGCAAATATACTCTTTGCCACTCAAAACATTTCTCTCAAATGAACAACTTTCAAGTAATTACTAATAATAGCCCTTTCCCTGACTGCAGTGTCCAAGACAAGTTTATTTATGTGGAATGGAGACCTGCATGTTTAAAATCCCAGAGAAGTGCTCAGTGCCTGACCTCTTCTGTACACCGTCCCTAACTGTATCTTTGTAATATATTACAGATGTGGCCCTGGGCTCCTGCTGTTACTTACAAATGACAGAAAGGTCTACTGGTCCACAGACATATAATGGGATTATTTCAAAATGTGTGACACTTCAATGATAACTAAATAAAAGTTGATTTCTTAGACTCCATTTAACTCTTTTCACTGTAGATGGTTTTATATAATTTGTTGGAATTTTATAGCATATTTATATTAATATCTTTATACTTGTTTTCAAGCTTCTTCATTCAATTGTATCTATGACCGTGTCTCACCACAACTCCCAATGGATTCAGGAGAGTGGAAGATCAGAACAAGTTTTCCTCAAAGGCTCTTCTGCTTTTTACCACACTGGTGCCCAGCAAAGAAGTCCCAGAAATGCCTCTTACCCCATTTGTCCCCAACAAGGACAGGGCAGCCAGCATGCAGGGTGTCCCCATCTCCTTGTCCATTCTTATGGAGGTTCCACCAGAAGAGGGCAGCATTCTGGAACATGAGTCATTGGAAATGTGTCACTAAAAACAGTGAAAAGAAAACAATTGTTCTTCCCTTCAAACCAAATATTGTATAGCACATTAAAAACCGCATCAGAATAATTGTGCAAAACTGAATTCCAAGTATAATACCTTTAATTTGGATGTGAAAAAAGGGAGAACAATGAGAGAATAACTCAATAACACTTGGGAGGTGGTAAGAAGAGAAGCCTCAGTAAAAGCCAGATTGAGCCAGTGAGGCCCTGTGACTATTCAAAAGATTCTCATTCATTAAACCAAACAGTCTGGATGTGTACCATACGCACACTATTACTGGGCATCTTTCAATGTAAGAAGATGATATTTATTTATGAAGCATTTTAAAGGGATAATTGGTGGCCTGTATAATGATTGATGTAACTGTTTTTCCTCATGGGTATTTGTGTGTTGAAATTGTCTCTTGAAACTATTGTGTGTGTATTTTTGTGTTCTTTGTACTGAATCTAGGACACAGTTGTAAATGAGACTTATGTCTCAGTTGACTACCTGTATAAACAGTTGGTAAATAAAAAATAAAGGTCATATAGTGCACACTCCTTTAGCCCAGGTCAAATGCAGTGTACAATATTGTGCCCATTATGATGGAGGACCAGCGGCTCCTCTCCGCACCACAACCCCACCACTGTCATAAGACCCCTAATGGCAGATAACTGAAAACATCAGCACTTTATATGATGGGACTTTTCAGAGGAAGGAATCTCATACGATCCTTGGTGTTGTTTGGACAGCTGCACAGAGTGAAGGGCTTACAGAGTGAACGTACATGTTCTGGCTTGAAAACTGTACACACGTCAGCAAGCAAACCTGTGGTAATATCTTAAATGGCACTTAAATCCCTACATAGTGCTCTGTTTTTGAATTAGCCTTAGGTTAGCAGGCAGATAACGTGTGCACAGTGCATGTACTGTACCTCCACAACAGGAACACTGAAGTTAGCATGGATGAAGGCTGTGGATCCACCTGCGTCCACTGAGCTGAGCTGTGGGGGATGACAGAATTGTCACTGTGTGGGTCTAGGCACTGTGTGCACATGTCATAAAAAAAGGTCCAAGGTCACAAGCAGACCTTTTCCAGACCCAACTTAGCTGGAATGTTGACACTAAAATAGAAGATATCTCAGGAAAAACACTGAATTATGTAGATGGATTCAGTTTATAATCTATTTCCACAAATGAGATGATGAACTTGCATATTCTTCTATTTCAACAAAAACCAATGAGGAACTTACATATATCATGAAGGTTGCCACTCGATTCCCAGTGTTGAGCCTAAACAGGGGGCTTGAGGCTGACTGGTTATATGTAGAAAATACTCATCAGGAATATAATGTCCTTTGTCAATAAAGGTTACATTTCAAATGGCACCCTTTCTTCCTATATAGAACACTCAGATTGACACAAACTATTTGGAGGAGTTTGTAGATTTTGTTAAATTGCAAACAGAAGTGACCATTTCACCAAGTGCAGCTTCCATCTTGAAGGGTTTATTAATTTAGTAAATATCAAGTTTATCTACTGCTCCAAAGAGAGTGAAATACACTAACCGTTGCATGGTCAAAATGGGGTTCATAGTGTCCTCCAATCCCATAGTTCACCACCTGGAGGTACTCTGCATAGGGAGGCTGCACATTGAGACCTGTGAGCATGGTGATTCGCTGATCCAGCCTCCCAATTATAGGGTGTGCCGTCTCCTTCAGCCATGCACTGAAAAATAAACCCAAGCTGGTCAATTACAATGTAACCGTCTTGACTTGAACTTGACCTAAGCAATGTGTGCCCACGGTCTTCCAACAGATGGCCTCATTCACTTACAATGCAGAGCCCTGAACCAATCACCATAGATGGGGTCGACACAGCTGCCAGTTTTAGCCAGTTTGTACGGCAACTGCTTGATGTCAGAAGGCTGATTGGATTAAGATAGATTAATGACTGTTCAACTGAGAAAGATAGTTGGCTATAGACCATTTGATCAGTTGATGAACATAAATATTTACTTTTGTTTCCTAATGTCACACAATCATGTTTCATATTTTAAGGGCCAAATGAGGGATACGGAAATATATTTAGATAGGTAGATACACGTGAAGTCATTACACAAAGGGAAGGGTTAAGCTTTATTATTGTTTTCAGAGTCAGTTAGAAATGTAAAGGTGAGATGTTTCTCATAGTTGGTTTGTACCTTTTGCTGATGCGATACTCTGCAGTGGCCTGTTTCTCTCCTGACGCCACCACAGATCTCCTTAACTAATGGCAGAAAAGGAAGGAAAACTGTGAATACTAAAGGCCTGTATGCAGAAGTAACAGTCTAGAATCAGTCTGAAATATGCAAGAGAAAAATGAATGATGTATGGATAGAGAAGGGAACACCATAAATAACAAGAACAACGTTTCAATATTCAACAACTGGCAACAACTGCAATTTTCCGATGAGGCGGTTTCTGGAGGAAATACTTGACTGGCATTTCTATCTACCCCATCTCCAAATACTTTAGACTAGACAGCTAATTCTAAACGCCTGGAGTCATGCTTGATATACAGTAAATATGTCTACATTATCTGAGTCCTGCTATGCTTCAGGCTACAAATGACTAATACTCCTGGTCTGTTTTTGATCAACCAACCCAAACGTTGTCCAAAATGTATTATACACTTTTTAAGATATATTTTCAGGCCTTTTATGCTTTGTTAGATAGTGAGGAAAGATAGAGGAGAGTGTTTTGCTAAAAGAGCAGTGGGCTATTTGAGCCCATTCTACATCAGTACATAAGCCCTGGAGGTGGAGGACTTAGTGGACCGCTGGAGCGCACCAGGCTACAGAGCTCGGTCCAATCCTGATTAAATAAGTTGAAATTCGGTTGAAACTTCCATCTGATGAAAAGGTGGAAATCCTACTGCTGCCAAAACCACACACAAGCTATTGGAGATTATTTGGGTTCCCACAGCTTGTTATAATATGTGAGTCAGCGAGAGCACTCTAAAGATGACATCTCTCTCAATGATGAGGTCAGCAGAGTTTCCGTTCCCATTTTGTAATTTTAGCATTCAGGTCACAGAACAGAGCTAGGACTTTCTAAAACCCTTGGGAGATTACAAAGGTGAGAATAAAAAGATGACTATATCATGACATTCCTATCCTTGCCTGCCTATTAAACAAAATGGTACAATTCACTTGGGTAAAAAAATTGCATCTTGTGTAGCCTAATGTGCCAGACCGCTAGGAAAGTTTTCACAAAAATACGTTGTACCAGCAGAGCCAAAACTAACAGTGTAGAGACCCTCTCTGGCACAATCATTACTGGAGTCATAAAATGTACACAGATAATAGGTAGGTGGTATGTATGCTTCTCCGCAAAGTAATGCACTTCAAACAGTAAGCCTTTAGTTGTGCTAAATGAATCAAACCGCACAGCAGTCTCTTTATTAGGTAACACTATAAGAAATGTAGACATATTTTGCAATGGGCTAGGAATGTGAATATAGTAAAAGACATAGGAATCGAGGGTATCCCAATGGAATCTAGTGGTCCCTCCTGAGTAAAAGAGTGTTGTCTTTCCTGTGTTCAGAATTGCGATATATGCCTATAAAGTGAACACCTCCAGAACAATGCAAGATATGGTGTGCTGTTTGAGACAGAGCCATGGCAGTAAACACTCACCCCTGTCTGGGCAACGTCCTGGATGCTCTTGGCCTCTGAGTCACTGATGAATCTGTGGTACAGGACAACGTACGGCTGCAGGCTCAGCACCTCGCGCCTGATTGGCTGGAGCAGCAGCCCGGGACTGTCATTGGTAAAATAGTCACAGAAGAGCCGGGGGTTTTCATAATGACGCGGCTGTGAAAAGAAGAGGGCATCTGAAGTCCATTATGATAGCCGAAATATGGAACAAAAACAGCTGTACTTTCTTTTCATCCTCAAACTTGTATTTAAAACCTTTTTTCTCTCTGCAAGCCCAACACTGCCAAATCTACGAACTTTCATTGAAAACCACAACTGATTTCCTCACAATGGGGCAGCTGAGTCAAAAGTGATCATGTCTGAAGAGAGTAATGATTTGTGTTGTGTTTTGGTGCACTTCCAACATAAACAGCTGAATTGATCTACCTGAGTTCCCTGTGTCTGACAGAGTCTCTCATAGGTGTTCCTGGTCCGTAAATAGGTTGTTTTTGGCCTCTTCAATTCAGTGTGTGCACTCGGTAAAGGTGGATATTCAACAAGCAGTCTCTCATACATTTCTATATTCTTCGAAACTCTCCTGTTCATTGGATCTACAGGAAGGGAACAATTGTGTTACCATTAAGATATTACTGTAAGTTTGAAGAAAGAAGTCACAGCGTCCATTTGGTTAAAATCAAGTAGTACAGAAATTGTCTTGGTCATTTCACAGTAAATACATTATGCAGATTAAGTACACCATGCTTTAATGTTCAGCTACATGGGGACATCAGCAGATGTTGACCAGGTTGTCTCTGTGAACTGTTTGACAGGGGTGGGATGTTTTTGTAAAGAACTGGAGCAGTCCCACTCCTTCTGTATTTTGTTTACTGGATGGGGTAGTGCAGTGGAAGGAGTAGTCTGAGTGCAGCGTGGGACACGCTCCAAGTCCAACCCACCTCACAGGAGTACATAGTATTATTTATATTAGAGGCTGCTGGACCAAACCAAGGCACAGTAGTGGGACGTTTGTACTAGACAGGCTTACTTACCATAGTTCAACAACTCCTGAGAGAGACTTAGAGCATAGGAGACGTTTCCTGTCTGAAACACATATTTTTTAAAGAATCACACCCTCTTGGCACAGATATTCTCTTCAACCAGTAGGCCTACTTGAAAGACAATCGTATTCAACATCGGATTCATATTGACTATAAGATCCAAATGGCAATTATTTTGAAAGACACCTTGAAGTGAGAGAAGGCCAGGTGATCTAGAGCATCTTCCAGGGTTCCCTCATTCTCCGGGCTCCATTCTCCGCCGGCCCCTCTGAAAAGACGTACAGATTCCTCCAGCCACTGTACTGAGTGGTAGTAGTCCTCCTGCTCATAGGCCACCTACAATACCACCGGCGCCACCGCCGACCACCACAAGAGGTTTGCATGAAATAGTTTAACATTAAACACTTAGACACATCCTTTACCAAAACAGTTGTGCACCCATACCATGATACAGTATATACAGCTCCGGAAAAAATTAAGAGACCACTGCACATTTTTCTTTCCTTTCCAAAAACGTTGAAAAGGAAAGTTTTGAGTGAGGAACAGAAGCATTCAATTTGCAGTGGTCTCTTAATTTTAACCCTTCTGTTCCCCCGTCTCAGCCCCAAGGTCTGACGCTGCTATATTATTGTGCTGGGGGAGTAGGGTCAGTTCTCCTTCTCCACTATAAATCCTCGTAGATATAAAGAATGCATTTTCAAAATGTTCCCTGTCTCCTGACGTTTTAAATTTAGGAAGACATGAGGTCCTTGCCCACACCTGGCTTGAAAGACCTGTTGCTGTCCCTGTCCAAAGTCCTCCTGGTTGGGTTGCAGATCAAGACGATACCTGACGATTTCAGCTGCCACTTTGCTGACACCTCCCCCTCCCCCTCCCCCATGCTGTCCCTGTCCTTGTCCCATCTGGTCATGTTTCCGATCTGGATTCAGCCCACATGCATTTATTAATTATAACAATTTGTACTCTTAATATGTTCACCTGCCACAGCCAGAAGAGGACTGGTCACCCCTCTGAGCCTGGGTCCTCTCTAGGTTTCTTCCTAAATTTCTGCCTTCTTAGGGAGTTTTTCCTAGCCACTGAAATTCAACACTACTGCTGTTTGCTCCTTGGGGTTTAAGGCCGGGTGTTTTGTAAAAGCACTTTGTGACATC